>NC_060241.1:18633772-19299843 GCF_021155785.1 Neodiprion fabricii | reverse complement strand
TCCTGCACGATGTTCCCCATCATTTTCTTGATACTCTCACACATTCGTTATATTCATATCTCCACTTGTCTATTAACAAAAATAAAAATCCGAATCATTCTCGAACGTTTTTGTCAATTCTTTCAGCCGGCCACTGTAACTAACACAACGCGATTACAGAACTGCAGGATTCCCTCCGAAACTCGCGATCCACGCTCGAAGTGTTCGATCTGTTCGATACAAAAGTTTACGCGCATTAAAAATATTCCACCGCCACAACACGGTATTGCGTATTTGGTTTTTAGTTACACCGCAGGTGATGTACTGTCGTAAGCACAAAGTGCACACACTATTGGCTCCCATCCATCCGTCAACGTTTGGTTAGTGGCCGTTTTATCGGCGTTCATAGTGAATTATCCTCCTCCTCACAAGAGTTATCGATAAAACCGACAAAGTTTAAATCACCGATTTATCGCCAATCCATGCCAACGGTTTATTATGCATGAGAGGCGTTTGTCCGGAGATTTGCGGAGGGCTTATAGGGCATCGAAGCGCACTGAGCCGAGTGACCCGAGTCACCAAGTTAGTAACTGAACACTACGAACCCAACGAAACGCCGCCGTCGCGTCGTAATGCAATGTAGGTATTAGAGAGAAGCGCGTAGGCACCAATTTCTCTCTCCCTCTTCTCTCGTTCTCCCTCTTTCTTTTTCTCACCGGTCTCCGTCTCTCCTCTCTCTCATTTTTTTCTACCTCTCTTGTTCCCTCCCCCCTCCCTGCCGCCGGATCACTCTCTCTCTCTCTCTCTCTCTCTCTCTCTCTCTCTCTCTCTCTCTCTTTTTCTCGCCTTTTTTTTTCTCGCCGTTTATTTGGCTCACCCGGCAGGCCGCCGTTCCCATTGGTCGCGAGGCGGGATTTCCGCTTTTCTCATTGGCTAACGAACGGGGGCGGCCAACCCCTTGTCCAAACCACCCTCCACGGTCTGGAGGACTAGCAGCGTTGATACCTCCACTCTGGCGAGAAATATCCATCTATGCCCGCCGACATCAAATTCTCACCTGTCCGCCTTCCTCGATTTCCTAACAATTACAAAATTTCGTTACGTATTTTCTTGTTTTTTCTTTTCATTTTATGTTTTCACATTCTCATTTAATTGTAATTTCTTTATTGTACCTGTGCTCTAATTTAATTCGATGTTTTATCGATAATGCGTCACATTCTCACTCCACGGATTTTTGGAAGTAGGTCCAGTGAAGACAACGGAATTATCGTCACGTTTCAGCCCAAGGCGAGGGTACTCCCAATAAAATTTAGTTGCAAAATGCAACCTTGACTTGTCGTATTGACCGAAAATTGAAGAACGAAAAGAGGGAAAAAGTTATTGAGGAACCGCATCGTGCTAAAAACACCGCGATTCGAATCTACCACAGCTAATTTACACGTTAAACTCAAGACAATCTTTTTTTTCCGTCATTCTCCAAACCTCCCTACAAGAAAGATGTTTACACAGAGAAACCAGGAGATGGGGGAGAACGATTATCGACCAATCAGGAATAGATCGAAAACTTTACTCAATCATTATTAATGATTCATAGAAGTCGCCGAGTCTCTCATCATCTTGTCTTAAATTGACGGATTTTGAATGGCTAACTTTTTTACACATTCCCAAGACTAACCTTTTCCGGTATTTCGACTATTGTTTCAAGATTTAATCATATATTGCCTCAAGGCATTGTACCGGTCATCACTTGCAAAGATATTATTTTTGTGTTACTTCATTCGAACCTGTAAATGTCTACAAGTTTGGCCGATGTGCACCTAACCACTCACGGTTAGAAAAAAAATTTCCAGCAAGTCAACTAATATGCTTTTGGGTTGGTTTAACCATTTTTTAATGTATTACTCACTGAAAGAAAAAGTACAAATTACAAATTGTATGTTGATGTGACAATTTAAATGTTAAAATTACAAAAATTTGTTTCATATTTACTAACACACAACATAAATGTAAAGTGAATATTGCAATCCAGAGAAGGAATCCAGTGAATAGCATTTGAATATCGATCTGTCGGTGAGCTGTCTTTTTCAAAATCGAATAGGTTTCTGAGCTCGCATGGGTTTTTACCGACAAACCGTACCCCGTATTTTTTTAACATTGTATGTAATGACTAAAAATGACCAACTACGTAAGGGATCGAGTTGAACTTTTTGGATTCCAAGTTGAGATCTTCTACCTCATTGTATTATTGTTATCCTCAAGAAACCTAATTTTACCAACTCTGGAGTTGATGTGTTTCCTCAGAAACCACGACGAATATTCACTCATACGTAGTGTATCAACAATGAGCGCTCAATTTTTCACCCGAAATTCAGGATTGGCAAGTTTAATCCCTGGATTAACTAAATTAGACATGGGGTGATGAGAATGAAAGTTCAAGTACCTTCGAGACCAAGTGTTTTTATGAAACCAATCCGTTTTAATCCTAGACTGCACGTTCATGATCATCCAAAAATCATCCAAAAAGCTGATCTTGTTTTCTAAATCTTCTTCCAACATAGATTATAGCCTAAGGTAGCAACTGTTGAACATGCTCAGCATTTCGTATACTTTGTTGAAGGAAATCTATAACATCTATATAGTATCTATAATGAAAGAAAAATTTAAAACCCAAACGACGAATACAATGACACGCAAGATTATCCATGGCCAGGTCTGACAGGATCGGAGACAAAGGTGAACCTATCGGTAAACCAAATCTTTGCGTATAAGTGGCGTTATTGAACTTAAATCTGGCTGCATCGAAGCAAATATTAACCGCAGTAATAAACTCCGTTAATGGGAAAGAAATATTTCTTTCCAAATCTGACCGACGGTTTTTCAAGGCTTTAATAATGGCCAAGCTTTTGGGTACGTTAGGGAAGGCAACCACGTTCAATGAAATCAAAATTTAACTGTCCGGAAGGCGAAAGCTTCTAACAGCCTCCACAAGAGCCAAGATGTGCTTGCAAAATCAAAACAATGTCGAGCAAATCGATAAATAATCTCCGGAATCGTAAATGAAACGAAATTAATTCAAATCATAAGTCAAGTAATGAACGGTAAGAACTGTACTACATATCATAAAGAAATTGAAAATCTAATATACATACATTGCATGTTTTATGATTAAATAACAATGCTTCAACCAGGATCTGATTTTTCTGTTGAAGATACTAGTAATTATAATTATTTTTAATGTTTTAATGTTTTATTCCTGTTATTGTAGATCCTCAAACGCATCTTTAACAATTTGGAAGCGCTCTGGCGGCAAAATTTTCTGAAAGTGGTAACAACATGTGCGACAGGCGCTACAGGTTCTTGAACGATGCTATTGACGAAATGCTGTAGCTCTCGTTTTATACCTGGATGACAAGCTGTGCAGCAGGCAAAAACATATCGCTGCAGTGACTGGTGACTGCATGTAGCCACAACACCTATGTCTTCAGATACGCAGATCATCGGAATGGAAACTAGAAATAATAAATTGCTAGTCACAGAACCGAAACGCAAATTTAATTTTTTCAATTACTTGATCATTCGATTAGCAGTGCAAGTCTGCAATTCGTGTAACGTGCCTGCAAATTGAGATTTTCACATTCATTTTCACAGTTCATACATAGAAGATATTCAACTTTGAAATTTAAAGAGAATACGGAACTCGATGATTTGAATATATCACGTAAGTGATGGTGAAAAAAACATGAGAAAAAAGCAAACGAACAGTAAGAGCTTTCCTCTACCAAAGTTCGTGTGTCGAGATGCATGCAACTGCTGCAGCATTCAGAAGACCCGCTGCAGACCGTAAAAAACGAGCGTCTTCCCTGTATAGCAAGAAACGTGACACTGAAATTCCAATCTCAGAATTTATGGTACAATCCCGTGATTTCTGCGTTGAATAGTAGATTCTTACGAACTCGTTTTTACTGTGTTCCGTCCGTTTACTTGTGTCATGATATTTTTACACGCGTAGTTTAAACAGCTTAGTATATCTACCGTGCAAGAAATTACGTTCGCAATTTCTAAATCGATGTTTTTTGATTCTATAAAATAATTGTACCTTTTTTTATTCCATCTTTGTTTCTCCTTCACGATTAAACACGATTATTTCATTTCAGATACTATTCGTGGAGAGATACTTTTACAATGTAAATCGTTGGGAAATATATACACTAGGGTGGTTTCCTTTGACTTTTTTTTTTTTTTTTTCTCACGTTTTCTTACCCTTCGAAAAGTTAGTTTTTAGTCTCAAACGAAGCCTCGCGAAATCAGTACTCGGTAGCATAACAATAAAAGGTGCCTCATCCGGTTTGAATTTTTCAAACACTCCAACCGAAATATCTCGAAAACCATACAAGCTGGGAAGCTGTTTTTGGTTTCATCAACAGATGATCAAATTTTCGACAAAAAAGATCGAGACAACTATACGCTTAAATGTTCGTTTTGTATTCGATGCGAACGTTTAACGTTGACTGAATTGAATAAATGAATGGAGATGCTTATTACTTTATACATTTTTATCTCACCCGTGTTCTAAGCTAATACAAATAATGTCAAGTAGCAGTCACGAAATTTGTCAAAGAAAATTGGATGATCAACAAAATGAAACCAAGAACAGCTCCTTAACTTCAATAGTTTTCGATATATTTCGGATAGAGTGTTTGAAAAATTCACACCGAATGAGGTACCTTTTAGAATTTTGTTACCGAGTTCCGGTTTCACGACGTTTCATTTGAAACTAAAAACTAACTTTTCGAAGGGTACGTAGGAAAAAACAAAAAAGCTAACAAAAACCCACCATAATATACGGTGTGAATTGTTAACCATAGAATGGTCAGTTTTCTACCAGAGTTTAATGCGCATGCGCTACAATTCGTAAATTTCTGACGGTTGGTCACCGTGGCAAACAACCGCTCTCGGATTTTAGCGCATGCGCATTAAACTGTAGCAGACAACGGACCATTCTATCGTTAGAAGTTCACTCTGTATATGCAGACGTGAGTTCACTGTTGGAAATAATTTGTGTCATATGACTGGTTAATTTTTTACAGTCGATCAGTAAATTGAAACGCTGTCAATGGTATATCACGAAAATCTCCAAATTTTATAACTCGATCCAAGTATGATACCGATTGATTTTCAAGTATTGTAAAACGCCGAGTTTCTATTATTTGAGAATAAAACTAGCAAAGTCTCAATTCACAAATCATCTAAAAATGCAAATGTCAAGGCACCTATCATCTACCGTACACGGAAATAAAACAATGACGTCATCGTGGATATTATAAAGCGGATATTTTTATAAAAGCTCCTATAATATGACTGCAGGTATCTAGAATCCGGTTGAAATTGATGGAGAATATACAAACGAGCTCGAGCGGATTTAAACGTATGTATAAGTATATGCCGCGTGTAGCAACAAACACCGGAAACTGGCTACATATAGTGTCAACTGCAAAGCTATCGGTCAGCCAACACCTTGTTTTCATCTAATTGCGATAACATGTGTGCAGCGGGTACCAAAGCGATATCCAACCCCCCCCCCCCTTTCCCCAGCCTTTTCCGCACTTCCACGCATGTACTGCATGATAATACTCGAATCGGCCACCATGAATGATACAACATACCTGGGCAAGTATGTCCAGTTTGCCTCCGGGATGAACCCGATCCCTTGCATATCGTTACGCCTCGATGTCTGCATTCGTGAACCCCGATGCGCTTGGATTTTTAAAATCACTTTGGGTAAATGGTTCCCATGCAATTTTTCAAAATTTTTTAATCCCAGTCATAAAGTAGAATGGCTAGGCAACGATAGACAATGAGGACTGGAAGTTCGAAAACTCGAGAACATGATATTCGCAGAATTTGAAAATGTAGAAAGTGAACACATAAGAAGGTAAAAATATACAAATTTGAGATATGGAATCGTCGGAATTATAGATGTAAAATTGTAGAGAAAAAAATAATATATTCATGGTTAAATAATTTCGCTAAACGTGAAAATATAGAAATCCAAAATATGGAAATTCTCTATTGTAGGTATCTAGAAATACCGGTACAAATAGAAATTTTGTTGTTTCGACGCTTTCGCTGAAGGTATAACTCAAAAAATGAATATATCGATCATTTGAAGATGTAAAGAAATATAGAAATTATAATGATTCCATATTTTGGCTTTCACACTTTTACCAATTTCCATATTTCGATTTCTTTATTTTTTAACTTCCAACATTTTCAAACTGTATGAATAAAATTCTCGCATCTATATGAAAACTCGGTATTGTAAGCTTTTTATTGTCCAGACATTCTACATTTTGACCGCGCACTGCCCAAATTTTGCTCACCCAAAACTTTATTTGCACGTCGATTTCCAATTAGCCTTGGAAATTTTATAAATCTCAACTGTCTAATGTGAAATGTTGCTAAAACCAATGATCGTTCCGAATGAAATTATTAATATCCCATCGTCATCCCTAACTTCCAAAAAACCGAAAATTCAGGGCAAATTTAACCTCAAGTGGTGCAGTATTGTGGAAATCTTTCTTTATTAAGCTGCAGCTGCATTCTTGCCGAAACTTTTCGAACTCCAACCAGACTTTCAATTGCGTTAAAAATTTGACATACTATATAAATAATTCGACCGTCTCAAATGATTGAAGAATCATTCGAGTCCTTCTTCTTCTTCTTCTTCTTCCACCAATTTTCCCTCCCCCCTTTATTTATATTCATCTAATTATTTTAAACGAATCTCGGAACTTCTGCGAGTGACAAATCGTAAAGATTAGAAATTTTTTTAAGTTCAACCAGTGAATTCCGAATATAATTTATGCAGCGATTTAATTGTTTTTAATCCCGTTATTTCCCAGTACTGTAATTATTGATCGATAACCAAGTATTTATTTATGCACAACCGTATGAATAATCGTATATGTATACCTGTCAGAAATACCTATAATTATAGCGTGAAAACGCGCACGTAATTATTAAAATATGATCCAAAACAATGCCAGAGGTCCAAGTGACCGTAAGCTGAACTGCTGTATAAATATATGCATATACAATATACGTAGTGTGACCATATATTCTGATCGGTATACATACCTGTGTTACAACTTCACGGCGCCTTAATCGTGCAGCACGCGCTGAACTTACGCACGGAGAGATCAGTTTCTCTCATTCATTTATATTTATTCATTCGTCATTCATTCGTTCGTCGGACTCGTAAACGTAAATTGAGTGTAACAAATTCCTTCCACAATTGAATCCCGGCTACAAATTCTTCGTTGTACACACCCCGTATAATTCTGAAAACACATGTAGATTATTTTTACCTTGTACAATGACATTTATTTACACATACAGCTAATAGAACGAAACCTATTTAGAGTTTTCTCATCTAATTGTGAGTAAACAAAGTTCCTAATTCATTTATAAATGTTTAAGCGATTTCTTCTTCGCTCAGCAAGTGTTCGTAGTCGGAATGTTTGGAATTAAGAGATCGCAGAAAATTGCGGATAAATTCTGTAAACTATCAATTTTCGAATTTGTTATGAATGTATTTTAGAGCAAAATTTCTTTCAACTTATATTTGGCGTACGACGTATTATGACTAAACCATTTTTGACAACGGATGAATCAATCGATGCGCGTTTTGTTCGGTAAAGCAAGTTTAAAATTGGCACTCCGTCGCTTGTTACACGAACGTCTCATATCTCTCGAGAGCCTCACTTATATTTATACTTGTTTCGTTTTGAATTTATTTCAGGTTTTAGAACGGCAGATTTTCATGTTCGCATACTGCACAAACGGGTCAGGAATAGAAATCCGAGTGTTGCGTAGATCAATGAAGACTACGAGTGAAGTTCTCACTCGTCACTTGCACCGGTAGCCGCCCCAAAAAACCGACTTCGTCACAGTCATCGTCCCTCTTCCTTTACCCACTCTTCGCATTTTATAATTTTCTATAATTATACCCATACAACAATTATTTTCATCACATTTCAAGGAAAGACACTCGCACTCATGTACAAAACGTCAGTTTGATGCTGAATATCTTTTCTTTTCATATCTCTGAATGTACTCGTTTGATTCACGCAGACGGAGGGAACCATAAAAATTCTTTTTATAAATAGACGTTAATTGAAATAAATTCAGATATTCAAACAGATGAAAGGAATTATCTTTTAAATATATTCTCAAATTTCACCGTATGCATGATTTTTTTTAGTTATAAAGAAAAAGGATTTTGAATAAAAGATTGATTGTAAGGTTTTTACAGTGGTCCCAGAATCATTGTGTTGATTTTCAAAAGATATTCTTTGTAAAATTTGACTCTCTCGAAATTAAATTAATTGCAGAATTACAAATATTATGTATATAATACAAATGTCAGAGAGATAACAACATTTGAGATGACTTGACATAACGTGAAGAGGTCAATTTTTCTTTCAGAGTGCTAACCTTAAAAGTTATTAAAAAAAAAATTCCAGGCCAAAATCATGCATTCGCCTTGTTGAACTCGTCATTTTTTTTTTTTTATCTATCCGTATACTTTCGACTCTGCAACAATAAAATATGCTCAATTTTTCGCTCACAAGTTCTGAGGATTAATTGCGTAATTATAACACATGCTTAATCAACTCTTAGAACTTATATAACAATTCAGCCAAAAATCTATCACACGTGAAATTTTATTGACGAAGTTTTTCATCTTTCTGCTAAGCTTAACGCATAATTAACAATAAATTGGATCGCTCGAGCTTCGTGAGCTTTTAATTTTTCATTTAATTTCTTGCAAAATAAACGTGTAATGGACGAGTATTCAACTACCAAATTGAAAAAATCATTTCATCACGTGCATATGCATAGGTATGGATGTGGATCGAAACCGCGACCGGGATAGAGACCAAGTGCTGCCTGCTGCAGAGTGTGGCAGCGGGGCGGCGCCGGGCGTCGGTGGAGAGCGTCGCGATGGCGTCTCCTTCGATTTGGTGTCGGATGTCCGCCAAGCCGCCATTTTACTGATCCTCTGCCTCCGCGGAGGGAGACTTGTAAAGGGAGGTAAGCCTCTTTATTAAACCCTTAAGGTCCTCGGCATTGCGTTTGACCTCGTTTTCATCCCCTTACAATTATTTCCCACCAGCTCTCAACTCCGAGTAATGTATTTTCTTTTACTTTTTTTTCTTCTTCTTCTCCAGTTGCTTCATTTACGCCTTCTTCAAATTCAGTGTAACTTACGCACAAAAATTGAAGAAAAAGGAGGTTTAATCGGCTACTGTTTTGTCCCTGTTCAGAGACTGACTGGAAAATTCTCTTTTCGCTGACAATGAGTATGAACTGAATCCAAAGCATGAATAAATCCTTTCCTCAGCTTGAAGATCCGTTAAAATATTGCTGGAACCCAACACCTTGTTCCATACCAATATCAGTACACTGCGTAAGGAAGAATATCGGTGTGGAATTCTAGAGTGTATAATTTGGTGTGCATGTAACACTGTCGGATGTCGAATTCCCGAATTAGCTACAAAGACCGTTCCGTAGCATACCAAATCGATCAGTTTTTTGACAATTTTATCACCACCATTTTCGACATTTTATAGATTCAAATCCGAATGAATTTGTTTCAACTTAAAACATGAAAAAAAGGAATCTCAGAACCGATTCCTTCGAATCTCAGTCAAATTCAAACGCTCTCGCTCAGTCACTCAAGCATAAAACCGGGCATGCATGCACTCAACCCCCCGACAATAATACATCTGAATGTAACCCGCCGGATTGATTTAAATTTCAGAGGATCACTTTAGGGCAAATTACACGGTAGGACAAACGCCACGGTATCGGATGGACAAGTGGATATGTATGGCGCTACAACTGCAGGACTTTGAATCGAGTCCATACTGCAAGTGTTAAAATGATTGAGGACGGTAGAGGCTCGTCGATTCGCATGCATGTTCACCTGTCGGCCGTGCAGTTCGTGTAATACCAGTCGAGGTACATGTTTGCTGAAGCGTGCAGACCAGCGGCGGTAATAATATATGGGTGGTGAAAACGCAGGCGCGAAACACCCACGAGCCCAACACGAAGATCACACGTAGCAGAGCCACACAGAAGCGGTGCCAAAAGCTTCGTATTTCACTTCGTACCTAGGCAGGTACTCGCTCTGTACGGCACGGCTGCCACCCGTAATTGCATTCCAAAATGGCTGTTCATTCTCCAGCACCCTCACCCCCGCAATGGGGGAATAGCGATGGCGATCCATAGCTCGAAATTGCACCACGTGCCATTACACGTAGACACCCGATAAGCTTACACATCTACCTGGACTACACGTAGCTCACTTTATCAGTGAGAACCTTATTGCGAACCACTTCGCCCTTACGGGAGTTGCTTGGTTCCTTGTATTTGTTTTTCTTTTGCCCTCCAGCTTTATTTTCTTTTCACCGTTTGATGTTATCAGGTTATCGCGTTAGACTTGGACAGGCTTCTGCACGAAGGGGAAAGGATTCGTTGATTTTACAAAATACCGCGATCGAATGTGGCGGGAAGAAATGTTACCGTCCTGCAGTCAGACGGATAGATTGACAGACAGACAAGTCGACTTATACCTGTTGGTGGGCGACATCCGAGAACTCGTCGAACAGATAACGGTAGCGTAGCTATCTCACCGTGTGGATTACAAAAGGAAGAAGAAGAGCAGGTATTGTGACTGACCCTGCGGCGGGTGGTGTATTAATAGAATAAAACTCTCGTGCACAACTCCACAACTCTTATCGGAGAACACAATTCGTCAGGAGCTAACGGTCACAGGTTGCGATTAAGTATACTGCTTACACGTGTATCGGCAGATTGGTGCCACTTGCCTTTTTTGCACAGATCAGTAACTGTTCTACAAGAAGGTGATGGGAAACGACGAAGTGAAGGAAAGGTGGCAGAAATCAAATTCGCATCATTTGAGGGATAGCGTTGAAAATTAATAGCGGTTTCAACGCTTTCACCATCAAAGCAATTTCACTGGATGCTTTTGATCGTAAGGTTCACGTTGAAGACAGTATTCAGAATACTCTCGGAAAGACGAAGTATAAAATTTTCAGTTGTGTCGGTTTTCCAAATATCGAGATTCACTCGTCCCACAAATTAGCCTCTGACTTGTAGACACGAAATAAATTTATTTACATGTAAGTATGTTATCAATTTCAGACATATAAAGGATTGGAATAACGATTCAAGAATCAGTGATTTCCGGTTTATCGTCGACTCAACAATGGACCAGATTTCATTTCAATTCGATTTCGAAATCAGGTATAAGGTAGCACATGTCAAGTTGATTCCGTCTTTTGGGCACCAGTCACCCATCTTTCGCCGTTAATGCTCATCGATGGTGGGTCGAATTGTAAGAAAAAACAACAACCCGTGAAATGTGATTATATTCCTATGGTCATGGACTGCGTACACGGGCAGTGAGAAGAGAATCTTCAAATCTGGGTTCTTGCCGACTCGGCTCCCCAAACAATTTACCGTGTTTCCAGAAACTGCAAATCCCGCCCATCATCGGCCGATTGTCTTTAGATACAGAGATCATTGCTATTGTTTCACCATCGAAATAGACACAGGTAAAAGATCAAGATTTTCAGACGTGCATCTCTAACTTTGCCTAGTTCGTGTCAAGTCCGTGAAAAACCCACTCGAAATAGAATTCTGGAGCAGCAGTATCGCTCCTCCATTGTTCACGATCAAGTACCCTGGAGTCCTGCGGACGGCGCTATCCTGGAGAAAAAAACAGGGTGCACAGGTACCACCGGTTTTGGACGGATCATCAGTTCCGTAAGGCGACGTAATCCCGTAGTTATTCTCCCATTAGCGCAGTGGCTCGCCACGTGATCTCCTGCCGTTTCAGCTCCCGCAGAGATCGGTTCCACAGATTTTTTCCAATGGACGTCAAACGGGCGCTATGAACACAGGTAGCGAACTAGCGAAGGCTGCGACGAGCAACGAACCGGCCCAAAATAGCGCTCCCTGGTTCCCAGCTCCCGCAGGATCAGACCGACAAAATCTCGGGCTTACTAATGCCTCAAAATATGCTCTTTATGTGTCACTGGCCATTTGTCGACCCCGGACCATTCTGTGTCATTGCCCACCCATTCAACTCACACCGATTACCAAATGATTACCGTAGTAGCTACTAAAGCGCTTTAGGATTTTTTCCCTCTTTATTGGTGGAAAAATATTCGTGTAAATTTTACGTACAACCATTCGTCCAAAGTCAGTCTGTGGCTCGTGAAAATTATTTATTCAGTATTTTTTTTCAAGCAAGAAAAACTGACGATTATTCTCAAAATGGAAATTTTATCAATTCTTCTGACACACCTTTTTTTAGCTTAGTTCTAACGGTAACTTCTAATTCGAGTTTCAACCAAGTTTTGATTACATTATCTGCCTTACGACTAAAATGCACGACTAAATATTAACTATTTTCCAATCAATGACATTTAGAGAGTAAAATTATCCCTGTAATTTCTGTTTTTAAAATTTAATTGGCCAAATTAGCTCCCGCTGGATATCGACATGATCCCATCTCCCCGCAGAACATTAGTTCGACAAACCGGTCGCGATGATACGAACTACGAAGACAAGGGAGGTAACAGGCCTGGTAATTGGATATAATTACGCTCATCGTAGAGAACCGATCAAATTGTTAGTCTCGAGGGCTTAGGGCTCCTGCCAGGAATCGACGTCATTGATTAGGGTTGGCCAGCAACGCAGCGCAGCCCAGCGGGGGAAATTATCTATAGCTGCACGTACCGAAAAGGGGAGACCTGAAATCTCAAAGGGTCTTTCAAACACCTAAACAATTACCCCTTCACGCGCCGAAATCTGTACGGTGCTCCAGATATATTACAATTTATTCCTGCAGCGTATACTTATAAGGTATTACGTGCATGTGTAGCTTCCATGTCGGAGCGGTTCTAATTGTAATTGTCAATACCCCCTTGGAAATCTGAGAGCGTAACTAACTAACCGTGTAATGGTCAATTTGGTGTTATTATAATATACTCTCGAGAAAGCATGCCAGGAGAGAGGGAGAGAGAGAGAAAAGATAAAACCGGTCAATCCCATTACGGTGGGTAGCAATCACTTCACCTACCTAAAATTCTGTTCCTCTTTTCTTACTTCTTTTCGCTGCACTGATTTCACCCCGACAATTATCAATTGTGCGTGAGCACACGAATTTCAATCCAAGCGGGCTCTGTATCATCAAAAGATTCTGCAGAATAAAGCTCACTTCTCGTGTTGCGAATGTTGGAAGTTGATTGATCGCCTATTTATAGTTTCATATTCGTTTATTAATTCATCCGTGAAAATATCCATCCTGAAGTATACCATCTAGGCGGTTGATCCACGATGGGACAGTGAACCTTGGTAACCCTTGCTACGCGTATATACGTGTGTATAAAAAAAATTGAAGCAGGCACCAAAAATATCTTGGTAATTCGATGAAAGCCAGCCGTTTGGAATCGAGTTGCACAGTCGTGGAGCTTCTGCAACGAGTGATGCACGACCTTTCATGCTACAAGATACTTCCTTTACTGAACCACTTTCCTCGTTCTAAGCAGGGTGTCTCCGTGCCGGAACTAACTTCCTAGATCTACGACTCCTGCATGCAAGGATCTCGATCAAGAAGTCAAGACACGTGGAGGCCAATATCTTTAAAAAATTCGTTTAGCTCATTATGATCAGCAAGCTGAAGCATCCAATGGGTGAAAATGGTTAACGTTACTTTTCGTGAGAAAGGATTCCGCCGCTAACAGGATAACCGTCCTTGGACGACTGATTTTCAAACGAAAGTATTGGGACATTTTTAACGACTACTCCTTCTCCGCAAAGATGAGTGATTTAGTGTCAAGAATTGGCCGTCTCCGTGCCTCCGGTCGTAATAAATTGCGGTGCATTCCATAGTGGTGGACGGGGTGTGTAAAAGGAATAAGAAAAAAGTGCTTTAAAAAACGGGACATTAGGAGAGTACCGACAACACACAAGCGCGCGCGCGCGCGCACTGAGAAAGCCCTTCTCCGCGATGTTTTCATCCGAGATTTATGGTAGGGCTAATTATTATTGGGGTGGATGGCTGATGGCGAGGGGGTAGATGAACATGTGCGAGCGACTCGGCGGGTGAGAGAGACGGACCGAAACTCTGGTTCGAGGAGGACGAGGACGTCGAGGAAGAGCAACCCTTGCGCCCCGGCTTGTTGGAGGAGGAGTTTCGGATCCACCGAAGAAGGAGCTACCATACGGACCGCCGACGAGACTCGGGTGCTGTCGCCAATTATACCGATCTCGGCTGATAGATACGCGGACCCAGGACTCTGGGAGATGACGGGGGTTCACGGTTTACGGTTTGTCGCTTATGCGCCCCGATGTCGATCTGCTGCGGTAAGGCTTATTAGGGCAGAATGCAACGCCTAATGATCCGGAGGCACATGTGTCGAAGTTATGTCACCCGATATCATCAACCCCGTGCCGTGGAAATTCCCAACCTCTGCCAGTTCTGGACTGACGCCCAGAGTGAGCCCTGTAATTTTTCAGTCTTAGATTTTTCTCATTTCGTTTTTTTACTAGCTCGAATGCGGAGGAATTGCATATGCGGTTTGCGAATCGTACGGTCTGTGATATATTCTTATCAGCAACTGCCTGCAGTTTGTGTCAGGTGAGTTTTGTGGGAGAACGGTGGTCGCAGGTCTCCTGAAGGGTATCGCGTTTCGCTGACTAAGTAGGTGGCTGGTATAAGGTACGCCAGTCGTATACCCACCAACTTCTGCGTACCTACTACGTTCTTCTGCCGAAGAGATCCGCAACTTTTTTCTGCACTGGTATGCCACTGTCCATGTGTTTCCCGCATGTATTCGAGCGAATGTATAGAGTGGCGCGTGATGAAGTCACGCCTGGCCTTGAAACTCGTCTCGTAACCCAATGAGAAAATAACGACCTTGCGAATTGCGACATACGTAACGAGTGAAAGTTACGTCATTGGTATCGAAGCTAAGCGAACCCTGAAAATTAAATTGCATACTCGAAATTCTATTGCCGCGCCGTGACAGTATTCGGAAAAACTTGAAATCTGTTTTACCGTCAAACCGTCATAATTGCAATTTGCTTACTGAAAAACAAGTTAGCCCGGGGCAAACGCGAGAGTAGCTCGATGATCAGACGCATTTCAACTCGTGATCGTTTAGCGTCGATATATTGGCATAACACCAAGGTAAGTACACGGAGGCGTAGCTGAATGGGTCCTCCGGATGTCCAATAATAATATCGACAAAGGTTTTAAGGGAGTGACAATGGGTTCGAGATGTGAATGAGCGTATAGCTCCATGTAAACTCATGGCTTGAGCCGCGTCAAGAGGCCCATTCTTATTTTGTGCTCCAACTCTCTTTCGCGTTGTTACGGTCGTCGAGAATTGGGGGATAAAAACTCTTCAAAAGAGCATCTGAGACCTCGACTCAGAGCTATTATGAACACTGTACAACGCCCTTCTGCCCTCCCCATCCCAGTGTAGCAAAAACCTCGAAGGTTCCACAATTGACACCGTACGCACACTACGAACCGAACACCCTCGTGTCATTCGTACAAACGAGCACTGTAAACTCTTCATTGAAGCCATGGTAGCCGTCGTCACTTCTGCAAATAAGAATCTACTGTCATAGACCATTCGCGAAAATCGCTTGGCTTTGGCGATTGCAGGAAAATAAGTTTGACGATCAATTATAAAAATTCACAGATGATAAACGTGATGGGGTTCAATTACTTTGGGTTTCGTAATATTTTTGCATCCATTTTTGCGTGACATAGCCTCAATCATTGCAAAAAGCTAAACATGCAAACGATACGTGCGACCATTAACTGATTTTTCAGTCTATCCTGCGGACTGGTGAATATTCCTTATAAAACATTCATATGGTGAGAAGTCCCGAGTCCATTGAAATATTTTATAATGAGTTCCTAAAAAACAAGTTCGTTCATGTTTGGAACTGTTTGCAATTTGCTATTTTGATACCCATAAATTAATGATCGTAGAGTTTTTATCTCTGAAACAGATAAAGATTAATGTCGAGTTTGGTAGGTTGCCTCTACTGAAAAAATTCTGTAAGCATATAAATTTACAACCTAACCCAAGAATATTCAGCTTCTTCACTTACATTACCGCTTACCTAAATCACGAGTGGAAAAAGTTTTCGAATAATTAGGCCCCTGGAACGGCGCGCACTGCGTAAAATGATAGTTTTGCCAATCGATACGTAACCTCCGTGACATCTGAAATCAAATAACATGCCGACAAGTATACAATGCTCGACTGCGTACATAGAACGCGCAACATATGAGACCCAACGATAGAGTGAGAGGGTGAGAGAGAGAGAGAGTGAGAGAGTGAGAGAGTGTGAGAGAGAGAGAGAGAGAGACTGAAGGGAAACAAGAGCGAGATAGTCTCGAAGGGAGCGTAAACGGGGTGGAGCTTAAGGGCTCGACAGGTTTCGTGTTACGTCATTGTATCTGGTGCCCTCGTACCATCCGAAAACCACCCCATATCCAACACGGGTGTCTCTAGGTGCGGCCTGGTTTGCTGTCTGCAGCCGTTTGCAGCCTAGATGGCAGACCGATTGCCGGCTCACCCCTAACCAGAGTTAAGGGATATTCTTTCGGATTATTAAATCTGCCGTCTGGACGCAGCAGGGGTTTATTTGATTTAATTTTTCCGTTTGTTTTTAGAAAATTGTATGAAATGTCAAGGCTGGTATGAGACATGTTTTAAAACATTAAAACTGAAACTGGAAACGACTATAATACTGACGATCTCTAGAACCGGATTTTCTCACCCTCGCTCATCGCCCGAATTTTTCTGTAACCACGACACCCATGCTTGAGCAAAATAATTACCGCTGTTACGGCGAAGTGTCTGCCTTGTACGTGTATTCACTATCTCAGCTAGGTACGTGGGCAGGTTCAGCTGACGCAGCTTCTTACCAAACTGCAAACTTCCATTTCTTTATCGCAATAATTCTCAGACAACAACCGGCTCTGCTCGACAATCTGCTTCGGGACTGCTCTAAAGAATAAATTATGTGTTGAGGAATTTAGTTTGCATGCTGTCTATTTTTTATGCGGCTGCAATCCTACGGTACTGTAAGTTCAAGATTTTGGCATTAGTAGGATTTCAGACTCGATTATTTTTATGCATGTACCTTATGGGTAGATACTTGTACGTCTGACTCTGTCTGGTTCTGCAAACAATCGCTCGAATATTCCTGGAATTGCCGATGCGCCAAATTCCCCTGCAATTGAACAAATCTTCACCAATCAATAAATCTTGTATCGTGTTTTATGATCTCACTTATAGACAGCGATCGAATTTCTCCAGATTCAAAGGAAGATTCGTCCGGCAGACCGTTTCCTGTTCTTCTCCTACGTCTTCGTTCCTTCTTTTTTATCCACTTACTTCGTTGCGGATTCAAAGAACTCCTCGTATCTTTGATGATCATAATTCTCGCGATGATCCTGTCATCGCCATTCTCAGGCGACTGAATAGCTGCGCTCTTAGAAAAACCACAGTGCTGTCAAACAGAGGGTATAAAAGCGTGGCTAATGCTAATAACGGCAGGTATATATACCAGACATGTATGCCAGGTAAAATCCCTTTCTACGATCTCATAGCTACGCGGCTCGGGTGCGGCTGCCCCTGTTCGACAGATCTCTTTCAACTAGGTGTGAAAACGGTTTACAGTACTTCGCGCACCGCCCGCAGAGGCTCGTTTCTTTCTCATAATTCGGTAGTCGCAACCCCCTTTGTGCATCCCCGAAAGTAATAATATGTTGAAATACAGAAACGGAGAGAGAGAAACGCGGTGGGAGCTGAAAAAGGAAAGAGAATGACGCAGCGACTAGAAGACATAGCCAAATTATACAACGGTACAAAGACGAAATAGCCACCATTACGCAAAGAAGCGGAAACATCCGACAAGGCTTGATATCGAAGAATTCGTTATCAGTCCGTGATCAATTTGATATCGTTTGAGATTGGACTCGAGTCGCAGTGAACATCGAAATACTCATTGAGGAAAACAGTCTGTCAATATTTGAACGGAAAAACCTATCGAATTAAGTACGCGTAATACAAGCTACAAGGTATCAACAATTTGAAAACAGGTTTTGGAAGAAGAACGTTAAGATGATCAAACTCTGGTATCCTTTACTCGATTTTAATTTTTCAGTCAATACTAACAAAGCGTGACATGTCGTCCAATTACGAAACCTTTTCTCAAATTATTGCTGATATCGTATCTAGTATCATTCGAATTTGGGCAGAATGATTTTTATCAGACAGTAGCAGAGACGTTGTCTCATTCGAGTTCGCTGCATCATTGGAACGAATAAAATTGACACCAATTTTATAATCAGATTCTTCTCTGTTCCTATCTTTCGATACAGAGTTTTTAATGTCCCGCCGACTCGTTTCTTGCATCACGCATATTTCCTCTTCGCGCGTACCTGTGCACCACACGCTTGTAAAATTTTCCATAATCGAATGAAATCGTCCGCATTTGATGACAGATGTGAACGGGATGAGCAGAAAGGAGGGTTTGAGTCTCGGGAGTTTGAGAACGGGCGTGAACGAGGCTGGCCTATAATTTATAAACTGGGGGCTGTTTTGGGGTAATTGCAGATAACGACGCGGGCGGCGGTACGGATAACAAGCCGACATGGGAGTCACTCGACACCACGGGACACTGTGCACTCCTACCCTCCTATCTGCGCCTCTATCGACGCCCCACGCGACCTATACGCGTCGGAGAACCAGCCCCTGCCCACAGCCCTCTACCCTAAAATCCGTAGCCACCTACACGTGCGTTTTGACGTATGATTTAGGTGAAATCGCTGCCCTGCAGTATCCATGAGCAATTTATTCGCAGCATGACAATGAAATTTTATTAGCGTCCCTGAAGCGCGAAAGGAAATTTTCGACTTTGCAAGTATTCGAAGAATCGATCGTTTCGTTCTTGACAATTTCTGTACTTGTTATAAGTCGTACTTATAGGTGCCCTGTCATTATGTCAATGTCAGTTAGAGAAATGTTTGGGATTGTGAGAAGACTTTTGAAATACTTGATGTAGCTAAAGCACGGTTATCGTGATAGCTGAGTCGTTGATTCGATCGTGAGTAAAAAATAATTCAGACAGGTTACAAATCAATTTAACTAAAGACTGAGAAGTTGCAGCGAATCGATCCTGAGACGAAAGGTTTTTAGCCTTCGAAACTTGCAAAGAGAAAAAAGGTTGAGGAGAGGATGAAACACATCTTAAAAGGTCAGTGAAAGATGTACAACATCTCAGCCAGATCAGTCACTCAATGTTCTGAAAGACTTTTTTGAATGACTGAAAGTTCAATCAGCAGGATTCTGAGATAAAAAGTTTTCAACTCCGAAAATCGTAAAACGGTATGGTTAATCCCTCCGGATTTTTTCAGCCACTTTTTTCCGATATTAAAACAATATCATTTATCATTCCATTGACTCTAAATTTTTTTGGGAATTGCTCGATATTTAATACATGAAACTCGAAAACTTATCGTTGTATACGTAGAAATATAAATTGAACATGTTTAAATAATTTATTTTTATTTGTCGTCAATATCAATTTCGATGACTCGAAACTTTGTATCATACTTTCTTCGTTTTTAATTAGGTGTGATGAAAAAATGTATCTTACGTTATCCGTATCTAACTTCGTAGCCAATTACCCGGTTTTATAACTATCTCTGAAGCTATTTCCATAGCACGAGAGTTTACCGCCTAGTGGCCTTTTATGGTGTTAGTTATACCGATGTGTACGGCGAATAAATTCTCTACTTCATTCAAAGCATATGGTGTTTCTTCTACCTTGTAAAATTTATAGTGCAACTGATTCAACCAGTTACGCCAAACAATCTCCGGTTAGATCGACAAAGTTTGGCATTCAATCGATTTAAATTTTTGGTTTGCTAGATTCGTGTACTTATTTTATTTTAAGTACCTGATTGTTTCTACCTACAAACATGCAACTTGCAGGAACAATACATAAGCTTCGAATGAAATGATATTTAGTTTACCGAATTTTGGAAACACATCGAAAGGTTCACTCGAATCAATACTTCAATCGATCGCGACAAGATAGATTTTTATTGAATCAAGGAATTCACCTGACTAAATCACTTTGAAAAACTAATTAAATCGAAATTGTGGAATTAATGACATCATATTTGGAACAGGTAAGGGATACTAGGTTGAAGTGAATGAACTCCAACAAAATATATTTTCAAGAATTCCTTTTTCTCTGTGCATAGTCCCTAGTCACTGCCATTAACGCTTCAATATTTACATCCAAAAAACGGAAAAATTACGTCGTGTTCCCACAGCTGTTAATCCTACGATATTTTAAACGTCTTGACTGAATTCCCGAGAGCCCAATTAGTGAGAAAATAATCCTCAAAAGAAAAGTAAAAGTCTAAAAAGACTTGTTCCCCAAAAACTACAAGAAAATCTAAGGCTAACCCCTTTTATTCGCAAAATTTCTACAAATTCTAAAGAAAGCCAGAATCAATTTATCAGTTATTTAGAATGCGCTATAGCAACGTATCGTTTCAAAAGAAAACGATTACGAATAGTTCCCGATCGCTGTGATTAATCGTTCAAAATTTACTATCAAAAGGCAATGAAGTCTTGTATTTTCTCAAAAGTTTATTGTATACAGAGTGAATTCCTAACGACCGCATATTCCGTCGTCTTCTCAAACATATAATGCGCACGCGCTTCAATACGAGAGCGACTGTTTACTGTGTAAGAACGGCCAACCACCATAAATTTTTGAATTCACATTTATGACGGTTCGTCGCTCTGGTAAACAGTCGCTCTCGTATTGAAGCGCGTGCGCATTATATGTTTGAGCAGACGACGGAATATGCGTTCGTTAGGAATTCACTCAGTATGTATTTTACATCAATACCATACAAAACATGTCTTCTCTATTCTCGACAATTTGTATTTACTAATTTAACCCAAACACAGGAATAAGCTACTAAATACGAATTATCGAGAATAGACAAAACATGTTTTCGAAGGCGTCGATCACGTCGTGACAGTAGTTTCATTTTTTGGTATATTTTTCGCGATACAATTCATAAAATGTCATCGCATTGCAGCACGTCTTTATTTAACAACTCCCAGAATCTATTTATTAGAACGGTATATGTAATGGATTCTAAAATCCAAAAATTAAAAAAAAAAATGAGTTCAGAGTCAAAGAATTACAAAGCAGATCTTCAAATTCCAAAGTTCGATACAAAAATAAACCTACTATATTTTTAACCAGCCACGTACTCGTTAATTAATTCACGCTTGCAAATCTTCCGGCACCGATAGCAGCTAAAATGTAAATCTTACTCCAAAATCAAGGGTAAAAGGGTGGCTCCGTTAGTCGCAATTCTATTCTTGAGGATAGGAGGAATACAGAAAAGATAGAAAGAGAAATATTTTCATAATCGTGAAGGAAAACGGCGCCCGCAATAATAACGTATCGTTATTTGCGTAAAATTGAACGATTTTCCAGCCGTTTGAAAGCACCCGGCAGGATGCTCTTTCCGTGCAAATCTTCAATATTTAGTTGACAGCCATTGTCGCAGGGATTTCAATGGGTGTTACAACAATAAGCTATTGACGAAAAGCGGGGCCACGGCGGTTCCTCGGAGCTGAGGGGCACAATCTGCCCCTTCCCATGAATATAAATACGTATATACAATATACCATGTGTATATGTGTAGTGTATATGTATATGTATATATATATATATACGTGTATGGGCGCACGCCCTACACGCGCAGTGCATGCCGGGATGCAGTTGCAGAGCTTTGCTGGCGATATTGCGCAAGGGTCTCATCCCCTCTCTCTTTTTCCACCGCTTTCAAGCATGCAGGGAAAAGGGGCAGTTTAGAGGATAAGCCTGCTTGACTGTACTTTTCACGCCCCTGTCTCATAATAGAGTAACATGAGAGAGGAGAGAACTAACATCGTTCGGTTTATTGTCGGTCGGTGGCTACATAATAATTTCCGAATTTAAGAGAGGGGGCTCGATTTCTGCAACTACGCTGCGTGACTTCGCTTTCGGTTTTTACTACCTACGTTTAATTACCGTTCCCGTTTCGTATTTTATTTTTCTCAATTCTTTTCGACTATTCCATCGAATTGTGTAACGCTGAGAGAGATTTTTTTAAAATTCTTTATCATTAACCGCAACGAAATTGTATAACAGCCTTTATTTATCGATATAATATCATTTCAATAAGTATTATATGATATACATCATAATTTTAGTTGAATATATATTATTATTACATATTGTGTATAATAATATAACATTAAACCGTATCATTGATCGCTTATCTTTTCTTCAATATTATATATTATGTTTATTATTACAATAATTATATTTGGATTCTTGTTTAATATACGCCTATGCAATGAAATTTATTAATAATCTTACTACAGGCAATATACTGCATATAATACGCCTCAGTTTGACATAGATATCAATGTATTTGATTCTATTTCTCTATCTAGTTTCATTTCTTATCCGCAGTTTTTGTGATATACTAAGAAGTTTGATATGAATTTATTGACATTAAAATTTATAGTGCTTCCGTAATAATTATATTATTCCTTTTTCTCTTCCCAAGTATTCACTTCTTTTTTCAACTGTGCAGGGCCACATAATCACAAATTGACAATATTTAATTGATGAATTAATCGATTAATCGTATAATTTTGAATATATAATATACACGATATGTTATGGCATGATTTTTCATACGATATATTAAAATCATATAATGTATATGTACACACGATAGTAGTATATTTATATGTATTGTATATATATTTTTAAATATGCACTTGGAAGACAGAGTTTGATATATCATTAATAAATAATCTTTCCCTATATATACGTGTACATTGTATTGTATATATTTTTGATATACAATAATAATATGCCTCTCTTCTCTAATATTCTCATATATATTTTATCTTTCCTTTTTTCTGCCCCCATTCAGATAATTTTCTCCAACTCCTCACTCGTCATACCTGCCCCTTTATTTTTTCGGGACACGCAATTCATCGATATTATATAATCAATTACACACCGCGTATAATAACAACAATAATATTGATTCGTTTCATACACGCGTACTTTCTTTCTAATTTTATTCCCTCGCATAGTATATTTTTCTATCTTTTCATTCCTCTATTCTTCAAACAATACAACAAGTATTATACGATCTGGATACTTGTCGAGACATACAGATACGTATGGATTTTTGTAGATATGCATTTTTGTCTACATATTATATATTTTATACCAATACTTTTTTTGGTTGCTTAGTAATTATTTATAGTAATGTTTATGCATAATTACCGGGGTTTGCGGAATTACGCGTACGGCGAGATCTTAATCAGCACGCAACGGAATATCGTTGAAAAATTCTGTCCACGATTTTCATCTTTTCGTTAGTTCGTCTTAGCTAGTTGTACGCGTAGTTTTACTTTGTGGTGTTTATTCGATATAAAAATAAATTAGAAATGCATAGCGTAATATATTTTGGTAAGATTATACGGATTGGAAAACGAACGATGACTTGATTCTAGAAGACCGATTCTACGAGAATAATATTCTTATATCAAGTTTACCGATATTCTACTCTCTTCGTACTCCGCGTAATTCTGGACCACCCTGTAGATGTACATTTTCGTTCCCCTCTTGTTTAGACATTTTATAAGTTCCTACGTAATATAATCATACTGCGATATCTAGAAAAGAGCACAAATCGACATAGCAATACACCGGATTATAACAATATGACGAAATATGTATAACGTTATGTTTAATGCATTATATCTATTGTATTAGCTTAACTGTAGAATTTGTAGCTCCTACTTATTTAGTAGATCAAAAAAGAATTAGTACATGCTCACGGCTATGCGTAAAAATACTCGGTATACGATTGATCTAAAAACGCGAGCTGATGGCGAAAGAAACGTACAAAAGACTTGCCAATTTAATTAACGATCTGAGCTTTTACATGTACTAAGCGGCAAGAATACAGCTTATGTACATACATGATTGGAAATACATGGTAGATATGTATTTTTAAGTGTAACAAGTGATATTCTCATTACACATGACGGACAAAGAAAAATTAACAACAGTTTCCCGGGTTTGGAAACAAGAGGAGTATTTGAATGCATAAGCTAATCTATGTCCCTAATAATTAATTGCAGCTGCCTAAAAAGGGCGTTTCGATATTTAGAAACTCGAAAATATTATAAGAATATCATTATTAAATAATCAATTTACTTCCAGCCGGCAAATCGCCGAGTCTAACGGGCATGTTAATCAATCTTGTTTCCGCAAATGATAATTATATCCGCACGTCTAACCTGCACGCATAAGTATTATTAATACGATTTTACATAGAAATGTGTAAATAAAAGATGCGAAAGCATGTCGAGTAAACACATATTGTGTGTAAAACCGAAATATGATATTTACACAAATGTGCAATAATATGCCTTTATCCAGAATCGTTATTACGTCACATTTAATTTCGGCTGAGCTAATTTTTTAGTCATACTTTCGCTATTATGCATCTGTTGAACGACACATTCATACAACGGATCGCCAGGGTACCGAAGAAAACCGTTTCGCAAACTTCGAAATATTCCAACACATCTACTTTTCAGCTAACAGAAAAATCTGAAGTACATCAAACTTTTTAGTAATAATATCAAGCCTGTGCTTTAAGGGTTCTTCAAATTTAACGTGAATTATTTTGCGAATTAGAATAAAATCAACTCTTCTGTAATTCTAAGATTACTTCCTAACGCAGATGGACTTTCAAATGTCACTGCAGGTTATTATCAATGTGAGATTATGTGGCATAATTCTTTGAATCTACCTTCTCTCTAAATCGATCCTGCACCAAGTCTGCTGGATTTGAATACCACATTTTCCATCCAACACTTGATTTCAAAGCACTTGTATCGAGGGCTAAGGGACGTAACCCAAAAAAAAACGGGGAATACTGCCATAAAGGTGTAAAAATCCCTTTAGTTAACTTGGATTTTCCACAAAAGTCGAACTAAGCAGCCTTCAGCTTTTTGTTTTCTACGCGCTTTTGACCATTACTCCCGGAATGATAGTCAGGACAGTTTCTCAACTGATGTGTTGCTACAGCGATTTTTGAAAAATAGAAAAGTAGTGTATATATGAGTTCTAACTCAAAAAAAATGGCGTCGTACCGGCAGAGTATCCCGATTCCTACGTTTTCTGAAAACTTTTTTCTACTGTCGGTAGGGTAGGAATCGGGATACTCTGCCGGTACGCCGCCATTTTTTTTTAGTTAGAACTCTTATATTTACACTACTAAGAAACATTTTTCCTAACGAAACACGCAAGATAATCTCGGGCACTCTGGCACAATCCGTCGTGAATATAGTGCGTTTTACGTGCATAACGTGCCATTTCAAAACGAATTAACCGACTGTTTCGGCGACCAAATCTTCTCCTCTAGAGTTACGTATGAGTTACAGAGAGCTTTGCAATTTTACTCCATCGTATCGTACTGGACCTTCTTCACCTTGAAGTAACGATAAGCCGCGTAGCCGGTGATCGTCAAAAGAACGGCAGCCGCCAGGGTCGAACCGACAGCAACCGGTGCGGTTTCGTCGCGTGTTGCGCGTTCCGGTTTGCACCAAAATTCCGTGGCGAAAGTGTTGCTTTTGAACTTGAAGGGCTGAAGTTTCATTTCCCTGAGCGTGGAAAAACATTCGATCGTTAATTGGACCACAATAATAACGCGATTCCCTTTTTTACAATAATCGGTTGGTTGGTCCGTTAAGGGAAGAATTTAAAGACGGTATCCCTGAGGAAATTTTCCTGACCAGTGCTCAGCCGGTAAGTGAGCCTAGGTGGGCCTCGGTCGTGAGAAACCGTGTTGGTAATCCGATACCTTCTTTATCGGCGGGAGCTTCTTGACACGCAATCCCATAAAGCACACAAATCCTATTACGGTAACCGTCTTTAACAGTCTTTAGTCAACGGTTGGTCGAAACTCTACACTTTTTTTATCTGTTTCGTTAAGACATGGTTACACGTTATGGATATATTTATAGAATAATTGTATTCCTAGACTAAAAAGGTGCCTTGAAAATTACGAAAATAGAAAGTATTTGAATTATAAACAAAAGCTCGGATGTCGATAATTCACTTCAAATTACTTCGAAAAATTTATAATCACTCTACTCTGACTCATTCTATTCAAAAGACTATTCTCTGCAACGTCGGTATAAAATTTATTTTTTTTTTTGACAGTCAACAGCCACATGTTTATGATTATTAAATTAACACTTAATGAAAAACGTGATTACTTTATGAAAAAATAATTTCATATAAAATTAAGATGATCCATCCATGAACGAAATCAACACCGATCCGTGAAAATTGTGGGAAGAATACGATTTATGAATTATGAAACACAGAACGCAAATTTAATATTTCCCAAATTATTATCAACTAAACTTCTTTCGTGCGTGAAATGATGGGATTTTTTATGACGAGGGAAATTTTACTCAAGAAATTTGAGTAAAGTAACTTCAGTTTCATTGTTCGAATCTTAAGTTCCACAGTTTGTTTGCTTTATTAATTGTGAGACCAGTTTCAACCGCGATTATTCGTAGATGAATCGTAAATTAAAAAACTCACCTGAGGAGCACAGTTGCATGAGTTTTACCATCTGTCAGAGGAATTTCCTTCTCGTTGCAGGCATACGATTTTCCAACCGGTGTTGGAAAAAACATGGTACTGTGTTTTTTTCCGGTGGTTAATCGTACAGTTTTATCTACGGAGAAGCAAACAAAATACCGTGTTTATTAACCGCTTCAGCCAGCAACAATTAATTCCTTTAAATATTATTGATTTTCTGAAAAATCACAGAGTAGAAATGACCTTAAGAATTTGCAGAGACTATTAATTGAAACGTTGAATTTAAAACTGCGGATTCGTAAGTCAAGGAAGGTATGTTGAAAGAAATTAACTTCACGGACCCAAGTGCCCTGTAAAATCGTAATTACATTTCACACTGATACACGTATGGAGGCCAAGGACAGGAAGGGAAAAGGAAGAGATTGAGGCGGGTCGAGGCTTATCAACTCACTTGGCTGATCGATCAACTCGAAATGGCGGTCGCTCGAATTGTATGTCAGTTCAATTTTGTCGACGTACCATCCCTCGCCCCCGGGTGACTGTAATTGAAATTTGGACAGTTCATTTTCTTATTAAATTATTTCATTATGTGTAAGTAGTCCAACAATCGTCGTTGAATGACCGATTACCGGGCTTATTGAGTATTATCATTACAAAGGCATAAGCGGGAGTATGAACGGTGAAAAAAGTGGTAAATGTAAAGGGACCGATATAATCGATCACTTCATTTGAAAAATCCGGTAAACAGGTGCTACGTTCATTTTTGTGAAGCATCGAAACTCACCCTGGCGAAACTCCAGAAGAGAACGAAGACCTTCCACTTCAATGACATCGTGGCTGAGTTGTCGTTGGCACAGTTACCCGTAACCGTCGCATCGTTCGGTACATAAATATCAGCCTCCTGAACATAGAATTTTTCATTTTTATTTTTCAGGTTTTTCGAGTTTTTCTAACATCAATGGGGGCTGTACTGAGTGAGAAGTTCGAAGCTTTCGATTTTTGGGCTTTGAGATTCACTGCAAGTACTTGTAATATCTGAGAAATATCCCCTGAAATTTTTTTGTTAATTTGACCAAAATTGTCAGAATTACGGAACGATCTATTGTTTAATTAATAATAGACACAAACGACATCCACAAAAATCCACAATATCTACTGTCGGATTAAAGCCGGTAATGAATATCCATTGGCCGCCTTGTTATTTTTCAAATAATAATCTTCACTGTAGAAACTATCTGAAGTTCATAAAATAATTGTTTTGAATACGTGAAATCATTTTGAAAAAATGTCAATTGTCTCTAAGGCAAATATACCCAAATATACAAAATACGGCAAATGAAATTTCTAGTGGTGTTTACTCTGCAGACCGTAATGGCATTTAATTTTTTTTACCGTAACAAGAAAGTATATAATAATTCTGAGTACAAAGTGGAAATGAATTTTTTTAGCTGTAAACATGAAATCTAGTATGCGTTACTATTATTTTTAATTTTGGTCACTCGTACTATATTTTCGTATCACATTTCCGATAATTTGATGAACAATAAGTTGAACTTATAATTGTACCACATTTTCTCGTAATTCCATTCTACTAGAATTTCCCATAAGTAACTCGAATAACGAATGATATTTTTCACAGTGTATAAAATTGATCCTTCTGCACCGTTATTCGCCGAATTGCTATTTCATATTTATCCACGCATATCATAGTACGGTTACCCGTTCTTCGCCGACTTTTGTCTTGTATTTGACGGTGATTATAGCGTCGACTTGGAGGAGAATGCAAGCCTGCCCGTTACTTCCGTTGACGCGATATAAAGGCTGCTCTCCGGAAGATGATGGAGTAGACACCGTGCTCGTTGTCGTTGTCGTCGTTGTCGTTGTCGTTTTGAGATCCGAATAGAGAATCTGCTAACAAATACTTTATTAAATATAGCGAAGCCTACACCAAACGAGATCAAATCAACCGACCAAAAGTATATAGATTCAGAAAAAACGATATGCGAAACGCTGTTTTCACCCAGATTTTCACAAATCGTGAAATAATTTGTTAGTTTCATAAAAATTATTTCCAACAATGTAGCGCGGCGAGAGTGAAAAAATTTTCCGCGTTCTTCGCGGGATTGGCTAAGTGCAGACGAAGTCACGTTGACATGGGTTCTAAAATTGAATGGGTATAATTGTATATTTATATCAGAACATAATTGCGAAAGCTTTGATGTATCTAATCATCGGAGCATGAAAGATAATTAATTACTGTCATTAATTATACATATACATGTGTATATGTTGAGATCTATGTACGTGACGCAGGCTGATACACGTCTCTACTTAATTATGCTTTGCGTTTCGGTAACCTAATATAATATGTCGTGCATAGGATTAGCTGAAAGCGTTGATCACGTACCGCGAAAATCCATTACAGTAATTATACTCGCATATTATTAATTATTCAACCATGGGTCAGAACGCGCTTGTGCTCTCGAATTGTGTATTGTATAGTTTATAATTATAATTTATAATTATAGTTTACAATTATGCTTAAGTTCAAATTAGGGATTTTATGATGGTGAAATTTTAGATGCTGGTGTAAGATGATTCACATAAATTTGCGACGAAAAAAGCGAATAAAAACCGAGATTGAAAATTTCTAAGGATATATCTCTACTCTAGTCTTCTCTACATATATACAGAGTGATATTCACGTTTGTTCACGTGTAAATCCAAAACTACTCTCCTGATTTTGATTTTTTTGTTTTTTTTTGGATAGCTACAACGTCTGACCATATTTTAGGCTAGGCATACTTCGTTACAATCAGATCAATAGTTTTGGAGATACAATGATATTTGTAAACCAACAACTCGGAACGGGATCAGTCACTTATGCGACCGCTGACTATACTCTTCCAGATAGAGGAAAGTTACGGCCAAAAGTTTTCAAGGCCTCGATGAGCTCTGCAAAAAAATCTGCGAGAGCATAAGCTATGTATAATAATTTTAGCACAGGCTGCATTTGAAAATATTCGCGAGCGCAGTCGCAATGGGCTGCCAGTATAGGTATCTACATACGTATATGCATGTGTGATTTATCACTGTACGTCACTTTGTAATCGACTATGATTCGTCCGCACCTACGTGCGGGATATATGGAATAACAAGGTTTGATTATACTCACCAAGGGTATCCTGGGCTTCTGGGTAGCCATGTCAACGATTATTCTAACGGGTCGGGATGTCGTAAAATAGCTGTCCAGTTCTTGGGTTGCTTGGTGCGCCGGTCCGCTCAGGACTGTCCCCAGGATACACCCTGGTCAATTAAATTTCAGTAGTTCAATTACAAGTATCATGTACATATTCACTCGCTTTTCGTCCTTGCATAAGTCAGAGCCAGTTTGATTGCATTCGCGGCTTAAAGTTAAAGCTCAATCACTTATCCCAATTCCCCGATTCCCGCATATGTTAATTAAACGGTAAGTAATCAATGGTGCACGTATTTCAGATCTTTAATTATACATTTATCGCATTTTAAAATCAAAAGAACACAAGTTTATTTCAGAATGAATTCCTTATAACCCGTGACAATGACGTTATTTTTAAATTCTAAACTGCAGCATATATCAACAAAAAGTTATTCTTCACCGATGAAATTCGTCAATTAGAGTTTTAAGACAAAAGTCGTCACACCTTGAGCTCGTAATTTCAGTTGAAACACATTGTATTGCAGAAGTATGTGCTCGTAAAATAGAACTGAGAGTTGATACATATATACAACAAGAATTACCTAATCAAATTATTATGCATGTATTCTAATTGTGAGACAAGATTCGTTTCGTCCAACACTAGATCGGAGCAATTTAGCAATTGACTCGTCCTCTACGATAAGTTGTGAAATCGTGCGGGGAACTTCTCACATTGTACACGAGTTGTAGGTATCGATAGACCGAGCAGATTGGTGTTCATTCGGTACTCAAATTCGAGGAGTTTTTATTTTGAATAATTGCACGGAACTTTCACCGGCATCTATGAAAGTCTTTTCGAAGAACAGGAAACAGAAGGTTATCAGCAGTGAATAAAACATATTGATCGTCCAAAATTCCCAACAAATCATTAGAACATCTCGAGTTCTTCACGTATGAAGCATCAAACGGTTAGGGATATACCGATCACCTTTCTTTCTAACAAAACAAAACCCGAAGTATTTGTTGTATGGTTCGTCCAACTGCGTACAGATGCTTTTGCCGGAACGATACATCAATCAATGGAACGAAAACAACGATTCCGACAAACTTCGACTTTCACGTGATAATAGAACAGCACAAGAGTTCGCATCCGGTGTTTTCAAATGTTAATCACACTCCCTCAGAAATAAATAATAATAAAATTGTCCTAGTTTTACGTGTTGACTTGCATATTTCCTTAATATGCAAAACGCGTGACTTTCAGTTAAGGATATTATAATGTCTTTCTCGCGAAAAGCAACAGCTACGTTTGAACGTCAGTAGATTGAGCGATTACAGCAAAGAGCACGAAGGCATCACGTACAAGGCACATGAACTCCTTCTACGTAGACTATACAGAACCCTAAATTACCGAGGGGGCCGTAGACGGATGAGCAAAACCTTGCGAAATATTTCAAACAAATGTCACAATAAATTTAAACGTGATGAAAAACAAAAAAATAAGAACCACAGAATCTTTCATGCGTTCGAACCCTGCTTAAGCTCGCGCCGCCAATTTAGAGCTTTGCTAGATCCAACGATCGTACGTACCATGAGAAATGTGCATAAAACTGCAAAGTCAACCGTATCAAAATTCCCATAAATATAAATAGATACGGATCATGGATTCGTTAATATCAGACTCCCCTCGACTCACACATGTAAATTATCTCTATTGTTACCGCAATCATTATCGTTGTTAATAAAAGGGGTTAAAAGATCGACTACTCACACAGGGCTAAGACAACTCTCGCGAGTGCGACCGGGGCACGGTGTTGACGATGATGGTGGTACCGCTGTAGGAATCCTGGTGCAGTCCGAGGTGTGCGAGCCATTGTCATTCGGTCAATGTATCAAAATTACGTGTCGAATATGCAGCGTCGGAAACGAAGCGATAGAAAAATACGTGGGCGATACGGACGGCGGAGTATCGCGACGTCTCGAGGTTCGCCGACGTTGTGAAAGACGGAGAGAACTGAGCGAACTTCCCCACGATCAATAGGGGTGCCTTTCAGCATGCGCTCCAACCGTCGACACACGTATCCTGGTAGTAAAGGCAAGGTGGATACGTAAGGGGTAGGCGAAAGGCCTCCCCCGCCCACGGCTTCATCCACATCTCGACATATTCCTGTATCAGTGACGCACACCCACGGCCTTGCTCCTTGTTTTTTTCACCATCAAAACCGCCCCCGACGGTCTTCATTCACGAGCTTACGCGGCGTACGTCACGAGGGCGCGTAGGTGGATGGAAATTCATCGACGATTTATCCAAAGGTGACGACGACGTTCGCGTTTCCGTATCACATGGACGAAAACTTCGGCGAGAACGCTTTTGTTCGCGATAGTTCTGCCGTGTTATAAGCTCTTCTCGAGTATATTCTCTCAGTTTTTATTAACTACGGTATACGAATACACTGACAAGAATTTAATTTTTTACACTTTCTAGAAAACTCTGTAGCAAAATAGGCATTGTTAGGAGAGTATAAATATTGTGCAATGTTACGAGCTGTTATTTAGCTTATCAACCTATTTGGTGGAAATTTATTGTTGCACCAGCATCAAATTATTGGAATAGTTACAAAAAAAAAATATAGTACGCTGAGTGACCGTGCGATTCAAAAGCAATGAAAATAGCAATACGTACCAGGTATCCTGGTTACGGAATCAAAACTAATTTTTATTTTCTACCCGGATGTCAACTAACCGGGTGACACGGTATTATAATGATACAAAGAACTTTCTTTTTTTAAAAATTTTCAGTGATCACTTTTTTCGTTTAATTCTGCATCATTTAATCGCTGAATATCATCAATTGCAAATCAATGGCATAATTCCATAGTTAGCTTTTAAAGTACGAATTGGAAGGCTTATACTTTTATTCACGGTGGTTCCAACCACGATAGCTATGAAATGATTTTTAATTTTTGTTAGAAAAGGTGCGACGCGAGAAGTTTTTTTGTGGAATACCGATTTCCTGTGATCTTTGATCAATATCCGTAAGCATGTACCGAATAGAATCAATCCAAGCAGGCAAGAAAATACTTGTTATAGTAAACTTTACAAGTAGTTAAAATTTTATGTGAACCGAAAAAGTTTCAAACTTTCACCGACGTTTCCCCTTAGATATTTTATCTCTCGTTTAGCCTTAAAGAATCACTTCGGCTCCACGGTTCGTAATATCAAAAGTCAAGTGGATTAAATTCTACCGTGTACTGCAATATTCAACATGTAATTGGCCAACTGTAATAAGTGCATGAAACCCGCATATGCAATACTGTTTTTTTTTTTTTAATGTATTTAATGTATTATTTATACAGGTGATGAACGAAAGAAAGTAACCACAATCAAGCAAAATCAGACACACACATTATATATCGATATCACTTATGGAGCTATACTTTGGGTCACATGAAATCTGAATTCCAAACTGCACTTTTAATATCGGTGGATGGATACTGCAGCACATATGTACATTGTGCTCGGCATGCGACGGAAGCCTTCTGTAATAATAATATTGGCCACATACCAACTAAGGTGATTTAAAATAGCACCAATTGCCGGCCTCTCCATCACAACAATTAAATATCATTCTTATTGTTATTACCATAATTAATATTTGAATCAATAAATCCCTTGGATTACGAACATAGTTGCTTTACATGAAAATTATTCCGCAACCTCGATTGATGACAAATTCCAGTATTGTGCAGATCCTAAAAACCGTAATAATATCGCAAACGCTCTTCGTTTTTTTTTTTTCTAGGCAATGATTGTACAAGCGAATAGTTAACGTACATGCATAAACCAACATTTGGCATTCTAATATTTATACGTAGTCAACGTATACCAGAATGGTTAGAATGTGGCACGAATTATATTCCTCGAGTAAAACTGAAGCGATATATCCGCGAAAAGAATATCTTGTCGATTCTTCGCAAACATTATACTCGCCATAAGATTGCTCATTTCTCGATAATTGACTAACTAACCAACGCTCAGCCTTGTCCTAATGTGTACAGTATACGGAAAAATCGACTACTGTCGATTTCATCACCCCGACAAGTACTATTTTCTTGGAAACGAACTCATTATCTCACTCATTATTAAGGGAATCAAGTAAAATCCCATTGCGCAAGAATTTTCGTCCCGTAATTAATGATCATCAATGAATTACACATGCCAATGTAATAATTATCATTTAATAATATGTTCGAACGTTGGCTAATTACCGTACATTAGTCATGTATGATGGTCTTTAGGTTTATGATGATGCAATATGTATGTGACACGTATTACAGAATTACAGCAAAAACATACCAAGGAATAAGTTATACGAATTAGATCACCAACACGTATCTCATCAAACAGCAATTCAATATCAGTTAAAATACGTCCCACCTCGTTATACATACGTACACTATTACGTCACTTAAAATCATCAATCCTCTCGCAAATTTTGATAACGACCTAGTTAGCGAACTTTTCTATTTGTTCTAACGTTGTACAACAATTTATCTTTGAATATTTCCACTACAGTGTGCATAGATTCATGTAGGTACTTTCAAAGTTAACGGCTTATTTCCAAATAATTTAGGGAGTGTTAAGAAAGGAACAGGTGAATTGAATATCCATTTAGAATTATTCTAATCGTTCGTTTGAACTGAAATAAAGGTTTGACTATTTAATTTTTTTTTCTTTTTTTTTTACGGTTCAGGTTTCTTATTACAGTTGTAACAGTGCACCAGGTATGCATATTTATATTGAATAAGTCCTCGTGTTATAGGTATAATATTTGAATAGATTTAGTTGGATGTTTGTTTTTCCTCAGATACGAGTTGAAAGAGAAATTTAGACCGTTATTATTTTGCTTACAGTATATATATATATATATTTTTTTTTTTCAATTAGATTATGTATCTGTATAATATCGCCTACCGGTGGTACTAATATTTATTATTATTATAATATTACGATCATCGATACGTAATTTAATATTATGATTCTATTTGCCTCATATAAATGTTTATATTACATATATACATATATATGTGTATAATATTATGTGTATATATGTATAATATTAATATTCAATGATCCCAGCATTAATATCAATTATATAATAATACTCAGACATAACAAATCTACTCAGTTATACACACTTACCAAGTAATTACTGTATGTATATTTTAGATGCATTCAATCGTAGAGTCAAACATTTTTATTATATTTACCTATATATGTTTTTATGTGTATATGTATATGTCTAATGTTTATTTATTGTATATAGTAACTTGCAAACATAATTCACCACAATATGTCGCGATATTTTGTGCGTCAAGAAAAAGTTTCAATTATCTTCAAGACCTCGGGCAAACCGATTTCGTCACGCGTTTGAAAGACAAGGTTTGATTTGCCACGCGCCGCTCAAATTTAAAATTCACCTTCGGTTGGTCAAATAACCAAACTGTCTGAAAATCAAGTCTTCGATCAATTTTCATGATCACAAAATCAGGAAACCGAATGTATTTTCATGGACAGCGACGCTCGCAAACCGGTGATTATTAAACTTAATATTTTTCACTGCTCGGTAAATAAAAAAATCCGTTTCTAAACGGTAATCCAACGGCTAATGAAACATTACAAGATACATTGATTCCATCATCCCCGAATTCCGTCGACGTTAACAACGGTATTTACTTGTAACATTGGACGTTTGCGAAAGCCGAAATCGGCTATACCTGTGCCTGAGTATAAATAACTCTATCATTTATTATTTACTCATCGTTTGTTTATGCTGCAGAACTCACTGCACGCAACGGCAATAATCATCTTATGGCACGTGGGTTTGTCCTTCTTTTTTCTATTTATTTATTCACGTAATACTAACCCTTAAATTATAACCGACCGACCTGCATGATAACACAGTTCCATCACAGTGTCGTTATCGCAATTATCGGAAGAACAATACCGGTACCCATTATTCCAACAAGTATAATCTTATTATTATTTTATAGATAGACTAAAATTTCTTTTCTCTGCCCTCTACGTTTAAATAAAGTGGATATGCATTCGTTTTTCATCGATTCGATGAGGAATTATATCGCCAATATAAGTATTAACTTATTTATACATACGTATAATCGTCGTATATGTATCATATGCGCATACGTGTGTATATACACACACATATAGATAGATCTTTGCAGATTGTACACTAGTCCAAAATAAAAGAGACAGATTTGCGAGATTCAATTAATCATTGTACCAGTATTATTAATTAGAACCAAATTTCAATCCCTTCATTTGTTATTCCCTACACCTCATCTATTCCAAGTTCAAACAATACGTGAATACAGGAGAATACCTACTACGTTATGCAGGCGCAAAGGAAGACACAGGAAAAAAGCTATCAAGCGGCTGGACTCAACTTTTTTTGTGCCGATATTTTTACCTCAAAATTGATACAGAGACAACAGAGGAGAAAACACGAGTGATCACCGACCCAGTATTTCTTTCGTGTTTTCCATAAGCGGACATTAAAGTAAGTTTTATATTCGATTCACGTTTGTCACGGTGGTAAAATGTTTCATAACGATTTATTAAAATATGCAATACTGGAGTTTAAAAAAATGTACAATGTCAGGTATGTTTTTTGGATGAAAAATGTATGTGAAAATAATTTTCAACTGATGAAGAACAAATGCAATAAAAATATGTGCCCCGTTTTGATACAATATTAAAAACACTACGTAATCCATCCTACTCAATTTCTGTGCAATAATGATCATACTTACAATGATAACAATAATAATATTAATAATACTAGTAATAATGACACTTATAATGACAATAACGATAAACGTACGAAAATTTTTGGTATCTAGTATTTATACATAATAACTAGCTTCGTGAAATGAAAAGAAGCTATGGCATACATGGCAGTAATCCTCGTATCTACAAGGACTTTATTTGTATTAAAAATTTCAATTAGTATATACTATGTATGTGTATACACATATCCTTGAATGTATATATAATATGTATAGTATTATATAGTATCATCATTTGTTTAGTACGAATAAATAACGAATGTTTATCGGCACGGTACGTCAATCGATCAGTGATCCGTTCATTATGAAAAATCAGACTGAATAAAAAATAAATAAAGTTAATATCTAATGAACTTATCCAATCGTTTCTATAATATGTGTACAAGTATGTATGTATATCGTACAGTATCAACCACGGTACATAAACGCGTATAAATAATATATGCACATAGGTATATGTATGTATATATACATATAAAGTAGTGGTATATGGTGTACACGAGAAAAAATATAATATTAAACAATAGAAATAAGGGAACGAAGAAGAAAATTTTTATGCAGTAGAAATATAGAAATAAAGATGTATGAATATATTTTCTTATATAACGTATAAAATAGATTGCATGTATTGATTGGTAAAAATTAATTCAATAGAGATTATACTTTGAGATTTCTCAGTGAATTTGGAGTGGGTAGAAACGAAATTTTCGCTCTATCCGAAAATTATTATTATAATATTAAACTATGAATAAATAGGAAATATTGAACTACCAAAGTGCTTAGAAAAAATGGAATCAAAGAGTCATTGGTAACATGAATCCGATACGAGTGCTGATTTGAAGTGAAAACGAGAGATTGTAGCTGAAGAAGATAGGAAAAAACACTAGAAAACAGTAATTACAAAGATGCAAATTGTTAAATTAAAATACAGTGTCCGGATGGATGAGATGGAATATGATAAACATCGTAAACAAAAAGAATATCAAAAACTTATTCCGTGCCAAAGTGAACTTATAAGCAGTACAGAAACGAGAAAAACGTAAGGTACTCGGTCAAAGTTTCCTTAGAAAAACAGAAATTCCACATCTTAGAGTTAAGACTTTGTAAAAAAAAATTTTAAATGTGCCAGGAAGATTTGAAACAGTGGATTAAATTTCTACGTAACCCGGCTAAACTAAAATATTATTACTACGTACAAATCTATGATAATGACGCAAAAAAATTGTAGATTGTTGTTTCGTTATTAAAATCTATATCTGATCTAAGCATCAAATGACTTAATATTAATATAAATGCAATAAATAAATGTGAAAGCAAGCATTTTTCATTGATGCAAGATTACAGTTGGCTTAAGGGGTTAGGTGGGTTTCAAAATTTCAAAAAATCGAATTTTTTTTTTTTTGCTTATCTTATAATTGAATATGTTGAGAATATTCCTTTAAAATTTTAAAACGATCCGAGTCATATTCTAAGAGATATAGCCTTTGGATGTTTCACCCATCAGGCTATAACCGAGCGTGACGCAGGTATATGGAGGCAGATATATCGAGGCAGCTGCTTAGCTATTGTTCGTTTATTTTTGTGATGCGAATACTAGGCTTAGGACTTGCCGGATGTAAAAAATTCTGTGGTTTGATGGATATAAGTTCCTCATTCTTGAATGCATCAACGTACAATTTTTATGTTGATAAAATACATGAGTGCGTCATAACTGTTGCCGAATCAATTTTGTTGTCTGCTGCAAATCAAGAAAAAAAATTAACGTGTGATGAAAATAATGTTGAAGATACGACAGATGTTACCGTGTCAGGTGATGGCACGTGGAAAAAACATGGGTTTGCATCATTATACGGTGTAAGTACGATTATTTACATGTTATTTGAATGTAAATCTTCAATCGCGTTTTTCTCGAAACTACATTTTTGAAATCGGTAGTCACGATTTCTCGAAAACTTATGAACCGATCTCTTTCAAATTTTGCACACTTCTTCAAAATAACATTATCTCGTACTTGAACGAAGGAATTTTTTTTTTTTCTATTCCAAGTAATTTTTCAAGGCCATGAAGGGTGCAAATTTTACTCAAAATAAGGGTTTTTTGTTTTCAACGCCGCCAAAAATGTAATTTTTGTTTTTTTTTTTTTTCCTTCGTCCAAGTACGAGTTTTAAACATCTACTAACAGAAAATTTTTGGTTTTTGCATTTCAGATGAATCTGTCATGAGTTATCCTGACTACGCCGAGAGAACTTTTTTTTGAGGGGTCATAGCAGACGACGTGTCCACGCCTTAATTTTCAATATTTTTCAATGAAAATTTCACAAACTACTTATAAAATATGTATCTTTTATGTGTTAAATTGATGGAATGAAATGTTCTGTTGATTAAGTAAAAAAAAATTCATAAAAATGTACCTATTTTGAGCTTTTGAAACCCACCTAACCCCTTAAAAGACGAGACCTAAGTCGACGAAAAACTTACTTGCCGAAAATTATAAATAACTGTAATGAGTTCTTGCTTTTTAATGTGTTTGGTATAAATCAAGTATGGGAGCGTTTGAGACTCATTTCACTAAGATAATATAAATGGCGAGCGAGGTTTGTGTTTCCAATATCTCGATTTAAAACATCGCTATTACGTCCTTTTCACATAATACTATTGTAAATTTTATATACTACCAGTTTATTTTTCAGTCAGCCTTTTCAGCCTATTTTTTATTGTCGAAATGAGGGAGAGAAAAAAAGAATTTAAAGAAACTGCAAAAAAAGGAGTAACGTAGAAAAATTGTAAAGAAATTCCCGAATACTAAACAGCGCACGACAAACAAAATTGTATTAATAGCAACGGTAGATTCGGAACAAAAATAATACCAAACTTTTCATTTCATACTAGATTTCTTTTTTTCTCTCTCTTTTCTTATTCAATAAGCTGAAATAGACTTCTTACGGTACGCGCAATACGTGTTGCAACTTACAGTTAACGGTAGATTGCGCGAATTTCTCAGCATTCAATTCAATTAAAACAAATTCTTGAACTACAGAAATCTGCATAAACAGCTGGTTGGTGATATCCACTTACGAAGATATCATAACATTAGCATATTGTAAAAGAATCGCCCGAACGATTTGAGCAAGTTTTTTTGTTTATACAAATTTATTTTCTGGAAGCTTTTTCTATGCTTAGTCTCAACTTCGTTTGCAGATTTTCAGATGACGAACGCAGCTTGTAGTAGAATGAAAAATAAATCACACCGGCTGTTCAGATGATTACTATGAAACACTAATAATTTCGATTGTGCATTTTTACTTCGCCAATAAATTGCTGTGAAATTTACTACTATACTATACGATGTTAACTCCGTGAGTTAGAAAATCATAGGTAATAGATGTAATGTACAGGGGAAAAGCTCCGATTGAATCATGAACTCGAATTCAATAAATCTCTAATATAAGAATCGACAATTCATCTTAGAACACTGAATCCCGATATACAAGAAATCTTATGATTCTTTAGAACTAAGAAAAGAATTCTTCTTTCCAACAATCAAGTATTTTAGGAAACTTAGATTTCTGCAAAATATAAATCGATAATAAGGGCTCCATTGTAGCCAACGATTTATGCGGTCTACACCGTTTTCACGATACGTTTTCCCCCGTTAATGATGCCTTAAAGGCGTATAGTTGTTCTCGTAAAATTGACGAAAGTAAATAAAAATTATAATATCATTTAGACTGAGGTTTGAAGCGTGTTCGTTATTTCCTGGTGTACCGTTTCCAGGTCCTGTATGTAGCCGGCTAATCTCGAGTTCAGAGTATCTAAGTTCTGTTTTTGCACCTTATTGGCACTCAGGGCCAGTTCCAGCTGCTCGTGGACAGTGTTCAACATTTCCCGTAGCTCTCCGTTCTCCTGTTGCAGTGACTGAGACAAGGAGAAAACAATTTATTGCGACTCAATCGAACAAGTGAATTAAAAAGTAATATATTTGTTAAAGAAATCGCGAAACATTCACCATATAGTCTTTTTTCTTTGTGGCCATGGTCAGGCTTTTAATCTCCTCGTTCCGCGATCTCAATTCATTTTCCAGTGCTTCAACTCTTAACCTGAGCGCCTCACTGTTACCTTCAGAAATTTTGCTAGCCTCTAAATCCGCGTACTTTGCCCTTAGCCTGGCATTTTCTTCTTTGTATAATTGCAGCTGTCTGTTCCATTCATCTACATTTGCCGTTGACTCTTGCAGGGCACTTGTCAGTCTAGCATTTGCCGTATTCACGGCTATCAGTTCAACCTGCCGTCAATTGAATTATAATTGTTGTGTACCAAATTGCGAAACGTTTAGAAACTACGAATTATCACTTCCATTTAACAAATCGGCGGAACGATATTGCACAAAACATCTATATCGAATTTATTAGTATAACGTACCTCCCACTTTTTGGCATTTGCCGAACTCTGAGCAAGGGCGATTTTTAATCTGTCGTTATCGTATTTGAGCTGAGCTTCTGTCGACTGGTTGGATTGGCTAGATCCGATCTGTTGCAAAGATTTTCCTTGGTGCTGAGGGCTCTCTGTGCTTTGCTGAGACATACTCTGTGACCTAGCATGTATTGCGTTCTTCAATTCCTCATCCATTTTACTCTGGCAGCCTCCAGGCAGAGGGCTACCGCTGACCAACGGCACACTGTTCTGTGCAGATATCAAGTTTGCATTTGGGTTCGGATTGTTAGATGCCGACAAGTTGGAACTTATCATTGACGAGTTGGGTGGGTCTATTAGGTCCTGTTCCGAGGATGGCAAAGACGACACAGACCTAGACGTGATTGGACTAACATTTGCACTTGTTGCCGGTGTCACGGATGAGCTATTGGACTGGAGTTTGGCGCCGGCAATCTTCGTCGCCTCTTTTACTTCAAGGAATTTCTCGATAAACTGTGCAAGTACGTTATAAACTCATTAGTACACCAATTCCTTCACTAAATGACAATGGGACTTTGACGCAGATGGTTTGTTTTTTTCTAGAATTTCAGGGAAAGAATAATTGAGATTATGGCAAATTTTCTCATCAAAAATTTCCAACCTTTCACACTTATTCCTGCTATAAAAAATAACAAGGCTGAAGTTAGTTGCCAGTTTCAGCTGCGAACCACATGAAAAAATATGTAGCTTTTAATTACCATTTCCTGAATAGTAGTGTTAATAGTGCGAAATCTGGTTTTCATAAAACAAACTATATCAATCGGATAGAGACTTTTATTCTTTTCCTTAAACGCTTGGAGAGGGAAACTTTCGACTAACTTTAGTGTCATGAAAATTTGGGTTGTAAACACAATCTTCATTAATTTATATACTCCGTTCCCGACTTTTCCCAATTTTTGCCACCTTCCAAGAATAAATTAACGCTGCAAAAATGATTAAAACATGAACAAAGGTTAGTTATTTAAATACCTTGCCCAACTCTGCTTCAGAAGAAAAACCTAGACCATAAACGGTGTTGGCTCGGACATCGGACCACTGTCCGAACTTTTGTGAAGTTTTGGTAAATGTCATGTTTGGTGTGATGGTGCTATTGATGACAGCCTAAAGTAAAAAATTTTATTGACTAATTGTCGGAAAAATCCTGACCATATTTGTTTACGCAATTTATTTTTGAACTACAATAAGAGTATGTTCATTATTTCATAATAAGTCGTTTACCTTAGTACCCTCAACAGAGATAATCCTGTATAAACTTCTTGTTGAGTCATAGAAAAATGAGACCGAAACGGCTGCAGTTGAGGCTGAAACCCAAGACCGTTTGGTCTTTGGGTCAATGTGGAAGACGTGTGCCTTACACGTAAATATTGGCTGCTCACTGTACGGACAAAGTAAGAAAAAAAAAGTATACAGCGAATGAAAAAAATTACTTTTCATTCTTGTTATCTATAGAATATGTACGATATCATTGAAAACATTCACTCGTTGATTGATTTCACTGATCAATTGAATCTAAATCTAAAAATAGTTTATACTATTTTTGTTTTGATAAAATTGTCCAACTTTTTTGTAGCCACAAAAAAAACTAGAAGTCAACAATTACTTTGTAATTCTTGATCATTATTAATATCTAGATTAGTACATACATGTGAATCGACTAAACTTGATCAGAGGTCTAAAAATTATAAGAAAGGGATTTGGACTTTTGGGCTACAAGAGTTAATTAACTCCTGGAAGTAGCACAGTAAAAATGTAGTTACTTTAGTGAAGTTGTAATTGTAAAGACTAGGATTGCCACAAAAATATACGAATCATAAAGGGAATGGAAAAAACTAAGTAAGAACAGATTGAAATTTGTCATTGATAATATTTAATATCAAAATAACAAGCTAATAACTGGTAATCGCGTAATACCACATGTTGTTCCATCGTGTTCTTTCGCCCTTTTCTTGCATAAAGTGAGGGTGCAATAGCAAAATGTAAGACAAGAAAACGGCTGAATTAGATTTCTCAATTATTAACATGGTTCTGAAAACAAACGCCATGAAAACAGCTAATATTGGTCCAATTAGAGTAAAATCGAACTTTTTTACTTTGGTAATCATGTGAAATTATAATTCAATTAAATAAGAACACTTTCCACGAGTGTAGAAAGTGCAAGTATCGCGAACAAACCAATTAAAGTAGATAACATCTAAGTTGTTATTCCCGTTTTCTGTCGTATATTTACTTCAAATTTCTCCCCAGTGCGTACTATTGCAAATTCCAGTCACCGGTGACACCAGTGCAGTTTATCACGAGGTATAGTTATTATTAGATACTTGTACAAGTATGAGGTAGCAGCAAGAGTTTCGAATATAACGTGACGAGAAACGATGCGAGAACAGCCAGAGGTTCAACTCGATCCAGAGCTAAATACGAACGAAGTCGTAGTTATATCGGAGAAAATATTATCGCGGCCCTTGTGTACGATTGAAAGTCGTGAGAGGGAGAGAAAAGGAAAAACAAATTGAAAAAACGCTAGATGCAAGTTTTTTCGACTTGCATTTTAGTGCGTATATTAGTACAGTACTCACCCCATTGTCTCTATTCCCGATGTCATAAAACGGTTGTTACTAACGTCACTAACTCATCGTAGGTACGATAAACGGGTCAAAACGAATTGAAACACTGCGCTGATTTCAGAGGATGCGAATTGTTAGGACAAGAATTGTTAGCGTAAAATCCCACCCTGTTTAGTGCAAGAACCAACCAGTTGACAGCCGCCATCCGCTGTGCTTTATGCACATGAATGTACGCTTTTGTAGATGACCGTCTTTATCTCGGAAAAACTACGTCTCGAGAAAGATACTTCCGTGGCATGGACTAGGAATAAAGGGTCGAAACATGAGACGTAGCTTGGCGCGGTAAACGAACCACACCTGACTACCAGCGCCACGTAGTGGCGGGGGACGTTATTGCTGTATGAGGATCTAGTCGATTGTCAGGGGGCTGGCCTATACCTTCTGCACTCTATGGCGAGAACGAACGACGCACTGCGGTTGCGCCATAGACTTATAAAGATAGCCTGAGCGCTCCTATAAGAGGTACTGAAGCTTGCATATAAAGGACAAAGATATGCCGGGAGTACTGCTCTCTCTTTTCAATCGGTTTCATAGCGGGAGACAAGGGCGCAGTGGAAGTGGAACAGCTATATCTATAGGCGCATAATTTCGCCTCATTCTCCTCTACCGCCTCGATCCCCGCCACAAATATCGTCAGAGAGATGAAGGAGTACTCCCGGCATATTTCTGTCCTTTAAATGTTTGTTTCAAGCGGTTCATAAGAGCGCTCAGTCTATCTTTATAAGCCTATGGGTTGCGCGTGACATCGCGATCTTACCTGATGTAATAGAAAATGAACGCGGTAAATTCATCGTTAACCTTTAGAAGATGGGAACACCCTAAGGAACACCCGCATACGGCAGGAAACGTATGATCGACACTTTACCCATAAGAGTTTTAACGTATTAGATACCTTTTTTATGCATTTTCTGAAAGAGACCAAGAACCCCAAATCCCCGTTCTCTAAAAGTTAAGCGGCGTCCTCCGCGTCCTTCCTTGCACGCGCAATTCAATCGGGCAAGTGATCGGTATGCAAAAAGGACAAAAACTAATGTTAGTTACCATCGCTCACTGCGTGTACCCAGGTGATGCAGAGTCGAATATTATGCCTACGGAATTATGAACGGGTGCAGACAGAAATTTTCATATAACCTCGTATGGACGCTATATACTTTTCGACTACGCTAATTCATTTGGGCCAAATTCAGCAATGTGAATTCAACTCCATCGGATCGACAAATATAATGTTATCTAAATAGGTGCACAATAAACATGCACCTGGTTTACTGTTAACAGCGTTAGAGACCCTTTCATAATGCAGAGGATGGGAGACATAGTTGAAGAAATTAATCTAAGAATGAACATACATATAGTTGATCCTACATGTACCTTATGTAATTTCTGTATACATGTTTAATACTTCACTCGCACCATTAACTGGAAAAATAATATGTATCTTCAGTCAACGCTAATATCTTCATTCCGAAAAAAGATGCAGCTGACATATAGAAATAATTTCATAACTGACGTTAGATTTCCGTGATTTTTTACAAATTCTTATAATATAAAAAGTTCAAGAAAGAAATACTGGGAATGCTGTGCCGGATAGGCAATTGAAATTGAAATAATTTCTCCGAAAAATAAAGTTGTTCAGTGAATCGCGAGTAAAATTTTCGAATTTCTTACACGTTCTTCGAAAAATTGTGGATAACCTTTTTTCACATGTAAATTATGATAAATTGGTTCTCCCAATCAATTTGTACTCGCGTATATTCGCAGTTGGTTCGAAATTTTTCAGTTCATATAACCCACAAACTGTTTATTATCGATCAAATATGAATGTTTTAATTATGGATGAAAGATGTTTGTTTTAATTATGAATGAAGGGTGATTGTTTTTATCTTATATGCGAACGGCGATTGACTTTGGATGTTCACGCACGGGTTTTTTTCTTATGAGGTATGAGGTAAACACTAAAACCGAGAACCTGGTGAATACGCAAAACAATCAACAACTAAACCAAGATCGAAAACACGAATCGCTATAAGATCTTAGCATTTACCTATCGGATGACGATAGAGAAATCTTTCATGAAATGGAAACAAATCGGAGTAGAATAAGCACAACCACCAAAATACGACAGAGCAATAAAAGACTGTAAAACTATTAAAAAGAAACTACAGCTGAATAAATTTTACTATTTCTTGATATCATGATGATTCAGAACTACATCGCTAAATCAGTGTATCGATGAAAACAAGATCACTGTACCTGAACCAGACCTGAACCAGACCTAAGCCTAAAAGGTAAAACGTTAATTTTTCGGTAGAGACGATACAACTGAGTTATCTGGAACAAATGAAAATATAATTAGTGACATGGCAATACATACAAAAATATACTTAGCTTAGATAAGTAAAAAATATAATTAACGAAAGAAGAGACAAATTAATTAGCTGAAACAGACAAAAAGCTTGATTAGCTGAAACAGATAAAAGGTTTTATTAGCTCAAACAAACAAAAAGTTTTATTAGCTGAAACAGGCGAAGGAACAGTTTGCACAGTCACATAAGTCATACACTGACAAAAAATGGGTGGAGTTCAGCATGATATGCGCTTTAATATTCATTACATCAATTATTAATTGTATTGACAAATAACAAAGATTCTGAACTTTTTGAAATGACATCTCATGCTTCTTTGAGTTCTTAAAGTGAATAACTTTTTCGACTGAACATTTTATAATTCTCAGTGCATTTGTTAAAAAATTGGTTTTGTTGCCCTGAACCAGAAAATAATACGATCAGTTGAACGAGTATTTCTGTACATTTCATATATATTTCACAAATACTTACGCGAAAATTTTCCACTATTCGCATACACTATCGAGATTCATGTTCATGCGCGTTGAGTGCTCGTTTTCAAATACCGCACTTTCTCTTATAATTGAAGGGTATTAAGTCCACGCGCACAAGGCGCCGTGGAACTTGAAAACTTTATTATTCGTCGAAAAATTGACCGAAGAGCAGAAAAATCAGCACATCGAGAGTGCGCAACTTTTTTATATACTATTTGCAAAATCGACGTGCAAAAAACCGTGTCCAAATCCATTATCAATTTACGCGCATGAAGCTGCGTCCAATTCTCGTGACTCAACTACGCGCAACAAGGCGCAAAAGATCGAACTGTCAAAAAATTCTTAGTATGTGGGACTAGTCCCAAAAATTCTGTAGAAACCCAATCCGCATCTGCATCTTTTAGATATCAGATACACTGCTATGCGGATTGTTGTTCTCAGATTACAAATGGAATTGAAATGAGGAGTGAGGTTGGAAGGCATGCATTATTGTGTGGCGTGACGGTCGGCGGTCCTCTTCGACGCGAAGTCTTCGAGCTCAGCATCTCTCCCCATCTAGCGTACCACGGAACGCGATAGATGGTCCAGAGATGCGTTTTGCCCACTCAGACGATCACAGAGATCAATTGAATGGAATAACGATCGGTAATGACTAAATAATGAATTGCATAACGCCCGAAAAATGGTTGCAGAGTCACAAGAAATAAATGAAAAGAATTCAATCTTGTTAATATTAAAATGCTTACAATTGGTCGCGAGACTCGAATACGGAGTCTTTGGGAGAAAAAAGGTCTGTGATCGTTTGACGCTGTGGATTACAAAAGTTAGTAACATCACGGTACATCGCGACCTTCCTACCCTCGCCTGTTTCCCAACGAAGCCACCCAACGGAAAAGAGAGATTCATACACTCATGCATAAACCCCGCGACGAACCCCAAAACGTCCACCTACCTACCCGGTTACCTATATTCGACCTAAACGATTCTCCATTTTTTCCAACACACATCATTCTTCATCATTTGCGCCGTGGTCGCTGACTTACTTTTTCGTTGGTTACCTGTTGGGAGCAAAATGTTTTTGTATCGTAGTCTGCTTACTCGGAATACAGTATCGCGGTTGTATCCCGCCAACTTTAATATTGCATTTATTATTTTAGAAAATGTTGGCAGACTATCGGTACATTAACCTTTTGTAAAATTAATTAAAAACATCCTATATGCCAATTAGCATTTTTTAAGCGATCTAAGCCTGCAGTTGATCAATACTTGTTGGATGTTAGAAGATTGAAAATGATATATGATATGCAAATTGATTACGTTACGTTATGTCAGTCTCTGGAATTTTATCGATTGAACGATAATGTCGATAATTGAATACTTGCAAAACCTCAGGTGAACCCACCACTTAAACGGCATCATCGGTAAATTCAAACGTAGATTATTACATCAGTTACGAAACACAATTCCATCTCGCGAGTGCCGAGTAAGCGATGGTTACCTGTCGCGATGCTCATTCCACTTTTAGCAACGTGTAAAACGTCTAACATTAAGTACGCTACGTTAAATTGCATTGCGAAAAAAAAATGATTCGAGTGAAAGTCAAGCACGTTGCGATCGTGAATGAGCCTATCCATGCAGCTAAGAAATCGAAGATTTGTGTAACAATTGTTACCGCCACGCCACGTGACAGAGGAATCCCAGGGAAATACCCATAACCTAACACATGCAAACTCACCAACGTTGCCGAGAACTGGAAAAGTCACTCGGAAGTCTCTGCTTAAATCTGTGAAAAACAAAACAAGACACTAGAATTAATTTGGCAAATTGGCTTTTCAGTTTTCAGATTAATTATTACTGCTGTATAGTTTCATATTTATGCATCGCGTGTTATGCAAGAACAAAAGTTCGGCTTTAAATGTGATTCCTTGAATTATCAATCAATAATTAAAATAAATATTGTTACCTCGACTCTGGGCTGCTCCACACTTTTACACGTAGTAGTTCTTGTAGCATCTCAGGTTTATTGGTGAAGCAATGCACTTTTCACATAATTCAGATCTTCACTAATCTCTCATAATCCAAAAATCCACAACGCAATAGTACTAGCACTCGATTCTATACTCACTTTTTGTGCTGAAGCTATCTGTTTGAACCGACTGAATAAACTTGCTAACAACGCAACTGCGCATTTGCCGAAAATCAACCAAAAAAAATAATTATATTGACACTCAACGCACAGAGACAAAAATACGCATCACTGAAATCCGAAGTTACGTAAAACAATAGAAACTCGGGACACCAGATTCACCTTCAACGTTCGCAGGATGTTTTTATTTTAGTAACTCTGTTTTTCTTCAGGCTACACGCTGCTCCTCATGTGTTATTCACAAATGATTACGGTGGAAACATGTTACACTGATCGAACAACGTGACACAACCTGAAAAATGTGGCCTGAATGTTGAACTGATACTGAGAGCACATAATTTCGCTCCGATTGTTCGGAATTGACTGATGCCGCACGGCGCTCAGAAGAGTTGAAAATCTGTTCTCTGAAGGACGGAAGATCCCCCCCCGTCGGTCTTTCCATAGAGTGGGGGTAGCACACGCACCCGCTTAGCTACTCCCCCCCTCTCCCCCTAGCCCCCTGCCGACCCGCTGCGCCGCAGCCGCTGCCAACGTGGGCAGTGCTACAGAGAAGGCGGCAGAACTATTACCTTCTATGCTTTAGAGAACCGATTGAAATCCGTTCACGGGACGCTTATGCCCTTGCTTACGCTCTATTTCATATATCACTACGGCTTCCACGGCCGGGTGAAAACATCACATGAACTACCCGCAACGAGATCTAATGTTTAGAGGATTGCCGTAACATGCGACGTCAGGCGAAACTGAATATTCATAAGATTGAAATAAAAATTAACACTATTCAGTTCATCGGGATTTTAGTAAAAAGCAACGCACAGGCAAAATACTTGGTCTTTTCGAAAGATATGTATCAATTAGTCAATCTTGGACATCCCTGTAACCAATCACGCATTGGTATAAAAGGAACACTAGCGACGCTTCTTGTAAAATTTTAGTGGGCAGATTTTGTCAATTCACATACCGTGCAATTCACCCATTTGAGTTCCTCCTCCCTACTTAGTCTTTATGCCTGCATATAACACCGTGGTGACAACTGACAACGTATTATAGCAAACGCTTCTGAAAACGGTAGAACAGAAGGGTAAAGGCAGTGTCCTATATTTACCATCTTTACTGACTCGCTCATGGGAATACAAAATTACTAGTCGATGTCAAATTCTTGCATCTATTTCAAACCGCAGCAACAAAATGCAGCAGCAGATATTTCACCTCCATACTTCGTGCACCGTGATCAAAAGAAAACAAGTGAAACTTTAATAATTTGTTTATGCAAACAGTCATATTGCGAAATATTGCGACTTGTGACTGTGAACTTGTTACGTGTACTTTATATTACAAAAACATACATAGATAGTATGTAGCATGACGATGTATTAATAAAATTGGATACAGATCATTCAGTTTTTGCCTGCAGTATGCCTCACCTACATAAATCTGCCTTTGAAATATGACATTAATCGTCAGAGGTACAGCAGCCAGACAGCTTCTACGTGTCGTAATTGCCAACGGTAGATAGCTCGGTAAATAGGGTTATACAAGTTGACAAATATTACCTTTTTTTTTTTCTTTTTTTCTTTTTCTAACATCTATTTCTACTTTTTGCCACCCTTATTGTTCCTATGCCAATTTAGCTTCTATCTATAATCATTTCAGGTAGGTAGCAAGTCCAATCTCACAAAATTTGGTTGTCATCGACGTTAAATTCGGTTATAACAAATCTGCTTGGTTTTGAGAGTCACAACATACAATTGACAAGCTTTAACGGTGTACGAAAGATCTCGCCTGTTTAACCATTCTAAAATTTTTTTTCTCCTTTGTAATGAATCATTTCAGTAGACACAATGCTCACTTTGGAAAATGTTGCTGGCCCGTCAAGTGCCTCGTCAAACATATTGATGAACAATTACGACATAATGGACACTGCAGAAACAGAGGACAACATTTTGAGCCAGGACAGTGTGATAGACCTTGTTTCGAGCGGCACAGATTCTACAGTAGTTTTAAGTACGATAGAAGAAAATAATTCTGCAATTGAAGATAATTCCTTAAATCGTGATATTCTAACTAGAGGTCAAAGCGGCGAGAGCAGTAGCTTGTCTTCCGAGATTCAATTAAGTGGAATAATTGCAGCGAGTAGCCAGGGATCCTCGAACAATGACAATAATACAGAAGAAATTAAGGAGTCTAACAGCAACACTGAATCTAGAAATGATGCTGAAAAGGTTCATCAAGTACCTGAATTGAATTCTAGCAGTGCTAAGGACAACAGCTATATCTTTGATGCAATGAAATTTAAATCATGGATTAAAAATGAGGAAATAATGGGCTCTGTTTTTGACAAAGCCTCCGGCTCAAACTGGTGCAAAGGAAATCTTACGTTCCCTGTTCCTGTGCCCGGTACACCTGTGAATTCAAACTCTGCTAAACAAGCTGGTCCCTATTTGCTTGGACCTCCAATTGGCACTTCACCCGTGAAAAGCATCGTCCAATGTCTGGCACGTAGAGCAGGATCTGATAAGTTTTATACGATTAAAATTCTCACTTTGAAAGATGAAGATGAATATGAAACACAAGATGATCGACAAGGAAAGATGTTACTGCATGCTGAATATTCTTTGCTAAGTCTCCTCTGCAGCCAAGATGGCGTTGTGCATCACCATGGATTTTTTAAAGTATTTATTTGCTTTTCAAATGGCACATATGTAACTTTCATACTTGATCATTTTGTTTTACTCTACAGGATTGCGCCTTAGAAGAAAAGAGCATGCCGTCTGGCGCCGTGTATACAGGGAAAGTAAAACGTCGCCTGTGTCTTGTACTGGATTGTCTAACTGCTCACGATTTCAATCCAAAAAATGACGAAATGCTCAATTTACAGCACCATGTGATAAAGGAGAAGAAATTATCAGAGAGAGAAACTTTGCTCATATTTTCCGACACTGTTAGAATAGTCGCTTGTCTTCATATGAAAAACATTGTGCACAGAGATCTGAAATTGGGAAATATAGTTCTGAATCGTAGGACAAGAAAAGTATGTCTCAAAATATTACAATTCTTTAAATCTGTAATGTGACATCCAGTTTTCAGTTTTATTAAAATTGGGGGATCAAACCATCCCGATAATTCAATATAAATTCAAATCACTGTGTTTTCGATTTTAGTGATAACTTCTTGCATTGAGAAAAACAAGAGTTGAAACTAAACTTATTCGATTTATTCCACTTTCGAATACAAATCTTGTTACACAGGTAACAATAACGAATTTTTGCCTGGGGAAACACTTGAGTAGTGAAGAAGATCTCTTGAAAGATCAACGGGGCTCACCTGCTTACATATCACCCGATGTTCTATGTGGTAAGCCGTACCTAGGAAAACCATCTGACATGTGGGCACTTGGTGTGGTGCTCTTCACGATGCTCTATGGGCAGTTCCCATTTTACGACAGTAACCCAACACAATTGTTCAGCAAAATAAAAGCAGCCAACTACCACATCCCGAAGTATATATGACTTATATCAATTATTTCGTTTCTTTTAATTCAAATGCTGATTAATTACTGTCTTCACAGTGAAAGTAGAGTATCCGAGGGGACAGTGTCTCTAATAAGAAATCTGTTAGTGCTCGAACCAAAGAAACGTTTGACTGCGATGAAAGTGCTGGATGCCTTATCTACCATAATAGCCACATTAAAAGTTCCTAATGTAATAGGAGAAGAGCTCCAAGTAGTTCCTGACATAGACGATATGAAAGATAAAAACAGTGAGCAAGCACTACTGAGTCCTTCACCATTGCCTGTAACCAAGGATAACAGTATGGGAAATAAAAAAAAAAATCAAGATAGTGGTAATAAGAAGTTGGGTGACTTTTCAAAACAAGTTACACTTCAGGTAAGAATAAGTGGAAATATAGATATCTAATATATAGTTCAGGCAAAGAGCAAAGAAATTGGAAGTTGAAACTTACAAATAATGAATCACTATTAATTTCATTACAGGAGCAAATGGAAAAGATGATGAGACAACAGCAAAGCCCTTTAGTTCCACAACGAAGGCCTTATAGTCAGATCCCACTTCACAGAGTGGGCTCAGATGCCCGAGAGTTAACTCCCGCTGAATTTTCTAGGTTTAAGCATCTCATTCCAAGAGATAATCAAAGATCACATGCACAGAGTCCTAACAGAAGAGAAGGTGTTCTTCTTAGATTAAGAGGCAACTCAAGGAGCAGATCTATCACCACAAATCAGGTAATACAAATCAGATTGCAAATTTGATTGATAAAAAAAGGCTGATACTTTTGAATCTCTACCGTCTTATTATTTGATGTAGATTTTGGTGCACCGTGATCAGAATGTATCGACGAGTGGTGGTACGCCTCAAAATAGCGTCTCTACATTGGCTAACAACCCGTTGAGCACCGCCGCATCTCAGAACTCAGCCCGTGCATTGCTGAACACGTCAAGTGTGTCAGAAATCGAGAATAGGACAACACCTTCGTCAAGTAACTTGACGGATAACTTGGCTTCAGCTAGAACTCTTGGCAATCTCGCCGCCAGCCGGACAGGGAGCAGCTCTAATTTACGCCGTCTTCATCACCACCCTAGTATACCACAAAACAATGGAAATAATACTTCCACCAGTCAGTATATGCAGATCAGAAGTAATCCTAGGCTGAGGACGAATCAAAACAGCTCAACGCCATCACAGGTCCGAGTTTTTGCGCCTTCCCACAGTCAGCACAGGCGTTTGTCTCTTACCGATTCCCAGGAGGGTAGTTTGTATTCTCTAGAAACTCAGAACAGACAGCCAAACGCATCAAACACGATACAGCAGGGACATGAAATTAATAATTCCAACGCTCAAACTAGGCGTAATAATTACACAGAATCCCTGTTGCAAGTTCCACTCTCATCGTCACAGAATGACGCAGGCAGACGTTTCTTCCAATCAAACAGATCCACACCAGAGCTCCTCAGACACAACAGACAGAATCGATTCAGAGATTCTATTGCCGATCAGTTGGCATCTTTCCGAGCCAGGATGCAGCAGAATAGGATCAACAATATCACGCGGGAATTGGATGTACAGAATAGATTGGCCAATCTGATGTCAGGGGTCAGTGACGCTAATTCTAACAGGACTTTGGACCTTCCTTTACACAGAACATCGATTGCCCATCACAGACATTCCCCCTATGCTACGCGATCAGGAGTCGTTACATCTGACAGAGACAGAAATTCGAGGCGTGGAACCCAGGAAAGAGGAGGCATAACTGATCCAAGTCTAAATGTCCCGAATTTAGATGCCAGCTGGTCTTCGAGCAGAGATGATAATGCAAATTCCAGTATTCTGACCAGGGGCAGTACATCTAGCGCTTCAGTTATTTGTACAGAGCAGAATTCAAGCTTGTCTAATAATTCAACAATGACGGTGTCGGCAGGGTCTGTAGGATTATCTTCAAGCTCCTCTGGTTCAGCTTCGAGAAACACTTCGGCCCTCCCCAGGGACTCTGCACTGATTAGCAATCAGGAAGAAAGCCAGGATTCTATTTTAATTCACAGGGGTATCAGATTTCAATTGTCACCAAGATCTCAAAGAAGTTTGAGCGCCTTTCTGCGAAGCAAATTAGATGACCATGCTCGTGGCACTAGGCGATAATATCCCCTATAGAAAAAAAAATATATTTCGTCTTTTCGTTCAAATATCAAACATCGCGATTAAAATTAATACAATAAATAAATAAACTTACCGACAGTGAACTGACTTTTTGAAAGAATATTACAAAGTATTTTCGTCCTTTCATAGCAATCCAATTTTCTTTAGTTGTATCTGAAGAAATTATAAAGATTATGTTATTCACTGTAAAGACAATGACAGTACTCTGTTAATACACGATTTACATTGTATGAATGTCGGTGTCAATCGTGATTAGACATCGTGTATCAATATGCTTGTATATCTAAATTCGTTACTGATCAAAATTTATATCAGTAAATGTTATGTGATTCAATTGCGTATATAAATATACGTACCTGTATAAATATACATTAATATATTATATAACTGATTATCAAATATGTTTTTGTTGCGTTATCGGATCAGGGAATGTCAATTAGTGTTAAATGTTAATCAGGCAACCCATAAAACTGGAGTATAGACGTGTACGTAATTCTTGACTTTTGTTCCTCAAATTTAATCTCCGCGTATACATATACTTTCTATTCAACGCGTTCTTTTGCCTTTTTACTCAATACCTGTAGTTTCTATGGTTGAATTGTAATGAAAATATTTCTGTTGTGGTTTAAAATGGTACAGTATCTGGATATTATAATGAAAAACAATAGTAATAAAATATCACTCGAAAGATTACATTTTGTCTTTTATTATTGCGTGAAATATCCTACTGTTCAAGATAACCATCAGAACAATTTCGAATGGAACCATAAAAAAACTTCAACTTTTTTTTTGATATTAGAAGAAAAGAGAAGGAATCTAGTAATAAATATTAGCTAGGAACAAGTTTTCCAAGTTTGCAATCTTTCATTATAAAAAGCAACATAAAAGTAATGAACAATTTGTCATACTCTTCTCAACATGCCCTAGGAGGACCATATCCACGATATCCTTGAAAAAAAATAATACAAGGGAAAATTTTGATCAAATCAATCAGCCAATTCAGTAGATCAAATATATCTGACTGACTTTTGTGGTACGCAACATCACTTGTGAATATAAAGAACCTAAAATATTTCACAATTTTATTTGCATAACTTCAAAGTTACATCTTAATTATTTATGTATAATAGTAATCATGACGGTAATAATAAAAGTTTACCTGAATGTCAAATTAATTTGAGTAAACTATATTTTAATGGGGTAATATTTTCTTATAACTCTAGTCTCTGCGAATACAAATAATAATAATAATAGTGTTAAGATCACACAATATTATAATATAATTTTCAATCGTGTAAATATACGCATGGAACTGATTAATAATATATACATGTACGACCGTGAATTATTAATTATATATTTATTACAACGGCGAAAAAAAAAACACTACGTAGGTAATAATGGTAATAATTAATTAATCAACATATTCACGAAGTTTTTCTTAACGCATTATAGATATTGTAAATATTGGGGTCATGTGGCGGTGAGTGTAAACGGGTAGTTCCACCCTTTTTTTATATTAACCGATCCAAAATTGCTCAATTTTGTATCTTATCTTTCCTCGTTAATGATAATAACAATAGTAGTGATAATGAGCATCATCACTGTAGTTGCACCGCCAGTTATTCCAAAATCGTACTATCTTACACTCTGTTCCATTACATTTTAATAAATGTGAAATTATACGGGTAATTCTTGGCCGAAGAAAAATGAAAGTGTACATCTTTATCCTTGGTCAAATTTTTTTCGGTATTAAGTATACCTGTAATATATTCCGTCATATGCATCGTACGCCCGTGTAAAACACATAACAAATCAACTAATTTCTCAATCATATACGTGCATTGACAATTAATTGATTGATGAATAATCAATTTCCAGCTTTCATTAATCAATTATTGTACTATTGTATCTTTATACTTCGATATAGTGCAACTGCTGTACGTGCAATTCCCGATTTACAATCAATAATTACTTTCTGACGAAAGACTTTTTTCGCGTAGGCTATGGCGTGTCATTTTGCAAATCTCTTACTTGTAGTCGTCATCGTCGTCGTCTATGTTTGTCACTCATAGCTCAGTTTTGAAAAATCCGAATTATTTTATTCCATTTCTTGATACTTATCTATCGTGTATACCTCCTATTAAGTATGGAGATGTCACATGTGCACATGTGTTACATACGAATATCTATATTATATCTATGAAAAAGAACAGCGTGGCTTTCCATATTATATTGTATTTCCGAACGATAATTTTCCCAAGAATCGCTGACAGTTCAAACTAATTCAAACGCGGTATAAGGCATGTGTATAAACGTTCTCAGAAGCGGCTTTGAGCTAACGGATCGTCATGTAATATTTGGCAAAGATAATTCTCGAATTCTTATTCATTAGTTTTTGTATTTGGTACAATATTCCGTACTTTCTTGAAAATCCATTATGATCAACCTGTTGCACAAATAACGTAAATTCGAAGAAACTGAAACACTGGAACTGATATTTTCTTCTTGATCACACACGATATACGTAGGTACACAAAACTGAAAATTTTCCAAATAACAATAAAAAAAAAAAAAAGAAACAAGTTAGAAATGCACGCATGGCAAAAAAAAGAATAAACGAATTTCATAGATTTCTGAAATAGTGCCACATGCACCACTCCATACTAAAGACTTAACGAACCTTTTCTTCCTAGTATATTGACATTTTAGTGGAGTTGAGTAGAGTTTATTAAGGCAGTGCCCTGGTCGATTTCGAGGTTTACGTAAATATCTCCAGATATCAAAGTCCACGTATCTCATAATCTAAAAAGGGCTCGACAGCCCCCTTCTATACACAATTCTGCACAAAATCACTCCACTACATTTTTATTTGACGCAGAAATAAAGAAATGGCACGGATTCTACAAAATCGCAATAGGAGTGTTTCTGTTCAGAATTGTGTATAAAATAGGGCTGTCTAGCCCTTTGTTACGTCTGAGATACGGGGACTTCGATATTTGGATATATATATGTCAATGTCGAAATCACCCAGGACACCCCCCTTAAGTCTGCAACAAGTCCCCTGTGGCTTTGAAGGAGAAATGGAGATAATCGACTTCGAAAATTTAAATTAAGGAGTAGTAAGGGCGATAATAGCGTAACTAATCGATTGTTCTAAAACTATTTAAAAGAAATAAAGTATAATAGTACTAGTGAAAATAATAATAATAATAATAATAATTACATTATAGTGACAACAAAAGTTGATCAAACCTCACGATACAATGAAAGTCTATTAAATTTCATTAATACGCCATACGGTACAGCATAAAAAGAAATCCAAATCATTCGCAAGATACGACTATATCCTCATGTAAAGGAAAAACCAAACAAATTAATCGCTCGCTTCAGGTCCGTATTTATAGATAAATATATATTCATTCTCTCATTCATTCCTCGGAGTCAATGGAGTGGTATCTTTTTTCCCTTCCTCTCTTTGCAGTTATAATCGGTATTCCACTAATAATTGAAGATACAATATCTAGTTGAACATTGCTAGAACTTGAACGCTCTTAACTTCAAATAATTTCTTTTCTATGTTCTTCCTAGTCTCGCGAATTAATGAAAATCACAATTTACAATGAATCTCCTAGAAAAAAAAAGAAACAAATCCCAATGACACTGGAATACGCTCGGAGCTCTCCCGTTCTTTTCGACAAATGTTTCAAGTGCTATAACATTCTTATGACTATACATTTTTGTTCTTTCTTTTCCAATTGTAAGGCTATTGGACATTTTTATACGATGTGATATTAATTATACAGTTTTTTGAGAAAAGAAAAAATACACAAAAAAAAGGCGCACGGTACGAAATTCCATAACTTTTTTTTTTCTCTTTTTTATACTGTTGTGGTACTATACCTATCTATTTAATACAGAATTAAGATTATTACAGTATCGTACACCTTTTTCTTTAGAATCAAATTTTTCTGGTAATAACAACTATGAATACGGACCTATTTGATCAAAAAAAAAAACCAGTATACTAAAATACAAATCGTGTTATTGAGTCGGTTGGAATCACAAAGTAAGGGCGAGCGAGTGTACGGAGAGTTTCTTTCTTTGCCTTTGCAGGAGTGGTGCGGGCTGACGTCATTTTTCACATATCTGTTCATATCGACACACGAATTATTCGTTTTCCATTTTAACTTCACTCAAATATTAATTTAATAACGAATGACGTACGTAGGTAATAGGGACAGTACCTTGCACTTGTCACTCAGTTTGAGCGCAAGCGCGAGTTATCCATCGCTGCGTTGTACAAGTAGGGTACACTTGAATGCTTGCTTGCTTGCGCGTGAACACAGGAACCGAGGGTTGTTCAAGAAAAATATCCACCTCATTTTATGTCTTATATCATCTCATTCTCGTTATTGATTGTATACCTTAGATCATAACTTTGCATCAAATATGACACACCTAGGTTTTCTTCACGTATACTCATCTTTTTCTTTTCAAATCAAAAATATGTTCTTGCAACATGAAGTCCAATTCATTTATAAGATAATGTAAGATATTTTATAATGTACATACAATAGAGATGCAATACGTAGAGAATTGGAAAATTTTGTTGTTGAGTCGTCAAATGCTTTTATTGTATACTTCTGCAGACTTTTACTAATATACGAAGCACGGTGAGAAGAAAATTGAAATAAAAATTAAGTTTGATTCACTTTAATAATTACAAACTTGAAAGAAGTTACGGAAGATAAACCTAATTCTCTGCAATGATGCAAAGTATGTAAGAAAATAGTATTTTATTCTTAGGAGCAGTGCAGAAAGTTGGAATGATAACGCCATATTTATTTGCAAACGATTTGTATAAAATGTTTATTATTACTTTTTTATCTATTTTTCTTGTTTTCTTATTTTCTTTTTTTTTGATTACTTATCGTTTTCAGTTCATTTCATTTCATTTTTGAATATAATTACGATCATGCTTGAGCAACTGTTGACTGCACAGCATTTATTTCATTTGTATTTACGTAATTATATAGAATATATTTGCTACTCTTCATTCATTTCGTCTATATATGAAAATATAAAATTATTTAGTCAATATACGCGTGTATGTATGTACAATTCAATAAATTAATAACGTTACATGATTGCAGGCTCGGTACATAAACGAGTAATACAAGATACCATACGCACGCTGTAAGGTATCCGCCCCCTTCCCTGCTAACAATTCATTGGAAAACAAATTTTACTTCGACAATTTCTATTTTCTCCTTCTTTTCTTATCCCTTCACCCCTACGAGTTTACTCACTGAAAACAAAATTAAAAAAAAAAAAAAAAAAATTTTGCTACGCAGGCGAAATAGCTAGGTGAATGGAAGTTGAGAAGTGTCAGAAGAAGAAAAGAAACAAAAGACACTTAAGAAAAACTATCGTTGACTGATAATAAAATTACTAGTTATACTTTACTACTTTCAATTATACCCACATATTTTTAATCGGTGATCGCGTTTCATCAAAAATTTCCTACTTTTCAAAGCAATCTAAATTCTGATTGATGGTCAAAAAAAGTCATCAATAAGTAAAATTTATATCCTACTCTGCTGATTAAACAAAAACGCGGTGAAAGAAATCAAATTCATTTTCATTGAAGACAACTAATTCTGACTATTATTATTGCTATTGTTACTATTTACTCTCTCTCTCTCTTTAATTTTCTATCATTTTGTCTTTCCTATAGGTACTTAGTAGATAGGTCCTGTGTTCACTATCACAGCAGTGTTCAATTAAGAAGCAGCAGTATACAGACATATGTCTGTATATCCTACAAGTATGTATGTATGTATAATGTATATACATTAAAAGTTTAGAGCTTTGATGGAATCATTAATTAATTTGTTAATAATATTATTATCATCATTAACTTTGCTTTGTCTAAACGAATAAGATATCATTCATCATCAAGTTTCATTATTCATCGCGACTTTACCTAATGACTTTAGTAGTAAAAATAAACTCACTGGACCCATAGCTCCCCACCACTCCGGAGTATGGCGCTCGCAAAAGAAAAGTCCGAAAGTCCGCTCTGTATTTCACTTCCTAGATTAAATAACTTTGATCACTATCATCTTATACATGGATACGCATACACAATGCATTTATGTATATATGTATATTACAGTGGTTTTTATTTGGGGGTCGGAATCATTTTTGTTGGGACGCCCCCCAGATCTATTCCAAATCATTCAAAAAAAGTCTGTGTAAAGTTTTAAGCCTCTATGACAACTGGATTACATGCCTCAAAGCTCTGAAAGGTTTAAATGTAAAATGCATCTAGTTTTTATAACCAGGTATTTCGTGTTTTATGACTTTGGTCTAAATTAAGGGACCGATTTGAAACTTGGCAGAGTTGTTGCTCATAATGATAGGAACAAACTCTGAAAATGCCACAATTTTATAATTATTGTTCCTTAATGTATAAACCTAATAAAAGTGATGGTATTAAGCTTATATAACAAAAGTAATATATTATAAAATTATGACAAAATTTTTTAATTTTCAGGGTTTGTTTCTATCATTATATGCAACAGCACTGCCAAGTTTGAAATCGGTCCCTTAATTTATATCAAAGTCAAACAAAACGATATACCTGGTTATAAAAACTACATGTATTTTATGTTTAAAACTTTCAGAGCTTAGAGACATGTGTTCCAATTGCCGTAGAGGCTTAAAACTTTACAGATGTTTTTTTAATGATTTGGAACAGATCTGGGAGCATGACCAAAGAAAATTTGTCCAACCCTCAAATAAGGACCACCGTAAAGTATATATGCAATGTATATATACAATGTGTAGATATATATATACATACACATATACATATTTTTGGATGTATATATGTATGCGTTTAATATGCACAGCATGCATACGCTTTTCTTAGTCTTTCTGGTTTTTTGTTTTCACTTCCTTTCACTCACAAAGACTCCTTTCTTTCAATCTCTTCATACTTAGCTGAATATCAAATCTGCAATATATTTAATTTTTATCGTGCATTGATTTTTTTCGGCTCCTTCTTTAGCTAAAAATTTACTTTTTGGTCATTCATTAACTTCCTATAGCAGCTCATCTGATTCCGATTTTGGCGACGCAACATGATCATTAGCTTCGTTTTGATCGTCTCGGGATTCAGGCATAGCCTGGTTTTCAACACTTTCAATATTCACATTCACGTGTTCGTCCGATGGGTCAAAGACTTTTTCCTCAGGTTCGTAAGAATCGATATGATCGTCAGGTGCATTAAAAGATTCGTTTAAGCCATCCATTTCTTCGTTCTTGGATTCTATGGCAAACTCATTTGCTGTTTCAGGAGATATGTGAACCACTTCTTGTTTATCATTTTCTTTCTGGTTACTTGCAGAATGGCAGTGCTCCGGAGCGTCACACGTTTCCAAATTTTCGACTAACTCAGAACCATGTTCAGGCAAATCATCGAAGTCATTTAAATTCTCGTTGCTTGTTTCAAATATTTCCTCTAAAATCGGAGCTGAGGATGACGGTTGTTTCTCATGATCATTCTCTTCGCCGAATATTGATCTTTCCTCATTGAACGTATGATCCGCAGGTGGCGGGCTCACATTGCCCCATCTTGATTTTCTGCTCCTGTTACGACTCTCACGATCCTGAGACTTTGCTCTTCCCTCATTGTCCCTGTGACTCGTGTGATTTTCCTCCAGATCGCCAACGTCTCCACCATGTTCAACACCATTCTCCACCTCGTCTAATGGCCACGATCCTGGTGGACCATTTTCTTGATTTCTCCAAGGACCATCAGGCCCTCCAGCTGGAGGACCGAGCGCTGCAAACGGTGGTCTAATATGTGGCCCTGGAGGACCACGCGGATCATCAAACGGTGGCCTGAAGAAGGAATCTGCTTCTCTGGGGTCGAACGGCGGCCCTCGAGGCCCGAAAGGTGGCCTCATACCAGGCCTCATACCCCTTGGACCCATACCCCGTGGGTGAAACATAGGAGGGCCTAGAATTACGTAATTCAGAGTAAGCGCTGGAGCTAAACTTTAGCTGGAGCATTCCTGACAGGTTTTTGATTTTACAAAAACAGGATAACCACTAATTTGACAAAATAAATTACGCAAAATTTTCTGGATTTCCGGAACCCAAAACGCAGTTTTTCTATGACATTTTCTTATCCTAGATAGCAAGTGTCCTAATTATTTTACACACTTTATTACCCCTACATTCGATGGAAATTTTATATCTTTCACTTTGTCTCTTGAAAAAGGGAAGCAATTAGCCGTATCAAATTTGTCATAAAAAATTCGATTCAACTTTGAACATAAAAAAAACTGATATTTCTATTTTTTCCGTGAACTGCAACTCAAATTCCCTGATAAGCGTTCCACAAAATGACCATATAATTAACAAAACAGGAAAATTTCATGGAGTTTTTTTTTTTAGTATTTTATTAATTTTGGGAAAAATGATTTTCTCGTTTTTTTCCAGCGAAATTACTTTAAAGCAAATTCAGCAGGTTATAAAAGAAAGGACTTCGTGATATCTGTAAAATAGGTCTATATGTAAATAACAGTAAAATTCAATTGCATATTACTTTCAGAATTGATACCATTTATAACGGAAAAAATACTATATAGTTATATTAAAATACTATACTTTGTGCATATACGGATTGCAAGAATTTTTTTGCCATGAAACTTTCCTGTCGTGTTTTTCATACATTTGGCTTTCACAACTTTGTGGTGAAAAAAAAATAACGTTAGTGAAATAATTTTGTATAGTAATGTCGATATTTTTGCTGGAATAGTATTTAGATGAACCTTCATCCGATCACACTTGATTATACGTATGTTCAAGTTGTGACCGATCAAACCTCTGCTCACAAACAAGTAGTTCATTCTGATTACCAGTCTTTATTTCATCACTCGCTGCAATTAGAATGAACCATTAGAGAATTTTCAGAAGTTAGTATCAGTGACAACTCGACTTTGCGATTAAGTTTGATTGATCCAAACTTCAGATACATGAGATAGTGACTATCAGTAACATTTTGTGAAACTGAAAAAGTAAATTGAATATCACTTTTGCTAACTTGAGTAGAAAGCTTCGTCATGATATGAAAGTTATTTCAGAACTACAGATTACCAGTTATGTTAACCCTGGTATTTTGTAGGGTTTGTAAAATTCTGTGATATTGAAAAATTTCAGCAAAGATTTCATAACATTAATATTTTTTACAAAACATGCTTCTTTGAACTGATGATAACTTGAATTTCAAGGTGAGAAAGTAGATTAAAAACATTAACTCACCGTGACCACGTGGCGGTCCGATTCCAGGGCCTCTAGGACCGAAGCCATCAGGCCCCATGGGTCCACGGGGTCCCCGTGGCCCCATCATAGGTGGAGGTCCAAAGCCCGGATCCATGGGTCCTGGGAAAAAGTCTCTCCGCCTAGGATCGAAGTCCGGATGATCAGGATGACCTCTGGGATTGAAAGCGTCAGCCATTCTGGGATCAAAGCCAGCTTCGCGCTGCCTTATTTCGTATTCGTAGCGTTCCCTCTCATAATCATCCATTGGATGTCGGCCCCGCATATCAGGACGGTCAAAATCATCCCTAACGGGTCCCATTCTGGGGTTAAAATCATCAGCCCTCGGACCATTGGGCCCCATTCTATTGTCGAAGTCATCATTGAATCTTCCGACATGCATTCTCGGATCGGTAAAATCATCGATCGGTCCCCGCGGCGGTCCGACCGGTCCCCTGCCCCCATAGCCCGGCCTGTCCCGGTCGCCAGGTCCACGCTGAGGAAAATCCCTAAGATCCTGCGATACGCCTCTGAAGTCGGGTCCCCTAGGTCCGAAGTCGGGTCTGTCCTGAGGTCCCAGGGGAAATTTGGGTAGATCCATTAAAGATGGGGGTAAATCGCCCGGTCTGCGACCACCGACAATGACATCTTCGTAAGATCTATCGCCTCTGTCCCGATCGATTCTGTCGCTCCTGTTATTCCTGTCCATTCTGTCGTCAAGAGGCAGTGTGCCATCAGCCAATTGCCGTAGCCTGTCCGCTAGACTCGGTTTCACGTCCTTTTTTGAACCCCCGCCGTCCATTTCGTGAGTATTGTTTTGATTTGGCAGACCGCTAGACACGTCTGACCTTATACTTTCCCGGCCGTCTCTATCTCCGCGATCTCTGCGCTCCTCTCTGTCCCTGTCACGCATCTCTCGACCATCTCTTCGTCTGTCGCGTCCCCTGTCTCTTCCCCGTCCGCGATCTCGTCTGGAATCAGCGCTCTCGTCTCGATCGCTTCTCTCGCGGTCTCCTCTGTCTCGTCTCTCTCTTTCCCGGTCTCGATCCCTATCTCTGTTCCTTTCGGCTCTCATTTCTCGGCCGAGACCATCATCTTCTAGTCTATTTTCGGTCAGATGGGCTTTTCCCATTGCCGCAAGAAGCTGGTCACTCAAATTCGGCTGCTTTTCTTTCGGCATGGTTATCGTATTCTGCGGTATTTCGTCCTCCATTTCCATCTCGACATCCATATCGTCCGAGTGATGTTGCTGCGACATTTGCATCTGCATCGGTGGCGGTGGACCGATACCGAACGGCTGTCTCAGCATTGGGAGATTTGCCAAATTTGCCTCTGATGTCGGAGGAGGCACTCCCATGGGCGGAACATTGTGCGGCATGCCTAAAACGATAGCAGAGTGCACAGATCAGTGGTTAATTCCGAATGTAAATATTCGAATTCAACATTTCACCACCCAAGCACAGGATTAAATTTCTATAAATATATTCTAAATTTTATAGAATGAACACAAAGTTAATTACCTGTGGCACTAGGTTTGTCAGAAGGTGCAGCAGGCGCAGGAAGCGGAATTTGAGCAAGGAGACCTACACCAACTCCAGCTCCAAAAGGTGAATTCACTGGAGGAGTCAGCATGGTTTGCATCATACCTGGGCCGATTAGTCCCTGCATATTTGGTGGAGGTACACCGATAGGTACGTTGGGCATCAGTCCATGCGTCATTTGAAGTCCCATGGGACCTATCATACCTGTTATTTGTATTTTGTTATTGGAATTAAATAGTCTAATTAGAAGCTGATTATATTCGGGCATTGTTGCTAGGGATAAAATTGCAAAAATTTATTTGTCTGTAACTCTGTCAAGGCTTTGCTAACATAGGAAGTGAAATCTGAATTGCATTTCCAACTTCTAATGAAACTCAGATATCCTCATTACTCACGTGTTACACCAGTGATGGGAAAGCCTGGAGGCATCAGTTGAAGTTGAGAGTTAGGGGGGGCGAGCAAAGATGCACTGGTGGGCGGTCTAATGGGCGGTGGTTGACTGGTATCGACCATCTGCTGTTGCTGTTGCTGCTGCTGAGAGTTCTCGGCAGAGGACATTACATTAACAATACCATCTGTTAATGTGGGAATTGGTGTCCCCGCTACAGATGCAGTGGCAAGAGTTTGCTGCTGAAGGTGTAGCTGGTGCTGCAGCGTTTCTGCGTTTGCCACAGCATGCTTCAGTTTACCTATAAAATGAATAATTTGGTATAACAGTGTTTTATAAGGAAATATACAAAAATCCTGCAACTATTCTTATACCCTTCAATCTGGGAGGCAGTGTATCTTCGTCTATCATACCACCTTCCTCCAATAATTCTAGATCCTGATCTGTTACATTGTTCAACTTATTCCACGGTATGTAACTGACGCCAAGCTCAACTTCCCAGTAATCTTTCCACTCCTTGCCTTTAACTCCTTTGCCTGGTGCCCAAGCAAGCTGTAAATGAAATGGTCAAAATTATTAAATTACAGTACATGGTACACTCGAGGATGTATGTTTGTACCTAGAGTTTCAAAGATTGAGTGACTGTAAATTGTCTCACCGTTATAGCTTTTCCCTGCATTTTGTGACTTTTCAACTTGGTAAGAGCTCGATAAGCATCTTGCCTCCTATTCATGCATATAAAAGCGCATCCTCTAGGCGATATTAGATCAATGCTAACTATGTCCCCCAGTTCTCCGAATGTATCTGAAAGTTCTTCCTGATGAACCAATTTCGACAAATGACCAACCCATAACGTTGTGCTGCAAACTGTGGGGGAAAAGAAAATATCAATAAATACCAAAACGTACATATGATAATAAAAAATGGTATCCAGATTAAATTATATCCATGAATGAGAAAATAAAAAAATTGAGCCATAACGTAGGAACTCCATCTTTTATTTGTTTTTGGCAGTGTTTAGAAGGAAACGAAACCAGGATAGGGGGAATTGTTTGGACAAAGCATGCTTATACGTAACTTTAACACACATACCGCTAAGCTTCTCTCTTACGATTGGTGGAAGGCCTCGTTTTCTCCGTTCTCTTTGTTTTTCCCGTTCTTCCTCAGACATTTTGTCTCGGCTATCATCGCGTTTTCGTTCACGATCTCTTTCTCTGGATCGTGACCTAAAAGAAAGATGCAGAATTGTCGTCAATAAGCCAACAAATGAAGGAACTCCGTAGGTGGCTGTTTCACATACCTCCTGCGCCTAGATCTACTCCTTGACCGAGATTTTCTGTCTTTATCCCTCTCACGATTCCGGTCTCTATCCCTGTGACGGGGAGATCTAGACCGACTACGTCGCCTATACCTGTCTGGTGAACCACTTTGTGACCTTATGTTGTCACAATTTACTATCTCGACACTGCTACTGTCCCGTCTTGTTGGAGCAGAGCTATAAAATTGAAGAAAGGAGATTCCTATAGTAATAAATGATTAAATAATGTTTCCGCCAGATATTACAATGAAAAACATATATTGTACAGTGATTTTTTACCAGACAGAAGCATTATTGATTTCTATCTGTACGTAATGAAAAATCACGGATGTAGACATAATATGGCAAGTTTGTTTAAGGCACAGTGGCGGGATTTTCCACACATGACTAGATCGAACTTGCGCTCGTAAATTTTAGTGTAAAAGTTCTGACTTACTGGTAAGTCAATGGATGAATGAGACGAGTAACTACAGCTAATGTCATTTATTTACCTTGGAAAGTCCATGGAATCCTGCCTCTCATCAATCAAGGGACTTTTCACATTTTGAAGTGAGGACTGTGGAGTGACTCTCAGGCTCTGCGGAGGCTGGGAAGCATAAGGTAATGCCGGAGGATAACCTGGCGGTGGCTGACTCATGTCTTGTTGCATGAGCGCAGCATTCATGTTGATGTTTGCTACAGCATTATAAATTCCACTTTGCTGCGATGGCTTAAGAACATCGGAGGGCTTCAATTCACATTCGGAGGCAAACGGTAAACTCTGATAATGAAAAACAGAACATAACAGAAAATTAAATTTTTAAATCGTTGCATGGATTACCTGCTTTTCTGATACCTTTTTATATTATACGATAAGAAATATTGTCAAATATCAACTTTCAACCCTTCACTGACAATGTGAATTAATACTAACAGGAACTGTTTGTGCTAAGTGTTTATCGAATTCATCCTCCTGCTGTTTCATTTGTTGTAACTTGCGCCGTTTTTCCTCCATTTCGTGCTGCGTTGCAGTAGCATTGCCACTCTGCATAGTTTGCTGTAATGTCTGCAACTGTTTGAGGACCTGAAATATGAAAAATGCAATCAGCATTTATACATGTGTTGAGTCGTCGAGAGGAGAAACGAAACTCTGTTACACTCACCAAAAAACTAAAATATGGATCATGTGTTTTAATTTGTATGAATGAATAAGATCAAGCAGTAAAGATAGTTTGTTTCACAGTACTTTTCATCACCCCGCAAACCAATTCGCTAACTTAGAGGTACTATCAAGTATGATCAAAATATTTTGTCGTTAATATTTATTTTTCCCATAAAATAATTCATTCATCTTTCATAAAATTGAATCCTATTGCATTTAATTATTCATTTTATAGGAATTTGTATTATTCGTTCTATAAACGTCGAATGAACTGTGTTGGAGTCCTTCAAATTTAATGAATTTTTTGTCAATAGAAGCGTATGGTCAAACAAAACGACATAACAACTTTTAATACCCATCATCTGATTGTAAAGTCGTATAAATAGCAAATTTTTTTAATCCAACAGTTTCTGAGATCATCGAGGAAAAATTTCATTGAAATTAGAAAGTTACTTCCGACCAGAAGCCATATTTTTTCTTTATTGCCATAGGTGATGAAAAGTAAAAAGTGACGTGGATAGCGCAATTGACTGCTTGTACTGAGTTAAATAATTAACCATAAACACCTCGGGATTAGTAAGCAGAGTTCCCAATCCTTCGAGGCTCCCACCAGCTGGTCCTGAATTGTGTTGTCCCAAGTTCGACTGCATGGCTACAGGTGAACTACCCATGATCCCATCGTCATCTTCTTCTTCATCGTAGTCGAAGTCGAGGAGTTTCTTATCAAATTTGACCAATGACTGGTTCTCATTAACAGTAGCTGCTTCCTGTTTTTTCAGTAACAGTTGCTGCAAGTGCTGAAGTTGAGCTAACAACGTCGCATCAACCTGATTAGTTCCGCCTTGACCCTGAATAAGACCAAACAATATTGTTAGGTATTCATTACCTTTTCACCAAAGTTATATAATATATTTTTTCCATTAATTTCTTTATTAACAACTCGGAATTTACTTGAATCATAACTAACCATCATTTTACTAGCATTTGCTATGTTCGCAGTTTCCATTTTAGTTTGCGCCAACCAGGCTGGATCAATAGACTTTGATGATGGGAACATCTTTTGGTCTTTTGGTGTGTTTTTGACTGCTGAAGGTGGTGTTTTTGTAACTGCGCTTATGGAGCTTAAATTACTAGCATTTGTAACATTGAGAGTGCCTGTAAAACATACAATTATACAATTAATTTCAAGATTTGTTTACAGTTTATCCAGTCAGTTTGGACATAAGGCTACATTGCAGAGAGTGATACTACATCAGAAATAAATTCAATGGTGAAAATATTAACGATTAAAATGATCGCCCAACAAAAGTGACATCACCCATGTTTCTTGTTCTAAACCAAACAGTCAAGCTGTACTCAGCATTAATAATAAATGTTTTTTATGTATTATGATAAGATAAAATCAATCATTCTGTCAAATGCATCAAGAACTCCCATGAACTATAACATCATACACAAAGCTATCATTTTATCTCTCACATTTTCAACCTAAGTAAAAATCTCGTCAATGTCATTTCCAGTCACATATACAATGATATTTAATAAGGCAACTACATTAATTTTTATAGATAAAAGACGACACCATGCGCTTCAACTACGATTTAACAATTGGTGTAACCAAACGTGAAGTATATCAGATATAAAAAACACTAAATTAACATTCTATTTAATCAAATTGTGATATACCATTACTGTTAGGAGGCTGTTCCTTATGAATGGGGTGATTAGGGTCGGCAAGATCAAAAAGCGGCTGAATAACTTCAGGTTGAAATACTGCGTTCTTCTGCCAGAGGTTCAGGACACGTATTACTTTACTTTTGTCCTCAGGTGGGCATTTCAGCAAATTAAGAAACGTCGTTTGCATATTTTTAGCAAACCTTGGAGCAAAAACATCCTTCTCAACCCCAAACTGGTGCCGCGACTGACGAACTATCGAATCAATGACGTACAGACCTGGGACTTTGTACTCCGGTTTGCACTGAAATTAAAAACATGTTAAATAAATATACTATTAGTGTAAAAAATGGTCTAAACCATAGGATATTATAATTCTTAGTTGTGAAAATAAGGCAGTCTTAAATTTTAACCCTTGATGGTACTGCGCTCAATACTCACTTTCTGTATGAATTTTTCTACACTCTGAACAACGTGCTTGTAAAACTTGATGGCCTTGATTGCACCTCGAGTAAGAGATGTCATCTTGGCCTTGGATATTGGTGGCTTAACATCGTACAACGACGAGAGCTGAAAGAACAAATCAAGGTGAAACGAAGAATGCTAAGGGATAAAGTTGTATAAGAAACTGCTAAGTTTCAGTGAGTTTGATTCATCGCTTGATTGATACAGGAGAGAAACAAAAGAAAAAACTGAAATAATCAAATTAAATGGAAAACTATTTCACTGATTCAAATCGTATTAATCCAAACAACAGGATAGAATGATTCCCCTTCGAAAATCGACGGTAAGATCATCATCGATCCGATGCAAGTAATCGTCAACAAGCGAGCAGCGAACCACGGCCGGGTACGAGTACTACATCGTAAAGGATTTTTGGCCCGAGGTTTTTACGACACGGTTCAGAGCTTGGACCGCTTGCATAAATTCGCTCGAAAAATGTAACAAGGTGGTTTGCTATTAATTAGTCGATCTCGACTCTTCGTGAATGGTGACCTCTAAATTTCGGCCTGGAGAGGCCAAACTAGCTTACCTCGGCGTTGAACGCCTTAACCGCATCCATTTCGTCTTGTCGTACGGCGAAACTGCCCTTCGGCGAAATAACCGTGAGCCCCGCGGACGGGCGCGACACTCCTCGTTCACACCACAAACGTCTATCGTATTAATAAACCTATTATATTAACGAAATAACTACATTTCTCGTCGTCGCGCACTTTCCGAGCTGGGCCATGCCATCCAAGAATCAAGATGGCCGCCTCCCCGCCGCCGCCGCTACCCGACATGCATCGCGACACATCACCACAGATCACCACAGATATTTCCTATGTCCCATGACGTCCGTGATCACCACCGCTATGACGTCTCTGGCCTTGTAGCGTACTTCGCTCCTGTTCTCCGTCGGTAAGCTAGCTGCCTTTGGCTGTGCGATTTTCTCATGGTTACCACTTGTAATCCCGTGACCCCAGGGAGTCCTCAAAGTGCGCGGGAGGCAAAGGGAAGAAGATAGTGGTAGAACCACGACAGAGCGCCGAAGGTTGTCAGTTCGCTTTGCGGCGAGCTTTTGGTCGAAAATGTGTCTCAGATTACTTTGTGTCGTCGAATCACGGATTACAAATGTTTAATATTTAAACAACCATCACGTTTGCGATAGTTTGTTCAACGAGTGAGTATCAGGAAGAAATCACCGTTCATGTCATTTGCTGACAATTGATGGGAATCATTTAAACAGGCCTGCAAACAATATCTCTCATACGGGCTGTCTTTCTTTCCTACGTTTTTGTACTTCTCTTTTCTACATCTCTTTTTCTTTATGTCCATATTTTCTCGTTCCACCCCTTTCATTTTATCCGTGCACTTTTGTCAATATGAAAAACGCGGTATGGAGATAAAACAATTAATTAATATTTATCGTTGCAGATTTTATGTCAGGCTCTTTTGTGTAATATGTAGTGAGACGAGATCTCTCGGACTTATTGTTAAATCTGTTGGACATACATTATATGTATGTATAGGTATCTTCTATTGCACTCTCCACGCAATATTCATCACCCGTTTTTGAATTGTTATTATCATTATAATATCCCTTTAAGAATTATTGATTTCCTATTGTTTCAACCACGGGTGCACACACAAATGTATTCCAGTCGTACCTATTGCTTGCTACCAAGGCGCCATGCCGAAATACACATTTTCCATTCAAATCACTCGTACGCACATACGAAAAGGCCTACGTGTGGTAATCTAGCGTCAATTCGTATGTTGAGAAAAAGAAAAGATAAAAATTACAACTGAATCGACCTGGAATCGCAGACACTTGTGTAATCATTGATAAACGATAAACAGAGAAGATTCGGTGACGAAAGAATTGAATGACAAATTTATATGTTTTCACAATGTAGTTGTAAGATTTGCGATTTTAGCAACACGCTGCTTTCGATTATTTTCTGTTTTAAAACTTATGAATCCCATTTCAGGGTCTGGAAATTGTCTCGGATTAAAATTTTTTCACAATATATCCTCTCTTTCACAGGTTATCAAAAATAAAAAAAATAAAATGTGAGTGCTCTTCAATTCGGTGAATAAATTTGAAATACACCCCATAAATTGGTAAAGACTCACTTTGCCCAATATTACATTAACTGGACAATTAAATCAGTGCTAAAATGTTTGGGAGTGTAGTAACTGCATTGTCGCTGCGAAGATGTTTCTACTTATCAGCAATAGTGGTTATATTATCGACACTAATGGCAGCTGTAATAATAGTTAAGCTCTCACCCCTCGAGTCGGTTAAATGTCAACCACACATGGTAACTTCACCAGTCGAATGGAGCACATTGTCTAGTCAGGGTCAGGCGGGAGTTGGGGATTTGATAATAGCTGTACATGAAAACAGAAGCCGAATGCAGGAACTTAATGAAAAGAGTTATGGGGAGATGAGGCAGAAGATGGTGCAGAACAAAGTTGCCAGAATATCCAACAGAATGAGAAAGAAGATCATGCCACTGATAAACAGGAATTCATCCATCGATACCAACTACAATGTCCACATATTCTATTACCCGTGGTACAGATCTCTCGAGTTTGACAAGTCGTGGAAGCACTGGAATCACGACTACCTTCCCAACTGGAAGAAAAATGACAAGAGGGTATTTCCAGATGGAAAACATAAGCCTCCGGATGACATCGGTGCCAACTATTATCCCAGCTTAGGTTGCTACAGCTCTCGTGATCCTCAGGTATTTTGATTTCGGATTTAAACTTTCTATCATAGTTGGATATCTGCACACTAAACAGTACTTGACATGGAAGAGTGAAATCCTCTTCAGATCCCCTAAGCATCTAAATTTTTCTTAAATATTGAGGGTATTTATGTTTTTTGAAAAAAAACGTAAATGGAATATGAATCTTAACAGCAAATATTTATAGGGATACAGACTGATAAGAGTCAGAAAATATCCCACCAGTCAAATTAAATGAAGTCGGTTTTTTTTTTTTCTTTTAAGACTGTGCTTATTGAATAGAAATTGGCCATCATATTCAGCGTCTTTCTAAATCAATGTAATTCTAAATCTTTGTACAGGTAATCAACTTACACATGAAACAGCTCAAAGAAACAGGGGTGGGAGTGGTAGTGGTTTCATGGATTCCTCCTAATGCCATAGATAGCACAGATTCTGTGATGTCGGATATACTAGATGCAGCTCATCGCTATAGCCTCAAGGTTGCTCCACACATTGAACCTTATGCAGGAAGAAATCCAATAAATTTGATCGAACATTTAAAGTACTTGTTCAGCGAGTATGGAAAGCATCCAGCACTGCACAGAATAAAAAGAGAAACAGAGTGAATATTTAACAAACAACAATATTGTCTTTCAAACTCCAAATTTAGGCAATGATTAACTGGCACTTTTTCTTTCTGGTTTGTCAGCGGAGCTGTTCTACCGGTAATGTACATTTATGACTCTTACGTCTTCCCATCGAACTCGTGGTGGGAACTCTTGTCTGATCGCGGAAACCTCACTCTTCGTGGCTCAGAAATTGATGCTGTATACATGGGGCTACTCGTAGACACACAACACAAGAACCATATTAAAAAATCACACTTTGACGGATTCTACACCTATTTTGCAACAAATGGATTCAGCTTTGGAAGTTCGTGGAAAAATTGGAAAGATCTGAACAAGTTCGCCGAACAAAATGAACTCCTTTTCATACCCAGTGTTGGTCCTGGTTACATAGATACTCAGGTACTATACATGATATTGAATTTTAAAAAATCTAAGAACATTATTAGTTGAATTAAATTTTTTGAACATAATTTTCACTCTCAGGTACGACCGTGGAACGCTGATAATACGAGGCACAGACGTCATGGACAGTACTATGGCTATGCTTGGAGCAGTGCTCTAAACAGTGGGGCTACCACCGTGTCGATAACATCGTTCAACGAGTGGCATGAGGGCACACAAATTGAACCAGCCCGTCCTGCAAGCAACAAGGATTTTACATACCTAGATTATGAGCCTGAGGGCCCCAACTTATATCTGAATTTGACCAAGCTTTGGGTTGAACAGTTTACGAAAAAGTATAAAAATGCGAAGCCAAATGACTGAGGGGAAGTCAAGTAGTAAGAAAAATTTTTAAACCGGTATAGGGTTACACAGAAATCTACAGGATCAGCATTCAGCTATGAAACATGTTTTACAAATTTCCAAGCTTAGTTTACACCAATTTCAAACATACCTATCTCTGCATAAAAATTTAGCCTTTTTTTACTTATGAAAAAAATATGTCATAACTTCTCAGAAGCAATACGTATGTCGGAATCTAGAGAAATTATGAAAAAATAATGCATCATCACTGAACATGTTCGACTTGTTGAATAAGCCTTGGTACAGTAGCAAAAGAAGAGGACAAGTTGAATTTCATTTTGATGAAAAACTGAAATCAACAAATCGCAAAAATTTGTGACCAAAAATGAAACAATAATACTAATGGTGTAAATGGCAACCAATTATGAATAGATTTTGACGCTAGATATCATTACGTCTGTGGATTAGTGATAGATGTCTATATGCTGTTGCTGCTGCATTGTGCGATATGCAAAGATTGCAGATGACTTTGATAAGTAGGTGTTTTGTACATGTATTATTATATAGACAATAATTACTCCCTGTCCTTTCTCTCACAGGGTATATTCTTCCTTTCTACTACCCTCTTATAGGTATTCAGAGATTAATAATATTCATGAGATACTATATTATCTAAGAAAAAAGAGAGAAAAAAAGAGACAAATTTATTTAAATTTTATTACTTTAATAAGTTTTCAAACCGAGATATTCAAAGTTACCGATATTTAAGATATGTTAATAAGAATTTCATACGAAGAGAATAATTTATCAATAAAAGATACATTACACATGCCTGTGTATGTATAGATAATATGAGAATGTAGGGAGGATAAGCCCTAGTAATATTTTTTACAGTTCCTTTTTTTTTGTTTTTTTTTTTTTTGTCAGCAAAATGTGACATGTTAATAACTTTTTTGTACAAATGAAATGAAAGAATATTTACTCGATCTACTATGAATCGGTATGACAACTATAAAGGAAGATATGATGGATTATCAAAATTTGCATGCATGTACCTATGTCTTACATTTAAAATGAACAAAATGAATGAAAAAAATATATATTACAAGTATCTAAATTCTTTTCGTATACGTACGAATATATAAAAAATTTTCGATGTGTATGTACACTATACATGTACCGTACCGTCTTATTATGAATATCTTATGTGAGTGGTTCTACTACACTATATATATATATATATACTACTATATATATATATACTAATATCTGTCATATCACACATATCCCTAATTCGTGTATAAATTGAGAGAAAAGAAAGAATGGAATTTATAAAAATTTATGCAAGCGAAACGGAAAAGTGAAACTTGATTAATTAAGAAAATATAAATAGTTAGAACATTCGTTAGTTATATATTCAAAAATTATAATACACAATTCGTAAAATATTTAGCATTCAGAATAAATTATTTCTCCGAACCGTTTTTGTTATTTACCTTCCACTCATGACGTGAGTAGTCTTGTTTCTGGTCTCTTCTTTGTGTATAAACACTACATCTGGATGAGAAATTACATTCGTATGTGCATACATCACATACGTTACTTCATTTAAAAAATCATTTTACAGAAGTTAAAGGACGGTTCCTGAAACTGCATACTTAGTTTTATTTCCATTATTTTTTCCTTCATTTTTAAAATTCAATTTGAACAATTGCGATACAGTTCGAATTTCACAGCAAGCTATTTGATAATATATCGTGGTAATTAAATATATTGTTACTTTATCATCGTCTTTTTCGTACTTACAGTAATGTAACATCTGTTATATAAACAAATTAATGAATCACTTTCAATTCTAGTGATAATGATATTTAACAATGCAACGTACGTATCGTTTTAATTAAGTATTTTCGGCAAAAGGCAACTAGAAATAAGGAACAAAATATACGGTTAGTATTTAGAAAATTCGAGCAAAGAAAACGCAAGTGAGGAAGTTTGTAACAATTTGGAAACCCTATTTTCCAGATTTCATATTTTATCTTATATATAAAATCTTTCTCAAAGGCACGCAAACTGTTAAATTGAGAAGATTTGAATGTCGTTGAAATTTAAAACCGCAGATATATAAATACATTTTGTGAGCCAAACAATAATCACACAATAATAAAAGCCAATTAAAAACCTGAAACCATAAAAATAATCAATGTCTACATATGATACTGTTTCTAATTTGGCAGAGTAATAACTACAATGAAAAAGACGAAAAGAGAGAAGGAGAACAAGACAGTAATAGTTTGGTCAATACTAGTTCGTAATTCAAGTTAGAGTGAAATTAGATGCTAAATCTTCGAATTCAACACGTGATATAAAGCACACCAAAATATAACGATGTTTTCCATTCAATTACTTTCATACCAATCATTTTCTTTTTTACTATATTAATTACTTTGCAGTTATTTATGTATGTACATGCAATTCATCACGTTTTAATATAATTACATATATTTATAAAGAATTTTTGAAAAAAATAAACTCTCGATAAATACACAAACTGATACAAACAGAGAAACTTCAATATACGAAGATAGCTGCAAGACAATAGTTACGCCTTAAATACTAAATTATCCCTAATAATCCTTGTTCATAATTTTTTAAATCCCGAGTGAAACCCAATTTATATATTTATGTATATCTAGTTCATGTTTTTGACAAATTTGGAGCTGCGAAATGATAGGTTTCACCGGAATATTTATAACTTAACTTGGGCGAAATACTAGAATATTTCGGGTAATTAAAAATTTTCACGAATTAAGAAAATGAATGAAAATTATTCGCAGTGTGTACCCATTTCAGCATGCAACGAAAGACTATCAAGTTTAAATCATCAAGGCTGATAAAACTTTACTATAAAATTATACTAGTAAGTATACTAGATATGACCAAAACTGTAAATGATGATATAAATGAACACCTGTCAATATATATGCATATTCAAATCAATCTTTGTTCACTTATAATTCTACGTGTTACAATAACTTACAATTGACTCCTATTTTAACTTAATACTAATCTACAGTATGAGACGTCGAATGAATTATATGCAATGTGGTACCCTGATTCTGTCATAGAAAAATCAGTTACAGTTGACGAGATACTAATTTGTAAGTATTGAATAGAATCAAATAGAATTATACACAAAAATATGTCTTGACGAAATGGAGTTAATTGAGTAAAAAATATATTACGTACTAATGATACTATTAATTGAAGATTCCATGTGTCATAACGTGGTGTTTTTTTAATTTAAGGGAATTGCAGAGTGAACAATAGCCTCGGGAGTATTTTAGCAGTGACATTCGCAATGCTCCGATATCTCGTAAAATGCCAATCAATGGACCGCTATACCAGCAACTACCAACGAATTGAAGATTCGTCCTCATGGATTCCGACTAGATAATAAACATTTCTCTCTAAGATTCAAAATACTCATTGAGGACGATATTCGAGAGCAAAAGATAATGAAATCATGAGGGGGTGGGCAATATTATCAATTCCAGAAGAAAAGTAAAACACTCTTCAATGGAATGCGGTGGGCTATCACTAATAGAGCAAAGAACTAGGATTTTTATCAATTTTGTTGGTAGTTTCGTTTTGTGGGTTGCGACGTAGAAAATTGGAGATGGCGTAACAATAATTGTGGCACCTGAAAAAATGTTTGCGAAACGTTACCCTCTGATCGAGGATCATTGCAGATACCGAATTATTGTAATCGCGATTTTCGGCAGTCATATTGATATCTGGGCTTGGCTAGCCACGGCTACATTACAATTTATAGATGTATTATTAAATAATCTCATGTTCGCAAAACTTTACTTAACCATCAAAAATCCTTGTACGTTTACAATAAACTTATCGAAATTATCCCTAAACCTCAGCCTTTGAGGTCGTTCCGTATCGAGTTCTATGCAAGCTGTCAATTGCACAAAAGCTGCAGTCAGCCGCTCTGCTATCCGTGGGTCTGTTTGTGCAGCCAAAAAACTTTGTACCAGCTGTTGATACTGTTCTTGATAACAACAGATCAAGTAGTACAGCGGTATGCTCGTACTTGAAATAAGGTCAGAATTTATTTGGCGAGACAGTATAAGATTCATGAGCAACTGAAAACGAAAGAAAAACGAAATCACATTTATAGAATAAAGTTTGTAATTATCACATTTTTGAACAGTATCTCGTATCAAATTTCACATTGACTCACATTCATAAAAGGCGCCATCAGCTGGTTTTTTGGTCGGCCTTTTCTTCCCTCAGTATAAATATGCTTTGCTAATACTTGTATTATGTCACAACACAATATGGTAATCTCATGACCAAATGAGAAAAGACCCAGTTCAACGGAAGCTAGTAATTGACTTAGCAACTCAACTGGGAGGTCGAACACTTTTTCTGGATGGATTTCACAAACAAACGTGATCATTTTAAAGTACCTGAAATAAAAACATAATCTGTTTGTTGCAATTAAATACTCACAAAGAAGCTTTAATTACTCAATATCACATCATCGGCTGGAAGGCAGGTGTTGTTTCAGCTTTGCCGTGAAAAGAGTGTTATTTCGACTTTGATTTGAGAAAGATGATGCTGAACGAACTATTTTTTTTCACAATTTTTAGTCAACAAGACGTGCAGGAAATACGAATTATTAGTTTAATTAATTTAATTCTTCGACTAATTCATTCGATGAAATCATTGAAATGTTCGTATGATATCACATACGATTTAGAATGTTGTAGCAAATTAGTAAACTTGATTTGGTATCATGAATAATATAAAGATTGATATTAAATGATATAAATAATAATATAAACAAATCAACTAATTTGCTACAACATTCTAAATCGTATGTGATATCATACGAACATTTCAATGATTCCATCATATAAATAAGTCAAACAATAAGAATTGAATTAATACACAAAATAAAAATAAATACTTATTTGAAAGCGATTTTTTTCATGTAATTAAACTAATAACTTATATTTCCTGCGCATGTTGCCAACTGAAAAATATGAAAAAAAAATCGTTTGTGGAACATCACCTTTTTCCAAACAAAGCCAAAACGACACGTTTTTCACGATAAAGCTGAAACAGCACCTTTTTCATGGTGAAGCCGGAACAACATCTTCTTCCTCCCAGTGTATGACATAAAATATCAAATAATCCTTGTGAACTTGGGTCAAATGGATGAAATTATTTCAATGACATCATTTTATACGTACTCCAGGCAAAGGGAAGGAAACTTGAGTAAATCCATTGTCATTAAAGGCATAATGATATTCAATCCGAATAAGAATACGTTAACAGGTGACACATTCTGTTCTGGATTACCAGCTGGCTCTGTATGACTGCAGTCGATTATTTCCTTAGTTAATAAATTGGTGAGAAGTTGCATAAGTAATAGAATATCTTGAAAAGTGTCTTCCTCAGCCGTATTCTCTACAGTCGTTCGATTCGTATTGCAACGAGCATATGTTTGAATAGTACGCAAGCATATCTCGTAAATTCGTATGCTGTCTCCCTAGAATTAGTGAAATATCTTGAAAAAAGTAAACGGTGATCGAAACGTTATTGTGACAAGAAAAAAATAAATAAATACATGACAGTGCGTTCTGCAGTTGTAGAAAGTGTAGAATGAAAACGATAATTTTAATAAGTTGCTGGAGCTCGTACCTGGGGTAGGTAGCATAACATTCGTCGAGTGCATTCACAAAATAATTCTAATATTAGCTGAACAATTTCTTGATAGTTATGGTACAATGACAAGAGATTGGGAAGCTCGTTCAAAACGGGCGTTATACGTTCAAATACGCCTTCCGCAACTGGCCCTTGAACTCCTTGAGTAACTCCTGGAAATGAAACACAATAATACAAAATCTGACATAGTCCGCATATACAGCTTGGTATTTCAGCCTAAGGTGACATTTGTTGACAAATGAGTAAACAGAAAACATTTTTAATTTTGATTGTTAAAATAGCATGTCTCATTGTGATAAAAAAATTTGAATGAACTTAGAACGCGATAAGACAATAACTACACGCAATAATCATACCAACGAATGATTCAAGAACGTCGATAATCCCCAGCCTGATTTGTTCTTGGTGATACGTCTGAGCAAAATTACTGCTACCAGTAAGCTGTTTAAATCGTTCATCCAAAGGTTGCAAGGTTTGAGCCCAATATTGCTGTTTAGATGATGGATCTTGAACAGCAGTTCCAATTTGTACTAAAGTTCGCATCAGTCCGCGCTTAGCTGCCTGTGGTAGATCGAAACGATCTTTTGTCGCCAAATTAACCAAGTTGCACAAACGGCCTGACTTCAATACACAGTCACTTCTGTAAATCAAATTACCAGTCAAAGTAACAAAATCGGTAGAAATAACAATGCCTATAAAACTGTAGGGTTAGTGTTGAGATATCAACGTACTTTATTTGTGATTCAACTAGCGTAATGAGAAGCCGCATGGTTTCTTTTATCAAATTTGGTTCTCCTTTGAAGACGTTAATATTGCACTCAATTTTCTCTAGTAAAAAACTAACTGTCCATAGCGCGCCAGGTGTATCGGCACCAAATGCCTGTAAGATGGTAGTACTAATCTCCGAATAGAAGCTCTCAATTGGTAGGAGATAGCTCAATGACCACCTGTGCAAGAACCACACAATACTGCTGCTCAATTCCGGGCTCAACATATTCGTCAGATTGGCTGAAATCGCGATTTTCTCCAATTGACAGAGCCGAAATACGGCCGATATCAATCTAATGACATGATCTGCTGATTGTTCTGCTCCATCAATATCAGACAGACTATTTTGAGGGGAGGCCAAGAGTCTCATTGTCGTTTCTACGTTTACTTGACCTTGCTGGGTCTGAAACCGAAAGATCAAATTGGTATTTCTGCATTAAAGTAAATCGAAACGTGAGTCGAACATGATTTTCACAATAGTTTTCTAAGATCTCCAAGTTTCTTATACATACTTAAAGAGATGGTATATGTTTATAATTACATAATCACCTGATCCATGCTGTATCTCATTATCTCAGATGGTACCAGAGCAACTTCACCTTCAGAATCCATGCACAAAACATGACCAGCTAAAAGCACAAGCCAGTGTATGTCCTCGTAGAGTGCTTCTACAAGTGACGAGCTCGATATACTCATGGGCTGCGACTGATCTGCCATTCTATTCAGTTGACCACTAAGTCTGTTTGTTCTATCCTCAAGGAGACGTGCTAAAAGGGGTAAGGAATGACCAGGAACTTGCCGGCCGAAATTTCCTGCGGAGAATTTAAATTGAAAAATTAATCGAATGAATGACATTGGCACAATGCAATGAGGCAATGACGCAATGATGCACTGATGCACCGATGCACTTACCAATGGTCTGCAATTGTTCCTTGAACTTATCTCTGTCGTTTTCTTCAGTTGCATCTATTTCTTCGTCATTGAGCTCTTTGCCTCCAGCACCTCTGTTGCCATCCGGCGGAGCCAGGTGGCAACTCAGATAAGTATTAAATATCTGGGCTGAACTTTGCTTGCAAAATTCTGACGGAAACAATTGTGCCTCAGACAAAACTATAATCCAAGCTTCCAGCAAGTGTTCAAAGGCTTCCATATACAGACAGTCATCAGCACACATCTTTAATAATTGAAAGTTTGTTAGATATAAAAAACAAAATAAGCTATTGAAAATTATGAAACACTTACAGATTCCTCCTGCGCAGCTCCTTCTGCAAACAAGCAAGTCAGGCGAGTCATCTGTTCCATGAATGACCTGAGGATGTCTTCAGGTAATGAGGTTAAGGTTGCTCTGAAGAAGGTTATTACTTTTCTAACCATGTTAGATATTCCTATCGCTTCTTGGTCTATAACGTCAATATTCGACACGAGTTTCAAGAAGCTTTGTAGATAGGATGTTAGATATTGTGTCTCTACTTCCCCAGACTCAATCACTAGCCCGTTTAATGTTGCCAACTGTACCAAACAGTTTCTTGCGTGATGAGCCAGCTGTGGATTGGTACGAACTTTCCAGTAGAGAGTGAAGAAGAGATCGAGAACATTAGGATCAAGGATTACATCTCTCCACATGGGACCAAGTCGGAGGGCAGGACTGCTGTCGGACTCGTAGGCAGATTCAAATACACCAATTAATCTTTTGGGCAGTGTGTTTGAATTAAGGAAATTTTTTTTACCAAGATGACACAAAATTACAGAGACATATGAAAAGGATATAGTGTGGTGATACGTATCCCCATACTAAGACGCCTTCAGTTATAGAAAGCAGGTGTTTTATCAGAGGCAGTAGAGCCTCTTGAATTTCTTCTTTGGTCAGCTCTCCCAGGGCCCCAAAACAGAACTTGAAAATCCTTTTCAAATCTGAGATTTCAAATTGCTTCTTAGCCTTAAAATGAACCTCCCAGGCCAATCCTACATCTGAAGATTTAACAGTTGTTGCATACTCCTGCATTAAAGCTGATATTATGCTGCATCCTAACAGTTGCTGAAATTACCAAGGTAACTGTCAAGTGGAAATAATTGTTTCTTAAATTCGAGAAGAAAGATGTTTTCAGTTTTTGAAAATTGGAATTTTATGCCAATTTAAAAGATTATCAATCAGCTTATTATTATTGCCCATTTCACGATTGATTAATAACAAAAGAAATTAGTTACCCTGCGTAAATCACCAGTCATGATAAGTCCCTCAACTTCATTCAGTATTTGGCCACGATCTCGTCCCAAGTCTTCAACACTGCCCCTTTTTACCATAATAGCAATGACCTGAAGTATTCTCTCCCTGACAAAGGGAGCCAACTGAGGTTTGCTTATAATATAATGCAACAGGTACTGTCTTAGTGACCTGATATCCTCATCCTGCATCATTACCCATTCTCTGATTAGGGCAGACTTAATCAATCCTGCTGATTCAAATAGTACGTAATCGACAGAGCTTCGTTCAAGGATCTCTCGGCAGAGCTGATATGGAGATTTAGTTTTACGAAAGTTAAGAAACACCGTCTCTGCTGACTGTCGTTGCTGGCCTGTGATGAGATTCGGTGGAGCCTAAGGTGGGGATTGAAGAATAAAAATAAGACACACAAATAAAGGAGGAAACCTGTAGTCAGCATATAAAAATACATTATTTGGGGTCTACAATCACGCAGATGAAGAAGCCATAACGCAAATATGCATACGTACTATCCCATTAATATCATGATGAAATTCGAGATCTAGTCGAAAGCCAAGAATGTTGCCTCACAACGTGAGATCGGTAACAAAATCTCGAGCATCGTTTATGATATAAATAAACTAAATCTACGGTTGGTTGCGACAACATAACCTCGACGTCACGAGATTTTACGCTACCGTAACCCAGAGCAACGACTTCTACCAATCGAGACCCTCAGAATTAACATTTATTTTTATTACTATGCTTCTGTAGAATTCTATCATTTATAACAATAACCGTTATATTACCAAAATAACTTGTGCAGCGGCCTCCAGTTCTGCCAGTACTTGATCCGCCATTTTGGTAAATAAAGCTTACGATTTCTCAGTGGTCAAGGGATGTCTTCAAGCAGCGACATAAGTCGTTTAGAATCACGTTTAGAATTAATCCGCAGAGATCGCTACATTACCTGACAAGAGAAGACCTTAGAGCATGTACAATACAGTATGCTCAAGCAGAAGACCGTGGCCTGGTCGATGCTGTTGGAATTCGCAGCGTACACAAAGGTCGGCCAATAAGATTCGACATTCACGGCGTATTATAGGGCGGTTCGGTCGGTAAGAAGAGATGCTTTATCTTTATTCCATAAGCCAAATAGAAGAAAGCAACATATTTCTAACAGCTGTCAATCGACATTGTCGGTACTGTAGAATGGGTACTGAACAACTGATCACGTGGATGTAAGTAAATCGCTATTGAATTTTTCAGGTACACCGACCCCCGTAAAATTATGATGAAAACATGGCTCTCTGCCACGAATGCTACTATGGAGTAAAACTGAAGTGCGTTCGGTATTTCAATATTCTGTGAGTAAAAACGTCTTTGGAAACTTCGCTCCATAGGTGAAAATTTGTTTTAGAGAGAGATGAAACAGTAAATCTATCAGCTGTAACAATTAATGCGAGTTTAAAAGAGAAGATTTTGGATCACATGAGTACAGGTTAAGTTAGGCCCTAGTTAGAACTTCAATTCAAACATTCCGTTGTTTCACCTGATTATCTACGCAAGTACATAAGTTACCGAAACTCGAGAGCAACATGGGGCTTGTTACTAACTGATGGCATAGCAAAAATACGTGTGTCGTGAGGAGACGTAGCCTTAAGAATTAGTCGATCACCTGAAATCTGAATTATTCCAGCATTAACTCGTGTCGTGATGGTGATTAACAATCTCACACTGATGGCTGTAATGATGATCGTTCAACCCCGTTTTTGATAGCGCAGAATTTTTGATTATAGCTCTCAAGAAATTCCGAATTCTCAATACTTGGAAGACAGATAATTTCTGGTTTGGCCTGCAGATAATCTGCCTATTCAATCAGGTAAATGAAGAAGAGTTCAGATTTCTCATTAATTCGTTAAAATTAAGGTTTCATCGAAATAGCGAAACACGAGTCTCAATAAACCCAACGTATATAATCTACTGCGATTAGCTACATCTGATATTGTATTTGTGTATCAGGTAATTTTCTTCATTCAATCTTTGACTAAATTGCCAGAAAATCGCAGTTCACGCAGCCCTTCGTGGATCGCCAAATTCCACTAATGAAATATGCGTATGATGGCACAATGCAGTCCTGCACCCACACATTATATATTAATGCAAATAGCGTTCCAGTCCGTGATTGTTCAATCACCTTGCGCGGAGTATAAAGCTACCATTGACGGTATGTAATTAATGTAATAGATTATGGAGTTTAGGTAACGAATGTTTAGAGCTGATACGGAAGCCAATGTTTGACTGTGCAAGATAAAAATTCAGCGGCAAAGCGTCGTAAAATCTGACGAAAGTTGAATCTCGGCGAAGAATTTCCCAATTCCACGTATCTCGCCGCGTTGGCGACTGGATGTGCCATCACCGTGATAATTTCCCATCAATAGTTGCACAACAATCGTACAGGTGCGAATCGAAAGGCTTGCAAGATGGCGGCGTTATGCATAATTCGACAAAACCTCCGACGATGGCTGGGCCAGGGCGTCGTGGATGATTAATCGGACCATTCGGCCGAGCATAAAGACATGTTATACGGCCGGTATAACCATCAACTACACAACCTAAACGCGGCGGCGAAGGACGTACGCTCTCGTGTTGTTGGCCGCAGCATCATCGAGCGTAGTGACCTTGTGGCATTTGGTACCTGGCTGTGCCAGTCAGCGAGAATCGGCGCGGGGCGCACACGCCGGTATTTTGTGCCGCGCAGCACGGCGAGCCGCACACCACCGAAGGAGCGAACAATATAATCCGCACACATCGAAGCGTCGTCACTTTCCTACTTTACCGCCTTCCTGTTCTCGAGCTCGACGTGTACAACCTTTCGATTTGATAGCTTACAAAGTTTTTCTCATGCGCAGTCAAACGCCGTGTGCAGGTATATGCGCGCTGCAAATGTCATACGGCCGCACCAGATGTCACGTGACGTTTATTCCATTGTTTCCAACGGTTCACCTGACCGGTATATACGCGGTGTGATACCGGTTGTACGTATGTTACGACCCGGCATGGCAGGCTGCTTTTGACGTATCGCTTGCTTTCGTAGGTACCGAACACTTGGATAATTACGATACTACCTGCACGCATGCGCTATGCTCACAGGATGATCGCTACCGAGTGATATTACGGTTAGGCTTCTCCTTTTTCCACCGTTTGCATAATATTCTGGAATTCGATAGTGCCCGAGGCCAGTTCAGCCATTAAAATTTTCACAGTTTTTCGAATATTCGAGAAACACTTATATAATACAAGAGCTTATTTAGAATTCGAAATTCATAGACTGATTGATTCATTTCGTAACTCTGCGATGGCGTATTTAACTCCTAATAGTGAACTCGTGCTGATAAACTGATCGCAGGAAATTTCCATCAAGCGGTCAATCAGCTCATGAATTTCATTCGACATTTTCCTCATTAAATTTTCAAGGAAATGTTACGCAGTGTCATTTATTACCCAGAGCTGTTCAGCAGTAGCGTCACTAAGTATGCAGCCGCAATGCTATACCTATTTTTAACTGTGAAAATTGCGTCTTTCATAATTAGTAGGCATTAAATTTTCACGATTGGATAATCAACAAATGGTTTTACCTTTATTTTTACACCTGGCGTATGAGAATATACTGTCATTTATTGCTCATATTGACGGTATAATGCACAAATACATCGCGCGTCATCATCAATATTGATACACACTGTAGCTATATGTGTGAGTCATTATGCACGCGAACTGGAACACCTTCTGGTTTATACAATTTGTCATTTAAACTGAAATTCGATCGTGAAATCGAGTCTTGTCTTGTAAGTCGATCGTTGATCGAATCGGGATTTTCTTACATTACGATCTAAATACATTAATTATACATCGTATTGAAGTTAGTAAGGTTATCGTATCTATTCATGCTGCGGAAAAACCGTTATTTCACAATTTTGGGTGAAATTCGGTAAACCGTAATAAAACAAAACACACTTATATTTTGAAATCTTACTTCCTTCAACACCATTGTACAATTAAGAAAATAGTGTTCTTTTCCCCAATATTACTAACTTCAGTCTCGTAATTATACAGCGTATATAGTAGAGGCGCATTGTGTCCTTTATACAGCAAGGAATAAGAGGCAGCTGAAAATCTTCGCCAAGTGATCGAATATGGAAAATCGACAGCTGGTTTATAGTTTGGCACATTATTTGCGCATTGGGCAGGGAACTGGCACATTCGTCATGTTCCGATCTTTCGATCGTGTGTATTGACTGCACGTTCTTTGGCTTTGATCCCAGCGTGTGTAATGACGGCAATAATACATACCTGTCGGTCTGAATATACCCGTGAATGGCGTTCTCATCGACAATAATTTTTTCACCTTCGTATAGAATTTTGCACAGCTCTTTCTCACGCTGTATCATAATTCTTAGTATAACGTGTACTCAGTATGTGTACGCTACATTCTTTGTACATTCATTTCTAAAGGTTATATTCCTTTACAATGGTTGGCGCAATAGGGAATCGGGAATCGAGATGTTGATCCGGGCGCTAGCTGGGTTATAGTATACGGATCACAGCTGTAACGAACTCGCGGTGAACCGCCGAGCTCGTTCAGGAACCTATGATAATATGCGACTTAGGAAAGTTCATCCACACGAACTCCAAGAGGTCTATTACACCGGTATTCACTTTGTGGATACCGGGCACGAGAGTGCATGCGTGGGTTACTGTGTGCTGACTAGACAACTGTTACAAACGTTCTCCTTACCGCTTTGTGCTACGACGATTGGATCACTGCATCCAGAGCGAGAAGAACATAACATTTTTAAACGGCTACTCGCCCATTAATTATCCCCGGTTGAAGGAGGTGAATTTTCTCTTATATTTTTTGAAGTGGAAAAGTTTACTGCGAACCGAATTTCGTGTGTTCGATATTTTTGTATTATAAGAAATTGAGCAACTGTCCGTGAAACACTTGATATTAATGTTCTCCAGAGTAATTTATAGGGAAAAAAATTTCTCGAGAAACTTATCGCCATCTGGACAGCATATTATATAGCTCGTATAACTCGAATCCAGCATACCTATAACGTAATATGAATTTAGAACAGCGCAAAGTATATTTGTCGAGAGCTCGCAATCAGTCCGGAGTCTACTCATTTATCTGTATGCCGTACCCGTACTTTGTAGGTACTTTGTAGCAGCACCTAAGACCCTTGTTTTTCCTCGTTACGCAGCCGCGTTTAACTGCAAGCAACTTTTCAACTCTATCGAGTTTTTTCAAGAAAGTGTAATAACTAGGGTAAGCTGACTCAACGAGACCATGCAATTTCGGGTGTACGATAGCCCCAAGTTTTATCCTTGCGAAGTCAATCCCGTAGCCAATCTCTATGTCAGTAAAAAACTAACGATGAATGGAATACGAAAAAGTGTTATATGTTTCACCAATTTCATCTGCATTCTCAGAAAAAGTATACAGCAATTTAGTTTCACGTGCTTTTCAACAGTTGCACTCAAAATGGGCGGTTTGCAGTTACAAGTTATAATCCGAAATAAAAACATGACTGGGAGAAAATTAGTATACTATTTAGGTGTTATTCGACTCTGATTCTCGCGAGTTATTGATATTTTCAAATGAAGCAAGCTCACACCAATAAGACACTAACTATATAAATATTATTGTAGCTCGTATTTACTATCAGTGGTGTTTTTAAAAATCATTCACAATAGGCGAAATTTATAGAGATGTTACGACGATATTTCAAAAGTCGGTGGATACATAATATCATTATGACTACACATTTACGAAAGCTTATAAATAAACATTTTTTTATTACAAATAAAATAATATTACCCATAGGCACGTGTGAATGATCTTACAACACTTGTTACAAAATATGATAGATAACGTCCCAATAACACATCATCTTCGATATGCGTATCCTCCAATACTAGCATGCTATGCACGAATCTACGTTTTTCTATGAAACAAAACCGATTCATATTCGTCTAAATGCTTTAGGTAATAGCATTCTTTCTAATTCACACAAATCAATTACAGTATAATACTTTGACTTGGTTTTATCATGAACAGTAGAGGTTGATCAAGGCTCCATCGTGTTCAGAGTGCAAATTCATTGAAATGCGTGAAAACACCTGAAAAACGAATTAGCGTATTCACACAAAGAACCTAACTGTTTCCCGATATCCTTGACCACCCGACCGAGGGGAAGCGAACGGTATCCAATGAATCTTCCACCCCGCAAAACAGAAGCAGAAATAAACTGTGATATCGAAGTAGCGTTGATTCGGACGGCGCAGATCCTGGTGACCGAGTAAGGGGGATCGTCCGAGACGGTAAGGTAGGTGATGATGTAGAACCTCGTTGGGGTTTCGACTGCACACTTGAGTTAACGTATACACATGTCTTCGCATACATACCTGGCTATTCCGGATAGCTGTAGGTATATTCGACGATGGAGTGGCGTCGCAGAAGTGACGATCGCGTAGACGCCTCGACACGGACAAGGTTCACAGACACGGACGCGTAGAATGGTAGTCGCGAGGCGTCTTCGCTCGTCGAATTCTCCGCTCCTCGGTCCCCTCGAGCGCTGCGGTTGAGCGACACGATCTATCTAGGCCTGCACAAAAGGTTCGTGGGTCCGTCCGTGGCGTTCGGCGGGGCGCCGCCATGTTGCGAACAAGGATTTGTCGGTAGTTGTCGGCAGTCGCCTGCTGACCGCGACGGAGTGAACGCGTCTTGACACGCTGGAGTAGGATATCGTACGATGTGCTAGTCGATGATATGCAGTACTACTGGAGAGGAGGAAGTGCACCGGTACTTGGTCTATTGAACCTGCTCAGTGACGTTTCCGTTCCCCGTCGGATAACCGACGCGCGATAATAACCGTAGTAGTAACTCGATTTCCCCGAAATTCGTTTAAATTGTAATCGAAGTACCTCCATGTCAGCAGCGAATTGTTTGTCTTCCTAAACCGGTACACCTGACAGACCAACTTCCGCAAGCTGGTGCGCCTTCCCGTTGCGAGTCGCGCGTGGCGCGCGCGTTGCAATCTCACAAAAATCAACTAAAACCAAACCAACCGGCTTAAAGTGTTGTTGTTTTCGTGCGGTGGTAGCGGTGATCACCCCGTCGTATTTAGCTCGTTTCTGTGTACCCTGTGTGTGCATGTGTCCTAGGCGCCTCGCTGCCGTGTTTCGAAGATACTGTTACTCGTATGGTGTGCGGTGAACAGGAGGTGCTGAGTGAGATGGCGGTGGCAGTGGTCGCCGATCCCGCTAGACAAAAAGACAGAGACAGAGACAGGAGGAAACACACAAGCGAGGCTCTCCCAACGGCGAAAAGGCGGAGCTTACCGTTCCTCAACGTGCTTTTCGTCCTCCTCCAGGGTCTCGTGGGCCTTCAAGTCGCCGCCAAAAACACGGGTAAGATATCTCCTCGTCGTCGGCATCTTCGTATCTCGTTCCCGACTCTATGTTCCCGTAGCCTTCTCTACGAGGCTACAGGTGTTCGCTGTGGATGGCGGCACAGCTTGGCACGGGCCGGTACATCGGCTCACCGGTTGCTTCTTAACGCTTCTCTTTCTTCCGCCGCGATCTAAGTACGTGACACGAAAACCCGGTTCGAATGAAAAGATCGAACCGCCCTGCTCCGTTCGTTCGCTTTTCTTATCGAGTTTCAACAACTTCGATCGTCGATTGTCGACGGTCGGTTCCCGTGCGGTTGCCGAAATTCTTTCTTGGCTACGCACATTCGGGCGAAGTCTAAAATCGGGCCGTGTTTTATTTGCCACATTTTGAAAACGAAAGAATCGAACGACTCGTCTGATTGGTCTGTATTCAGAAATCAGCCAATCAGCACCTCTGTCCAAACCTGTCCTTTCCGAAAGTTCGGAAATAAAACACACCCATGAACCTCTATTGTTTGGCTACGCGCATTCCGGCGAATCCCGAAGTCATGAGATACCTTTTATTTGCCAAATTCTGAAAATCGGTGAACCGAAAGACTCGTCTAATTGGTCAGTATTCAAAAGTCAATGAAACGTAGCCACGAAGTTATGGGTATGCCTGTGTTTCTCGGCTTCCACGAACACCGAAAAGACATCACTAATTGCCCTGCCGTTAATGTGTCTGTATATTATTACCGTCAATAAGCACGCGGTAATTGTTCAACGGTCACTTTTAGAGGGCCAACATCTTTCCCTTGAAATTCGATATTTTTAGAAGTATAATTCATGTATGTAAATAATCAACACGTCCGGTGGGGTTTCCGAGTTACCTGCTGACTCCTAAAAGAATCAGGCAGGCCCTCTGAAGGTTAATTAAGGGGATGATATACTCTTGTTCGAATGGCTGCATGATTTGAACTGAAGTTTGGCATTATTAAGTCTACGTAATGAATCAGATTTTACACCTGGCGTTTAGCGAATTCACAGATAGCAAAATTCGCCCTCTCTATTCGCATGGATTCAAATTTGAATAAATATTCTCGCTCCGTTGATTAAGTTGTGAAAAATATAATAAGAATGAAGCTGGTAACGTTACAGTAACAATGCGTGTTTAGGAGTAATCGTTACTTCGCATCTTTAGGATCGTCTGAAATTCGATAAACCATGACAAGCAAAACATAGTCGTATTTTTAAAAGCCAACTCTTTGAAAGTCATTCGGATATTGCACGGTAACGATTTTTTCTCTGATCGTTAACGTTACCAGTTTAAGCCACGCAAAATATAACTACTTACTGATTCTGTGATCAGTACAATAAGGTTGAAGTCGTTAATTTTTTTTAACGTTAAGACGACTGTGAAAGTATTGAGTTTACAAGCTATGAATATCTTTAGTGAGTATTATAATATTCACTGAATACCAGACAATTCTAAATTTGTAAAGCACCGAGTTTTTTTCCAGAAATATATCGTTACGGCGACGTTACGAAGTTCAACCTTATTCAGTTTAACATTAATATACATATATCAAGCGCTATTCCACAATATCTCAATTGTTGAACGGTAAATGGAAATTCTATTTTATTATTCTGTTCGTAATCGTCTCAAGGTTATACCGAAGTCCCTTGCATTATGGACTATTTTGAATTGTATTTTGATAACGGTATGCCTAAATACCTACATATATCTGAACCGGACCTGACGCTTTATAGTAAAAATCAGTGATTGTAATGATCGTAATTTCAGCCTGGTTAGGTGGTTCATGTCTACGGAAATCGTTTATCCAACCGTGAATCTGAGATTGTCGAATTTCGGTATGACTCGAATCTTATGTGGGTGGTGACTGGCAGAAAACGCAACAAAACATACGCGCAACATTCAATGTCAGTAACTCTGAAGTATCGAAAGTCGAAGGTATCAAAACTTTACTTTTTTCTTTTAATCTTTTTTGTTTTGTCTTCGTACGAATCTTCGAAAAGATTTTAAATCGAAATAAGTAAAGAAAAGAAAAAACGTGGAAACATATATTATACTCGGGTATGCTGTGTTTATTTTATTAGCATAAATATACGTATGCGGCATGTTATTATGACTTGACGACGCGAAGTACGTTTGATAATTCAAGCGCCGATTCCTCGACATTTTTTTTTTTTCTTTTATCTTCATCGCCCTCTTCGTCTTCGTTTTATCTTTTTTTCAATTTTACTTTACTACCTGCCGACGCGGGTCAACGTCTATATACACAACTATAATATTTTGTGTGTATTATTACTGTCACGATAGCGGCAGGTATGGTAAACAAGCACCGAAATACGACTCAGTCGAGTCTACGGAAATTCCGTGGATGGCATTATAATATAATAAAGGTGTCAACCATAAACTAAATATTCGCACACGTTTCGCGCATATCTGTATATGATGCATGCATAAACTATGTGCAAATACATTTAATATTCGCGACGACTTTTTGTGTTGTTATCTTAATTTTTTTTTTTCTCTTACCTTTCTCAGTCCGCGCAAGCCAATACCGATTACAGCTTTCTCTCTTTCTCCCCCACTCTCTCTATCTCTCTTTCTCGTTTCTCTATCCCTCCGCAAGTTAATGGCTGTAAATAAATATTACTTAAGTACACCGTAATGGTCGTTAATGGCTCCGACTTCCGGCTTTGGAAATACAACTAAAATTCGGTTAGACTTTGTACAAATTATTGGTCATACACATCTACATCCACGGGTCGAATCTCATACATTATTGTGTTACATAATTTTCTGAGATTATAATCGTATATTTAGCCTCTATACCGAAAACATCGCGCCGGCTTATTCGAGTTTTGTATAAAATAACAGTATAATATAAATGCCAGAATGGTTGTGAATCTCCAAAGTAGCAGGTATGTATGTTTTTATAAACGGTAAGAAGTAAATTAAAAACCTGTATAGCAAAAAGAAAAGAACTCTAAATAATGGAAACATTTCGTGCCTGACAATCAATTTGTTTTGCATCTTTCTTGTTCTTACCACTTCAGCTTGCTCGCATCTATTCAAGTCTTTGGTATTATGTTTAGTAACCATCCGATGTTTACGAGATTGAAATTAGTAACGAAACATTGGGGAAACAATCACGATTTTCTTATTTACAAAATTACTTTGATGGAATTTAAGATTTTAAAATACGAGTATGTTTTGTTTGATTACGGTATTCTAAATTCAAACAATTGTAAAATTGCGAAATAACGGTTTTCCCTCGGCAGCATGAATCGATACAGTAACGTTACTAAGTTCAACATGATCCGATGTAGACACAATTCGGGGAAATTTTTGCCAAGTAATTACTGCTCAGGTAGGTAGGTTTCAGTAATCGTCGACTAATTAACACACAAATATAATACGATTTTGTTGCTTCTTATTTTTTTACATTTACTTATTCTTCTCCTCCTCCTTCTTCTTCTTCCTTTGTGTATTTTAATGACAGCATTTTTCATCTCATAGCCATAGGCAAGCAGGCGGATCTTAATTATGTTGTAATTACACAGACCTGCGATGGTTTCCCCCCCACAAAATCGAGAAGTAATTTCGGTGGGTATTAGATACGAATCTGTGAAAAAAGTATTGAAAAAATTCTACCACGTAAATTTTCTGTGAAATTTTTTTCTATGTTCTCTCAGTACTACTAGAGTTGACTTCTAATTTCTTTGTTAAATATAAGTATATATTAACGAGAGTTTTGACATTTAAATATTCATCCACCCTCATTGGTTGTTGTTTATGGTGATTTTGAGCATATGTTGAGCTACGTAAGTAAAAGAGAAAAAGATTGAACAGGAGTTTTGAAGAAAGGAGAAAAAGATATCATAAGTCTTTTTTATCCAGTCTCCTTGGTCTTGCTTAAAACTAATACCGTTCATTTTCTACCTAAGCATTACAACGAGAGAGATGCGTCTAGTTTCAAAGTTGGAGTAAATTGACCAGTTTTCAAACCGGAGAACTGTGCAATGTTAAACAAATTGATGTTTCACCCAAAAATAAGAGTTTTCGCAAAAATTTACTCGCGTTGCGTAACAGAATATTACCCCATCAAGATAATCTCAAATCGTTGTTTATAATACGCGTGTCATGACAGAGGTCGAAATTTACGATTTTAATTTTGCAGTCACTTCATTGCCGTATCAAAGTCGTGATAAAAAAAAAAAAAAAAAGAAACGAATGAATCAAGACAAAAAGATAAAGTGAAAGGAAATTATTAATGTGTTTCAAAAAATTGACGATATACTGATATTGATACAATATACGTATAAAATTGTAATAAATTTTCTTGTTATTCTGTATCAGAGTATATGTGTGATTTTTTGTACATCTTTATTCGATAATTAGACATTGAACGTACCTATGTATGTATATCACTGCTTCCGAGAATTCGTGCTGCCAGAGCAGTTTTTGTTATTATTCTTTTGAGTGCATGCACCTAAATCAAACAAACATTGTATATTTATCTATGGCAAACAAATATAAGATATATAGCAAGAATATACTTGAAATTCGATAATACGTCTCTTTATTTGTAATTAAGAACGTGTGTGTGTGTGTGTCTGTGCGTGCCCGATGTTATTCCATTTAATTTTTTCTTTCTTTCTTTACTTTTTTTTATAGGTTTCTTTTTTATTAGGTACGTGAATAAATCGACTATCCGAGAGATATTTTACAGTTGGGTTACATGATGCTTTTTCTTAAAGTTCCGTCTATCTGTCTGCTACTGATTCGTTGTATAAGAATAATTTGGTCGGACATTTTTTTTCGCTACATGAGCGCATTTTATATTATTTACTGGGAACCTATTTTCAGCCTGTTTCTTTTTTTATACTTCGTTACTTTAATATCTATGTTTGTGCCGAGTTACACTTCGTGCTATTATTATTTTCATTGGACAGTATTGATGATGCGAACAAAACAACGATTAATCGGAGAAACATCGCGTGACGATCACATACGTATTAGTAATTACATATGACTATTTTATGTGTTATAAATACATTATGTACGTATTTTCCTATGTGTCTTACAATTCGATAATGCATAGTGAAGAGAAAAAGAATCCACATAAGGAAATGGCTACGGATGTACAACATAGAACGGACAAAATAAACTGTGAGGAATATGACGTTATGTAACAAGGGAATAAAGTCAAAGATTATTCCCTTGGGTAAATTTACTGCCCTAGCGAAGCGAGCAGGACAAGAATCCGTACATTCACGAAATTAGTCTTACCAAATGCCACGTACCGAGAGCTAAGATGTTACACATTAATTTGCGGGAAATATGATTTCATGATCTCATATTTCCCGTAAATGCGTTAAGCGCTACTTTCGTCCCCATTTTAGGTAAAAAAAACAAAAAAGTCAACATTACGGTTGAGTCGGGAATAAAAAAAATTTGCATACATTTATAAACGAAATGTAACTTATATACAGTCACCTATGCAAAAAAATTTGTTTTACCGATTAACCACGTGTTTTACGTGATGAAACGACGTTACAGAGCCGTGACAAACAAACGTGACGACTTTACGTTGTTCTTATCGCGGTGAAACGTTTCATTTTCTCCATTCTCATCGTTCCTGACAGTTTTATGTATATGTTTGCTTGGCTGACAATGTTTAAAAATGATAATAATAATGCCATTATCTGAATCTGAAATCAGATTTCAAAAATTCATGATTATGGATGCAATATGGCGGACGAAAATTTCAAATTTGATCGATACGGTCCAAAAACTCTATGCAAAGGTTTTCGGGGTCGCTGATTGAATTCGGCGTACTGAATTTTTAAAATCCGTTTTCATATTCGTAAGCAGTCATCACAAAAACACATAATTTATGTAAGATATAAAATCAATGGATATAAAATAGGTGGTAAGAACACTTACCAATATGACTCAAAATGTCAAGGTAATAATGAGGATAAGTCACTGTAGAGATAGGATTTAGTACAAGATGATCAAAAAATACAGAGAGGTCTATTTTGAGAGAATATTTCATATATTATTGCACTATGATATCTTCTCTTGAAACCGTATGATGGTACGGTGCAAAGATGCATGAGGTATAATTTTGTCGTTTCTGTTTACTCAACGTTTATTTCTATTGTTTTATTTTTCTTTTCAATACACTGTAAAAAAATTATATCCGCGGTAGAATCTCTGCCGAAAAAATTTGTAGATGATTTTGATTGTTAAATTACATCACGTGTAATATTTTACTGCAAGAAAAATAAAGAGGGAAATTTTCATAACAATATGTAAAATGTTTCATATCACATGCAAAAATTGGCGAATTCGATATACCAATTTACCTTTTTATAATATTATACATATATGTATGTAATGCGTTACATGCGTTATCTGTTGTACAGTATACGCAATTCTGATAAAGAAGATTCTTGAATCAACGTAAGTTGTAGCTGATGCACGATTATGTGAGAAAAAGAGATGAAATTCATTTTGAAATGTTTGTGTTTCGCTGGTTTTTATCCACCCCCTATATTTGGACGTCACTGTTCATCAACGTTGCTTGATTCAGCTTGTGAGGCACGTATAATGGTTGCAATAAGAATATATCTAAACACGATAACTTTATACCACGTTATATTTATACAATAATATATATATATATATATATATATATATATATATATATATATATATATATATACAATGTGAGGTATACGTATACTTTGCATGATGTGCGCGCACCGAATTACAGCAGCGAAATTGCACGGAAAATTGTTTGCCGTTTGTAATATGGGTATTTAAGGTATCTAGATATTATGTATAGAGAGACTAGGATAGGTACTTTCACGTACGTTATCGACTTGACAAGTAACATTCATTTAGTGCCGAATATTAGTATTATTTGCCCTTGGATTTTCCAATATACTAAACTGCACTTTTCTTACGACACGGGACACTATTATTATTATTATTCCCATTAATAATATGTTAACGATTGAAATTTGCATAACTCCGAATAGCTGGACGATGCCTTTCAATTTTAATAATCTTAAAATCTGCAGACCAGATGAAAACATATTTATTACATTTTTTTGTCTACGCGAGGCTTTTTATTACCGACTTCCTCATAAATTCTATGGGTTATGTAATGACGTAAAATTTTTAATTTGCACACGCAAAATATCCCCAGCAAATATTCAAGTATTCGGTACAATCATGATTGAGAAATTATTACACCTAATTACTCCGAAAATTTTTCCCGGAATAACGAGCGTTAAAACACGTGATTATCTACTTACTACTGCAGGCTATAACTTTTATGAAACTACATGAAATTGCATTCAAACCCCTAGTTCTTCAGCTTATTGATCGAAAATGTGCAAATAAACACAAAGTTTTATATATATTAGTGCACAGAGATAGATGTATACGTAGATAAGAAACCTTTGGTTTCACAGTTTTGTACAGACTTCGTTCGATTTGACAAGCGTTCGTGCAATGCCAATGGATTTGATGCGCCAGAAATAGTATAAAATTCAAAAACGTCCCATTTGCGAATTTGATTTATTCGCAAACCGAAGAAACGAGTTATCTAAAGTCGGTAAGATTTCAGAATTGATTACTTATTTTTTACAAATAGTCGTTCTTGTCAAAAAACAAAAAATAATGGAAGGAGAGATAAATTAACGTGAGTCGAAAGCTATCCTGCAGTTTTTTTTATTCAACCCAAAGTCCACAGCGAGGTGGAAAAAAATGCAGGATTTCAAGGAAGATGACGAAGCCGCAAGGCAGATGAGTGATCTTATCGAGATCTCCTCAGCTCCTTAACCCCTTGAATATACATACCTATATGAGCTAAAGAACTATTTTGGGAAGCCGTTTATTTAATTAGCCTGAACGAGAGGCACAGCGTATAAGTCAAAGTTACATAGCGACTGGTACTCCTAAGGAGGAGAGAGAACCATCATCCATCCACCCTACCACCTACACGTAGATCGGTACCTTCACAAAGTAAACTCTTCTTATACGACGACAAGACCGTCGCGTCTGCTCTAACAACGATTGAACAAAAGCGCACCACGAAAGTATAGAAAGAAAAGAGTGAGGATGAGGAGAGGAGAGGAGAGGCGAAGAAATGAAAGGTTGCGTCGGTGTGTCTGCCGGTTAATAGACATAATGACAACTAAATTAAGAAATCAAAGAAAGTCTCGCAACCGCGTCAAACCGAATTCATGCTGCACTTAGCATACAATGCGGATACTTTTATTGATCGAGGCTACATGTCACTCATGGTTGGACAAGTGATGCGACCCGGTCATCCGTCCGTCGCTCAAGTTCATTTCGTGAGTTCATTTGTCAAGTTTACAATGAAGGTGAAACAGCAGCTGTTTGCGAAGCCATTTCAAAGAGCACGTTTAACGCATCTAATGCGATGCGTGTAGTGCGGCTTAGACGACTCATGGGGAGGCAATCGGTTATACATTTCTTATTCTCCTGTTCCGACCTTGTGTATAACATCTTGTTATTGTACCTGAATAATCATTCTGCATAAACCAGGATTAGGACGCAGTCGTGAGTAAGAATGTTTTTTTAACCCTTTGCGGCACAGCGTCACACATGTGTGACACCATTTTTTAATGGGTTGTTTAAGATTTTCATTTAATTTTTGAGATATCGTCGTAATTTTTTTATTTTTTTTTTATTTGCATAATTGGACTTGCAACATGTAGATGTTTTAGGAGGGATTGTGATGATTCTGCGAATATAGTGAGCGCTATATATAAACAAAGTATTGATAATGCCTGTTTTTACAGAATAAATGTAATTGAAAAAGTGGAACTCTGTAATCTTGGGTTTTCGAGTTTGCTGAAAACAAATGCGGCGTCAGAATTTTTAAATTCAATATGCGGAATGCATATTGTCCATTTTTCACAAAATGCTTAGATGAATCTCGCTCTTTTCGTTATCCGGAACTAACGACGAGGACGTAGCAAGATTGTAGTTCCATCTTTGTTTTATTTTTAGTTCTTTGTCCTTTTAGGATTTTTTCTTTTTTGTTTGGAGTCGTTTTTTGGTCGCTTTTGTTTTTTAATTGATTTCAATTTTTTTTCTCAATTTTTTCCCAATTACGAAAGTTATATTAACAATTTGTTAGAAGATAAGTTAGGTATGGAATTCTGCGAAGTAATTGTGATTCGTTGCAATACACAGTGGAACATCACATGTTTCGCAAAAAGGAACAAAAAAAAAAAAGATGAAGATCAAAAATCATTAAAAATATACAAAATGCATTCCGCATATTGTATTTTGTAATTCCGACGCTGGTTTCGTTTTCAGCTATCGTAATAACCCCCCAGGTAACAAATTTCAAACGAAAAGGATCAATTTTTATATTTTGACGAAGAAAAATATCCGTGGATTTAGCCTGCAGATATTCTTCTTCCGAATCCTTGTCGTTACGTCAAAAGTTCGTTGAACGCCTTATCGAACAGAGTATCAAAGTTGGGAATCATGTTCAGTATTATTGATCAACAATTGATATCGTGCATCGGTGCGAACAATTACGAAATGTCAAATGTGAAATTACATCTTGTACAAAAAAATGTATAATTTTAATCTCTCGACACTGAAACCATGTATTATTACACTCTCAAATCATTTCAAACTCTGTATAATAATTCATTCATCCCGGCAATCACGTATTATTAATAATTGTATGTATATGCGCGCATTGTGCACTCGACTATAGCCTGCTCGGTTACATGTATCCAATTAACTGAATTCCAATGTTCCATGAAAGATATCACGTTATATTCGTTATCGGTATAACATCCGTATTCTAGTGTATTTCTTTTTTTTTTTATCAAGTTACAAGTTACGCGTTTTGAAGACCATACTGTGAAACGGATTTTTTTATTCAGTAGTCGTTTCAATATCACCATTCGTTGATCGTATCACAATAAATAGCGGTTCGTGTTACAAAACTAAATATTCAACGACGGCAGCACGATTTATTTTGAACGAATTATCAATATATCTAATTTTTTTCCATTATATTTGTGTATCATTAAACTGGTCTTCGTAAAGCTTTCGAGCATAACAAATTGTCATGAACACTCAAAGTATGGTACCTACGTCTTACGAGAAAATGACTAAACCTTTTCGATTTTTGGCCAACTAACCAACCTCTTCAATTAAATATCATAGTAATTGCAACCATTTGGTTAGATTCGACGGTCATTGGTTATGTTTTGTTTAGACGAATCGAGACCATCGAATTTTGTATTTTTTGGTCGTATTTGACCCGCATGGGTTACGTTAAGTTTATAAAGATTACGCCTGTATCGCGGCCGGCCGGGGGTGGCGCTGCGAGCTGATTTTGCACTGCCAACATGACAAAAAATTATCCCCCTCACAATCACTGCCGCCAGGTGTATCCCTATCGGGCATACAACCGACCGAGCAAATCCGGACAGCAGTAGCAACAGCAGGCCAAGAGCAGCGGCTTGGCTCAGGTAGAGGGACAGCAGTAGGCGGACTTTCGGTCGTTCACCTCGACTAGCGGACGGCCGTATAGCGGGACTACGACTCGAATGGGCCCGGCTAACCGATGGGACCGCGACCCACGTGCACCGGTGTACCACTCTCTACCTACCGATATACCTTTACCTTTACGTGCCCTCCTCGTCGTCGTACTCCTGACTTAATTAACCGGGGAAGGATGTAAGCGTTGCCAACGAATCACAGCACCGATTTTTCGGTACCCATCGTTATTCGTCGGTCAAATTTAATTCATAAAGATATTTTTTCGCCAGCGGAGAGTGGGAGAAAATCCAGTTTTGCGGGCAAAAATTTTATTTAACTCGAACCGAGCAATGAATTTTCTCGAAACTGCGTGACCAATTGTTTTTGAGATCGCTGATTCCGAATCTGAGGACAAATTTTGAAAATTCAAAATTGCGGATCAAATATGGTACTCAAAAAATCTAAAAATGATGATTTTGGTCTCAGCATTTCGTGTCCAGGAGTTTTCGGGGTCGCTGATCAGGAATTTGAGGTTAGATTTCCAAAGTACAAAATTGTCGACGGATTGATTCTAACTTGGTATACGGCGGTCTTTGTGGTCGGAAACGCTGAATCTATCTCCGAATATAAAAATGAACTGATGATGGGTGGTAATATGATGATGACGATGATGAATATTACGCGTGAGAAACAAGACGCAAGGGAATAATTTCATTTACCAGGTTTCAGTGATTGAATCTTTGGTATATAACTGGAAATCAGATACTTGCGAATTAATTTACAACTGTCAGGAGCAGCACCGATTGCAGCTTATTGTTTCCTAAAAAGCTTGTTAACTGTACTCTATGCTTTTAAATAATGTGTGCGCGAAGTAATTACGTGATACCTACATATTCGCAAAGTATACGATTAAGTAATGTGTCATTTTTCCGGATCGTCATAGACTACAAATTCAGTATTAATTTCAGTATACTAATTGTAAAATAGTTGGGCAACTTCGAATAAATTCGGTCGAAATTGCAGCGTTATTAAAGCTTGCGAAAAGAGATGCTGTTCGTTTTCCAAGTCGGCAATATATTACAACTCATGCAGATGAATGTGATGAAGAAAAATATGCTCAAACGGGAACGTCGCGTCGTCGTCGAGCACAATTTAATGTTATTGGGCAAATTTCAAAGAATGCCAATAACTATGGAAACTGAAGAATTGGAATATATTGTTTGTATCAGATGTATGCAGAGAATTATATCCAAAATTAAATCCTTTCGAACGTAATATTAATTCTTATGTAAAAAGAAGAGAGATAATAAACTGGAATAAATGAAGAATAGAAAAATTCAGGTTATTAATTGAAAATGCGATTCAAATTACAAAAATTTTTAAGCAACATAATGTTTCCCAAATATTCGATCTGTCGCACAGTAATGCACATATTATAGAAATTAACGTACAACTTTTGTTACGGTAAATTATAATCGCATCTGCGTGATATGAAGAAAAAAAAAATTGAAACTCTGATTTTTAGTATACTCTTTCAACTTTTTATCGCTTCAGTGCATTTCTTTTATTTCCCCCTATTTTGAGTAAGGATGAAAAAATTAAACAGAAAGACTTGAGCAGAAAAGAAAAAAAGAATGATTATAACTAAACATTTACCGTTCATATTTACGTACCATGATAACATATATATATATATATTTCGAATATGCTCATGGTTATCATCGTCTTATCTGAGTGTTCTTCGTATCTGCATATAAATTTGTATGCTTTCTGTGCACGTTGAAATTTTGGCGATGCATACCTACGACACAACAGTTTTTTCATTATTTTAAATAATCGCGATTAAATGATACTGAATTTTCCTCGAATTCGCTCTTCTTCTGTTTTTTCGTCGTACCTCAACCTTATCTTATCTTATCTTTGATCTAATATTTGACCTTTTCATTACTCACTTTGCCCCATAACCATCCCGCCTCCTGTAAATTCATTCTGTAATGTTTATTATCTGTGACGTCAACGTTAATTTTTAAAAGTTGGCGAGTTAATACAAAATATGATAAACATTTTCGTAATTAGAAAAATGGAATGCAAATAAAAGGGTGGGGGGCTTAAAAAAATCAATTATCACAGCTTGCCAAAATATAAATTGAGACGTTGAAAATTCCGTACTGTCTGCGCGAGTATGTCAAAAGATCCTGCATATGGCGAGTTTTATAAGATAATTGTGGCACACACACACACACACGCTTGTAAATTATCTTATAATGTATGCACGCGTCTCTTGTACCGTTTCTCATATTACACAGACATGATATGCTCGTACTCGTCTCGTTTTGGCGATGATAATTATCTGTATCACACCGCATGTCACGCGCGATTAAAGAGACTTTAATGGGGTTATCGGAGTGTATGTTTCACTTTGTTTCTCTCTCTCTCTCTCTCGACAATTTGCTTTATGTGTATAAAATAATTACAGATAATCGGTGGCTTTTTACCGCTATATGAAGTTAATTTCGTTTTAAAAAATATTACGAAAATATTACCTAGAAGACATTTTTAATGAATCGAAATATTGACTTAATCATAACGTCAGAATTTTTCATAATTTTTCATTCTTGTCGGAAATACCATAAATTTCGAATGTTACATATTTTAGCTAAAGTTTTTGAAGAAATTCATAGAAAATTATACAATATACAAGAAGCTTTACAGGTGAGAGGGGAAAAATGGTATATTGTGCAACGAGTGGGAAAAAGTCACGATTCCGAGTGAGTGTAAAGTTAGCGGATATCATACAAATTCAGAATCGTCATTGTCGACGAGTTGCACACGATATTTTACACAATGAAAATGTAAAATTAGGCAATTTTCTCAATGAATGACGTACGCGTTGGGAAATAGCAAACCATTTCCCCGCCAGTGGCAAAATATTTTCTCACTCGTGGGTAAAAATTGTTTGTGTGGAGAAATGCTTCGCTGTTTCCCAACGCGCGCGTCGTTTATTGAGAAATAGCGTTTTTCTTCATTTTCAGCAGAAAACATGAAAAAAATATTTCGCCTCCAAACGAAACACCCCGATATCTGCAGAGCTGTACATACGTGCACTTCCATCTATCTCTTTCTTAGGTGAAAGTTTAAGTTTCTCACGAGAAGGTACATCGCGAGTCAGCGAGAGAGCCTGTCTCCTTATTTCGCCCAGTTCTCTTTTTCTCCCACGGGGTTCAACAGTTATTACACGCTCCTTATTCTTCTTTCTCCCTCTCCTATTTACCTCTTATCCTCACCGCAGCAGCGAGAGGAGACTGTCTCTGCTGTTTCACCATCTATTCACAGACAAATGGAACTAACTCCTATTTTCCTTATGTCTCTGTTACACGCAAGAGTTACTACAGCTGCCCTTTATCCTCCCCTCCTTCCTATTTTCACATTCGATTCCATCTTCCCTCGTACAATTTTTGTCAAGGAATTTTCGAGCCTTTGGGCTTGGAATAAGAAAAAAGTAACAGACAATCGGTTCCGGGACGATGGCAGGGAATTTAATTTCAAATTTTTTTTTTTTATCAATTTTTCTATCGCGAGTATCGATTACGGGTTATTTTGCATTCATTTTTTTCTCTCTTACATTTTTTCGAAGGATGCATTTCACAACGGAAATATTGTCATGTTTTTCTTGAAAAATTCGATTATATCCCGTTGATGTGGAGCAATTTTAGAACTGTAATGAATTATGAAAACAAAGAATCGATTAGTTGAAACTTTTTTTTTTCACATCATAATGTTCTTTTACCTTTTTTTATCATATAATTCGGTAACCGTGTCGAATTATTATTGTATAAATTATGAATAACGAACTTGAGATTTATTTGCAAAAATTAATATGTTATAATTATGCAAAATCTGTGTTGTAGACGGTTTGCGGAGAATGCATCCTCATATGAAGTAATTTGCTGTGATTTTTGAAAAATTAAAATATCGACTTTGTGAAAATGGCCAAAAATTGACAAATTTTCAATGTGTAAGCAAGACACCTTGTTGAAGAAGTTTATTTTATAAACTTATATAATTGCATTAAAATATTATACAATCCGTACAATACACACGGAATTCAAAATTTTTATCGAAAAGTCACGCAAAATTTTATATAAAAATTCTCACCTTATTTCATCACGCGTATCATATTAATTTACGACTGTGCGAAATCATCTCGACGAAAGAACCGTTTTTCAATACAATACGTCTCTCTTTCTCTTTCTTGATTTACTTTTCCCGTTTCCCTTGTGTCTATGTATAGCAAGAAGCCTGCAGCTGCAGCTATTTTCTTATTGCATGTACCCGTGCATTCTTATACCGGTATAAAGGCAGTTATATTTTTCACGTATATATATAGTATACGAGTACATATTTTCCCACAAATTTCACCGTGCTCGAAAGACGAAGAGCAAGAAAAAAAAAAAAAGAAAATTGAAAACATATTGATAAAAAGCAACAGACAATTACGCAGTACAGGTTGAATTGTAGAATAATGCATCGCTCTGGGTGCAGGTACGACATAAATACACTCTCATGATGTGTTCGCAGGTGTGAGAGTTTCTGCTGCCTTTGCATGCACACGACGCGGTTGTAACGCGCCTTTCACCAAGCGAGATTACCGTATTAGAAAGACTTCACCGTACATTATAATTAAAAATATACGCAGGACGAGAAGAAAATTAATTTTTTACGTATAACGGATCCATGTAATAGAGAATTTTCGTACTTATTCGCTGATTCTCGAAACAAAAATTTATCAACAGAAGTATATAATACTATATAAATTAATATCTAATCGATTTCGTTGAATTTAATTTCATTTCATCGTCCATTTTTCGAGACGAAAAAGTTCAATTGATCTCATTTCAATTCAATTTACTCTTCTGTGCTACCTTTTTCTTTCTAATAAAAGCTATCAGACTTCTTTGTATAATTATTTCGGTCTGTTTTATGATCATTATTCGGGCAATTGAATGCATGCGCTATAACAGCCTGTCATTGCAATATCGACGAATCGTTTCTGCACGGAATTCGCTGATACCATCACGTTACTATTAATAAGCATAAATTCAAAGACGTGTAACGGTTACAGCAATAATAGCATGTGACGTATGTAGGTAAAATTTTAAAAATCCATTGTACATATTTGGCATATACATATAGATGTACGTATTGTATGTATTCTACAATATGACGTACGTAGGTGGGCTGCAGTAGCTATACCTATATAATATCGTAAAAATTTTCAGCGACGTCGAATGTCTGCAGGGTCGCTGAACTCCTCGAATCGCATTTACGATTGCGACAATAATCGTCCATTTAGCAGCTGTAGAATGCAAATTTGGGTATCGTGAATTTAATCAGCGGTAGGTGTATAGTATCGTCGATGATTATTGTTTGTACGTTGCGTGTATTTCAACGATACGAATAGTGGTACAAAACATAAACCTAATTTGAACGATAAATGTGACAAGTTTTGTCAATTCAACCATTTGAGTTCGGGCTCCTCGTGTAGTCTCCATGGTTAAAAACATCACAGAGAGCAGGTTTGCGGGAGTCGGGGGGCGTAAATTGAGTCAAAATGAATTCTTAAATTTGAAACTTTCAACTGTGTTAGAATAATACATTTATACACACGCATAGGTGTAATAGTACATTTTACAATATCGCGATTGATATTAAATTTCATCATCAAATGGAAATACTGAATTGACTGACTACTAATGAAACATAAAAAAAATCTGTTTCAGTAACTATAAAAAATAGTCATCTGTATAAAATATGCCATCGTAGAATAAGATCGAATGAATTTTCTACATTTTTAACAGTTTTGCTGCGATTTGGAACGGAGCAACGATATCTAAGTTTTATATTTATATAATCCCAGTATTCCCTATTTTTTTACTACGAAAGGGGATCTTACGAATATGATAATTCGGTAAATACTTAACTTACGACTATCTCGCAATAGTATTATTAAAAAGTATCGATTTTTGGTCGGCCAACCTCCTTATAACAAATCATTGATTCATTGCTGCATAATTAAATTTACGAAACCAACTCTGCCGTACACCAAAATCAATTCAGTTGGATTTGTACAAGCGTTCAGTGATTCTGAGACGGCTAATTTTTTTTTTAACAAGTCGTTTGTGTTGGCAATACAGACTCAGCCTGCAATACCGCCTCTGAGTGGCCACTACGGACTGAATGTGCGTTGCCAACGTAACCGACTTGTTAAAAAAAAATTAACCGTCTCAGAATCGCTGATCACGTATGTACTTCCTTGTCTTCCTTTAAGGTCGACGTGCAGTGCACTTGAAGAATAAATTATTGTGGGTCGAGTTTATTGTTGAGAAAAGTGAGGTCTCCGGTGTCCGTTGTTGTAAGGTTATTTCAATTCCGACCATGGCCAAGAGCGGAGGTACAATTAAATTATCCAGCCTACTACCCATATACCTATTACACCTTCTATATTCATGTCAATTACACACATAGCGCGTATTTACATCCCTACTTCCTCTTCCTCTAATCAAATTTCGTCCATCTTCCCCCCACCCCACCACCACCACCACCACCATGCCATATAAAATGTATTCCTGTACAAGAGTTTAATATTCTCGTGCAGTAATGACTAATACCGTATTAAAATTACGGTCAAACACTAACCCCCTGCACAAATATCGGTTGTTCTTCGCACGTATATCAATAACAGTTATCGTGGTATATTTCACAGAACATATCTGTAACCCACATATTGCCGGTCCGAATAAGAAGCGTTGGTTGTCGTATTTATTTTTTCTTTAATTACATTCCTCTGAAAAATTTCTCTACGCCACCTACGGCCGACCGCGAAACAAGCTCAATCTTCGTAGACGTAACATAACCTAACAATATAAAGTTCAAACAGGTTATGTTATGTTTACAAAGATTGGCCCTGTTCCGTAACCGGCTACATACATTGGTCATTCGTACAGTAGAAAAATAAAAACGGCGATTAAGAAGAATAAAAAAGATCCACCATAATTATTGACTTGATGATTTTTCGTAGATCTTATAATGAATTCTTATTGCGGTTCAACGTTGTTGGAATTTATGAGACCATAAACACTTTCTTTGTTCTCTCTCTTCTCGCTATCTTTGATCTTATTGTTAAACCTTTTTCGTATTCCTGTATTTCATATTTATGCAATAAACATTTTTCCTTGTCTCTTCTTCTTCTTGTTTAGCAAAAATAAAAGTATTGCTGCAGCAGCAATTGGGTTGCGTCGCATCATTAATTCAAGGCTTTCTGTATAATGATCAGACACAGTATTGGTCTCCGTTGAAGTTGAGTCGAGTCTGAATCTCACCTCGACATACCTTCACGTACGATGTAATGCTTATACCTACCGGCACTTCGGCGTCGCCGTAGCCGCTTTATCGTATCTTTTCAACAACGACGAGTAACAACAACTAGGCCGGCATGACTAGCTCACTCCTAGAACACGCTGCATCTTATATCCAGTCAACGTACTTGCTCCGCTAAACTCTCCACGAAGCATCTGGGTCAGAACAGAAGTGAACTGAAACCAAGAGAGCAGAGCTGAGTTGAGCAAAACGATCGTGGACTCGCGTGGCTCTGTATTATTTTGTTATTAGTACTTAACAAATTTACAGTAAACATCGCACGATGTATAATACATTTTACATACATGTCTATAATCATGTAAAGAAAGCAGGAACTATAAGTCAAGTGATGAAAGGTGATGCAAACCATATGATCGGGCAAAATACATCTTGAAAATTAGTTACATATAACACTTTCTCTAGTCAATATTAACCATTTCAGTGAATCAAGACAGCTGGTATCAAGGTTTTACAAACATTTATTACTAATGTGAATAATTACTTTGATTATTGTTCACTTCGTGCAGTCTTCGTTTCGTTGTAGAGATTAACAGCGGCATCGTGCCGAGAACGAGTTGTATCAAAATAGTTATTACGGTTGAAACGAAAGACGAATATTATGACACAACATCGTCATTTAAGATGATTGTCGAAAAACAAGGAAATCCCGTGTACACCTATAATGAATGGCAAAACTGGGTATTATTGCAGCCGCCTAAGCTGCGTGTGTTGCACAATAAAAACGCGTATTTAGCTCGTACCTACCCGGTGCTTAACAACGATGACAATGGAACGTATGGTTCAGAGAGGAAAAAATGATAACGTGTATTATACGTAGGAATACGAATAGAGAAAAATCGCGTTCCGCATTCCGACCTCGCGACCCTGAAAAAGATTTGTGCTCAAAGGGCTGTTCTCCACACTCTACAAAGAACATCGAAATCTTCATTGTTGGTTTTTCATATTCTGATGCACATGAACTCGATAACGCAAAGAAAGTGCTCGTATACAAACGTCCCTGTCGAGTTTTTCGCCATAAACGTGAAAATCAATGTTCGAATAAGATTTTAAATAATCCTGCTGAAAAATAAGAAGTGCATAGGAATAAAATCTATCGAAGACTATGGGATCTAGTTAAGTGAGTCTAAACGCGTAAACGTAACAATTGTCTTGTGATGTTTGAAAAAAAAACGTTCAGAAACTGTTAAAAACGTCTGATTGTAAATGATAATCACTGCCATAATCCTGCTGTTCCTTTTTCACACCGGTGTGGTGATATCTCGCAACGCAATTATACGACGAAATAAAATGCTCGTAAATAGCGTGTAAAGTTATAAGCCTCACGATCAGCCGGACAACGTGACACAATATCCAGGTAAAGAAAAGCGCGAGGCTCTATCCACTCGTTGAAATCTCAAACCGTATGGCTATTTATAAACTGCAAATAGTTGAAAACATTCGGTTAGAAATCGTTTAAAACAGCATTGAAATCTGATGTAACAAACTCGAAATCGCATTATAAAATCGAGAGTCAAATCCCGGTGTGTAAATTGTACGTTTTAAAATTGTACTATTTTATTGATTGTAGAGTTCGCCTTGAATAACCCTTCTCGGACTAACCAAGTTAGGAAATCACGGTCACCTAGAAATGACTTGGCATAATTTTGATCAACTGTATAGTAACAGCATGGATCCTGTACACTAAGCTTGGTTGAATTTGTCAATTGGCAGCCTTGTTTACAGTGGTGCAGTTGGACGGTAATACAAAGCTGTCCGTGACGGAATGACCAACCTAGTTAGACCTCCGTATCCACTAACAATCTTCAAATGTAATGTCCACCCTGCAGTCAACGAAAGGCATGGGTCACCGAGATAAGTCGATGGATAGAAAAAATACTCCGATCAGACTGTGATGCGAAATTCCAGAATTTGAACACGAGCAATTAGAAGAGTATACGCGAGGTCCGATTAAGAATTTTTTTCGGCGTAGCCATCATCCGCGTAACTGGACGAAACTAATTCTTCCAATTTCGGAAGATTGAGAAGATTAAGAAGAAGAAGAAGAAGAAGTCAAAACGTCGATTGATGATCCTAAATTTGGAGACCCTCCAACCTATTTGAGACAGCCGTCACCGTCCGACTATGCGAAAAACGAGCTAGACACTGAGACTCGAAATAAACCGCATCTTCACCATAAAGTATTTAGAGAAGAGTACTTTGACGCATTCCTCAACTGGAGATAGCCAACATGAAAACGAAACAAAAAAAACGAAGAAGTATTTAGAGTTCGTACCAAAGCAGCGAACTTGGAATAGTTGTTAGCGAATGATGCTCGCTTCGAGCATTTGTATCATTCCCACGATCGTTTGATGTGCAACACCCGTTGTTGAATACTGGGGTTAAAAATGCACACGTGCGGATCAACCAATTGGCATCGACGAGAATCCCACCGCTCTGCAGTGAATCGGAACATTATTGCAACATTCATAAATACGTATAGACATTAGTAGTCGGTGGTACAATTTGACAGTGCACGATTAAATGTACGTATAAATATGTGGTATTACTTTCGGAAAATCGTTGTGGGAAAACCCAAGGTTCAGGCCGATTCAGGCGACTTCTCCGCGATACAGGATTCGTCGTCGGTGACGTATTGTTTACCACTCGGCCGCAATTAGCGAGAATGGCGCGTCGGAAGCCAACGGGCTGCCGGTGCAAGCTCTTTGGGCATCATGACCGAGCCGTCGCCAAGTCAAGTCGAGTAAACGTCGTAACTCGGTTTGGTACCAGCCGGGAAGCCTGGCACGGCCTGGGTCGGTGCTGCACCACGAGATTCCCCACCATGGACACACGATATTAACGCGCGTCGACCCTTTCATCCGTTCGTTTTGTATCACTGCTACTGCTGCTGTTGCTGCCGCTTTTATGCATCATGCAGTGCTAGCTATGGAAACTACGCATGCAGGGCTAGGTGTGTTATGCGAGATGCGTCGGTCGTACACTGTTACCTTCCTTCCTTCGTAAAGCCTGCTTCAATCTTATTTCTACTTCGTCCTTATATTACACGCGTCTGCACAGTTATGTTATTTTCAGAGTTGTAAAGTACCTTTTTTTTTGTACCTATGTACGTACAGGGATTCGTTAACGCGTTAACCTTTCGGTCAACTTGTTTTCCGTAAGAAACAAAATCCGTGTTCGATTCTGTACGAATTATGTGACAATTACACCCAATCTCTCTCGTCGATTGCATCGACAATCATTTGCACATGATTTGTATAGAATCGAACTAGCATTTTGCTTCGGACCGGAAACAAGTTAGCCTGAAGAGTTAGGCATTAATGAATATTATTGTGCATTGAAGAATTAACTATACTTATACGCGGGTTTGTTTTTAGGTACATTTTTTTTATTGTTTGTGAACTTTCCAAAAAGCTAGCAATAATAGCAATTGATATTTCGAACCGCGTGTGAGATATCGTTCGTTTCCTTGTAGAACATTGGGATATTCGGTTTGTCAGGTGCAAAGTTTTTTAAGGGCGGTACAACGCGGAATGAATGAAATTTGCTGTATATAGTGGTCTAAATGGTCTTTAGGCAAAATCCCGAAAGCCTAGGGCAGCTCCTCTGAATCTACGTTTGGCCTGTATTACTGCCATTTCGAAAATCTTGCGAGGAGAAGAGTAAGTTAAAGTTTCAATTGAGGTATGTAAATCAAGAGTACCATGAGAAAACTTTTGCCCTTTAGCAAAAGGAAGAAAATTCTATTTTCTTATCGTAAAATTTTATTTCACGTGTAACTCGTTTGTTACATTCTCCATGTTATTTTTACACGGCATATCCCATCACGCTTGTATATCCATCGTAAATGAAGTATCCAAGTACCTGTGTGTAGATACATCTCGAGTACCTGTACCTAGGTACTAAATATGAAGTACACTTTACAAATGCTGGTTATGTCAGGCTGCAGTGTAGTTTCTGTGTGTATTACAATTTCGTTGAATAGCTTCCTGTGTAAAATGTTGCGGTCGTCAGCTAAAGTGACATGAGTCAGTTTGGGAAAATTACAAGTTTGCGAGTACAGGTATACTAATTTTACTAACTGTGTCTTTCTCGGGAAACATTTAAAATTATTTTTTTCCTCTTCTAACTAACGATCAAAGGTATGCTAACCAACCTGTGATACAAGGTTCAAAGTATCAAAATATGCGCACGTGTCAACTCATCGTCTATCAGCAATTGATAATTTCAATTAACACTTCAAAGAACTAAGTTACTATTTACCGGCCAACTAACGATGAACCGAATCCATTCTCGAAACAACCTAATGATTGGTCTAATTCCAATTGCTAGTCATTCAATTATTCCGAACTTACGAGATTCAATACGTTTGACATCAGATTAACGGTCATTTCATTTCTGTGAAAAACAATAAGCTCGCGTAATTTGTTCGTTTTTCCGAAATCATTATCAATCGCAGCTTAATGATAACTTCACATAATCTTGAGAAATTTTTAAAAGCTAATTCGTTTATTTCATTAATTATTTTCATCCGTCTACGAAATTTTTGGGTTTCATCCTAAATGCAATTAGGCACAATGCCGATTGGACCGATACTGTGAACTCTCTCTTTTTTTATCCCTCCCTCTCTCTGCCCTATCTCCTCCCTATTTCTAAACAGCTTACATCGTATTTCGACAGTGAGTAGTATACATATACCTAGCGATGATTCAGAATTGCATTTTGCATTTTACCTGTAAGTGATCAGTGATTTTACACGGTCAGTTAATTCTTCGTCGCTCGAACATCCTTCAGGGTAAATTTATGTGATATAGTTGTAACAATACTCTTATATGATTCAATCGCTTGTAACTAACCTCAACAGTCCAGACGCAGAAACGAAGAGGATGCGATTCATTTGTTACAGAAGCATTTCAATTCCAATCCTAGTTATCCTAAAATAGTATAAGAAAATTTCTGTGCCCTGTACATAATTGTGGGAGCATTCGCATGATCTCCGTAACACTCAAACACCTTGTTCATGACGTGGATCATCCGTCCGCGCGACGACGCGTCGCGTGCACTGCCACGTTGAAAGTAGAATGGATTAGGCACTTGAATGGCTGGATATAGGTAGAACCCGAAGTGTCCCGTTATTTACCACAACTTGTACAGTCATAGTACATAGTACATATTATACCACTTCCTATCTCGAGGTTATTCAGTCGATTTTCCATCTATTTGATTCAGTTGTCATTATTCGATTGGTGTTTAGTTGCAAACTTGCAATCCGTTGAAGACTCCGTCACATTCACGACGGAGCCGTTTTTTATTCTGCAGAAATTCAACTCTGATATAGTTTCGACTTCGAATGAAGACAGTAATTTTGACTGGATCGATTTTTAAGGAAGAACGTAATACGGTTTAGATTTCTCTTCAATGATGTGTACTCTATAGCGATCTATGAATATTATACACTGTAAAAAATATTCTAGTGTGAACTTATGTAGAACATGATTTCATGTCATTTCAGCACTACATATTGTTGTCTATGGTTACACTATATGTTGCTAAATTTCTAAATTGACTCCAAAAGTTAATTTTTTGCAATAGTCCTTACGATGATCATGAATTTCATCGTCGAGCCGCACGATAATATTAAGGATATATAAGAAATAAAGAAATAGGTATATAAATAAACTCCATAATATTCAGTACCCAGTAAGCCGTAAGGATAATCAGTTTCAGTTTATGTGCACGTAGCGAAAGGATTCGATGAATCGGCCACGAAGCGTCATAATGTATGCAAACATTTGATAGTCGGAGAAAACCATTCGCGTCAAGGATGAAATGGTCAAGGTGCTCCTGCATTTTGTCGGAATGTTGTATTTGTTTCACGTCTGTATTTCAGGTTTTTTGCAACTTTATCTCGCGTGCGGATTTTTTTCGATAAGCTGAAATGCATGGGTACAGGTTTTTATTACGCGTGCAAAAAATCGATGAGTAACATATGTTAATCAACAGCGAGGTTCAATTTAATTACGATATTAATTGTTTTATGGTGGCTTCTTTTTTCGAAGGCTATTCGAAAGAAATATTTCCTTGGGAATATGTAACTCGCGTTACATGTATATCCGTTTAGTATATTATGTAGAATCTGATGAATAGTTTTTGCGTGTAAATAAAAATTGTCATTCCGCAAGAGTTTGATACACCTTGACGGACTCGTTTAATGTATATCGACTTGGCTTTACACGTGTACATATAACGATAATTTATTTCACTACGCCGCCAATTATCAATACATGATTTGCTCAATCGTATCCTAAGGTCAAACCTCACGATCGAATAGAAGTGACTCGTTAAACGTCATCGTACAATGTATGAACGTACATACATGTATTATACGAAAATGCAAAATTGCGTTATCTCGACGACGAAACGAAGGCGAATCTGCCTCTACCCAATGATGATAAATTCTTTTGTCCACACTTGAAAGTAACTTACATGTCTGCGAAATGAATCAATAAAATAATCGAAATCCAAGAACATTGTAGGTATTAAATACTCGACTGTAAAAAAAATCCAATATTTTTCATCATTCCTGAAACGTACTAATTTAATGAAGTTTTGACAATTAACATGGCATATGCTATGTGGAAAAAGAAAACACACCAGCAAGCTTGTGTTGGATTTGATTTAAAATTGAATTGATGGGTACAGTGATTAAATTGTATGAATTCTATATTAGAGATCAAGGACGTATAATTCACGAAATTTGATACGAGTATAATGAAAATTGATGGACAATTGTATTAGACAAAAGGGAAGGAAATTTTGCAGTGGTTTTACGAAATAATGCAGATAATACGCATTCGCCTGTTCAATATAATTATCCTGGAATTATACACATACCTATATTTACTATCGTCATGAATCAACTGTATTCTCGAAATTTAATTTCAATTTACTTTTAATTAAATTTTCATTTCGCAACTTTGTCGTTTCAGATGCAATCAGTTGTCCCGACGGCACCTTCCAGTGTCCGGAAGGAAAATGTATTCCGTCATTTCTGGTGTGCAACTACCTGAAGGATTGTGAAAATGGAGAAGACGAACATCAGTCGTGTCGTAAGTACGAAATTGGTTCCCAACATTTTTCATAATGAAAGGCACGCGTGTCTGTTATAACTGAATTCGATCGAATTGCTACATCGATCAGTTAAACAAATATAACATAGTTACCTGTAATCACGGATATGTGTACATACAAACATGTATTATTCTATGCATGTTTATGTAGAGGTAGCACGGAAACGAAACCTTGACGGTACTCATTGAACCTTAAATCCTGAAGGCAATTTTACCATACAGATGTTTTATATGGTATATGTATAGGTGCCCGTGAAAATTGATTGTCATATCCTTGAACTACACACACCGATTTATTCTACTTTTCATCTCTTCGCTTTTTATTACTTTTTTACAAATTTTTATACTATGCTGTCGAAAACCCGTGGCATTAATATTCGTGCTTGTTTATAATCCTTCGATTTGAAAACTGGTATTAGTTTTCCAATTTCGCACTTGTGTTCGGCTTCTATTGTAATTAAAGAAAGAAAAAAAATCGGGAAATTTTTAAGGGGTCCGTAACTGTGACGTCCTTGTGGAGATACGGTTTTCAAATTATCCAAACTATCTTGCAATAATTAATCTTATTGTTAGATCCCGAAAATAATGATGTAAGCGTACATACTGGGTGTAAAAAAAATAAGGATTATAGATTATACCATGCACAATTGAATATTAATTCCTTATACCCGAATCTTTATCATCATTATTATTATTATACATTACATACCTGTGCATAATATAATATAATACTTCGTAAGACTATTTTTTTAAAAGAATTCTTATGTCTCTTGCCCTCTTGTTTCTTTTTTTAACGTATATATGAAACAAAAAACGTTTTTTCCATTCGACGCATTAGAAGCAACCTTTTTTTGGTAATTTGAAATGATTATTATAGTGATTCGATTTTTACAAACACTCGTTCAGACTGGCGAGGATGTTGCATGTCCGTATATTGTCACACACACGCACGAGCATGCAAGCACGGACACACACAAAACTATTTGCGTTATCGCGCGTTGACAATTATTCATGACTATAGCATGGAAGTAACGGTAAGTTGGAATGTCCAGTTATTTATATGCCTTTGACACAGGTGTGGAAGAGCTTGGCGAAACCGGGGAATATGTCTTACACGTTGGAATATAATATGTATACATATAATACCTACATATTATATAGCAGTATATAAGGTGTCTTACAGTGGAGACGCAGCACGATTATACGCGTATTAATCGGGTAGAATTCGATCTACATCTGTATGACATTTCGACTCGTATAAATTTCTTCAACTTACTGCTGAATCGACGAAATTAAATTTTATGAAATTCGGAAATATGAAATAACTTCATTCAAATTAATGGTATGTACTAAATTTACTTGCCAATCAGAGTTTACTTTTTTTTTCTCTTGGTATCACAAACTGTGGTGCTTAGGAAGCGTGTATAAAACAAGTTCATTCGGTTCATTTAGGAAGTACGGGGGGATTAGTGATATTCAATTTTGAAATATATTCAAAATAGAACCACGTTGGTTATGAACGTTCCATTAGCTATAGTAATACCGTATGTACGAGGTATACCTATGTAACAGAAAATTGAGAGAAATAACTGCATGAATGATGAACAACATCAATTTTTCGTGTTTATCAGGTAGCAAAATTTCATGTTTATCCCAAAGATTGCGTCTGATACCAAATATTTTAGGAAAACACAAGTTTTCACATGATTTTCAACCCTTTGAGTCACGCATTATTGTGCTGACAATGAGTTAACTGATATAACAAAATAGTATTCAAAGGTTTTTGGGGTGGTTGATTACGAATCTGAAATCAGATTTCTAAAATTCAAGATAGTGGATCAATATTGTGAAGGAAAATTTCAAATTTGATTTAATACGGTCAAAAACTATGCAAGTGTTTTGGGTTGCTGATTGGATTTTCAAAATGTTCAGGAGGGAAATTAATTATTCCTTCAATTTTCACGATTTATTCCAATCAATTTGTTTTAGCAATAATTACTTACATTATAACGCAATAATTACTATCTAGTATTGTAAATCTATTAGTATACTATCAAAAATAATAAAAACAACCGCAAACAAATATGTTGAAAAGCACTCTAAATATACAAAGAATGGATATAAAATAAGTGGTAGGAATACGTACCACTATGACTCAAAGGGTTAAAAATCTTATAATATTTCACATCATGGAATTTTGAAAAAATTCCAAAATATTTCATGGATTTCGAGAGATTTTTTGTGATCTCAAAATGTTTCGATAATTGGCGTAGATATACCAGATTTTCAAGGTTATTTTATCCCCCACGAAAATCACTAATCAAATAAAAAATAGGTACTCGAATGAATGAAAATGTTTTTTTCTATTTCGACGAGACATCATCAGCAATATTATGATTCAAATTCACCGGCAATAATATTTTTGTATACATATATCACTCTTTTGTTAACGTTTCTTTTTCTTTTTATATGCACTTACAAATACATTCGTGTCGAGGTCAATTATTTTACATCCGGGTATGTCCTGTATACCTATGTAAAAGAACTACAATACAATATGTATTATATATATGCGGCAAGCCCCACAATGAGAAGAATATATCGTTTGGATAAACCAAAGTTATGTTACCGCGATGTTTTTTTTTCTAATTTTTTTCTAACGAGAATTTAAACAGTAAATTTATTTCCTTGTGTTTTCATTAGACAAAAAAAAAAGATCTCATAACTTTACCTACGTAGCTCTCAATGCTTTGTATAAAAATGAACAGATTTTTCTAGATTTATAGGTAGTATCATTATCATTTGAAAATTGGGGGACTACGTTTTTCGTCTCAACTTCCAATTTTCTTTATTTGCTTTAACTTCTCAAACCGATTATAAATAATAATTAAAAGTTATAGTCATTGAATAAGGGAAAAACGATTATATGTAGGTATTTTAACGAATTGTAACTGATTGGAATGAAATTTTATTCTCCTCAGCGCCACCCGAGTGCGATTTGGGGCAGATTTCGTGCCGCCAATACGTCTTCAATAAGACATATTGCATACCACCCTACCAAAGATGCGACATGACGGTAGATTGTGTCGATGGAACGGACGAAGCTGACTGCAGTAAGTGACAATGATTACATTACATATAATACTGCATATTCAATAATTTATCACAGGTATCTTGAAATAAAAAATTGGCAATGCAGTGTTTTTTTCCCCCAATATTACAGTATACATTTGACTCATTGTCAATGTAATTGAGTGGGTCTCGAGTTCTTTTTAGATCTGACAATTCTGATTCACTGTTGATTTTGTATATATTTTATTATTGATTTTTAAATTTATATTGTTCGCCAATTATTAAGAATCAAAAAATGTGCGAGTATAGCGACTATGACGAATTACGCATTTAAAAATTTGGTCTCATGATTATTCACATAATTCTTGCCAAATTTAAACATCTATATTTGTACATAGATTCTTTCAATTCTATTCTAATTTGCCACTGCGACGATATTTTGGGAGATTATCAAATTAGCTCACTGATTTTTTTTTATACCATCCTCTAAACTTGGAATAATTGACTAACTGAATTTTCATCCAAATTTCGTTGCCCTCGGGTTAAGAACTTCGACCTCATAAAACTTTGACAGCCATAACCTTCCCAATGATTTCTGCAGTTGTTTCCTTTGAATGCTTAATGATGTGATTTTGGAGGCAAAACCTAGAATGGACCTTACCGCAATAAATTTTATTACCAAACTTCTTCTTTTTCCTTTAAAGCTTTGAATTTTCTCTCCAATTCGGCAAGCTGCCATTAATAGTCACAACAAAAATATCAACAATAACAACAACAACAACAACAACAACAATAATAATAATAATGCTGATAAATCTCAAATATTCCCATGATATAATCAAGTTTGATTGTGTAGGTAAATAGAGTTTCATGAAAAATTTTAGGAAATATTCGAGGTTGTTTTTATTCAAACGCGAATATTCACGACAATAATAATCTCCGGAACACGGAGCAAATTATATCAAGCACCCTGTGAAACTTTTTTCTTTATATTTACGTACTAGCAGCCCATTGCCACTCCACCCGCGAATATTTTCAAATGCTTCTAGTAACAAAAATATTAGACATAGCCATATGCTCTTCCGGACTTTTTTTTTGTAGAGCTCACCGAGCCCTTGAAAGCTCTTTAACATAACTTTCCTCTATCCGTAAGAGTTTAATCAGCGTTCGCATAAATGTGTCATCTCGTTCCGACTTGGCCTACAAATACCGTTATATCTCCAAAACTATGGATCTCGTTGTAACGAAATATAGCCTAAAACCTGGCCAGACGATCTGTCTATCTACAAAATAACAAGAAAAGAAATAGTCGTAATCGGTTTAGTACTTTTGGAGTTATACGTGAACATACGGACAGACAGCCAGACAGACAGAGAGACGTTGAGTTTTATATACCGATAGTTCTTCTTGAAAGGACTGCTTGACAGTTGCAACTATAAACACAGCCTACTTCGTGAAAATGTTACCAGCATAATAGGCAGCTTTTACCTGCTCTAAGGTAGGCAGAGTGACTGACGCATAGTGTGGATCGCGGCAAATTTCCTTGTCGAATTTTTTCCTTCGTTTCATCCATTTCCTTGTGCGAGAACGGCGGTGCGAATCTGCCTAGGAAATTTTTTCAATCGTAACTTGAATGTAAGGCTGTGTTCGTGAATTGACTGACAGTGCTGAAAATTCCCTAGGACAGAGTCAAAGCTATTCACGAACTTGGAAGCGCAAAAGAGATGAAAGATTGCTGACAGTACTGTCAGTCAATTTTTGAACACGGCCTAAGTGTATGTCCCTATCTCAGCCATTGCTAACGTAGATCGCTTATAATGTTTATTATGAATAATAATGAAATAAATAAAATTACTTCACATCAAACATGGCCGATCGGAACTACCGACTTGTTGAATATTCACCGCTTTTACGATTTCAGAATTTCTTTCGCTTCCGACAGGGAGATAGAGACTTATAAAAGCACACGTTATCAGGGAAAACCTATACCATCAGTTAGCTTTTCGTAAATAAGGTGACAGGAGCTCGTTCGTAATCCACAAGAAGACTGTGTTCATTGATCCGATCTAACGGAACAAGCCAATGAAATCACCGGCCTTAGTTCCACGTTGAATGCCAGAAGCGCTATAAGTGCTTATCACGTAACGAAATTAATTGTTCAGAGGTTATGGTTGACTGTCACTTGTCAACCAGTCGATTCTAGGGAATTTGTTTTTATCAGCGAAGGCTTGCCTAGGCTGCAAGCACGCATGTCAGCCAATCAAAATTTAGCAAGTTTTTAAAAAGAACTCTCGGTATGTAGAGAAGAGAAGAGATACGCATACGTGATTGACGCACATTTGCAATTTTACGCTGGGTGGCTGTAGCACATTTTCACGCTTTCTTAAGTTCTGAATCGATTTAAATTTGTACCTGAATAACGATGTCGCGTCCCTCCGTTGTGAGGTATGTAGAACGAATTACACATCATCCTGATCGTATACTTATGTATTGTATATGCTCTGTTATGTATATTGATGCCTCGCACCTGCAATAACTGTTCGAATAATATGGATATTGTTACGACGACCGTTATTGAACCGCTGAAAGTTAATGTCGTAATCGACAGATGTGACGTTTATAATTATGTATACATTTTCGTAAACCTATATACTATAAGCTATTTCTCATCATTTGCTAAAATGTATTAAAAATTGAAAGAAATTGCAAAACACGTATATTTTCGCTCAATACGACGCTTTAAATTTTATTATAGTTAGTATTGTTTTTTCTCGTTCTCTTTCTCAACTTCATGTAATTTTCGATAATGTCCGAAACTAGTAAATAATCCATCAACGGATCCTGAGCTTTGATAATTGTGGAATAATAAATAAAACGTAAGCATGAAATTATGGAAAACTTCATATAAATTAGATTTCTTGTTAGAAAATTTGACAGAATCTATGAAAATAATAATTAATACTTTAATAAGATTAATAATATTTATCACAACTGCTTGCATATTACTTACGACAAATATACCAGCTATGTTTGCTGAATAACAGCTCCCGCAGAATTTTTATATGTCATGCAGTATTTTATTAAAGTTTTTAATTGTAATATATTCAGTGCTAGCTTCTTTGTTATTCAAACTAATTGCAGCTAGTATACGTTAAAAGAATTCGTTCAAGAATGGGTGTACACAGATGCTGTCAAGAGCAGATGTTATTATTCTCGCTATATAATATATGATCTTTTTCTCTTCGTTTCTCTTTGTATTATTGTGTCTTTGTCTTTTTTTTCTAAACTTACAGACTAAATGTAGCTCTTTATTTATTCCCTTATTTTTCTTATTTTTTACAGTGCATTTTGTACACAGATTGTCAACCTTTATCATCTGTTTTCGTCTAGACCGAGATTTATTATAATTGAGTATTTGAATAAAATTTTTTTATTTCATATTCTTCTAGATTGGAAAAAAATATTTTGGACGTATTTTTTATTTTTCCAATGAATCAAAATTGCCATTAATATAACAGATTGAAAACTATAACATTGTGACGTCACCCATGATAAGATATATCTATATATATTAAAATCAGTGAAATTTAATCACCTATAACATGAAAAATTATCATTTTTAACGAAAAACAAAAAATACGTCCTCATTATTTTGTCTTGCACTGCATTATGCACCTCTAAAAATGGAAAAAAAAATTTCATTGAAATACTCAATTACGCTCCCATTCCGGATTTATTATAATTACATTCGTATATAATACGTATACATGCTGATGCATCAATGTGCAAATCCTTAAGTTTGAAATACAGAAATAGAGTTATATGAGAAAAACTATTTACCTGGTTGCTGAAATTTTTAATCAACTACTGCTGCTATTGAAAATGCTTAGTTCTTAACGATAACTAAAGAAATGGTAAAAACTCGGAATTCAAATCTTCAAGCACCAGGTAATAAATTCTATGCAGATAGCACAACCAATTATTTGTTTACCTCGTATATTATTCTCATTTCATAGGAAATAAAAAAATAAAAAAGACAGACGGAACTCAATTCTACTTTATGCTCCAGCAACGTTAATTGAACGTTTTCACCCACAAATTAATTACGTAAACTCATGATCCATAGTTTTCAAAGCATCATCTTAATTATACTGTGGTATGTCTCTTTGTAATATCAGTGTTGATGTAAGATTTTTCTTTCCTGCATCTATCTGCAGACTGATTTATCAAATTGATGACAATTTTTCAGTCTGCCAAACCTAGTCTCCTGATTTTCTAAAATTGAATATTAATCTGTTGAAAAAAAAAGTTTTTACGTAGATGTTTTTAATTCTATTTTTGGTTGGATTCCAAAAAGATTTGACAATCATTGGTCTTCATGTTCCTCTTCACCATCCTTCCTCTATTAATTCCTCTTTCAGAAAAGTTATATCAATTCTTGAGGTAAATGGATTTTTTTTTTATCACAGTGCCATTTCCCTCCTTTCCTTAGTTTTTCATTTCTCCTATTTTTAATTTGATGTAATTTGATAGAGGATTTTTATTTTTTTTTTCCTATTTCATAATTACAGCTTACAGAAAATGTCAACCGGACGACTTCAGGTGCGGCGGAACAACTGCTGGCCCTTGCTTACCAAAGGAAAAAAGATGCAACGGTTACCTCGATTGCAGAAATGGAAAAGATGAAGAAGGCTGCTTGATTGGATCCAGACCGTGCAGACTCGATCAGTTCAGGTGCAATACTACTCAACGATGTATTGATCTGAACTTGAAGTGCAATCACAGAGACGACTGTAGTGAGAAGTGTACAGAGGAACACTGTCGTGACAACAGCGACGAGGAACACTGTAGTAAGTGGTTAAATAATTTTCACTTGATTTGACGGTCAAGATTTTCTTCATTTCAATTCTTATGAGTATTCAATGTCTGAACTTGGTAAAAAAATATAATTAAATATTTTCTAGCCTTTCCTTCATGCCTCAACAATCAGTTTCGATGTGCCAATGCACTCTGTATTCCTAGTGCTTATCGCTGCGATGGACACATGGACTGTTCAGATAGATCGGACGAAACAAATTGCACTGCAACGGTCTGTCCAGGTAACAAATTCTTGTGCCCAAAGGGTACCTCCAGAGGTACGCCACTCTGCATTAACAAATCTCAACTCTGCGATGGTAAACGAGATTGCGAAGATGGTGCTGACGAGGAAACCGCTTGTTGTACGTAATAATTGAATTTAATACAGCATACAATAGTATTATTAAATGATCGAGAAATCTGAAAAAATTGATAACTCTTACAGCTACCAGTCTCTGTGGCTCCTTGGGTTGTCAATATAAGTGCCAAGCTTCCCCATCAGGAGGTGTTTGCTTTTGCCCTGAAGGCTACGTTGTTGCTAATGATTCCCGCACCTGCTTAGGTATGTGTGCAAAACTTTTTTAAGATTGTATGTATAAAAATAGACAGGTGAAAAGAGGCGTGAAAATTGGCAATTTATATCTGAACAACCAATTATTTATGTGATTTGGGAGTTTTGTTCTCATTCAAAACCTCCTTCATTTGCATAATTTTTTTACTAGAATCAATCAAGAAATAGCATGGTTATTGACCTAATAACGTCCAACATTTCACTCTGGCATCCTTTGCATCTCCATGATATCATCAAAACAGCTTAACAGATTACTCAAAATTTGGAGACAGTATTTTTAGACATTTTCCTTTCTCGCCACAATGCCACTTTTGAAAAAATATTACACTTTTCTTGTCAACGAAATTAAAAGTCGTAAGTATTGGATGAAAAAATTTATTTTACACTTTAAACACTTACGTAACATTAAAAAAAAGTGCGGATTATGGTAAATGGATATACTATCCAAAAATATTATCTTTAAAGTTAATTTAAATCGGTTTTCAAATATCGTAGGCAATGCAGAACATATTATCAAGCAAAATGGTGGGCATTATTGTGAATAACAATGGTTCCCATTGTTAGATCCTAATAAAAACAAAATATAAATAAAGCTTGGTCTACATAGTATTGAATATAATGAACGTCGATTGAATTGAATAATTCGTTGTCAAGATATAAATTTCCAAAATTTACTAACTTCTTCAACAGTCTGCTCGCTTATACTTGGTTCCTTCAATGGATTCGAACTCTAGTTGAAACCAGCGGATCGAGTGAAGATAGGAGATTACAAGTCTGATGCTTGGTATTTTTTTCATTCTATTCATAATTACTAATTTTGAACACTTTTATCTTGTTCATAAGATTATCTTTTAATTCATAATTAAATCAGTTATGAAAGTATGAATTTAAGCCATGTAATAGCCTTCGATAGCTCATGACTTCACTTCGAAATATTTCCACCTGCAATTATTCATAAACCAGACTTGGTTTCATTTTTAATACGAAATTGCAGATAAAGATGAGTGCAAGGAGTGGGGATTCTGCGAACAATTATGCTTCAACTTAGAAGGTTCATATAAATGTAGTTGCGCACCAGGATACACGTTGCATGGAAAAAACCAGTGTCAAGCAAACAACAGTTCAATGTTGGAGTTACTGCTGGCTCAGGATCGGGCGATATGGCGTATGTCAGCTAGCGGAGATGAACGGAGAATAATAGCCAATACGACAGGAGCTAGTGGCATCGATTACCTTTACTCAAAGGGGCAGGTATTTTGGAGCGACGTTAAGACCCGAAAAGTTCACTCCGAGCCGCTTCTCACGGGGAAAAGGTCATATATGCTTGGTGCAGACATCGCATTACCAGGCTCATGGTCCCCTGTTGCAATCGCGATCGACTGGATAGGAGAAAAACTCTATGTCGCAGACTCGGTGGGACAAAAAGTGGACGTTTTTGAACTGGATGGAAGATATCACGGTATTGCAGTTGGCTCAAACCTAACTAGCCCTGCCGATATTGCTCTGGACCCAACCGTGGGACTCATGTTCATAGCAGACAGCAAACAAGTGCTGAGAACAAACATGGATGGAACTTCGGCGTTTCCAATCGTTTCAGAGGCAGCTTATAAGGTGTCTGGTGTCGCAGTGGATATTATTGCCTCAAGGGTATACTGGTGCGACTCTCTGCTCGATTATATCGAGACCACTGACTACATGGGGAATGGAAGAGTAATGGTGCTGCGCGGAAATCATGTCCCCTCTCCGATGCGCCTGACACTGTTTGAGAATCGTATATTTTGGACCGATAGTACAAAGCAGTCGGTTATGAGCGTCGATAAAACTCAGGGTAATTATTCTATACAGAGTATATTCAAGGCTAGAGACACTAAGGGCCTTAAGGCGTTGCACCCACTGGTACAGACTGCCGTTCCAAACCCCTGTGGAAACAATAATGGTGGCTGTCAGCACATGTGCATTGTGACGGCTGCTGGCGGGCGAGAAAGCGGATTGGGCTATCGATGTGCTTGTGACATTGGATGGAAGCTTTCTAAAGATTTGAGAAACTGTAACTTAGTACAGGACTTTCTTATGTATTCACAGCAGAGGTTTATCAAAGGGCGGGTACTAGACCCTGTAACAGAAGGATTCAGCGATGCAATACTTCCTGTCGTTTCGAGAAGGGCCAGATTTGTTGGATTAGATTACGATGCCTACGATCAGTACATTTACTACAGCGATGTACTTCAGGACGTTATATACAGAGTTCATCAGAACGGAACTGGCCGCGAAATCGTCCTTGCGAGCCAAAATGAAGGTGTAGAAGGCCTGGCTGTCGATTGGGTAGCTAAAAACTTGTACTACATCGATTCTAGGAAGGGAACATTAAACGTTCTAAGTACCAAGAATGTAACATATCGAAGAACGCTGCTGAAGAACCTTAAAAGGCCTCGAGCAATTGTCGTACATCCTAATCGAGGATTTATATTCTTCTCTGAATGGGACAGACCGGCTAATATCAGTAGGGCTCAAATGGATGGAACAAATTTGATGGTTTTAAAAAATTTGACACTTGGATGGCCAAACGGTTTGGCTATCGATTTTAAAAATGATAGACTGTATTGGTGTGACGCCCTCCTAGATCATGTTCAACACTCTGATCTGGATGGAACTGACGTTAGGACAGTCAATTCTAGGCTCATTCGACATCCATTTTCAATTGCTATACACGAAGACTGGATGTATATAACAGATTGGAGGCTTGATGCTATAATAAAATTGCATAAAGAAACTGGAGAACGGGAGGCTGTCCTCGTGAGAGAACCGGCGACCAATCGACTCTATGGGGTGAAAGTATTCAGTCGAGACATTCAAGAACGACACACAACTCATCCTTGTTTTATAAACAACGGAGGTTGCGAGAAACTCTGCTTTGCCATTCCAAACAACTCTACTTCTGGCTTTGGCGATCTTCACCTCTCCAATGTGTGCGGATGTCCATATGGAGAAAAGCTCAACGATAATGCAAGAACGTGCAGTGCTGATCCCCATGGCGAACCCCCTGTACAGGCTTGCCCAAACTTGTGGGATTTCACGTGCCACAATCAAAGGTCTGCACGAAGTCTCATATTATTATCGTCACTGAAAATAATTACTGTAAAAAATATTATAAATAGTATGTTTTAAACATACATTTAATCTTCTTCTGTCTCCAAATTATCGAAAATGAAGCGAAGCTGCGTCATTTTGTTCATCATTTGAATCAAATAAAATATGTTGAAAATTTTTTAAGCTAGATGAGCAGTCACTGGTTTCTTACCATTTCAATGTGGACTAGTACACTGTACAGTAATCTAAAGCTGTGGTACCAAATATGATGATTCTTTACAATGTTGATATTTCTTTAAATTCGAACATTTGTCTAATTATAGGTGTGTACCTAAATCTTGGGTGTGCGACGGGGATGACGATTGCTTAGACAACAGTGACGAGGAGCAGAATTGTACAAAACCGACATGCGCGACACATGAATTCCAGTGTAAATCTGGCAGATGTATTCCTATGACCTTCAAATGCGATACCGAGAACGACTGTGGTGATTACAGCGATGAGACTGGTTGCGCCAATGTCACTTGCAGTGCTGGCCAATTCACCTGCGATAATAACCGATGTATCCCAGAGACATGGAAATGCGATTCAGAAAATGACTGTGGAGATAGTTCGGATGAAGGAGAAACATGCGCTGCTAAAACTTGTGCATACTTTCAGTTTACTTGTCCAAGATCTGGCCACTGCATACCACAATCCTGGGTATGTGACGGTGACAACGACTGCTTTGATCACCAGGACGAGATGGACTGTCCCCCTGTGACATGTTTGAGCACACAATTTACTTGCGCTGATAAAAAAATGTGTGTCTTGGAGTCATACAAATGCGATGGTATATCGGACTGTAATGACGGAAGTGATGAAGTTGGGTGTCCTACGGTAGAACCCAACCAGTGCAACACGGAAAAACAATTCCAGTGCGTTATGTCAGGAATTTGCATTCCAAGAAGTTGGTATTGCGATGGTACTCCTGATTGTGATGACAAATCTGATGAGCCTGAATCCTGCGGCGAAGTTCAATGCCAGACTGGGTACTATAAGTGCAACAACTCAAGGTGCATCTTCAAAGCTTACATATGCGATGGGACAGACGACTGCGGGGATGGATCAGACGAAGACACCAGTCTACATGCCTGTGGCCCTCCTCCTTTCAAATGTGATTCTGGGGAATGGAAATGCCCCAATGTTACAAACAGGTAAGACATGGAAGGTTAATTAGCATTTGTTAATAACGATTTTGTAATATATCAACATGTGCTTCAATTGAATTCCGCTTCACAAGCGGATATTTGCAAACATTTAACAAATATTAGACTTCCTTGGTAAAACAACCTTTCTGAAATAACACCTTCTGATAAAAAAAAAGTATATTAGAAATTGATATACACAAACACGCGCTTTTTATAGATGCATCAATGCCACGAATGTCTGTGACGGTAAGCTGGACTGTCCAAACGGAGGTGACGAAGGGCTGGGCTGTGAATTAGACGAGTGTGAACACCAAGGCGGATTGTGTACCAATGGTTGCATGTTGACCCCACTTGGCGCTCAATGTACCTGTCCAGATGGTGAAGTACTGATGAAGGATGGATTCGAATGTGAAGATTTAGATGAATGCGATCCTCCTGGCCACTGTTCCCAAACATGTGTCAATACAAAGGGCAGTTATCACTGTGACTGTGTAAATGGGTACACGTTGGAGCCAGATAAACATACTTGTAAAGCTTTCAATCACAGCGCAGCTTTCCTGATCATTTCTAACAGGCATACAATTCTTGTTGCTGATTTGAAGGACCAGGCTCTAGAGCGCGTTCCGATAAATGTCGAAAATGTAGTAGCTACGGCGAGTAACATGCATACAGGAACGATATTCTGGTCGGACATGAAACTAAAGAAAATATCGAGGTTAGACCGCGGTTACGATCCACAGGACGTTATTTCGACTGGTCTAGACCTTGTCGAAGGCCTTGCTTATGACTGGATTGGCCAGAACTTGTATTGGCTCGATTCTAAACTAAACACTATCGAAGTTGCACGTGAAAATGGGACTAACAGGATCGTACTTGTTAAAGAAAACATCACTCAGCCTCGTGGAATGTGTCTAGATCCAAGCCCTGGAGCTCGATGGCTGTTTTGGACTGATTGGGGAGAGAACCCGAGGATTGAACGAATCGGAATGGACGGCACAAACAGATCAATAATTATAAACACGAAAATCTACTGGCCGAATGGTCTTACCCTTGACGTGGCTACTCAGAGAGTTTATTTCGCTGATAGTAAACTGGACTTTATCGATACTTGCTTATACAACGGAACGGGAAGGATTCAGGTTAGTGACTAACGTCGAAAATCAAATTTCATGTAATTACCAACTTAACCAACTTAATTATACAACGTTCTGTTCACATATGATAAAAAATCTCTTGCTGATTCTCATTCTGCATAGTCATGTTCCATTATAGTAATATTAGTTCAAAGTTGAAAAATTGTGCTACAAATCAATAATACCTTTTTGTTTACACAATTTTTTCAGGTTTTGGCCGCATCACATTATTTGTTACATCCCCATTCTTTAACGTTATTTGAGGATACGTTATACTGGACAGACAGACAGCTGAACAGAGTGTTATCAGCACATAAGTTCAAGGGAGTAAACCAGACTGTAGTTTCTCACCTTATCTCGCAACCGCTTTCTATCCACGTTCACCATCCGGCCTTGCAGCCCTTGTCGGATAATCCCTGCGCCAAATTACCATGCTCTCATCTGTGCCTCTTATCGCCCAGCAACCCGCTTGGATACACGTGTAAGTGTCACGCAGGCTACAGACTATCGGCCACTGGTGGAATGTGCATAGAAGAGGACGTGCCGTACCTAATGATCTTGCGGGGCTCGCAGATCGTCGATGTTTCTCTTACAGCGGGAGATGTTACCACCGGATTGATTACGCCCGTAATTGGAGTCGATGGCGGTAGACTAATCGACTTTGATAGACGTGACAGAATGATCTACTGGATTCAGGGTAGGGATGGTGACAGTGAGAATGGAACCATTTATACAATCCCTTATGAGGGTGGCAACAAAACCGAATTTCCAAATCCAAGTGGCGACTCAGGAATTGTCGGTTCTGCCGCAACAATGGCTGTAGACTGGCTCGGGCGAAACCTGTTTATAGGAAATCGCGTTGCTTCTAACATAGAGGCAATTAAGATTGATGGTAAGATGCGATATCGATCAGTGATCATTGCCAATACAGGAAACAGGACATCTGTTGCCAAGCCAAAGGCGATGTGTCTTGATCCTACAAACGGACACATTTTCTGGATTGACGATGGCGGTTTTTTGGTACCCATAAAAATCGGGAGGGTCAATATGGATGGGTCTGATCCCATGGTACTCGTCGAAGACGATTTCAGACCAGAAGCCATCACATTTGACGTATCAACAAAGACTGTATACTTCAGTTCTCAGTATCCAGTTTATATCAAATCCATGACCAGTGACGGAAAAAATCTGAAAACCATCTTGACCGCTGATAATAATATTGCCCTGCCAAAATCCATCGCGGTCTACGAGTCAAGGCTTTACTATCTCGACCCAATCTTTGATAAAATCGAAAAAGTCGACCTACCTAATGGAGACAATGCTCAGGTGATAATTAGCAATGATGCGGATTTAAAAACTTTGACAATCTATAAAAAACGGGTCACCCGTCCGCACCCGTGCCTCATGAACAATGGAGGTTGCGATCAAATCTGTCTGCCCTCGACTTCATGGACCAGCGTATGCGCCTGTAGTGTGGGATACAAGAAAGTGGGGAATACTGCCTGTGAGCCGTTTCAAACATTCGCTGTAGTCAGCCAACTGGACGTAGTACGAGGTTACAGCCTCAAGGATGCTAAAGAGGCGATGGTCCCTATTGCAGGTCCAGGCCATCACATTTTACACATTGACGTTGACTATGCCGCGAACTGGATTTACTGGGTAGAATTTAACCGCGGTATTTGGAACGGTATCTTCAGGGTGAGACCAAACGGCACAGAAATAAAGCAGGTGATAAAAGAAGGTATTGGGTCTAACGGTATACGAGGGTTGACGATTGACTGGGTCGCCGGTAATCTATACTTCTCGAACGTGTTTCCTCACGAGAATTACGTCGAGGTCTGCTGGCTTGATGGTAGTAACAGAAAAATTCTTGTTAAAACGACGACTGATGCTCCTCGTGAGCTCGCTGTTAATCCTGTCAAAAAATTTCTCTACTGGATCGACTATGGCCAGCACCCAAAGATTGGAAAGTCTTGTTTGGATGGAAGCAAGTGGACACCAATAGTAACAACTGGAATAACCACACCCAGAGATCTAACCATCGATATGATGACCCATGACGTTTACTGGGTCGATTCAACTCTCGATATGATACAGAAGGTCTCTTATACTGGAGGAAACAGACAGTCGATTCGCCGAAATCTTCCCAATCCAATGGGTGTTGCTATATATGGTGGGGACGTTTATTGGGTGGACCGCAACCACGCGGCTGTATTCAAGGCCACCAAACTACCGGGCAATACTTCTCTGCCGCAGACAGTCAGAACCAACCTTCCCAAGCTCAGAGACATAGTTATATTCGATCAGAGCAGCCAGCCACTTGATAACACAAACCCCTGTGTTCAGACGCCTAATGGAGGATGTGAGCAGCTGTGCTTTTCGTTTCCTATAGGTGAACCGAAGCCGTATAAGTGTGACTGTGCAATTGGAAAGCTTGCTCCGGATGGAAAGAAATGCCAATTCGTTAACGAATATCTTGTTTTTGCAACACGAACGGAAATACGAGCTATTAACTTAAATCCCCAGGACACAAGCCTTCCGTTTAAGCCTGTAGGTAATTTGACTAATGCTGTGGGTATTGATTTTGATTATCAAGACAAGAAACTGTTTTTCACCCAAATCAGGCCCTGGGCAAAGATCAGTTGGATGCATCTCGAGGATCCATCTTCATCTATGGAGATTCATAATCTAATTGACTCAGGTATTAATCCTGAGGGAATATCGTACGATTGGACTCAGAAGAAGGTGTACTGGACAGATTCGTCAAACAACAGTATTTATGCAATGAATGTAGATGGAGGTGACATCATTATGATAGCCAGAGTCGACAGGCCTCGGGCGATCGTTGTTGACCCTTGTAATGGAACGTTGTATTATACTGACTGGGGACGTTTTGGTACTTCGGGTAAAATTTTCCGCACAACTATGGCCGGCTCTTTGAAGAAAGCTATTATTGAAAAGGACTTATCGCAGCCAAGCGGTTTGGCCATTGATTATGATGACCGTATGTTGTACTGGACAGATGCAGTGAGGGAGAATATCGAAAGGTCAGACCTCGAAGGTCGAAACCGAGAAGTACTTGTAGCAGCGACAATCTATCCATTTGCGATAACAATCTTCCGCCAATATATATACTGGACAGACTTGCAACTGAGGGGCGTGTTCAGGGCCGAAAAACACACCGGAGCCAACATGATTGAGCTTGTCAAACGGCTTGAAGATTCACCTAGAGATTTGCATATATACTCACCAGCCAGGCAACAGTGCAGTGTCAATCCATGCAACATAAATAATGGAGGATGTGATCACGCTTGTTTCCCTAGACCCAATGGAACAGTAGAATGCAAGTGCAATCAGAGCAGCAAGGTCGTGAACGAGGGTAGGATGTGTGTATCCAATAATGTCTCCTGCGATGCAAACAAATTTACCTGCAGCAACGGACGATGTATTTCTAGAATGTGGGCATGCGACGGTGATGACGACTGTGGCGATCAATCTGATGAGAATCCCCAATATTGTTGTAAGTTTATATTGACAATTGCTATAGTTTTGTAAAAATAAGTATGGTATGGAAATATCAGCAAATTTTTATTGTTACTCAAAGTCTCTTGAAGTCTGGCACAACTGAAAATTTGAACAGCTACCTCCCATAAATTGAAAAAATCTGCAATGAACAATGAAATATTCACGACTTGAAATTTTTAGCCTTATTATTACACCTTTTCACAAAATTTCACGTTCTTGAAATATCAGATTTTCTTTTCGACATCATTACTTGGCAACCAAACTGTTATTGCGAAACTATGAAGGTATTTTTTCAAAATGTTGAACTTAAAACCAATCCAATGACAACATTATTTCTATTGGTATAACTTTCCAGTTCCGCAATATCATCCGTTGAAAATACTTTGATTTCAACAATTGCCAAATGTTGGCTGTTAAGAACTCTAGAACAGAATGCCAAAATTTTTTAAAACAATCGAATAAGGTACTTTCACATAGTATAACAAAGTCCCAAAAGAAAGAGTCAAACTTATACTTGTTTCATAATTGAATCAATGAATACATACATAACATTTAATTTATGCATGCCTTTTGTATTCTGTAGCTTATCATTCGTGTAGCCCATCAGAATTCCGCTGCAACAATGGCAGATGTATCTTCAGCTCGTGGAAATGTGACCATGAAAATGACTGCCGAGATGGAAGTGATGAACTAAACTGTACTTACCCACCCTGCGCACCTGGAGAATTTACCTGCGCCAATTACAGATGCATTCCGCAATCCCAAGTTTGCAACGGGGTAAACGACTGTAAGGATAACACAACATCAGATGAAACGCATGAACGATGCCCACGGAACTCCACATGTCCTTTGAATCACCTTAAATGTGAGAAGACGAATATATGCGTCGAACCTTACTGGCTTTGTGATGGCGACAACGACTGCGGTGACAACAGTGACGAAGATCCTCTACATTGTGCTGAAAGAACTTGCCCTCAAACCAGCTTCCGGTGTCCAAATCATAGATGCATACCAGCTACCTGGTACTGTGACGGAGACAACGATTGTCTTGACGGCAGTGATGAACCAAAAGGATACTGTGGATCAGAGGGAAGAACTTGCTTCGGCGATTTATTCACTTGTGACAACGGGAATTGTATTCCCAGAATTTATATCTGTGATGGAGATAATGACTGTCTTGACAACTCTGATGAAGATGATCGACATCAATGTAGTATGTATTTAATGAAATTCGTACGCCAATCATACTTTCTTTAAAACACTAGTTTTCCATTTCCAATGCATTGTTTCTTTCAACTTACAGATGACAGAAAATGTGACGAGGAAACGGAATTCACTTGCTCTGCCAATAAAGCCTGGAATCGAGCTCAATGTATTCCAAAAAAATGGCTCTGCGACGGCGATCCAGACTGTGTAGACGGGGCTGACGAGAATGCGACTCTTCATCATTGTCAGGAACCCACTCCGTGCGCCGATAATCAATTTACATGTAACAACGGACGATGCTTGAACCAAGGATGGGTGTGCGATCATGACAATGACTGTGGAGATGGTAGTGATGAAGGAAAAGACTGTCACGATAAGTACAAGACCTGCTCACCGATGGAATTCTCGTGCCAGAATTTTAAATGTATCAGGAAACAGTTTAAATGCGATGGACAAGATGACTGTGGTGATCACTCAGACGAGGTTGACTGCGGTATGCATGTTTATAGAATTTGACCATCATCCATAACTTTTATGAAAATACATTTTATTCGTTTGTTGTTTCTATCAGTTGAATCAAAGTATTCCTTTTCTGATTTAATGCACAGCTAAGGGAAGAAATAGTACCTGTGCAACTCCTGGTGAATTCAAATGCAGAAATGGAGATTGTATTGATCAGCATTTGGTCTGTAATAAGGTGCCTGACTGTGCTGATGAGAGTGACGAGCCAGCACACTGTAATGTTGACGAATGCGCGCGAATTGAAATGAATCAGTGCGGTCACAAGTGCGTCGACACTCCAACCGGATTTTACTGCGAGTGTAATGAGGGTTACAAGCTGTTGCCAGATGGAAAAGCTTGCGCTGATATTGATGAGTGTATTGAAAAACCGGAAGTTTGTAGTCAGGAATGCGAAAACACCCCTGGAGGCTTCTATTGCAAATGTAATGAAATGTGGTATGAAAGAGCTGCTGATGAACACACCTGCAAACGCCGAACTGGTATCAAACCTTGGATTATATTTACTAATAAATATTACATCCGGAATATGTCCATCGATGCTTCGTCTTACAATCTCATGCATCAAGATCTTATCAATGTTGTTGCTCTGGATGCCGATTACAAAGAAGAAATGCTTTACTTCTGTGACGTTACTGCCAAAACAATATATAGGTATGTGGTATGAAATTCTGCAAAACTTAATCATTTCAAATATCTTGAAACAAAGTTGCTGATTTTCTATCTACATGAAAATATCTTAGGTACGATCTAGTTTACTTTTATTTGTCTTAATATTAATTAAAAAATCCGCTCTTAGGGCACCACTCGCTGGCGGTGAGAAAGAGATGGTTATTCGTCATGACAGTCATGGCTTAGAAGGTATTGCTGTTGATTGGGTGGGGCGTAAACTTTACTGGTTGGATAGGCATTCCAGGCACCTAGATGTCTCAGAACTAGATGGTACCAGCAGAATGACTTTGAAATCCGGAATCACCGATCCTCGCGCTATAGTCGTTCACCCTGGCACAGGATATTTATACTTCACGTCATGGCATCTTCAGGTAATGGCAGAAAAAGTTCTACGATGATAAAATATTGATACGTAACAGTTTGGTCCGCGAACTCATGTCACAGAATTCAATCACATGAAGTATACGACACTTTTTTGTTGCAGGCTTACATTGGCAAAATAGGAATGGATGGCAGTAATTTTACGCGAATACTAACTTGGCAAGACGATATTGCTTGGCCAAACGCTCTGACGATCGATTACTTTACAGACAAAATATTTTGGGCCGATGCTCACCTGGATTATATAGCATTTGCAGACCTTGAGGGCCACAATCGACGTATTGTTCTCTCAGGCTCATCGGTGCCTCATGTTTTTGCAATAACTGTATTCGATGATACAATATTTTGGACCGACTGGAACCTCAAGCAAATCAACAAGGCTGAAAAGTTTTCTGGCAAACATTCGACCGTCCTACGAAAAACAACGCACAGACCGTATGACATCCACATTTACCATCCACTCAGGCAACTACCGTATAATAATCCCTGTGCCGAAAACAACGGTGGGTGCTCACATCTCTGCCTCATCTCTCCATCAACCAAGTCTTATTCCACCGATAGCTATGGTCGAATGGGAATTACATCTTTCAAATGCAAATGTCCAAACCAATATGTACTTGGCGAAGACGGCAAAACATGTCTGCCTAACTGCACCAATGGTCAACACCACTGCGGACCTCCAGATGAGAAATGTATTCCATGGTTCTGGAAGTGAGTCATTAAAAAATGCTCAGGAAAAATAGTGACCCAGTTCCAACTTTAAACTTGATTACAAATTTTAGGTGTGATGGTGAGAAGGACTGCAAGGACGGATCAGACGAATCGCCAAGCTGCCCGCCGCACCACTGCAGGCCAGGGATGTTCCAATGTGGTAACGGCAATTGTACATCAAGCGCAACCGTTTGTGACGGAGCTGATGATTGCGGGGACAGAAGCGATGAGGCAAAGTGTTCTCTCGATTGTCCAGATTTGGAATTCAAGTGTAAATCCAATGGCCGATGCATACACGATTCCTGGAAGTGCGATGGTGATGCTGACTGTAAAGATGCAAGTGATGAAGATCCAAATATGTGCCGTAAGCTTATTTTATAACAACTTTGCCAATGATGTGAATTGTTTTTTTCATCCAACCATTGGACGTTTTAAAATACTTTTTTCTATTTCAGACAACAGATCATGCGACCCAGAAACCGAATTTGAGTGTAAAAACAAGAAATGTATTCCCAAGCTGTGGGTATGCGACTTTGACGATGACTGTGGGGACGATAGTGACGAGCCCGCATATCGCTGTCGACAACAGAATTGCACCAACGGATGGCAACGTTGTCCTGGGCGTACAAACTACCGTTGCATTCCCAAGTGGCTTTTCTGTGATGGAAAAGACGACTGTCGCGATGGTTCTGATGAGCAGCCTGAGAATTGTCCAAAGTGCGATTTAACCACTGAATTCAAATGCAGCAATAACAGATGTGTCCCTAAACCTTGGCTATGCGATTTCACTGATGATTGTGGTGATGGAGGAGACGAAGCCGAAGCAATGTGCAAAGACAAGTACAGGGAATGTTCAGAGTCTGAATTCCGGTGCACGAACCGCAAATGTATCGCTTCTAGATGGCGATGTGACCACGAAGACGACTGCGGTGATAATAGCGACGAAATTGACTGTCAAGACTACGTCTGTAAGGTATATAAAAAATATTTCACACCAAACCAACACTGTGCTTGTTTTCACTAATCTCGAAACTAACAACGGATCTTTACAAGAAAGTAGGTACACGACTATATTTGTATATTCTGATTTAATCAAATACTGGTTAATTCAAAGTAACGGTGTGTGTTTATTGTTCCATTTGTTTTATACCCACATGAATGGACCAATAAAAGTAACAGCTATAATACAACTTTTACCACCATTTGTGAATGGCAATTATCCTTATATCCTTCGAGTACAAAAGATACTAACTGAACAAAATTTTTAATAATTTTGATTTCAGTATTCTCTAATATAAAAATTAAGTCCCACCTATTGTTTTCCGAGAGAAACATACTAGGCAGCATTCTATTTTCCTCAACTATCCTATTATATTCTCTTGTAACCAATACCTACATTCTATTATCACTACAATATTCTAATCAGTCAACACTTCATTAATTTTACTACAGCAATGACTTTTTAAATCTCCGATGGTGCTGTTATTTTCAAATATTCCTGCATACTCTGCTCTAAACACAAGTCTGGGTATTACATTAACGTACTACATCTTTAACTACCTTTACTATCTAATGCATATAAAAATTTAATTCAGATCATGACTGCGTATGTTTCATTAATTATTAAGTCAGCGGTCAGTATATCTCGCATTACAATTGTCCCCATAAGATCAAAACGAAATTGTTTTATTTTATTGGCATAAAATGAATTTTTATAATTTCTGCTATTCAATATTAATAACTTATGTTTAAAAAAACAACAATTTTTAGATACACTTTCTCTGGCATATTCAAGATCTGTATAACCCAATCTACAACATGTCTAAAAATTATAACTAACCTTCGAAACCCAATAGCATAACATGGAACTTGAACGGAGTTTGAACCATGTTGTTTCTTTTTCCATTTCATAGTTGTGACATTATAGATAAAAAGGATTACATGTGCCAACTTGTGCCAATTTATCATAGACAAAGCATGCTCTACAATGCGAAATGTACGTTTGAAGTAATCGAATAAAGCACATAATTTTTTTCATTCCTACTCAAGAGTAACTGAGTTGCTATATTTAACGCAAAAATAGTATCTCTTTTCGACCATTATATTAGAGTTTTTTTCCATTTCCTAAACTTCCATTTAACTACAATTTCTAATTAGGTCGATTTTTCAGGAGCTTGTTAGAAATAGCGTTTCCATCAGATGCTTCGTGTATCTTACTCTTTTCAAAACGTGACCATATTTGTTCTAATGTAATATCAATTACATATTTTTTGAAATTACACACTGGCATGTTGTTCAGCAAAATTGCAGTTGGTGTGTCAGAGTAAAATTTACATAATTCCGCAGCCACATTTCGTGGTTAATCATGTTAGTTTCTGGGTTATATTTTTTTTTTATATATACAAAAACCCCATTCTAAAACTCTTTTCAATTTTGAGCTCTTATAATACATTGTATAACATTATCCTTGTATAATTTTCCCTGTGATTTTATTAGAATTCTCTACATTTGTTTTTCTTACAAAATACGTGCGTAGTTAACGATGCCTCTGAACACATATTTTATTCATATTTTCATATTTTTTTCATATGAACTTCGGTTATTTCCAAAGGTTTTAAAGCTCTGATTTTACAATAAAAAATCGAGACGAATTCTGCGAGGTCTAAACATTTTTGTTACTTCGCGAAATAGGAAAATATGTATCACTTTATTTTCTGTGTAAAACAACTTAAATAATAGGGTAGAATTAAAAATAATCAGTGCTTAAACATGTAAACTTCACGTGAAATGCTCCATCATGCAGTCTCGCTACATATCGTGTATTCTAATTACTTCGAAGTTGTACGTGATATTTTTTCTCGTGATTATCTAATCGTCTCTGAAGAAATGAATTTTTTCCATGGTTGATTTTTTTATTCAGAAAATAAATAACTATATATATATATTTCCTACGATATTTTCTGAGTGCAGTTGATGCATGCATAAGTTCTGAGGGAATTCCGTCACTTTTTGGTCACTCAATTGTAACTAATTTTGCTTGAGACATCATTTTCCAACCAATGGTATTGCTGGTATACAAGTAAAAGAATATTTTATGCCTTTTAAAATTTGTAATCCTTTTTTAAAATTTTATACTTACGGTTTCTGTGTGGTAGAGTAATAACTCGGTTGGTCTGTTTGCAACAGTATTTCCGAGTTTTTTATTCCTTCCAGCTCCTTGTTTTCTATGTCGATTCCAGTTTTCCTAAAAACTTCAAACGCTTTATTTTTATACTTTTTATTTACTCCAGTAGTATCTATCTATGTGAACTTGTATATTATTACATTTTTTCCTTCAGCTTGTTTGATTAAATATTTCAATTTTCTTTCCAGAATGTAAGCGTTTTTTTCTTGTCGTTCCAGTGTTTCTTTTTATTCAATACACTCTGTTTTCCACTCTGTTTTCTCAATTAACTTCATATGTGACACTACAACAGATCTGATGTGTTTTAAACTTGATCAACCTGATTTGTTAGTTTCTCAAGTAAAACATTTAGATCTTCGTTAAAATTGGCATTTTTTTGTAGAATTAATAATTCATCACGTGCTCAAGGGTGGGGAAAAAGAGAGAGACGATTCTATTTAACTATTTCACAGGGAATTTACTCATTATTTCTGACCCCTTTGACATTTTGTGCTGCACTTCAATTAATCAGTAAATAATAAAAATATGGGCATAAAGCTACTCTGGTTGAGAGGAATCAGTGAAAATGAAATGCAGTAGCAGGGTGTCCAGTCATCATGGAAATTCTGGAATTATGGAATTTGCATGGAATTTGATACGTTCTAGAAGAAACCAGGAAATCTCATGGAATTTCATATCGTGTCTGGAATCTTGTAAACTTGACTCGATGTTCATAAAAATTTAGCCAAATCTTAAAAGTTGTCATTAAAACTCTGAATTATTGTAAAAATTTTGACTATCGTGCATGTATCTATTTCGAGTCGACCTGGAGAAATTGTGATCTGGAAAACCTGGAATTCTCATGGAATTACGTTTTGACAAACAACTAGACACCCTGAGTAGCTGCTGGGTAGTTGCTCTACAAACTTCGCAACAAAATATACTTCAAAAGTAATCTTAGAATTTAAACAGCAAACGTTGATATCTTCCATTGATATTGAATTGTTCTTACTTTCTTTTTACAGAATGATACATTCAAATGTGCAAGTGGACATTGCATCGCTTCGTACTTGCAGTGTGATGGGGCTCGGGACTGCCGCGACATGAGTGATGAGATTGGATGCAAACCTCGGTTTCCTGACGGACGTTACTGTCCCGAGTCTCAATTCCAATGTGAAAATACTCTTTGCGTTCCATTTGCCGATCGTTGCGATGGTATTGATGACTGTACTGATGGTTCCGATGAAAATCCTGCCATGTGTGGTGAGTAAAATGTTCATGCAATTTTCATAAAAGTGTAGCCCATAACAAGAGTAGCAGTGATACTCTAAAATCGTCAAGCTGCAGTCTTTCTGTCAAAGTAGTTGAAACTATGATTCAAAAAATTGTGCGTTCACAGCCATGTTCACCTGCGATCCATTAAGGAGATTCCAATGTTTGAATCGCAAGTGCATACCAAAATATCAAATTTGCGACGGCATAGATAATTGTGGGGATGGGTCTGATGAAAATAACATGACAATGTGCGCTGACAAGATTCGACCCTGCGATCTTAATACTGAATTTCCTTGTGCAAATAAGAAATGTATCGATAAATCAGAGCTGTGTGATTTCGAAGATGACTGTGGTGATGCCTCTGATGAATTGGGATGTCGTAAGTAGTAGTGATATTCGTGATTATAATTTGAAAGCCTGATTACAAATTTATTTACATGTGCTTTGGAATATTGTTAATTGATAAAAATAATTCAATTCACCTTCACTTTATTTTAGATCAGTTGAGTTAAAAGTTCGTGACTGTATTGGTTGTATAATTAAAGTTTTCGTTGGTTTTGACAGTCAGTGATGACAAGATGCATTCATAGATAATGATGTCTTTATTACGACGTTTCTATTTCAGATCACAATAAGCGCTGCTCACAAGACGACAAGGGCGGGTGTTCACACTATTGCCATGATTTAAGCGCCAATGGTTATATATGCGCTTGTTACCCAGGCTACATAATATCTACTGAAAATCACAAGCACTGCGAAGACATTGACGAATGTGCCAAAGATCTGCATCATTGTTCCCAATTGTGCACGAATATAAATGGATCTTATTCCTGCTCGTGTCGTCAAGGATTCCATCTCTCTGATAATCTAAGCGGTGTATGTCGTGCTGAAGATCCCAAAGTGACGATATTGTACGGAAATGGTCCAGAAATACGTGGTTTCAATCTTCACAAACACGAAGAGATTGACGTCGTCGCCGACGAGGAAAGGGTCAAAGCTCTTGATTATGATGTAAAAATGGAATACGTGTATTGGATCGATGGTCACAATAATACCATTAAACGATCCTACATGCCTAATGCCAGAAACGGCAATGTCAAAATTGGATATGCCCAGGATCTTAATATAAAAAGTGAGTTCGATTTCTCGCCTTGGAAAAAACGGATTATAATAATTTGAGGGGAATTTCTGTACGATCTTGAACTTCAATCTGAATCAAAGCTCATCTTCATAAAATAGTATTTGTGTTTGTGAAAAACAAAGTCCTGCCATGAAAAGGATTAAGTAATTTTATTCATTTTTAGTGTATCAAGAAAGAATTCGTCAACCTACGATTATCAATAAATTCAACTAATTTTTATTTGCAGGTGACTCAAAGCTAACTAATTTGGCACTTGACTGGATATCTGGAAATCTTTACTGGACGGAAATCGACGCTTCAGGGACAAGGTCACACGGGCGCATTATGGTGGCAAAGTCAGACGGTCGATATAGACGAAGCTTGGTTACAGTGGGTCTGGAGAAACCGACGTCGATCGCGGTAGATCCTGAGTTAGGGCGCATGTTTTGGTCGGATGCAGGAAGCCAGCCTAAGATTGAAGTCGCCTGGATGGACGGAAGTAAGCGGCACCCAATAGTAATTGAAAGATTGACCACCCCATCAGCACTGGTGATAGACTACGAGATGGATCACACCTTGTACTGGGCAGATGGTGACAATAATGTTATTGAGTCTGTCAGACCGGATGGCTCGAATAGGAAGGTCATTCTGGAGAGCGTAAATCTCCAGCACCCGATCTCTCTAGATGTTTTTGAGAACAACATTTACTGGACAACGCAGAAGGGAGACCTTGTCCAGAGAGATAAATTTGGAAGAGGAGTAACCGTCACATTGTTGAATAACGTGAAAGTTCCAGCAGGTATCAAGGTGCATCATCCGCTCAGATACAACATATCACTGAGAGATCCCTGCCACACAGAACCTTGCACTCATCTATGCTTGGCCATACCTGCGGGCCACAGATGCCTCTGCCCAGACAGTGCTGGACCGAGACAACCTCATGCTAGTGAAAGAGTCTGCGACGCTGTGGCAGAGCGACCGCGGCCGTCTCCCAGGGAATGTCCTTGCCAAAATGGTGGAGTTTGCAGGGTATCCGAAAACAATGAACTCGAATGTGCTTGTCCGACTAATTTCCACGGGGTATACTGCGAAGTCAGCATCGTTGCTGCTAGGGCTGGAACCTCCACTGCTGCTATTGTCATTCCTATCATTGTTGCTATTTTATTCCTACTTGGAGCTGCGGCAGTGTTCATCGTTCTGAAAAAGCGACCATTGTGAGTACATTTTTTTTGCTTGCATGCTTACCATGAACAGGGATGAATATTGGATAATAAAAATTATGTAATCATGGATATGAACTCGACCGGCTGAAAATATTGGAGCATTAGATTTTCAAATGCGACTTTCAAGAAACACCACCTTAGATTCTAAATATCTTCCATGTAAATCAAATTTTCAGTTTGAGTGTCGAATACTCAAAGTTGATGAACCTAAATTGAGATCGGGTTATGACACAAAGCTTTTATTTCACGAAAACAAAATAATAATACAAGAATATTTCATTCGATATGGTAGGGTTTAATATCTCCTCATCTTCAATGCTAAGATTTTTCAATGGTAATTAACCACGCTTTTATTACAGTGGAAAAACTACAGGGTTGGGTAGTCTAACGGGACCTCAAACTGTTTCATTCAGACAAGGCAGCAACGTCGAATTCGGTGAATCTACACCAGAAAGAATGGTAAATAGTTGTTTTACGATTATTCATACTTTACATAAAATGCATTTTTTTAATTATTCAAAGCCACGTTTTCATGAACAATTTACATGAAGCGGGTGGGCGTCAAAAATTAAATTATTCGAAATCTTTCGTTATTTTATTTTCACATTTTTGAAATTTCGATATATCGGCCATTCGCAATATCGAAATTTCCAAGTTTTGACCCCCACCCTGTCAAGCATTTTAATCTAGAATATTATCAGATAATTGGCAATAACTGGAAAGTTGTCAAAGGGATTACGAAATTATAGATATTATTCAGTAACTGTGGAGGCTCATAAGAAATTTCATGTATAATACTTTTCGTCTCTTTGCAGACTGTTCAGAAATATCATCTAATAATATATTTCATTTTGAAATGTATTGCAAATGGAGAATACGTAATACCGTGGTATAATATATAATACTAACTGTACACGTTGTGTTACAGGAACCTCTGGACGTCGAGTATAATTTGAACGATATAAACAATAAGAATAGGGACTTCAGTAATCCAATGTACGATGCTGTAAATTCTGATCAAGCAGGAGCAACAAATGGAACAAGCGCAGCGAGCGGTATTTACGAAGTACCAGCTGAGATGAAACCGTCTAGTATACAACAAAAAGAGCCTCCTCAGCTTCACTTAAAGAGGCGAGAACTTGATCCTACGCCTGTAGATTCAGGAAAAGATACGCAACAATTAGTCGAGGAAGATAAGTCAGAATGCTAATACGATCCGATAGCTTTATTGCTTATACGCAGTAGTGGTACACAACTCGTTCTGTCCCGACCATGGAGTAGCTACCAGAAAAAGAAACGAATAAAACTGCTGTTGCAAACAGCAGATTGATTACGTGAAAATTTCGTTTAGCTAATCGTAAGAACAGATCATTGTTAGAATGGAGGATATAGAGGTGAAACGAATTATTAGAATGCTCTTTAATAAGAGAATAAAAAAGTGAAGATAGGAGAGTAAAATATTGATAAATTAATAAATTAATAAATAAATTAATGAATAAATAAAAGGTGCAATTCTTTCTACATGGCAGCTTGTATATAGATTTGTTATATGAAGTTGAGGTATTTGTTATGTTTTACGATCGAAGGCAAGAAACCTGGTTGTAATAATTTTATCTAAATGATGATTAGTTTTTATATATATTGATGTTGATGACTGTCATACAGATAATACATATAATATTTTAATTTGCTACTCCTGATTCGGTTGATCTGGAACAAGTTTTTTGATCAGATTGTGTCATTTAAGAAGTAGATGTGATTTGTATAAGTCTTGTAAATATAATTGCTACAAATATTATCTAAATATCATGTTATCCGTGTTACCATAAAAACGCAACAACACATTCCATTATTTCAAGAAAAAACTCCATGGTAGTAATTGGTGTATATGTATGTCACGCACAAACGTATTATACGAAAAAAAAGAGACAAATCATGATGATCGTCTTTACAGCATAAATAATAAAAGGATAAAGATAATAAATACCGAATTGGACCAATTATACAGATATAGGTATACATATATAAATGTATATATGTATATATATTATTGTTACATAATGGTTACGTGAATAATTGAGGTACAAGAAAAAACTAAATCATCACGATACGCGATGCAAGTGGCCAATACATATCCAATTTGTGATCTAACAGTACGTATATTATATAGTCGTTTTTTATGGTGAATGGAGTTTTTTAAATTAAAATATATGCATGCCTGTATTTTTATTTTTACATTATTTTCTTACTGGCAAGCACACGTTAAGTTAACAAGGATCATTATTAATTATTATGGTAGAAATTATTGGAAAATGCAAATTATTATTATTATTATATAAACACGTAAATAAATGTTTCATTACATAGAAGTATATTACTAGATAATAAAACGCTCAGAATGTTTGGTCGGCGACATTGACGTATAGGTATTGTACATTGTTCTAGACTATTCAGAGTGAGTCGACACTAGCTATTTGTTTAGCCGCCTCCCTATTTAGTATCTATTATCTTATTTCAATGAAAGTTTTTATTCGTATTAAATACAAAACAGATTCTTGATTGAAGTGGCATTTGACTAGTAATGAGTAAACAACAATAATTTCCACAATGGTAGGTCCGCTCTGTGGATTGTCACTAAATTTGTTGGCACATTCAATAATACGATGTACTTACTTGCGGACAGTAATTTCGATCTTTACTGAGACTTTAAGTGTTAGGTATTCAGCTATCTTATCCAGTATTCATGTTTTTTTTTCGGAGACTTTGATATAGTCAGTCTGAATTTATACCTTCGCGATATTACATATTAAAGTCCTTGTGTTAGTCGGATATACTATAGCCTGCAGGTCTTAAGTTAGTCAAGACACAGTCTCCGCAAGTAATTTGTTATTCTTTAATTCTGTAACGATTCATATTTTAAAACAGACGCGCAATATCTCCACTGAAAGGTAGAAGAAAATTTGAGAGAACGAAAAAAGCTGCGAGGTGCTAATTAATGCTGTATATATATATATATATATATGTGTGTATTTACATATGATATAGTGTATTTTTTACATTAATAGTACATTATAGTGATTTCTCATACTACCACCCAGGCAGATCTTCACAAAGCCTTTGTACACGCGCACATATATTATATGTTACTATTTTAGTGTTTCGCAAGAAGTCGCGAAAATCGTAATTTTCAAAAAATGCATATATATTAGGGTGATTTTTACTTTCCTGATGTTCGAATTTCAATTTTGCTGCTCCCATATTTGTTTCTAAATAAAAAAACAAAAATTTTGAGCCCAATATAAATTTCCTAACTTGATTTTTACTATCCACTGTAACGATGCGAAGTTTTCCATTTAAAATATACGTGATTTTTATCTTCTGATATTAATATTTTACTGAAACATCTAATCTTTCACGAAAAAAAATTAATTTTATATGGAATTGACGGGGATTGATAGTACTTTCAAACGGGAAAAATAAGAAAAAATGTATTGGCCATTCCAAGGCATTTTTACCTTGCTTATTTGAATATTTTTCCATTTTTTAAATTAAAAGCGGATGATTGTTACCTGAATATCTCTTTGATGACTTCGTTGGAACCTAAAGTTCTTCATATTACATTACTAGATAACCTGAATATGTAATAAACGTCAAACATAACTGATATCTTGCTTTTTTCCTACCATTTTCAATTAAAACAAAGAAAAATATTCAAACAAGCTGGGTAAAAATGCCTTAAAATGTGAAATACATTATTTCTTTTTTCTCCCCCTAGAAAGTACTATCGATCCCCGTAATTCCGTATAAAAATAATTTTTCTCGTCAAAGATTAGATGTTTCAATAAAACATTAACATTAGAAGATAAAAATCACGTATATTTCAAATGAAAAATTTCGCATCGTTACAGCAGATAGTAGAAATCAAGTTTTAGGACATTCATATTGGGATCAACATTTTTTTTTTAAATAAGAAATAAATGAGGGGGTAGCACAATTGAAATTCGAACATCCGGCAAATAAGAAAGACCCTGATATATATACACGTATTATGCAAACGTCATAAACTAATACCGTCCAACAATAAACAATAAGTCTAACCACCAATTACTCCCTATATACTTATATAAAGACAACAAACAATAAAAGACGAGTATTGTAATTAATATTCATACATGTTATACACACATGGAAATTTTTAATAATAATGATGATAATAGTAATAATACATTTCAATTTCATATTTCACTACATGTATGTATAACGTATACAAAGAATTCTATACAATAATTTATCGATTCATAAAATTTATATACAATTTACAAAGATATGATAATAATAATAATTTATCCGTGCTACAAGTGTATACTAGTGCATAGATACATACCATATAAGTGTGTATACCAGTCCACGCAATGTACAGAGATTAAACTGTGTCACAATATTAGTCCTAGCTCTGTTATCATTGATGCGTACATACGTATATACACATATATTATTTTGTGAAAGTCTGCAAGTTCCCTGAAGAGAAGAAGGAGAAAATATAGCAATTACATGTATATTAATAAAACTATATATTTAGTATAAACTTTAAGTCTGAGCTTCTTCCCTGGTTCGTATATTTATCTACTGTATCCTCAGAAACATTTGTGATTAGTGTAGATTAAAATTATCTTTAACTATGCGAAATTTCTTATCGCAATATCACAGGAGATATTTGTCTTATGCAGCTGGAGTGGCAATCGTTAAATGACTTACGACATGGATTATAGATCTGTGATAAAAATCTATATACAATATAGATCGAGATTAAAGCCTAATACATATAGAGAGTGCCTAAAAATGAATTACAATTCAATAAAATTCAATGATGTTAGTGTTGTCGACTTTAGAAAATTTTGAGTAAAATCCCGTATGCGTTGAGGGCCCGTTTTATGTGTTAGCTTTTAAAGACAAACGAGCAGCACAAACGCATTTATTACGTCAATAATTAGAAATTGAGGAATTGAACTACCTGTATGCTTAAAATTAATATTTTTCAAAACTGACAAGTGAGATGTGCACTTGAATAGGGCAGTGTAAAAGAGGCATATTCTCGTGACTTACTGACGACGTTCTTCTTTTCTTAATACCATGCATTCAAAAGTGCAAAAACAACGTACTGCAGCGATAGAAATATATACACCTTAAGGTGTGATGTTCGAATTGTCAATATTACGTAACGATCTTTTAACAATCTTTAACGACATTTTATTAAAATGACCCTGAAAATTCACAGCAACATGTAACTCATACTCAAATTGCTCTACGCTCAGCGTAATAAATGATACTAATCATCGCCCAATTCTAGGCACAAACAAACATAGGTGAATGGAACAAACGTTTATTAAACAATATCGATTTAAAGAACTCAAGGTTAAACATCTTTCAATCTCTGTAACTTTTACTACAGAATACAATCTGAAGCATTCAAACAATTCGTGTGCATTGGTATTCGGCGCATTACATAATTGTAACCTGATGCAAATTTTAGTTACATAGAATCCAGGTGCCGCAGGCTGTTGCACTCGCACTATGCGTTGACCGAAAGCATATGTATGTATTCAACGCAGTGTGCAATCAGATGCATTGCTCAGGTTGGCCTGCAGCGTAAGCCGGCACCCGTATAAATCGTATTTATACCCACACGAACATACTGCTCCGAATTCTCGCTCGGTAATGAACGTGTGTGAATACGTCACATAAAACCAACTGTACGCGTGTAGCAACGTTCTACATACATCGCTTACTCGTTACGTGTTAGTTCCGTCTTTCGGACTCTGGAACCGAAATAGTAGCACAGTTGAGGCAGTCAAGGCAGGGTTCGCGTCGACGCGCGTCTTTGCTCAGATACTTAACTTTTTTGCTCACATAAGATAGAATATGTAAATGTAAAACATCTATATTTATCTGTAAACGATTATTGGAAATATCGTCGGAATTATCTAGTCGTAAATAACCGCAAATTCGCATCTTTACAATTGACCACGGTGTCCAGCTAAAGTACAGACCGGAGAACATTCATCTCGCAGTTTCTAACAACTGTACTCAATAATAATTATATGTATGTGATAACCTAACGATCGCGACCTGCTGCGGCCGAAGCATTTTTCCTCTTGTGCTTCCCCGCTTATTTTCTTGTTCTTCATGTATCTATCTGTTTATATTTATCTATCTCTCTCGTTACTTTTTTCTCCACGTGACTATCCGATAATTAAATAGCTGTACTGATAGTCAGTTCGTTTTAGGAAGAGGAATGTATAATATGGGAATACAAATTGCACAGTCAATATCAGCCATTCGTCGCGTTTGGAGTTGTTAACACTTCAGACCCGTGTGCTCGATCAGCTATCCTGAACCTCATTTGCAAGCCGAAGGCTCGCGGGATCAATCCTTGACCTTGATATTTTCATTTTGTTGATTCCTCGTGATGCGTGTTACGCACACCGAAACGTAACGTACTTGCATGTGTGTGTTTTTATTCTTTCTATCCGCTTGTTCTGTGCTATTTTGTTTTTAATTAACAATAATTTGTTGTATATGTACGTTCATAACGATACGTATCATATATATCGCTCTCACAGTAGTGTTGAGGTTTTACATAAATATGGTTGTAGGATTAAAGGAGAAGAAAAAAAAGTAATCAAACGAGTGTAATCATATTCTTTGAACAAAATAGTTTTACAAAACTACCCGTCGCTAACTAACAATACAGCATATTCTTCGAAAATCCCTTGCAAAGTTACCACTGCGCCGGTCTGGATCATATTAACACGCTGAAACTCCGTTTCTGTAGGTATTGAAAAGAGAAGAGAATAGAAAGGAGTGGAGAGGAGTGAAGACAAGAGAGACAGCAAGAACTGCACCGTAAGAAGTTACGTAAAATTGCATCCATCGCCGAGGTGAGAAGCGAGTCATTTGTCACGATGTCAAGCCCTCGTCTGCTGAACGCCGTTATCGTTAAGTGGTCAAAAACAAGTGGGAATGGAAACGGAGGGTGTTGGCCGGCCGGTTCAGTCGGCGCGCGTATTCGCTCCGCGTCTGTCATTAATCGTCGCGCCATGGCAAGCGGTGGTGTTTCCAATTCTCAAGGCGATCAAAAAGTACTAACAATAAACAATGTCAATCCGAACCTCAAACGGATGGAATATGCCGTTCGGGGACCTCTCCTCATACGTGCCCTTGAAATCGAAAAGGAACTCGAAAAGGTGAGGCTATATAAACATCGATACGTACGCATATGTCATTATTCTACTTCCACGCACATCCACACTCGTGTTCGATTCCCGTTCCATCGTTTTCTCTAAGTCTCGATATTCAACCAACGTAGCGGGAATTTCGCCATTCGCGTTGTACAATTGTACAAATCGTCAATGCCGCGAATTCTTTCCACGCATCTGATATTTCCATCCGTCTGTCTACGTATACCTATTACATCTATTTTTTATCCATGGATTTATCGGCCTCAGGCGTTCGTCCACGACTGTGACGTCTGAGGCAAAAATATACTTTATGCAGTATACATGCCTAGACTTCGTCGTATTATGTATGCGAAATATAATTGTTTTGCAACCTTTTTCAAAGTTTTGTCTGCTTCTGGCTGATTATGTAGTAATTGCTGTATGTACATAGTACAGATCAAGTTACATGCGATTTTTTATCTTTCCTGTAATGGATACTCTGATCACATGGCATTGTGACTAGAGAGCACAGTCCAATACGGTAAACAAATATACTGTTTGCTGCTCGTAACATGATGCATCAGCACAATTTTTTACGTACTCTTGTTACAAGTTCACCTGACAGATATGATTGGTTTATCGGACAGCATATGTATAGATTATTATCCACTTGAAATCTTAGCTCAAAGTTCGATTAAAGAATTAACAGAGTTGTACAATGCATCTGAAAAGAAAAAAAAGCCCCGGAATCTTATTTTCATGGATCAAATAGCCCTTTTGTATTGTAAAATGTCAAAACAATATTTATCCTACATAATACGGAATTCTTGGTAAATATGTCCAAGATTACAAGCTACTCACCTCGCATCATCGATCCGAAAGATAGTGTCAATTGTAGGTTGTACAATTTGAAAGCTAAGAAAGATATATATTTGAAATTTCATTCATGCGATAACTATCCCAGATCCGAGCCAAGAGACAGCATCACGAGGTTGAAGATTATAACATTTATGTAACGATTCAATCTTTTTTAAAAAATGGTGTTTCGAAACTTTGTTAAAAAACACTCATATTTTGCATAAAAGATTTGAAATTTGCAAAACTGGGAAACATCAGAGAAAAGTTAGGGATTGTTACACTTGATCTCAATTTTGAAACAAATTTCTCCACCTTTGATATTGCAATTTTTCTTTTACTTCACTTATTTTCAAATGAAAACACTTCAGATTTAATCATTTAATCCAATTAACATATAATTATTAATATAATATATAATAATAATTCTAGAGGTTAGAAAACCTGAAGATGTCGAAGATTTTTTGGTAATGAGTTCACTGAGCATGAGTGAAAGAATAAGCATAGCAAAAATCTATATTCTTGACCCTAGTTAATCAAGCAGAAATAAGAAAACATACAGTGGAACAAAAAAATGGTCAACAAAATAGGACTACATGGGAACTAAATTCATCAAAAATAATTTAGAAAACAACAAAATAATTAATTAAAACAACTAAAATACATTTGCAACCTGTCGAAAAAAACAGTTTTTTCCCACGTATCAACACAATTAATTAATGTCTAGCGAACATATTCGTAAAACCCGTGAAGTACGCACACTTCATATTTATTTAGCACCATGTGAGAAACTTCATTGCCGAAATATCTAATAATTGATAATTTACCCAGGGCGTCAAGAAGCCATTTACCGAGGTGATCAAAGCCAATATTGGAGATGCCCACGCCATGGGACAGAAGCCTATTACGTTTCTTCGGCAAGTTTTGGCTCTAACCGTCACCCCTGAACTTCTAAACGACCCGAAATACCCTGAAGATGCTAAAAGCCGAGCTAGAGCTCTCTTGGAGGGCTGCAAAGGTTATAGTGTTGGATCCTACTCTGATTCTGCTGGTATTGAAATCATTCGAAAACATTGTGCTCAGTACATCCAGGAGCGCGATGGAATACCAAGCGATTATCAGAATATCATTTTATCTGGAGGTGCCTCTGATGGTATTAAGGTATGAAGCTTTAGTTTTTTAATCGACACATTTATCTTGAAATTTTTCACTGCGAAAGTGAACTTATTTTATTTGATCGCTGATTTATTATATTCATAAATGATACCATATTCATGAATTTTTGATTGCCGTAAAATTGTTATTTACGTACATGCGAATTGCAACATCATGGAAACGAACGCCAAGCATAAAAAAATCCGTCAAAAAATCATCACGTTCAAAACAAGGACAAAATGTATTGGTTGAATAACATGTCCGTAAGCTTATGAATTGATTATAAAATATGTGAATTATAGTAGATTAATTTTGGTTGATACGGAATTAAATGAGTTGATGAAAAATAATTTTCAATACATTAAACTTGCATCTATTTCCATCTTGATTGGAAACTATATTTGACCCCAATTTTACAAATATGTAGAATACAAATATGTAGAAGTACTGATTGTGTTGTTGAGGTTGAATAATGCTAATTATTAATACGAATTTGTTACAGTCTATTTTGAAGCTATTTATTGAAAAAATTTATGGAAAGCCGTCTGGAGTGATGGTCCCAATACCCCAATACCCACTGTATTCAGCTGCGCTAGCAGAGTTTGGTCTGGCACAAATTGGATATTATTTGAACGAGGGAAACAAGTGGTCATTGGATCCAAGCGAATTGGAAAGGGCAATAAACGAGGCTAAGGTTACTTGCACTCCCCGTGTCTTAGTTGTTATCAACCCTGGAAATCCAACAGGACAAGTATTAGCGAGAAAAAACATCGAGGACATCATTCGATTCGCCCATAAGCACAATCTCTACCTAATGGCAGATGAAGTCTACCAAGACAATGTCTATGATAAAGACAGTGCTTTCCATTCATTCAAAAAAGTCCTAGTTGAAATGGGAGAGCCCTACTCGAAAATGGAACTTGCATCTTTCATGTCCACATCTAAAGGTTAAATATTTATTAGTTAATTAAATCATTATACGAATTCGATGTTTGAGATAGAAATTTTCACATGAAATCATTTATAAAATAGACTGCATAGTTCTTAATTTTTAAACTCACATTTTAGCATGATTTTTAAGAGTCAACATAATCGCAATTTGTACATTACAAACACTACCTAGATTTTCAGTTGTAATCTTCGTTTCAATACTTAAGCAGTTCACAAGCATTTCAAAAACGAAGTTTATTTTTTTATCATTGACATAGAGCTCTCGACGTTTAATAGTTTATAATACGTATTTTTCTTGTCTTTGAAAATTTTTGACGAAGCGTGAGTAAAATTGATGAAGTATATGTTACAGTTTAACTAACAATATATTATTTTAGGCTACATGGGCGAGTGTGGTCTTCGAGGAGGATATTCCGAAATTCTGAATATGGATCCAGAAGTGAAAGCGATCCTGCTTAAATCAATCTCTGCAATGTTATGTCCAACGATTCTGGGACAAGTCACGATGGATGTGGTGGTCAATCCACCGCGACCAAACGAACCATCGTACAAACAGTTTCAGGAAGAAAAAGCTAACGTTCTCAAATCTCTTGCTGAAAGGTCACGCATGGTAGTTGATACCATAAATAGTATCAAGGGATTCAAGGTGCGTAATTATATGCAGTATGCGTCGTAATAGTTGCTTGACGCACTTTGACAGAAACTGTTTAATTCCTAAAAGATAATGAAAGCATGGATTTAATTTATAAACTTTTTTTCAAGGCAAATCCGGCAATGGGTGCGATGTATGTCTTTCCCCAATTCACACTGCCTGAAAAAGCGATCCAGGCAGCAAAAGCCGAGGGAAAAGCACCGGATGTATTTTATGCATTTAAGTTATTGGAAGCTACCGGGATTTGCGTTATCGCTGGATCTGGTTTTGGGCAGAAACCCGGAACATATCATTTTCGAACGACCATTTTACCCCAAAAGGATAAAATTAAGACTATGCTTGCTAGTCTAAAAGAATTCCACGAAAAATTCCTTGAAGAGTATAGCTAAATGAAACCTGACGCTGTAAAAGCTAGACTATTTACTAAGTGATAATTTATTATAATATTTTATATACATTTATATACACATGTATATAAAGTTGTAAATACGGTCAAACAAGTGTGCTGGTCAAAGATAAGTAAAAGCTATTATTGATAAGTGATCATTGCGAAAAATAAGTTGAAATACATCGCGTAATTTTAGTTGAATTAATAAAGCAGCCACAATTTCAGCAATAGCAAAAATGAAACTACTATTTTCATTACTTCAATAAATATTCTACACAGGATTATCAGGGAAACGAAGAATGTAATCGTGTGGTTTCCACTAATACTTTTTTACATTTGGCACATGCCCAATATTAATTTTTCACTACACGTACATCACGCTACAAATTTTGAATATTTACACATTTTTTTCGGTCTATAAATAACTATATATATAAACAAATTATAAATTGTATATCAGATGTTACTTCACGTATATCACAGAATTTACAATTTGTAAGAAAGCCTTTCTATTTCTTCGATAAAGAACATCACATCACTCTCCGTCACACCAGAGTTTTGCAGTACAAGCCTGAAAAAGTTTGGATGTTCTCTCAGAGGCTGGTAAGTTATGAGCATTGATCCCTTGCGTACCATCTTTTCCTTAATAAGAGGAGCGATTTTTTGCAGCGCCAAAGTTAACTCTTCGCCTTTAAGGTGCCGCTTGGACGGAGGAACATACCAGAAACAGACATTGGTGCATTCCGGCTCAACGAGCAGCTTCCATCCGTCCCTTCCTCTTATGGTATCAGCAAAGTATTCGGAGAGCTGAAAGACTCTGTCAATGTGTGACTCGAGACCATCGGATCCCTTGGCTTTCCACATAAACCAGAATTTGAAGACGTCTGCTCTCCTTCCGCACTGAATGTGTTTGTCTCCAGAATCATACGAAGTGTCATAAAATTTATCTTTCTGGAACAGATATGTAGCATTTGCGCTGTGTGCCGCCTGCAGAAGGTTTTCGTGACGTGTCAAAAGTGTTGAGCACTGCTGCGGAGCTGCTAGCAGCTTGTGAGGATTCCAAGTGACTGAATCTGCTAATTCAATACCGTCCAGAAGATGGCTGTACTTTGCAGAGACCAACGCACCACCACCCCAAGCAGCATCGACGTGCAACCATATTTTATACTTTCTGCAAATATCTGCAATTCCCCTAAGCGGATCGAACGCTCCAATCACTGTTGTTCCCGCAGTCGCAGAGACCATCAATGGGACTCCACATTCCGCAACGGCCCTTTGAATTTGAGCTTCGAGATCATCGAGCATCATTTTTCCGCGGGAATCAACGCGCACGCTGTAAACATTACTGGTTCCGATTCCCAGGTAGGCACAGAGCTTTTTTATCGAGTAGTGAGCGTCTTCGGAAGTGAAAACCACCAGTCTCGGACCTTGGCTCAGGCCGGTTTCTTTCAGCTGTGGAAACTGATGATGCCTCGCAATGTTCACCGCGTATCCGTTCGCCATTGAACCCCCAGGGCAGAATATTCCGTCACCTTTGCCGTCTGGCCATCCCACGATCTTTCGCATTTCTTTTAACACAACTTCTTCCATTACAGAGAATACTGGGGACACTTCGAAAGTGTAGACGGAAGGATTCAGCGCGTCTGTCAACCATTGGGCAGCCAGTCCGTATGGATCGATGGACGAGTATAGTTGATTTATGAAACGAGGATGTCCTGTCTTCACGCTGTAACGAATCACGCTCTTCGCTAAGGACAGCAGATCCTCGTGCGTCAAGCCCTTGTCTTCCGGGTTCAGATTTATTGCGGACAAGAGGTCTATTGGTGCCGTCCATTCGACTACCCGATTTTTCCTAGATGTTCCCTGGAAGAAGAGCATTAAAGAATTCGATTATGCCGTCATTTAAATAACAAATTTTTTTTTAACGTACACAAAAGACATCGAAGTCGCGAAAAAACATTTTGTAACATTTAAAGTATAAACTAAGATATTTGTGCCACTGTGATTTCGTAGTCTGCAGAGAAAGTCGATACATTATATACTTTACGCTTACTACGCAGATACACACTATATAATGAATTCAATTTCAACATCGTTGATATGGTCCGGTATTATATCCTTAGAGGTTACTCTGCACCGAGGTATTAATTAGGTTTGCATGCAATCGAAACGTAATATGATATAATTTGGCAAACAACGAGTATCCTATGAATATGTGAAATAGACAAAGGAGCAGAACAACATAATATCTCAGGATCCGGTTTAAAATCATTGTATCTCAAGTTAACATTTTGTTGGCCACTGCTGGGTACATGATTCTTGAGGGAATAAAGATGCACTTCAATTTATTTTGCAAAAAATCACCTTTGATGCAAACATGTGTTGCTAAACCACTTGATGCATTTTCAATCAAGGCTTGATATAGCACTGAAAATATAATCCATCAGTAAATTTACTAAAATAATTTTTTGTTTTTCAACGAAGTATTGTATTTTTCGTAACAACATCACTTTACATAAAAAAAAATGATTGCTTTGTTACCTATGCGAAATACGAGACCATGAGATCATTCTTGATAAAATGAGTTTACCAGATTAACAAGTACTAATCATATAGGATGTCAGAGAAAGTAGCAAAAAAAAATTTGCTTTCACAACAAATTCGAGAAACACTAATTTTAGAAATACTGAGATGACAGTGTAATTCCGAGTATCTAATCACAGACGACTGCAAAAAAATGATGCAGTTATGCAGAAAATTTGACGGAGAATTTTCCAAGAAAACTTTGATCTATCTTAGAAATACGGATCTTTCTTCACGCAACTGCTAATGTATGAACTAATAATCAGTAACTTCCGTTTTCACGTTTCACTTCCGTGATTCCAAAATAAGAAAATAAAGGCACTAACTCACCTCGAATACGGCCTTCTCGATGACGATGTCCATGAAATCGCGGAGGAACTGTTCGTGGTTTTCTTTAATCGGAAGACTGCGCCAAGTTGCTTGATTCAAACTTGAGGAAGATTCGTTGTGCCTCGGGAAATTTTTCGATTCACCGTCGTCGTCCTCGTCATTACGGATTGATACCGAACGAAATTGACCCTGCAACACATCGACGGGCAAACTAGTGGCGTCTCCGTTCTTCGGATTCAGAGGCGGCCAATCGTTAGAATCCTGCTTCTGATCCCAGGACTGGTCGAAGGTCCCCTCGGTGGCTGGCATGGTTTATCGCTCGGTGACGTTCGGCCGAGGAGTTGGTGAACCGTGTGTCGCTAGAAACGGTTCCACCCACCTTTATAAGCCAACGGAGAATCCGCCAAGGACATAGTGAGAATGCGAGCAGGGGAACTCCGGTGTCGATATTCAATGCATGCCGTTTTCCTTCTTTCCGTTAGGTTTTCTTTTCACCATCCGCTTTCGTCATTTATCTGCCTGATTCCCCGGTGTCTGCGGGTTTCCACGCATTGCCTGAAAAAATGCCCACAGCCTTCATTGGGAGTCGTGCTCTTTCTTTTACTTGTCACTTTACCCTTTATTACCAATTACGTGCGTCATCGAGCTATATTATATTAATGTATACTGCATTTCTCCAAACCAGAAACGCGGTAACACCATTTCCAATCTTGCATACAGGGAAAGCCCGTCGGTGCGGGTGTTCCAAGAAAATTACTACGTTCAAGTAACTAATAAGGCAACACCTGCAATACTCTGCGTACGCGTGTCTTTGCTTTACCGCAAAATCTATAATTATTTTGAAGATGACGCGAATATGAGGGATTCGGTCGAATCTTCCAAGAGGACAAATTAGCAGCTTTCTGCATCATTCACTCGAGCGAATATGAATTAACGAACCTGATTGAGAATTTTTAAGACTTTCCTTCAGCTTTACCGAGAGTCAACGACTAGAACGTAGAGTTTTTGTAACTCTGTTTTTTTCTATTTTTTTCATACTTATAATTCACCGGTATTTTATTTTGCTAGAATCAGGCATACATTTTCAAATACTACATTTGCCGAATGATAGAAGCGATAAAAATCAGCTACTAAACAGTGGCACAGCAATGTATTATGTCGATGAACCGTGACATACTTAAAACGGCTACTAAAATTCTATTACGTGTGAAAACTCTAGAATTTCAATTACTAAATAATGGATGTTAAATATTTCGTACGTTTGGCATATAAGTATCATCATGGTCATAAAAAAAAATGATCAAATATTCTAACGCCGAATGTGAAATGAAAGTACTTGGTTGAAGTATTAAAAAATCTTTTTTTAAATCTGAAACAGATAAATAATTTGCATAATCTTCTTTTTTGTCAACAAGCTCAGAAGTAGCCATGCTATCAATGCATAATTGATCTGCTAAAAATAATACTAAGTCAACAACTCTGGTCAACCAATTTTTTTTTCCTAAGTTTACGTTTAAATAAATTAATTTTGATTCTATACATCGAATAATAACCAAAATCTTAATTTATTACTTATAAAGTTTGCTTTTGTCTTTTTTACATTGATAAAATAAAAATTTTCAAACAAAAGTGATTTAAATGCCAAAGTGAAGTTTGTTTAATTGTTGCTTACAATAAATGTTTGAGAAATAAGGTATTTTTTCTGAAAATCCGAAATGTTCTTCTGGTTCATACAAAAGCAAACTTTATCTAATAAAACTCTTTTTTCTTTCACTAGTTACGTGGAAAAAACCAAAATTGGACATCGAGAACCCAGACTCGAAATTGGTGTTTGATAGGTGTAATGCTAGACGTACACGATGTAATAGGGTTTACAGTAGACGTAGTTATTGATACCGCATCGTTAACCGTGCACTGCTTTCCTCTGCAAAATTGTGAAAATCTTAAATTACATTGACGGAATGATTCGCGTACAATAAGATTCAAAACGATTGTCTGCTCTTCGGTAACAAAGCCGTAGATATAACTTAAATGATTTTAACTGGTTTTCGTACATTAAATAATTAAATAACTGACCAATAAGTAACAAGAATATCAATATATACGCATTTATTTTCAATAAGAAGGCCTTTGAAGATATTTCCCGCGTGATTCGCACTTTCAATATTAAAATTTCTAATCAAAGGTTAATTTCAGCTACCAACTACAAGCTATCAATTCAGGATTTACTTATTAAATGAATGCAAACTATGCTGTGAGATCGACGACACTGGTTTGTCAGCTGCTGTAATTAGCAGCTTAGTTCATAAATTAAACAGGACAACTGTCATTACAACTTTCACGATCCTGAATATACGGTCCGAACGAGATTTCAAAATAGCAGAATAAATCAAAGGTTCGTTTGTAGCTTAATTTTAGGATTCAACGTGGTATAATAATATAAAATGGTACATACAACTGTGAAACCCAAACGAGCAGCAGAAATCGGTGAATCTGCTGCACGACCCGTTATATACAAAACTACCGCAATTATGTGTAGCAATTAGTTGTTAGTTATACCAATCAGCTGACGAATAAAATTGCAGCCTGCAGAAACATTTACAATTGAAAAACAGTTTATAAATGAACCTGGACGCAACCTTGCAAGGTATAAAATTTAAAAATGGCACTTACTTTATCATTTTCACTCAATATAAGCATAAACATATACTGTGCAGTTCTTCCTCGATACTCTTTTTACTTTTTATCATCTATGGTGATATGAGAAATGTAACGGCTTCGGTCAGAAGCGAATTATTCTAATTTCAATGAATAATTGCGTTTTCGAACCTCAAGTATCCGAAATACAAGTGTTTAGAAAAATTACGGTCTAACTATTTTTACGATTTGCTGTCTGTCCCGACGAAAGCGGCAAACTCCGGCGATGATCTCGGAAATGGCTTGATGAAAAAATTTGAAATTTACACGACTTTAAAACCAAATGATGGACGTTAAAAATTGCCACGTTCCGTTTTCTTTGACCGTATGCTTCTGTCGAAAAAAATTCATAAAACTCGATGGACTTCGACACAGTTCGTACGACATTTATAGCGAAAATTTCTTACTAATTGCTATAAAACGAACAAAACAAATTCAATGAGAAAGAATTTCACGAAAAATGAAGGAACCAGTTTATTCTTGTAAACAACGGGTCATTTATCTTGCAGATTCGAATTTCCAGAAATTCGACCAAGAAGATGTGGCTGTAATAACGGTGAGCGACGAAAGTGGCAAGGCAGCGCAATCAAATTGGCATTAAAAAGCAAATTGCTCAGTTCATGATGCTTAACTAAAACGGAATCAGGAGAAGGGAACCTTCGTTCTGCAATAAACTTACTATATCCACTCGCGTGAATACGAAGCCGATGATAATTCACTGCAGGACGTTGCGTAGGGAATATACTGACTGGCAATGCGCTAAATATTTCAGGATCACATTTACGCGACCTGCAGTCAGCGTATTCCATGCAACGTCAAAGATAATCTTATGCATCTCAATTATACTCAAGTGATAGAATCGCTGAATTAGCTACATCTGTTTTGTCTCGACCCTTATATTTTATTTTTTCAACGGCTTTTGTTATCTAATCGGGATGAGGAAGAACCTTGTCTAAAAACAAAACCAATAAAATATATTATAATTTTTTAAATTTTACTCTTCTTTTATACAGTAAATACGTTACACGTATAGTTTGGTGAGAATATAAGATTATTTTACACGGTCAACGTATAGTTTATTCCCACGCAATTTCAAACCCAAAGGTAGTTGCTTTAAATTCCAATAATCACTAGAATCTCTTTGTAGCCACATTTTGAAGAAGTGGACTTTTTCTTTTGTTTCCCATAAGTAGCTATGGTGTTGATTTGCATACTGGCGTATAGTAATATTGTACGTAACACACCGTATAAGAAAATAAAATCGAGAATGGTGGCGACGGATATACCTTACATTAATTTTGACACATTCTAGGCCACCATCCTCGTTTTATTCGCAAAAATAATTGTACAGTACCGTTTAAACAATAAAGCTAAAATGCTCCCTCTGGTCTTCACCGTTTTCCGTCGCCACTATTATGTATACCATCGGTCATTTATGACTCGAAAGTTATATTCCTTATGAAACTAATTCTCAGCATTTGTTTTTATAATATTAGTAGTGAAATGGAATCGTCAAAATGTCCCGATTAAGAATATGCAAACGCAAATGCGATATCTACATTTAGTAAATTTTTATTTAAAAATGAAGATAGAAAAGCGCGAAAGATTTCCTTGGTAGGAGCGTAACTTCTAAAGTGCCGCCGAGTTATTAATAACCCAGGTGTAGACCAGAGGGTTAGTAATGCCAGTAAACACAGGGTGTGCACTAGACTGCCTCAAAAAATACTTTATTTTTTTTTTTCGATCTCCCACTTCATGAAATCATAGTTTTTAACATAACATTGAACCTCGTGAAAGGAAATTGCCGTGCGATTTTTTTAAGCGGTGCCGCATCGACATTTTTTGTTCGCTATTTAATTAACACGTAAGAAATCCAATTCTGACGGTTGAAGGGAGATAATAATTGTTCTATCCAACAGACGGAACTCTGTAAGATAGCATTTGATAATTTATATGTTTTCTTTGAATCGGCGTATCGTAAAAATTTTTCCTGATTGGATTTTGGCTACGTCAGAGCAAGACGATTGGTCTTGAAGAGGCCAATCGGTGCAATGCTGACAAGATAGTTAGTTGCAAGAATGCAAATTTGAATTCTAAGAATGATACTTTGCGAACTGCTCGTCACGTTCTCTTCTCTCACGTTCGTTAAGTTTGGTCGGTGAGAGTTCGCGAGCCTGAGTTGAAATTGAAGATATGAAATAAAGAAATGAAAATGATAAATGAACGATTGTCGGTGCGAGACCATTGCGCATCAAGATGGTAACTAAATCTAAATCTATATGGTTCTTAAAAGCTATGGTATGAGTATGTGAGCTCTCTTATGATAGTTGCACGTCGGTAGGTTACGATACAGAGAGGGTGCAGCCATAATTATCGGCTCTGGCGTAACAACCGCTCTCATTTAAGACCTTGATTACTATTGGTCAAGAGTTGGTCAGGGTTTTAAATTATCAGGCGCGTTGACGCTGATCGTTCAATATATATGTGTGCGTGTGTGTGTTTGTAATTTAAGAGCTTAAATTTGAACAGGTGTATTTTTATATCTAAATGGCACTTTTGAACATGTTTGCGAGAGAAATTTTTTTTCTCACTTACACACCCCAATGTAATATATGTACACCACGTATATCTTGACTGATCAGCGTCAACGCACCTGATAATTTAAAACCCTGACCAACACTTGACCAATAGTAATCAAGGTCCTAAATGAGAGCAGTCATTGTAATATCGAAGGCCGGAAATGAATTGAAATTGCGAGGCCTGTTGCTGGAGCAGTTTTGTTTAATTACACATTCTCCATCAATGTTATATGCGTTGCGTATTTGATGACGGTAATACATGCATTGCTTTGCCTGAATGTACACTAAAAATGTACTGCCTCAAAAAAAAAAACCTTGATTTTTTTTCGGTCTCTAACTTCATGAAACCTCTTAATATTAAGGTCGTTAAATAATTTTTGACCTTAAATAACTCTTGCAGGAGTACATTTATCATAAAATGACAAAAGACCATTTTTCTAGAGCGTTCAATTTTTGAACAAAATATGTTCGCGAATGCACTGTAGGACGGATTTTTAGCTAGTTATAAAAATCAGAAGGAGGAAACACCATTTTTACCGTGTTATTCATATGAAAAATAGAAAAGTGCGACGCGCAACCTCTTAATGTTAATATTAAGAGCTTAAATTTTCACAGGCGTATTTTTATACTTGAACGAAACTTTTGAATCCATTTCCAAGAAATTTTTTTTTTTTCTTTCACATCCCAATATATATATATATATAAAAAATACGCATACAACCGTAAAATTTATCCAACATTTTCAGTCTTATGTGACTTATTTCATAACAGACGGAAGTATAATTTATAATGTGCACAGTAAATCATCAAACAAAAAAAATATACATACGCATATAGTATATGTCTGGTGAAGAGGTAAATTTTTTCAAAGATTTTCGAAAATTAGCAATTTTTCACAATAAATTATGAAAAGGATAACGGTGAACGAGCGTGTTGATTTTAATGAGCCCTCATCTGCATTGTCGGCTGCATGGGCAGCTCTGTTTTTATGATATGAGTGAATTGTGATTAACGCTAAAATAACTAGAGGGCAATGAATCGAAACATAACGCAGCAGGAAATTTCCACTCGCATTATACTATCGAACATAGACGGCGCATACACACCGCGAACTGACTATATCGATTGCTACACGCGTACCTACAACTACTACATTATTAAATACATAAAACTCTGCAAAAGGTTTAATTAACCGCATTGTTTCAAACTACGGCAGATATTACTGACGCCTTGAAGGACATGGAAATTGCACTTACATATAATACACGTCACGAACAATCCAATTAGATGAATAATGTATTTGCAATAAAGTTGGTAAGCTAAGGAATGGAGTGAATTGGAAATAGCGTTAAACTCAATCTGTGAGATTATCGCTGGTGTCCGGGATGTAAATGACATGCCAAACTAAAATGTAGTGTTACAGAAATATTTGTGCAAATGTTGAATTTGTCACGATATGTTAGAATTTGTGTTACAAAATACTTGAGGATCTCACTTGACTTGATACGTTAAAAAAGATGAATTGAGAGGAAACTTTCGGGAGTTTGAAAGGAAAGAAAATTTGCCGTCATTGCAATAATGATACGAGGAATTAGTTTATTAACCAATTTGAGACTCTCACAAAAATTCCAAATCAACACATGAGATTTTGGTACATTTATGTAAAAAAAATTTAACGTCAACTTGCAGTGAAACCGTATTACTCAAAAAAGATGACAGGTTCTGTACCCCTGTTCTGTTATACGTATAACGATAAGTCAACAATGATTATATACTTGGAGAAAATATTGCATGAATAGCCAATTGGCCGTATGTTGCTACTGCGTCTGTTACTATTGTTTCTGTACATTTGATATTGTGATTATTATAGATAGAAGTTATTCGAGTAATCTTGGTGTCACTAAAAAATTTAAGTTACCGATCGCGCTCTGAACAATTATTTTATATATTCACGCCTTCTTTACGCTTCGTTTCTTTCTCGCACTACTCCATGGATTACGATTATACATCTCGCACGGGTATAATATATATCTTAATTCATATCACCTTGGCGAAATCTCCTGTGTGCGAATCAGCAATTCTCTAAATCCCTTATCTCTTCCAAGGTCCCTGAAACCTAAGAATTCGTTACTTTCGGATCTACACCATTTACAGAGGTCATATCGGATCTCCGCATTCCACTGATCAAACCGATATTAATTAGAAGAAAAGACGAAAGGAAACAAGTACGAACTTTTAACACGTTTTTAATCAACATCCGTCAACCCAATGGTACACTTACTTCCTCGTTCTAGTTTTTTGTCGTTAATTTGAAATATGACCGTGTTATTGAGACATTTGAAAAAAGAAAAGGCGAACTATGAAATTATGCATTTTCAACGTTAATCTCCCAATTATAAGAAGACTCTACAATAAAACCCAAGTTTTCAAATCAAACGCTAATGTAATTATCGCTTTTTCCTCTTTTCGTCGCTTACCTAGCTCGGCATTTTTCGGGATCGTGTGTGATCCATAAATTCTATGAAGCAATACAGATACGAGCACATGCCAGCGAATTTCGCTACAAGGTGAATTCTCATTTTCAGTTATTAGGCTCCTCGTTGCATCGTGACTAAATCATTTTGATCGCAATTTTACGCTTTGGATAGCTAACATATCGTATATCTACATACACTATTTATTTGTCTTTGATGACTGACGATCAGTATGCATGCTATACATATAACATATTCGTTATCATTTAACGTTATGCAACTTACGAACTAAGCAAATGATTTTCATATTTGAATATTCATATATACAACTATAACATATACCGTATTGACAAGAAACTCTATATTATTCTCCCATCGAGTGGCAGCGGCCATCACCATTTACTGATATGAATTAGTTAGGAATTGAATCAATCAAAAATATATATCTATAATACGCATATTTAAAATATTTTTTTTCTTTTATTTCACAATCATTCTCGCGAGTTCCAAGTTTATTGCAATTATGATATTACTGTCTTAATGATTGCTACTATTAAGGATCGTTAAAGTAAAGGTGGAAATAAGAAGTTAATTCTTCAGACAATATTAGGAAATACTGTGATGTTATTTATGAAGACTCATATACATGTATGTTATATTATATTTTTTCTTAATTATATGTAAAAATACGTGGGAAATTATGAGGTCACTTATCCCGGATAGTGTAGTAATTGGGACAACAGTTAGAACATGGTTAAACTACAATATGTCGCTGAGGAGTCGGATAATTGAGAGTACCATACACCAAGAACTGGATGCAAGCTGTTATACCTTGATTTTGCTAAATCAACTGCGGTAAAGCATTGCATTTTATAATTAAATATAACTCTCTTGATAGGGTATAATTTTTACCACCACACAGTGTTGGTTTCAAATGTCTGACCCCAATGCTGATATCAAAAAGTAGGGATGCTGCTGTTATTTCGTGTAGTGTTAGATCTTTTTTTTTTTTAGAAGATTTCGCTTCATACATAATTACGATCAAATCTTCGACCTTCTCTAGCGACGAGCGCGTTCATTTGACCGCGACCGAAATATCCCGCGAGCCAGAAACAAGGCAGCGAATTCTTTATTTTGAATCGTATAGATTTCTCCAGTTATTCTGTACAGTAACCTTGGGCGGAGGGCAAAAGTTTGAAAATAAAGTATTAAAAAAAAAAAAAAAGTTAAAAACTCGCGTCATACAAATTGTAGACGTTGTTATATTCTTGAATTCAATCGCGGTTCAATCAACTGCATTTATAATACACACATACTTATATTGGTTTTTCATTTCATCACTTGTTAAAAATGATCGTGGCAGCTTCGGATCATTAATTTTACGTGCACATACACTTTCAAACCGGGCGAGTCAGCTGTGCGAGCTAATTACTCGCTGCAACGACAACATGTCTATATCTCTCGATTATAACGTGTAAATTGTAGTATATTGTAGATGCGTTATAGGATTGATCAGCGAACTCGAGTGATGTTATCTATGTATAATATATATTATAAGTAATTCACGAGTCTTGTGATAAATTTTATACATTTTAAGGCACATGGAATTTTGTTTCTATACATATCTATGGATTTGCACAAACATATATAACTATTCTCCATTTTTCTGGCCGTTACCGCCGTATTCTCAACCGAAGTAAGCGCCACAATTTGAACATCTCCGATTTTTCAAAGCCAGACAAAACAATATTCCAAGTGGAAAGAAAAATATCGCACAGAAGAGGCCCAGACACGTATAATCATCCTCCAGCATGCCCACCTGTAATTAAATTTGAATCAATTCGTTTTAATTAGCTATCTTACTTTTTTTGCCTATTTGATTTTTCGCCACGATTTTGCATCTCAATCTAACGCGAGGCTAGGCCTAGGCCAACCTTCCGATTTTCGATACAACTTCTGACGTATTCCTGGATCGAATAAAATACTCGCCAATCTTTTTTTGGCCTTTAACTAATGCGGCTATGCAATGGTGTGAAATAAGCGTTGTTTTCCGGAGGCATCTCGAAGTAATTAGAATGTAGATTAGTTCATTAATTTGATTGCATAACCAGATTACATCTGAAAGGTAAAGCTAGTTTAAATTCTCGAGACTTAAACTTTTACCAAATATACGTGTAGCGCATCATACGAGAGAATTTCACGAACGAAAAAAAAACAAGTTTTACAGAACCCAAAATGAATTGGTCTTTGAGTCGACACTAATACGAAAAATATAAGTCAAGATTTGTATAAAAATGTTATTCACGGTTTCTATTTTGCTTATTGTCTTATTGGTTTGTGCCAATAGACATTTTAATGCTTATGTCATTCTACGATGGCTGCACTTTATAAATGCAGTCTTTGAAAGTAGGTGAGAAACGATTTCATGTTATATTATATTTAGTGATTTAAAAACATCAAGCTTCTCAATGAAGTTATTGAGTTGGTTGGAAGTATGATTTTGAAAATACGTATAGAGAGAAGATATTTTTGCTCCGAAACAGATTTTTTTAAAAGCCCCATTTTTCAGTTTAGCAATTGCTCTCGTTTTAACCATTACGGATATAGTTATTACGGCAATTAACAACGGTTCAGCATTGAATTAACCTATGCACACACGGGATACCAAACAGAAATCCGTAAATTGTAAGTAGAAACTCGCGGAATAGGAATCAGTAAATAAGGCTACAAAAAAGAAGTCTAAATTCTTTCTCTCTCTACCATGTATCCAGAATAGCTCACGTAATTGATGGATTTCATCTTTGACAGGCTGCATGATACATACTAAATCTTTTTTGTCGATTCTGAAAAAATTCAAGCTACCCCAGTGTGAAGCTATGCAACATTTTACCCTCTTGACATTTTCTGATGACAGCTTTTTTTCTAAAACATGTCTTTTTTAGCCAAAAATGCATTACTAGGGCGTAAAAATTCGAACGAGTATTTTAAAAAACGAAAATGTAGGTTTTGATATCCTTTTTAAGTTTAGCATAGAAAAAACTGAGGAAATTTTTCTCCTTAAGATGCGGACATAATTTCCGGCGGCTAAAAATAGTCGAAAAACGGCCGTGTTCACAAATATGCACTGTGCTAAAAAGAGTTGTAGAGAATTTTCTAATAAAGCAAAACGATGGTAAATTTGTCTTCTTTAAAGCACTGTTTGTAACGTCTGATTCTCTTTATTTTTAAGTCCGCTATCTAATATTTAGTGCGGCAAGAAATTTCGACTGGTGTACCCAAACTTTTGGCTGGCAGTGTATATCGTATTTTTGCACATATATAATAACCAATTTATAAATAAATCAGAATATGACGTTGCACATTGATAAATCGTAACAGATTCCTTATCATACGTGAAAAGAATTTTTATTAAATTTTTGAATTCAGATGTAAAATCTAATTTTTTATCCAATGTCTTCAGGCCGAAAATCTTTAAAAAAATTAAAGCCAGAGAAGGACTCATTTTTGTTTTTCGAGAATATTTAGATTTTTTACAACACCTATTTGGAAAGTTCGATTTTCGAAGCTCGTGGAGCCTGCATAAAATTCCCCATTTCCGAACAATGCGGTAAAACGAAGTTGACGCATGAGCACAACTGGAATGCTCAAACTTACACACTAAGTGATTTCTTTGGCGCATGCGCACTTTCAAATAATTCAATTTCACGCACTGTGTCATTGAGCGTAAGTCATCTAACCCTAATTTAACTCGCTGTCAGTGGCATCTTCGTTACTTCTCAAATGAAACTTTCCTTCGCAGATTCCTTGGAAGAAATAGCGTGTCACACAGACGGATAGACGATATCTGACTCGTGTTTTATAGCGCTCGCCTTTGCGGCACACGCTGCAAACTTCATACTCATCGGAAATCGTCCACTTTTCGCACTTGTAATACAGTAGTAGCAAAATACTATTTTGTTTGTTTTGTTTTGTTTTGCCAATAATAACGTAACATTGATATCTCACTCATAACGAACAATGCACGCGTGAATAGGAAGTATGATTATTGGCTTACTCTGCAGGCAGGGCAGGCGCCGACGAGGATTATTTCGGGGACAATCACAGTCGTTGTGGTCGCAGGTTCAGTTGCTCCGTAGGATGGCAAGTAGGAACCCTGGACAGGTATTCCATTTCGCGGATAATACCCCGGAGGTGGCTGCCACGAACCAGCTACATGCGAAAATGAAGAGAAACATGCATGGGATTAAAAATGAAATAAAGTAAAGAATAATGTCCGATTTGTCAGATGATCTGCAGTTATCATATGCGATGACTGTCACTCTCATGCATGGGACGCGGTGAAATGAAAAATACCGCCTGAATTCAAAATAACATTGGCATTGATTCCACCGCTTGCCAATCGTCGTAAAGATGATAAGTGAATTTTTTGTGCGTTTCAATAAAGATTCAATGTCAATTGTTATAATATACCTACCTTGCGGCGGATTCGTCGAAATGATCGGAGGTTCAGTTGCAGAGTAGGGTGGAGGCCTATCATTTCCTGGTTTTAAGGGTTGTTTTTCCATGGCTATATCTCTGATGTGTTGTTAAAACCGCGGTCACCGATGAGAATAGTAATCTAATGAATCACGGAGAAGTGTAGATCTGTCAAAAGCTATTTATGCAGTCGGCACATAGACGTACAACAGAGAGAATTATGAGGTATTATACATCGGTGACAGCTCGTCGAATTGCGCAACAATTAGCTCGAATATCCTTATGACTTGCTGGAATATTATTCGTAGAGCGAATAGAATTATACAGATGAATTCCACGTTACGTTATCATACTACAGCCACTGATGAACAACATTGGGAGATACTCCAACTTTTGCGATAACGAATACTCATTTCAACACTTGCGATTTGTTATTTTATTGCTTCATTATGCTCCCAATCTCTGCTCTCTTACAACAACGACATAGTACCATCTATACTTGGAATGCTCAATCAATGATTAAATTTCGATTCATAGGTACAATAAATACCTGCCTTACCCAACGGAATACGCCTAGGAGTATGCAAAAATAGCCTAGAGGGAGTTTAGTGCCTAGTAACCAGTGTTAGTAACGAAAACGTATCACGTCGCTTAGCGATGTTCTGACCATCGTGGGACTCTAGCTCCGCTCAGTCGACGTTAGCTCTAATCAATTCTGCATAACCTATGGTTTCGGGTGGCTGACTGTCAGTCTGCCACATTCACATTATTTTCGATCCCTTTAACCCAATTTCAAACTTTCTCAACTCATCTGGTCATTCTTCGAAGATAATAGGCCACTCGTACGCGGGTTGTAGCCGTATTAAATCGAAAATAATTAAATCGTCGGCGTATGATAAAGTGACGTAACGCAACGGAGACCGCGGTGAAACCGTACGGTAACGAATGTTGAAATATCGAAAATGCTTACGTCAATATGTTTCCAATTCTTTCACCTAGTTGATTGCTCGGTCAAATCGTTCTTCAATTTTCATTCCATAACGTGTTAAATCACGGTTAATCACGATCTACGACGATGCAAAATAACTCCAAAACCAGAGAGATGTTTATCGTTCGTGCTCTCGAAAAAATACTCGCCGACCGCGATATCAAGCGGTCTCACCTTTCACAGCTTAAAAAATCATGCGAATCTGCTCTCGGTAAGTTGGGAATTCATTTTTATAGACCTTTGTTTATTATTAAGCAAGAGAGTTAGTCAATGATACTGGCGCTAGGTTCTTGTGCTACAAGTTCGTCACAATTTTTTACCATTTTTTATACAGACGATCTGCGCAATGAGATTAAAGAAGTTCCAACTGTCACGGGTGAGGAAACCACATCCAATGCTCTTCCGTTACCCAAAAGTGACTCTAATGTCATTTCGGCAGAGAAATATTTTCTGCCATTTGAACTGGCCTGCCAAAGCAAGTCCCCTCGGATTGTGGTCACCGCATTGGATTGTTTGCAGAAATTAATAGCTTATGGCCACCTTACTGGGAATGTTCCCGACTCTACTGAGCCTAACAAATTGCTAATTGTTCGTATTGTTGAGACGATTTGCGACTGTTTTATGGGACCCCAAACGGACGAAGGAATTCAGCTGCAGATTATAAAAGCCCTTTTAACCGTTATGACCAGTCAACATGTGGAAGTTCACGAGAGGACAGTTCTGCAAACTATTCGTACAGTTTACAATGTTTACCTTGCATCCAGAAATCTAGTTAACCAAACAACTGCAAGAGCAACTCTAACGCAAATGATTAATGTGATTTTCGCTCGCATGGAATCTCAAGCGGTAAATATTCCTTAGTTATTCCTGCAAATGTTAGTTTATTAAAAAATTTACTAGTAAAGATGTTACTTAGCTTGCAAAAAATCTTTTCATTCAGGAGGAAGAATCTTTGAGAGCTGAAAACGAGCAGCAGGAAACTTTGGCAGCTACTGCAGGTGAAACAGAATCTGAAGCTGTGATAAACGAGGAGTCTTCAATAAGTGATCCTACAGAAGCACATATGTTAGTGAAATCTATTCTTGATCAGATGGTGAACACCATTGTGCCTGAGGACCCAAGCCCAGTATTAGCTTCCGACGAAGTTTCGCTTGATCAAGTACCGACTGATGACACAACCGATGAAAACACTGTGGAAAGTGATAATATGGTCACAGCAAAATTCACTCATGTCCTGCAAAAAGATGCCTTTCTTGTATTCAGGGCACTCTGCAAACTTTCTATGAAGCCTCTGCCTGATGGGACACCAGATCCAAAGTAAATACTGATGTTTTTATGCTCGTTTCTTTTATTCCATGTATTAGTTTGAATTGCTGATCAGAAATGGTAAAATCAAAGTTCTTTTCAGGTGAAACAAATTTTCTTCTAATCTGAAAGTAATTTCAACTTCCCTTCTTTTTCAGGTCCCATGAGCTTCGTTCAAAAATTTTATCACTTCAGTTGCTTTTGGGTATCCTACAGAATGCAGGTCCAGTATTGCGATCGAATGAAATGTTTGTGATAGCTATAAAGCAATACTTATGTGTTGCACTATCTAAAAATGGGGTCTCATCCGTGCCTGAAGTTTTTGAGCTGTCCCTAGCCCTGTTCTTGGCCCTACTGGCGCGGTTCAAAGTTCACTTGAAAATGCAGATAGAGGTGTTCTTCAAAGAAATTTTCATGAACATATTAGAAACCTCCAGTTCATCCTTCGAGCACAAATGGATGGTCATACATGCTCTGACACGGATTTGTGCAGATGCTCAAAGCGTTGTGGACATCTATGTTAATTATGATTGCGACCTTTCAGCAGCAAACTTATTTGAAAGGTCAATAACTCATATTTTATGATTAATCAGTACACGAATAATGGTTTACTATACGGATACATGGAGATAAAAAAAAATTGTACATTCACTGAGTAGTAATCACTCGTTCAAATTCCGAATTATCAACATCATGAAAATCGGATATCACAATTTATTTCCATGTGGACAATAATTTACGATTAATCCTTGTCAACTTTTTTTTGCAGGCTTGTTAATGATCTATCCAAAATCGCCCAGGGCCGTCAAGCATTGGAATTAGGCGCCTCCCCTAATCAGGAAAAGTCTATGCGTATTCGAGGCCTAGAATGTCTAGTTTCGATATTAAAATGCATGGTCGAGTGGAGCAGAGACCTTTACGTTAATCCTAGCGTGCCTGCGGACCAACAGCCACCTTCCGAGCCCCCTGATCCTCCCCTTGAACCGCCCTTGCCTCACTATGGTAGTGCGGGTAGCCTTTCATCCGCAAATTCAAGCTTGACAGGAAATAAAGAGATCCCAGATTCCCCAGAGCAATATGAAGTCCAAAAGCACCAAAAAGAAGTCTGGGAAGCTGGAATTGACATGTATGAATGAATTCTCCTGAGTTTAATTCAACGAAAATGAAGCATTCAGATTTTCCAAGTTTCTTAATGCCATCTCATTACAGATTCAATCGAAAACCGAGCAAAGGTGTCCAGTACTTACAGGAACAGGGTCTGCTTGGTGGGTCGATAGATGAAGTGGCTCGCTGGCTACACATAGATGACCGCCTGGATAAAACAGCGATTGGCGATTTCTTGGGTGACCATAATCATAACCAAGTTATGTATAGCTACGTGGATCAGATGGAATTTGCAGACAGGGATCTAGTCACCGCTCTCAGATATTTTCTTGAGGGCTTCCGGCTCCCTGGAGAGGCTCAGAAGATTGATAGACTTATGGAGAAATTTGCTAGTCGATATTGCGAGTGCAATCCAAAGTAAGTATTTTTTAATGCATCGTTTTATTTTCTGTTCACCTATTTTATCATTTTATCATGGTTGTGGAATAAATTCTTCAACAATACGGATATTTTTCAGTAACGGTTTATTCACGAGTGCCGACACTGCCTACGTCCTTGGTTTTTCTATTATAATGCTGACGACTGATCTGCACTCACCGCAAGTTAAAAACAAAATGACTAAAGAACAATACATCAAACTAAATCGTCGCATAAGTGATAATGAAGATTTACCAGAAGAGTATTTGTCGAAAATTTATGATGAAATTGCTGGCAATGAAATTAAAATGAAATCTAATCCAAATCGGCCTGGGAAACAAGGTATAATAATTAAATGGTGTTGCTGGTTTAATTCTACATTGTTTTATAAAAATATTCACTATCTTAATATTTGATCTTCATAACAGTAATATCCAGTGAAAAAAAACGACGTCTCTTATGGAATATGGAGATGGAAGTTATTTCAACAGCTGCTAAAAACTTGATGGAATCAGTGAGCCATGTTCAAGCTCCTTTCACCACGGCAAAACACCTTGAACACGTACGTCCAATGTTCAAAATGGCATGGACGCCTTTTTTGGCTGCCTTTAGTGTTGGGTTACAGGATTGTGACGATCCAGAAATAGCTTCACTCTGCCTTGATGGTATCCGATGTGCAATTCGCATCACTTGTATATTTCACATGTCGGTAAGCGATCTACGAACTCTGTTATCTTGATATAAACAAATCTAACAAAAGTATTCTCAGATTTGTAAATCGCCATTACTTACATATGGAAAATAAATTAATTGTAGCTTGAACGTGACGCATATGTACAAGCACTTGCCAGATTCACATTGCTGACAGCAAACTCTCCGATAATGGAAATGAAAGCGAAAAATATAGATACCATTAAAACTCTCATCACCGTCGCTCACACAGACGGCAACTATCTTGGAGGATCGTGGTTGGACGTTGTAAAATGCATCTCCCAGCTGGAGCTAGCCCAATTAATTGGAACTGGTATCAGACCACAGCTTCTCGGACCACCTTCTAAGCCTCATTTTCCCTCACCACTAGCAAATCTTACTAGTCTAAGCCACAACAACTCCCATCAAACGAACAGTCTGATCCTCAGCTCTCTGGATCGTCAGTAAATTTTATTTATGTGTATTCAAACATTCAATTTCATTACAGAAATTAATTTTAATTCTTTGTTACAGCAAGTGTCAAAGAGTCAATAGGAGAAACCAGTTCACAAAGTGTGGTTGTAGCTGTAGACAGAATATTTACTGGCTCTATGAGACTAGATGGCGATGCCATAGTAGAATTTGTAAAAGCTCTTTGCCAGGTTTCGCTGGAAGAGCTTGCGCATCCTACACAGCCCCGGATGTTTTCTTTAACAAAAATAGTCGAGATTTCTTACTATAACATGGGCCGAATTAGACTGCAATGGTCTAGGATTTGGCAGGTGCTAGGGGACCATTTTGACACCGTTGGATGCAGTCCTAGACAAGACATTGCGTTTTTTGCCGTCGATTCTCTGAGACAGCTAGCAACTAAGTTTATTGAAAAAGGCGAATTCGCCAACTTCAGATTCCAAAAAGATTTCTTAAGACCATTCGAGCACATTATGAAGAAAAATAGATCACCAACGATCAGAGACATGGTCGTCAGATGTGTTGCTCAAATGGTACAGTCACAGGCACCGAATATACGCTCTGGATGGAAAAATATATTCAGCGTATTTCATCACGCCGCTAGCGATCGTGATGAAGCTGTTGTTGATCTTGCTTTCTCTACAACTGGAAAAATAATTAGTAAGGTTCTTCATGTATTCTATCGTCCTACATATATTATTGGTCTACATGTTTTTAAATACAAAATTTATTAATAGCATGATAAGTTATTTTATACAAAATATTCTAAATCAAATTTCTGTCATGTTTTTACCATAATCATTAATTACCCTTAAATTCTTATAGCAAACTTGCATTCATTCTGCTTGTACAAAAGATCATAATTTTGACACTTAGCTTCCATTTCCATTGCAGGTTGTACGCGTAGTTAAAAATTTACTAATTTTGTGATCATTATCATTGACTAAGCACTTAATTCCCTATCTTTTTCCACTTCCTTTTCTAGATGAACTCTATGCCGAACATTTTGGCATTATGGTTGATTCGTTTCAAGACGCTGTCAAGTGCCTTAGTGAATTCGCTTGCAATGCGTCATTTCCTGATACAAGCATGGAAGCGATTAGACTGATTCGTTCCTGTGCATCATATATTGATGCGAATCCTACATTGTTTGCCGAAGGAATGATGGATGACAATGGAACTGTGTCAGAAGAGGACAGAGCTTGGGTAAATAATTTTTTTAATATTGGCATTATAAGTTGGTGAAATCGAACCTATTTTTAATTTTAGGTAAGAGGCTGGTTTCCTCTGTTATTTGAATTGTCTTGCGTCGTAAGCAGGTGCAAACTAGATGTTAGAACTAGAGCTCTGACTGTCCTATTTGATGTCGTCAAAACGTATGGAGCTTCGTTTAAGCCTCATTGGTGGAAGGACCTTTTCCAGGTTCTCTTCAGGATCTTTGACAACATGAAGCTGCCGGAACAGCACACAGAGGTAGTACAACATTCCAAACAACAGAGTGTATGATATTGACTAGGGTTTAGAATAACATATATAGGATACGTAATTTCGGACTTGAGTAAACGTATTAAATAATCTTACCATAAATGACATTTACAGAAAGCGGAATGGATGACGACAACCTGCAACCACGCGTTGTATGCGATAGTCGATGTATTTTCTCAATTCTATGATACTTTGGGCCCTCTATTGCTAGAACAATTGTATGCTCAGCTTCTTTGGTGTGTGCAGCAAGACAACGAACAGCTAGCTCGATCAGGGACAAATTGTTTGGAAAATTTAGTAATAAGTAACGGTATCAAATTCACTGAATTAACATGGGAGAAAACTTGTCGTTGTGTTTTTAGTATTTTTGACAGCACTTTACCGACAGCTCTGCTCACCTGGAAACCACATTCTTCTAACAAAGAATCAGACCTTGAAGTAATAAATGGAGATTTCGACGGGCATATAGGAATTTTAAAACGAACAGTCAGTACACAGAGCCTGGCTGCCAACGACGATCACATAACAAGACTTTTCTCTGCTCTTCTAATTAAGTGTGTAGTTCAGCTTGAACTGATCCAGACAATCGACAACATTGTTTTTTACCCCGCTACTTCGAGAAAGGAAGACCAAGAAAATTTGGCGCTTGCTCAAGCAGACATGTTAAACGGTCGCACGCCAGAACTTGGTGGTAAGGGTGGCGGAGATCAGCAGAAAGAGGAGCAAGGAATGTATTGCGCTCTAACGTCTTCACATTTGCTGCAGTTAGTAGAGTGCCTCTTGAAATCTCATCGTTTTGCTAAAAGTTTCAACACAAACCATGAACAGCGTAATAATCTTTGGAAAGCTGGATTCAGAGGAAACGTAAAGCCAAACCTTTTGAAACAAGAAACTCAGTCACTAGCATGTGCGCTGCGGATTTTGCTAAAAATGTATAGCGATGAGGCACGCCGAGACGACTGGGCCAAGGTAGAGTCTCGTTTGGTGGAAGTGTCTAAAGAAGCCTTAGAGTATTTCTTGGCTCTATCCAGCGAGGCTCACCGAGACGCTTGGACACCGATTCTTCTGCTCCTGCTGACCAGAGTTTTGAAAATGTACGACAGCAGGTTTGCTGTTCATGCATCCAACTGTTACCCGCTTTTATGCGAAGTAATGTGTTTTGATCTCAAGCCCGAATTACGTTCGGTTCTCAGAAGATTTTTCCTGAGAATTGGCCCCGTATTTAGGATCACCCCTCAGTGACGATGAAGGCTCGTGTAAACACTTATATATATTTTATAACTTGTATTATTTTACATGTATATACATATTTATATGGCATACTGGTCTCTGTATATGAATATGTATGTATACGTAATTATGTATGTATGTAGCTACTAAATAGATGTAGACTTTTATCTTTAAGCACATTATATAGTACGTAGGAATAATATTTTCAAATTCTTCTGTTATACTATGTATAATTAAATTATGAAATGATCATAGCTTAGCGTTATGTCTATTCATATTTATCGGATGCAGCGAACGTTCATTTTCTCGCTTATATTATACTACCTACCGGATGTTTTTACGGTTCAACCGAATTTTAATAAATTCCGTACTTCAAGTTAAGCCCAAACAGCTCAATTAATTTTGATTAAAATATAAAGCTGCTGCGATGTTACTTTAGATTAATCTAAACTACACTTTACATATAATACGTAACCCTAATATAGTATCCTCCTGATAGTGTGTGTGAATATCGTATTCACACTAAAGAATCAGCGATACTTCGAATTCATCAGAAATTTCCTATTTCCTTATTTACCCCTGGAGCTATTTAAATAATATAACTCACAAACGTGGCTTGTTGTTCTAAATTACTATCTCAAATAACCGGTCTTACCTAAAATGAATAACTAGGTAAAATGCCGCAAAATTCTTGAACAAAAATTAGTACATCGTTCAAAGGAGAGTCTTGAGGAGCTTGTCTTGCTGTGCTTACTAGTTTATTCCAATCATCGCGATCAGCTGCATGATTGCTACCCTCGAAATTAATGATTGGTCCACGAATTGGGTATCCGGTTAGAATACAGGCTTGTAATACCCCTGCTGTGTTTGCAGGGTTCGTTAACGATCCTACATAGACTCCCCGTTGATCGACTGGAAGGCCTTGTTCAACTCTCTGGTCCATGGAGACTGCTAAAACCCATTCTCTGACTTCCTCTCGCTGTTCAGCGGACAAGCTTAAAGTTGTTGGCAGTGGTACTTCTACAGGAAAGTCAGTGACTTTTAAATCTTCAACATCCAACAACCCCCCATCGCCTTCTTCAATGCATTCCTCAAGGTCCAGGAAATGGTTGAGAAAAACAAAGGCCTCACTGTTCAGTCCAGCAGTACGAGCTTCTAATCCAGCTTCATAGTAGCAACGATCTGCAGGTAGAATGTCTGAATATCGAAGAAGAGATATGCTCACTTTAGTCACCATTCCAGTAAGAGGTGAAAAATTCTTGCAGGCATGTTTCAGTGCCGAATAGTGCGCTGCACGAAGAATGCGATCAAACTTTTTTGCCTCCTCTGACGCTGTTGATTCCATGCCTTTAATGAGCCCAAGCAAAACGTTTCGCAGCTGAGCGAGACTCTTATAATCTTCCTTAGAATCCTTGAAGTTGAGGACCAGCTCTGATAAGCGATAATAGAGATTGTAATTTTGGGGAATAGACGGCGCTCCGTATTGTACGTATAGTTGAAGTGCCTGCATGGGAGAACTAGTCTTCAAAAGTTGTGCCGCTCGCTGAGCAATGTACTTATGCAGAAGCTTTGGACTTTGTGTACTTGCTGCCTCAAAAACTTGACTCCATTGACCCTTGCGAGCCAGTATCTCTAGCGCTGCATCTGCATCAACTTCAACCAACTGCTCCACATGTCCTTCTCTTATCATAGCTTCTTTGTACTTTTCTTCCAAATAAGGCTCTAGCTCTGGTGCCAACTCTTTTACGATACGTCTAGCTCTACCCCATTCACCGACTACCGCCAATGCATCTACAGCATGCTTCAGCTTGTCAGCTTGCAGAAATACCTGCAATAACAAAGGTATCAAAAAAAGTTAGGTGATGTATAATTTTAAACTCAATATTAATGTACGTGCATATATTACTGCAAAAGTGGATGTGCTTTGAGTATTTATTATTCAACACTTTATTGTTCAATTGGATTGGAGTTTGTTTTATTAATAAATATGTAGATCGAGCTTCACTCAAACATTTTTTTTTTTTTTGTAAGTATCAACTTATTGGACACACTAACATTGGCAACAATGTTAAACATTTCGCTCAGTGACATTTTTGAGGTGACTACGATATCTGAAATTCAGCTCAACCAACTTACTTCCAAATCTAGAGACAGTATGCTTGGATAGTTTATCCTTTTTATTACGATCCTACTATTTAAAAAAAATGATCGTCAAGTTTCGAGAATTAAATAAAAAATTCGTACATTTTGTACCAAAAATTGAATTTGAACTTCTAATAGTTGCTACTTTATCATTGAAGGAAAAAAATAAACTAATCGCGGCAAAGAGGATAAGTTATCTAAGGATAAGAATTTTTCTCCAAATTTGAATCAATTTGTTTCGAGATATCGTGGGTATCATGAAACATGTCACTGACCGAAATAGTAGACGTTATTGATAATGATGCTTTTTACCATTTCGTTCTAATAACCAATACTCAAATACAACTCGATCTGTGTACAACAAACTCCAATTACATTGAACCATTGGTTGTTAAGATATAGATTTCCAAAATTCATCCATTTCTTCAACCATCTACTCCTATACACATATTCTTCACTAACCATAGCAGTGTATTTAACGTACCTGTGCGGCAAGGGCATGTTCATTGACTCTAAATAATCTGGTGCCTAAGTCCTCTCCGATTTGAACTGCAGTCTCGAAGTCAGCCTGGTGAATGAGTATATCTGCTGCTTGAACAAGTGCAGCCTTTGGTGCATCCGGATCTAATATCAGAACGTCTAGTGCCGCTCGGACTTCTCCAGCCTCCAACCATCTACGAGCTTCTTCAAGGTTTCCAGAACTGCCATTTGCTCCAAGCCCAGAGCTTGCCTGGGTTAATTCTCGCCTCAACGCAGCTTCCTGGCTTGGTAAATACTCTCGGCAGACGCGCATAGCTTCTGACCACATACCAGCTTTCTGCAAAGTATAGAAGAGAATTAATTTTCTCATCCTTGGTATAATTTGAAATTTTCAAATTTGGATCTACATTTATCACCTTATAATGACTGACGATGATTTCAGGCTTGTGGGCTCGCAAGAGAAGCGACTCTGCTACAGCATAGTCTTGTGCCTCGGCGGCATCAGCTGCCTTCGAAATAAGGACTTGAGGTAGTCCATCAGGATAATGCGCTTGTGCAACTTCTTCAGCCGCATCCCATTCTCTAGTGTGAATGTACATCTGTACAGCTTCCATTGCTTTACCAGCCAGAACAAATTCCTTTTCTGCCTCAGAAAATCGCCCCTCATCTTCAAGAGCCATCGCGTGTTTGTAGTACACTTCTTTCTTCTGATCCAGGGTACCGTATTTTACAATCTCTAAGGCCCAGTCAAATAAGTTTGCCTCGCAGGCCAGTTGAAGACATGGATCAAAGTAACCCAGACGCATCAACAGCCTCGCACCTAATTCGGGGGCTAAAGTGCGTGTCCACATCAGCGCTACCTATCAAAAAAAAAAAACTGTTATATTTTTCACAACTGAGGATACACGCCAACAATTTGGACTGTATAATCCTACCTGCTGCGCGGCCTTTTCTCCAGAGGCTTCTTTAGCCACTCTCAGAGCATCTTCCCACATATTGGCTGCTCTGTAGGCAGCTACAGCGCCTCGCCAATCTCCATTTCCCAGGAAATGTTCCTCAGCTTCTCTGGGCTTTCCAGCAGCTTCCAGTTCTCTGGCTAAATGAGCGTGGGTGGCTTCGAGGAGCTCAGGTCTGTATTTACGAACCAGCCTAACCATATCCCCTCTATGTCCCTCCCGCCGATACATTGCAATTGCGAGGTCATACTGATTCATTGCAATGTACAGTGCTTCCGCTTGTCTCAGGTCTCCAGCTTGCTGCAACATTTCCACGTGTCTAGAAAGCACTTCATTAGCCTCTTCAGAACTCATGTGGTTCATTGCGACTTCATATGCTCTTGTCCAGTCACCAGAATTAATGTGCGTCTCAATTGCTCGCTTGGCTTGACCCGCACGAAGGAATAACATCTCTGCCATATCTTGATCTCCAATCGAAGCAAAGTATTCTCCTAATCTTGCACACTGAGTCTGTATCTCAGGACTGTCATTTTCAATGACCTAGAAAAAAACAATTATAACGGCTAATTGTGTGTGAACAACATTCAAAAATTATTTCCGGGTTAAGTGACCCGAAACGTGAATATTCGCGAAGTAAAATTCTTCTACCTGAACGATCTGTAGAGCCTTTCGCCATTGATGAGCCTTGATGGCAGCATCAAGAGCCAAGGCAGTTTCGCCTGATTCAATGAAATGATTAATTGCGGCATCATAGTGGCCACCAGCAGCCAAATGGTGTCCCCAATCTCGCTCTAGACTGACTACAGAGTTAGGTTCCACCGTACGCGCCAGTTCTAGTGCTCGAGCAAATACGCCAGCTTGAGCGTAGCACTTGATAGCATTTGATGGCTCACCAGATTTCTCTAAAATTTCACCCGCCAATTCCATAAGATCCGCCCCTTTCAAGGCGCTGATTACATCGGCGACTATGCTGCTGTCCTCTATCAAATCTTCGTTAGCAAGTGCCAACCGCGCAGCTCGCCCAGGACGATGAGCTTGTAAGTAGAGTGAGATGGCCAAGCGAGGATTCTCAGGTTCTATGATCGCCGCAGCCCTCGCGACCTGCCCACTCTCGAGAAGCCACTTTAAATGATTATCTCGTAACGATTCGAGTCCCGCCCATCCTCTCGCTTGTGCCAAAGCCAAAGCCTCTTCCCAGCGCCAATATTTTTGGTACATCTCCAAGGCTTTGTCCAGTTCATTTTGCTCCAGGTAAATAGCTTCGGCTGTCTTTAGTTCCCCATTTAGAATGGCAATTTTGGCCCAACAGTCCGGGCTACTAAGGGCGTCGTTTCCGGTCTGTGATGAGTACTTCTCGCCAGCGACTACTATCTCTGTTAAGAAATTTGAACAAGCTACGTCGCCTAGCGCTGCATAGCACCTAGCGGCCACAGGCAGCTGTCTAGCAGCCATGGCATTGCTCGCCACATTTTCCCACATAACTTCAGCTTGCGGCCTATCACCAAGTTCTTCTAAAAACAAGACAACACGACCGAAATCGTTGTCATGAAGTGCTGTGCCAAACTCGATCAATCCTTCATCAAGAAGATAGCTAATCTGCCCACCAGCTTCCTCAACCATCACTCTGGTGTGGCCATTCTCTCTAATCACATCAACCGCGTCCCCTTTGATTGGAATCAACGTAGCAGCTTCAGGCGCATCAACGTTGTACCACACCGCGAGTGTTGTTCCAGTCTGAGCTACAGCTACATCGCTCCCGGGTACCCAGGATGCAAAACTTGCCCCAGCAAGCAAGAGTGAGCGTGTTCCTTGGTCATCGGTAAGCCACAATCGACCTCTTCTGTCACGTGACAAAAGTCTGTGACCTGTTTCACTCAGCTCCAGCCAGTCGACCCTTACGTCATGTACAGTGATACATATAGTGGCGTTTGTCACAAGGTCAATAACACACACAGTTCTGGGATCCAGGAGGTATGCTAATTTCTTGTTGTCAGGCATCCCAGGCATATGTCGTTCGTTTATCCTGATACTGACTACATGGGGATTGACAGCTTCTGTCCTCACCGAACCCAATATCTCGCTCTGGCCATATTCGACGATTGTCAATTCCCCAGCGCAGAATATTAGACAGACACCGGGATATTCAAAAAAGAATTTTTCACTACCGCCTTTGTCTTCCCATGGTATTTCGCTAAGAAGATTTAATTCTATATCGCTGACTAAGAGAGTTGTAGATGTTCTGGCCATTATGTGGTTATCCTTGCGTCCAAGGACTCTGACATCTTCTATTTCGCTACCTGTTTGCGATCTTATAACAACCGAACGACTGGTTCCATTCAGAGGACGAATGACAACTTGGCTGGGCCCAACATAGACCACCTCGTGACTTCCTCTTACGATTGATCGCCGTAAAATTGACTCAAATTGTTCGACGGCTCCGCACAAACCACCAACTACTAGCCTTGATCCATCTCTACGCCAGGTCAAAGCAGTGACTGTATATAAATTTGGCAATGTTCGTACGTTTGCTTCTTCCCATATTCCTCTCCGTGGACTCCAATCTAACAGTCTAATTTTGTCCCAAGACCCAACAGCCACGCTTTGTCCACTTGGGCTGCAGCAGGCAACGGTCATTTCTCTTTCTCCCTCTTCTCGACTGTAGTCGAAACTCTTCACTTGTTTACCTCTAGGATCATAGAATACTATTCTTTTGTCGCAGCCAGCAGTAAAAATGTGACCTGCAGGCCATGCCAGTGCATAGGCTGGTACTCCGTGCGTCAATACTCGGCCTGGAGGCTCCGCTTGACCATCTTCAGCGATATAGTAACGTATGATGCTGCCGTCCGCGTGACCAGAGAGAAAGCCAGTTCCTTTTACACTGAGAAAATGACAAAATTTCAAATTATGGAGATTGAGAATATTGATATGGTAGGTTATTACTTGACGGCAAGTGAAATTGCCATGGAGTCCGACGCGTAGAGAGTGTGACCTTTGTTGGCCTTCAGCATTGCAGCTCGCACCTTTCCATCTGCTAAACCTATGATGATTGGACCCTCGGATGGCCATATTAAGCAAGTTACAGCTGCGCTTTGACCAAATTTGTTACAGATAACTTTCTTCTCGCCCCTGTAGTTTGGAATATCATAAGTATAAGTCTTCATGGTGATAATCAGAATATGAAGCGGGAAGATATCGAAACATTTCTACGACCCTTGTAATATACATAATGTAACTTACCAATCTTCTCCAATTCTATAGACGTAAACAATGTTGTCCGTTTGTCCAACAGCGATTCTTGTAGAATCCGGAGAAAAAGCAATGCCTTTTATAATGTAACTCTTTTTACCGTACTTGAAATATCCAAAAAAAATTATTCCAAATTTTTGTGTTAGAGTGAGACTGTTGGTATCAAAAAGAAGTTGATTATAAAATATTCTTCAACTCACTTTAGGGTCTGCAGGCTTGGTAGAAAATCTATCCTTCATTACTCCTTTTTCATCGAATAGATATATTGATCTATCAGACGACGCAACGGCAAGTCTTAAATTATTGGGTGACCATACAATAGCAGCGACTCTATTTTCACTATCCTGATTGAAAGATACACTACGTTTATCACCAGTGTACAAAGTAGTGCATATGACGAACGAAACTTACTTGTGCGGTTAAAACTGATCCCAAATATTTCAGCAACATATTTGTGTGGAAAATAAAATTTTTAACTTATTGAGAAGCCATTTCCACAAGTGTAAATGATTTTTATTTTCACATTGAAACAGGCTTCATAAGTGAAGCATTTAACTCGGCCTTCATGGTATGTACATGTTGTCTCCATAGCAACGCACCTGCCTTTTAAGACAAACTACCAATGAACTGGGACTGAGGTGCTTTTTATAAAACTTTTGAAATAGATTTGATAAGATTAGACGTAATAGTAACCAATTCAAGATTGCATGGCGAAATAACAAATTTATTCCATTTTTTTTTTTTACAATATCATCATATTATATATTTTAAATAAATGTACAGTCATAAAAGAATGTATTCAAGATAATTGAGATACAATTGGTTGCTTATTAGCCACAACATAATTTGTATTTGTCACATAACTACAATGCTTTTTATGCAACGTAAATATTATGTCGTGTAATATATTTTGTTTAAAAATTCACAAGTTGAGAGAATATATTATACAATTCTATCTAATCTAAAATGATATAAACGAGACAGTGTAGAGATTCCAAATGAATATCAATTCCAAGATATATATTATATGTACAAGATTGCCTTTGGAGGCCTCGCACTGACAATGAGTGTAACCATACTTGAGCTCTCACATGTTATTTATACGTGTATGTTAAGTAAAGCTGTTTATATGCAACCATAAAAATCTGTCATAGATCCCACCAGATATTACCTCCATACTTCAATATATGAATAGCATAAATTCGACGGAATGTGAACTTTCCTTATTATTGTAATGAAGTTATTACAAGATATATAATCCAGTACAGTTGTGTCTGGTCACAATTTCGGAATATTGGTATAGCATTTCATTCGTTTGAAGATTCAGCATTGAAATAAAATCTATACTCGTTTTAAACGTCTTACATTAAGCAACCAGAATAAGGAAACTCATTATTGTCAAAGCAATATTTTACAACAACAATTTCCTCTCGCAAAATTTGTTTTGCAAAGTAAATCATATTGAATCATTTACAGGACAACTAGGCTTGGAATATTTCATATTTACATAATACTTATAAGCTATCACTACTCGCAACAGAAGTAAGTAATATTCTCATAACGTAAACAGGAAGCCATAAATTCATTAAAAATTGCACAGCATTTCGACAACTATAATATCAATGTTATCATTATTACTACAGAGTGTTCCCATTAAATACCCGACATATGATACTAAGAATAATATAAGCATAAAAAAAAAATCAGACCAAACATCAGAGATTTAAAAGTTACAGTATTCATGCTTGCCAATACACGGATCTCTGGTAAAATATGAGCAAATTAGGTATACTGAAGAGACAATATGGAAGGGTCTTGCCTCCAACAAGAACGCAACAAGTCAACTCAATGGTAAACAAGGTAGTACTTCTTGTTTCCCAGAATCAGGAATGTTTTTGAAATGATAAGTTATGGCGGCAGGTGCGCCAGTGTTTCATTTGTTTTTACAACTTCTTTTCTTCTTTTTCTGAAGCACGAATCACTCCAGTAGCTAACCCATTCTTCAAGGCTCCAAACTTTTGAAGTAATGCATAATTATACCTTTAGGGTAATTGTACGCATAATACGTGATCCCAAGAAGCAAGGAGAGGAAAAGAAAATGCAATGGAATATGCTAGAAATGTGGTAGGCAAACTTTGCCTGCAAATAGCTCGGAGATAACGGTTATCCACAATGCCAGGACAAACATTATGTAAGAAATTCCGACCTGATGCGAATTCGGTAACTGATATGGCTGGCCGCCAATTTCATCCACGTGGAAACCCATTGGAAAGATCACTGCTGCCAGGCAGAATAGTACCACTGCAAAATATAAATTATTCGACTGTTGCCCCATTTCCGAACAATATGATACAACAATGTTGGCGCATGGGTAATGAGCACAATTGAAATCTTATATTTAACACACTAGGGTTATCTTTGGTGCATGCGCACTTTCAAATAACTCAATTTTATGCCTTCTGTCATTGAGTACAATTTACCTACTCACAGTTTTATACACTGTCAATCAAGATGGGTGATATCTGACTTGTGTGATTACAGCACCCGCCTTTGCCCATGCTGCGTTCATACTAGTAGTCATGCGATCACACTCTACCAACCTTGCACCAACTTTGCACTCGTATTCGTGTAAGCGCAGCACTCATGCATGCAGGTCACGCTGTAAACTTCACACTCATCAGAAATCGCCCACTTTCCGGACTTATAACACAATATTATATTTCCAGGCAATGATAAAGAGTTTCATAGTACAGTGGATGCTAGATATAATCGCCTCCACTACTGGCGTTGAAAGCGAGAGCCGTGCGCGGTAGGGGGTGGCAGTGTAGTGCAGTGTGAATGGGTGCACTGTGGTGGAGGATGCTACATTTGTGCGAGTGACCATGCGTGTGAAGGGGTACTCACTCGCATAGTCTTATATTGAAAGACCATTTATCTAGCACCCACTGTATTTCTGAACAGTTATAGAAAAGTATGGATATCTCAGAGGATATCTTCGGTTCATATTGAAAGCCTGAATACTCCGCATTACTATTACTATCATAGTCTAAGAAGTTTAAACATTATTTACTGGCTGAAAATCCAACCCATCTGGCATAAGGAATGACGTTGCGGTCCCAATGAGAACTTGCAAGGAGTATGATAGTGGTTGTTATCAGAATACACCCTATGGATATGCAGACGAGCGCAAGTAGCCATTCAAGCTGAAGGTCAGGAGGATAGCAGACTTGGGGCCGGTTGTACAGCGTCATACATGACCACATCAATCCGAGTCTGGTGTCACCTAAAAATCATGGCATATTTTACGGTCAGTATAGTTATGAGAAAATCAATTTTTGTTTCATTGGTAATTTCATTTTAATATTGTCAAAACATGCATATAGAGAATAATATCAGTTTTGAGTGATCCTTGATTGATGCAAACCTCCAACATCGGTGATAATCCAATCGGGCATGGCCAGACTGACGATTGCGAACATGTCAGCTGCCAAAAACAAAGTCCCCGATATAATGGTCAGTTTATCCATCGTGTTGTACTGTTCCACAACGTTTTACGTTTGTTTTCATGCGGGATACGAAGTTTACGCTACCTTGCACGATTTCACCATTGTCTGTCTCTTTTCCTCGTCAATCAATTTCGCGTCACTTATTTTCTCTAAACAATATTTCCACTGCAATTTCATAGGTCAGTTTGTATCTTGACAGATATTATCTGTCTTGTTGTTTATTATCTTACTGATCACAATTTTAGTGGATTTTAAGTTTTGATTTTATTATTATTATGTTGATTATTATCAAATACGTCGAGTTATGAAGGTATCACGAAGTAAGATATACAACACGGAGTACTCCGTGGTCTCAGCTCAGATTTTCTGGATACTCTTGTCAATGCTTTAATCCCTTTCCCAGGGAACATACTTTCTGCCCTTTTCAATCCAAAACATGAACCAGGTGTGTCATACATACATACGTACATCAATTCATAGGGTGCGTTCCACACTACTGGCAGTGCTAAGAGTTCCTAGGACAGAGGCAGAGCTACTCATAAACTTGGCAGCGCACAAGAGATAAAAGATCGTGATAACACTGGGAGATATTTTCGGAACGCACCCATAGTAGTGTGAGTGTGTTCGTAAACTCCGACTAAATTCGTCTAATTCTGACGTCTTTTGGAACATGGAGGCACTACTAAACAAATCATGTAGACGAACGAACCCCAGTAAATTTGAAACAACGAAGCCTTACAGCATGGAACAACAACACAAAGGGTACAGCGATGAGTGAAGGCAAATCAGTCCATAGCAAATGTCAATCCAAATGTCAAATTGATCAGATTCAGCCAAGTTGAGCCAAGTTAAAGGCGGCAATTGAACTTATTTGACAAAATCGAAAAACGCCCTTCCGAAGAATTTGAGAAGATAATTGAAGTCGTGAGAATAGGAAAGTATCCGCCGACCGGAGAATGTCGCAGCGTTCAAAGTGACCTGTACAGTAATTACCGAGGAATCAATCCCTACCAATATATTTTATACGATCTGTATAAGTTTTATACGAATATAATATAAAATATATAACCTAAATAAGGTTACCAACATGGAATTTGAGGACGACTTTTTCTTCGAGGAGGATAAAATGTTGGTTTACTTATCACAAACTACACATCGCTTGTGTGTGTGTGTGCGCTTTATCATGCTTTATCTTATGTTAATTTCACTTTATCTCTGTTTCTTGTATTCATTTATGCATGCTCAACCACTGTCACCGCTCGGCGGCACAGTCTAACGAACAGCTTCTTATCGCCTCCAGACACAATACCTTCCACCAATACAAATGGAGTCAACGAAGATCTCGGTATTTCTTTAACCGCTCTGCCTCGGGCTAACGTCGAACTGCATCAGCTGACCATGATGGAAGATCGCATGTATGCATATTATTTTGATTATATTACATTTAAATGAGTTTGTTCACGTCAAAGATGTGTATAATGTGTGAAATTAGAAAATTGTTTTGAATTTCTGATATTAAATCTCTGCGTGTCTGCATGTGTGTGTGCGTGCGTGCGTAGGTATGCGTGTGTGTGTGTGGTCGAAGAACATTTCCTTCCGAATCCGTTTCATCCAGTTCAAGATTTGAGCTCCCAATTTTAAAGGAATTCTCGTTTTACTGCGTCTTGCGCTATTTTCTTATTGCTTGCTGCATCGGAGTTAGTCCAGACATAGAACTGGTCGCACGAGACAAAGTGGTCACTGTCACCCAGCTGCCTAACAGCCAACTGTAAGTTTCATGTGATTGGTTGGATCTAATATTGTATATTTATTTGTCTTATTCTTATATGCTGCCAACTGTAAATTTGCATCTGCAATTGATATATATATGCCCAATGTTCTTCTATGAAAAAAACTTACTTGCACATAAATCAAATAATGACATTGTAACAATTATGTTAAACCTCTCCTAATCTTTATTAACACTAGTATCCTTCAAATAGGGGGATGACCATAACTTCGGGGAATGTCGTGATTCAGAAAGACAGCAGCAATTTAATTGGGATCAGCATTGGAGGTGGAGCTCCGCTTTGCCCTTGTCTTTACATTGTGCAAGTGTTTGACAACACTCCAGCTGCTGCAGAAGGCACGCTGCAATCCGGTGACGAACTTGTTGCAATTAATGGGGCCTCTGTTAAGGGAAAGACCAAAGTTGAAGTGGCGAAAATGATTCAGGCTTGTGATGGACAAGTCAGCATCAATTACAACAAACTGCATGCTGATCCGAGGCAAGGACGTTCCCTTGATATTGCTCTGAAAAAGGTGAAAGTTTCATTTTAAATTAGTGTTTGAGATAATCACATAAACAAAAGTACACTGCTTCTGCATAGCAGATAGGGTCGGATTGTTTTACTACTTCCTTGATAACTTAATAGATTCACGTTTGATGAGATTCATATGTTCCTTGTTCGTTGTATGAACAAAGTCTCAATTAGTAATTCAAATTTTGGATATTACGAGTTTTAATCTCATTTGAATATTTAGGTTCACGTGTTTCTGAGCTTTGAATTTCAGTAGTTATCGAATTTTTGAACTTTAAATGGATGATTCTCGCAAAATAATTTTATCAAATTTTTACAAGTTACATACATTGAATTTGTGAATTCTCAGGATATTTAATTTTCGTCACGTATCTTACCGGACTAAAATTGTAACATTCCTTGAAGTTTGTTAGCTGACCTTGGATAAACTATTTTCAACGAGGCTGCAAAACCTTATAATTCAATTTTTTGAGAGGGATTTTCCGTTATTAAAGGTCAAGCACAGACTGGTTGAGGGAATGGGGAGTGCCACAGCAGATGCCCTGGGCTTGTCTCGAGCTATATTATGTAATGATGCGTTGGTTCAGCGATTAGCTGCTCTGCAACGGACAGAAAATTTATACAGGGGCTTAGTGGCTCATGCAAAAGCCACTCTACGAGCTTTTTTTGATCTCACTCAAGTATACAAAGGTATGATGAAATTGTTAATACAATATGCAGAAAGCTTTTGCCCAATATTGATCACAATTGAGTCTAATGATATCCTAAATTGTCAATAGAGCTACCAAAATTGAGTGTATCGTTATTGTTCAAGGCATGTACTTCCATCATTACAGCATTTGGTGATGCTTTTGCGGCCATTGGTGTAAGGGAGCCTCAACCACGTGCGAGCGAAGCATTCAGGCAATTCGGCGAGCAACATAGACAGATGGAAAAGTTTGGAGTAACGATGCTAAAGGCGGTAAAGCCCATTTTGAGCGACCTTGGAACATATCTTCATAAAGCCATTCCAGACACGAGATTAACGATCAGTAAATACGCAGACGCCAAATTCGAGTATCTCTCTTATTGCTTGAAAGTTAAAGAGTTAGACGATGAGGAGCAGAGTTACGCGGCTCTCCAGGAGCCGCTTTACCGTGTAGAGACCGGCAATTACGAATATCGACTTGTTTTGAGATGCCGACAGGAGGCGAGATCAAGATTCGCTAAATTGAGGTCTGATGTTCTCGTGAAACTTGAGTTGCTCGATAATAAACATGTTCAAGACGTCGTATGGCAGCTGCAAAAGTTTGCCTCTGGATTAGCTAAGTGCCACGCTGAAAGCCGGGACCTCCTATCAGAATCTACCCTGTTTCCCGTCGAGGTCGACCTATCGCGATCTGCATTCCAATACAAAACTACAGGACCGCTTCAGTCCTTAGTGGATAGTGAAGATGGGGATGATGAAGAAGATGTGAAAACAAATGAAAATGACGAAACGCCGATGCTCGATATCCAGGAAAGTGTACTCTTATCCACAGAGCCAAACCAGTTCTAGCAATATCACAAAAACCGATGAGAATTACACATACTCTTTAGATCCTCTTACTCTCTTGCTTTGTTGCATAAGCTATCGCTGAAAAGTACATTGGAATAAGACAAGTCCCGGTAGTTTCCACAAGTTTTAGTCGGCATGTAGCTCGAGTTGTACGGTTTGTCTTATTTCTTTACAGACGATTTAAGAAGATTGCTAACAGAGAAGTAAATTATAAATGTTACCACAAAAAAACTACAGATTTCTGTAGAATTCTCTCTTTCAACTGGCTGAAACACACAGAGTTTAGCACAGAGATAAGATTTTTCGAGTTCCATTAGTTTTATGAATTATAGTCATTAAGACTAGTCATTCACAAAATCAAAGAACAAGGCCTGAGTTGTGACTTTTCTGTTAATTTTATTTCCGGTACCCAATATATTCATGAATACTAGAACAGAGTGTCAGTGAAAAAGTTTTTGCACAGTTGACATTAAATGAATGAATTCAATACATTGCTTTCAGATCGTATTGATTTAAAGTTAAATGTAATCCCGCGATTCATTTTACTTGATTACTCTATCACGAATTACAGTAACTTACTGATTATTAATTTGCGCGGATCTCTTAAATTCCATGTGTTTGATTTAATTTAAATAAATTAGGTTATAATGAAAGTAAAATTCTAGTCAAAGAAATACATAAATGAGGGAAAATAATGAATTTCTTACATGCATTTCGTATGGAACCTAATCGAAAATAAAGTGATTTACGTTCGGAGCGGACTGTTACTTCGACTTTCGAGTGTAACCAGAATCACTTGTTTTCATTTTCCATCGCTTCTTTTTTCCGGTAGTATGTATGTGTACATGCATGCATACATACATACATACGTGACAGCACGTATATGCATTTAGTGAGATGAAATTTGAAGAGGACGTGATTTACGCTAGGGAGAGATTATATGCATTGGGCAGATACGACAAAAAATATATCACACCACTACATAAATATATGTATAAGTATACATTCATGCGCGGGAACATGTATATTTAACAATTATTTATAGCAAAGAGTAAGACCAATAAAGCATAAATTGATGAAAAACAGTTTGGAGCGTAGTTAATGGCCGGGTGGCTCGGTTCGTCTCTTGGCCGGTGTGTTGGCCGTTTTCGTGTGGGTGCTGTATCAATGGATTTTATTGGTATTGGAGGGGGTGTGTGGGTAGTTTGCCTGTCTGTCCGTCTGTCTTCCTCTCGTCCATCCGCGAAAGAAATTCTCACTACGGTACAAACACGCGCCGAAGTTCTACTCGCGCGCATCGTATTACCGAGGAACTTCAGTTATTATCAATTCGGAAGCGAATTAATCGATCAATACCAATATACCAAAATTTGAATTTCCGTTAGCGCAAATTTTACCTTCCCAAAGTACGCTTTAAACAGTTATATTTCTTTATTTCGTTGGGATTTCAAAGATGAATCTGCTGTTCACCTTGTGCTTATATGCGTAAATGAGTAAATTAATATTAAAATGAGAATAAGAGAAAAGGAAAATCAGAATTAACAAACCAGAAATAAGTCGCACTTTGTTATATACTTTTGTTTGCTTCTCGGGTTCTAAAAAGTTTCAGGAAAATATACCTACTTGGATTTCGGTCAATTTTTTTGTTTTGGTTCTTCCCGATCTGGTGACAGGAAAAAGAGAAAAATTACGGAGTAACCTGCAGTCCGATGGCGTCCCGATGACGCGTCATTCGGTAAGAAACCATACACAATTATAAATCTTACATTATATATATAGTTACAATATTTACATTAATAAATGAATGTCCAATTATTTTATCCGTTTTGTGCATTTCTCAGTTCACTTTCATTCTAACACGACTGCACTCAATGGATTAACACTTATAATTCAAGTAAGGGAAACTTGGACAATTTCGAAATATAGTTTAAATACAATTCTTCTATTGGCAGTAACCACAAATCGTAAGAAACTGTTGTCATATAAAAATAAAAATACCCGAAGACTAATTTCGAGATAAGACAAAGTTCAGCATAAAGTAACTTTAAACTAGTAGCTGCACAGCACTGAAAGGCGATGAATGTAAAAACAGAATTTAAGAATATTTTTATATCCGAAGTGCCCGCGTGTGTCGACAATCCGGCTACTCGATTCATGCAGATCGGACGAAAGTAATACCAGTTTTTTTTTCCTATGGGCCGTATACAGGCATACATATAACATACACATGTGCATCCGTGCCATTTACTTGCGTTTTTACTATCAATTTCTCCTACCACTTGAGACCGTAAAATGAATCTCTTCATCGTTATAGAAATAGGTATAAAAATTTCAAATTAGCCAGACTCCAAGCGCTTGGAGCAACAGACCCCACGCGCTCGATTATTGTACTCTACAATGTCAAGTGTTTGGATACATGACATATACCTATATTGCACAAAATTACAGTTATACAAATCACGTACACACCGCGCGTACGCAGCTTCTCCCGACTCATAAATAAAATAAAAAATAACGGTATAGTATATGTAGATCGGATGTAACATATGTATACGCCGTTCTCGTACGAGTATACCTATGTATGCATAGTGTATAACTATACGCTTGCGGAACACGTGCGATCATCAGGATCATCAGTAAAATTAAAAGATTGCCTCATCGATGAATACTTAATTCTATTGAACAGCATATATATATATATATATTTGTAGGTATGTATGTACATATACGTACGTTATACGTTTACTTGGTAGTAAACTGAGCGTGAACAAAATTGACGAATTGTAAAAAATGCGACAAAGTTGAAATCAAATAAAATACCTGTAATGGCAAAAATGATTATTTATTAATAACGGAAAGAATAAATACCATCTAATATCGTATGTTTCGCGTTTAAATAAAAACACAGGCATGTCGGCATATATACATATATATGCGGTATATAATGCACGTTGAACGCATGCGATATACCTTTATAAGTGGTTACGCTGGCGGCGACAGAGTGCTCGTAGAGAGAGTTAAGTTAAGAGAGTTAAGAGTTGGTTTGTCGTTATTACAGTAAGATAAATAGATATAGATAGCTGAGAGGTGTATTTAACGTGGGATGAGCGCGGAGGAGGGTGTCCACCACCATATTTGGAGGATGGTTTCATCCCGCGCCCCGCGTGGGTGCCGCACGGCTCCCACCGCCTCGATCTTCGCTCACCAGTTTGGTCTTTCCTTCTTATTACCATGCGCACACGAATTACGCTTGTACAGCGGACGCTATATGCACGTATGTATTGTATCACTCAACTTCACCTGCAGGATCCAACTGTAAAAATGATGTCTCTAAATTTTAAATAATTTCCGCCAACTCATATAATTATACCATGCATACTAATATACAAGTATAACGTATACTATTACATTGTATTTGTATCGCGGATTCATAATCTGTGACTCAATTATACTATTCGCATTGACATCAATCTCTTAATCAATCTCATATTACTCGCGTCTTTACGTCTAGTTTTTATGCACACCGTTCAACGCACGCGTTAACTAACCACGACGCATAAGGAGTCAGCGTTTTTGAGATTGCGCAATTTCTTTACTAGCGGAAGTTTTATGAATAATGATTATTTTTTAAAACTAGGTCGATGAGGGCGTAATCGCAAAAATTCTCACAAGCAGAATGTCAGACCTTTCAATCAAAGGATCTGCTGAAATTCTTAGCGGTATTTCTTTATCCCAAAGTATGGAGCTTCTGATGATAAATTCTGATGCGATTAAAATTACTTATATCTGCAGTTCAATGAGCGGAACACCTTAATAAACAAAAATCGTTGTGTTTTTTCGAGAAATATTAATTTTCACTACTCTCTTTTCAAGTTTCGATGAGAGGTTCTCATTCAGATATAGACGGATATATTATTATTTCATGGCCATAGTTAAGCATGATCTGCAAATATTCGACAATCTGATGTATTGTAAGAAGAGCCAAGGACGACCCGATGGATGAAACTATAAATCAAAAACTCTGTATTTTTGGCCAAAGAAACACCCCTAGAAGTTTCGGCAGAATCTGTGATACGGAGGTTGATTTTTTGAGTACTGTGCACGGGAATGGGATATAGCTTATAATTTAGACTGTTTAATGCATGAAACAAATCCACACAATTTCAAATAAATTCCATTGAAATCCGTCAAAAGTCTTACCACAGATAAGTAAAACATTATGGAAATATCGATAATTTGCGAAAATCTTCAAAAATCACGTAAACTCATTCTAGTTCTGCGATTTTTCGTGAAACTTGATGGAATTTCTTAAATCACATGAAGATCCGTCGAGAAAATCTACATCAAGACGTAGAATCTGCAACTTTGAAAAAAACTACGAAAATCTTACAATATATACGCCCTTTACAAAATGCTCCTGGAAGCTCGACAAGTTACGTAAAGTTTATTGTATTCTGCATAACCCTCGTAAATTTGTACGAAATTACTTCTTATAGTATCATGACATACATATAAGGTAGATCACATTAGATTAGTAGAAATTCGGATGCAATATAAATGTAATGGAAATTCCATGAACTCTCATGGAATCTGTAAAAACCAACCGAATTCCGTGCATCCAGGAATTAAATACAGGTAACCTTTTTGCCGTAAAATATAGTGAAATATTGTAGAAAACTTTTTCAAAATCTTGTGAAATCATAATAACCCCGCGGAACTTCTTTCAAACTGCATTCAAATACCCGTATTCCAGCTAAATTCGTGGTGTTTGAATCCCTTGTAAGTTCAATTTTACCTATCACAATTACCACCTACAATTAAGCAGCTCAAACGGCAGTTTCGTCATCGACTCTATTGATCGACCGGATTGGCAATCGAACCTGGAGTAGTACTGGTAATGAAATTGTCGGCAATGCTAAATACGATTACCCTTTCATCAAACGAATAATTTTCCAGATGCGGAGTTGCATTTCGCGGTGGGGCGGCTGGTGGGTAGCGGTCTTGCTTTCACTTCCGTTTCTGCAATCGCGTACTCGCGGGGAGTCGCAGAATGGCTCGGGGTCCCCACATGATCACGGCTTGCGGCCCGCCGAGTCTTGGCTGTCGGTGCTGCTCCCTGAGTCGACGGACAACACGCTGGACCCGCCGCCCGAAGAGCGCGAGGAAACGCGGCTTCTCGCACTGCTAGGGGCAGATTACGATGCGGCGTTCATGTCAAACTCGCGACCGAACGCGACGGCGCGTCTTGCCTGGGAATTTCCATTCCGCGCTGATCACCGGGGACGTCTTGTTCCGACGGGAGAGATGCCAGAAGCCTTGCAAACTTTACACCTGGGGTAAATAGTGAGATGAAAAATCTCTGATCTATACGGGTAATTCTCGCTCAAGTCCAAAAGACTCGGAATTTTCACTATCAGATGTGATTCAAAAATTCTTTTCGAGGTACTTTTTCAACTTACCGTTTCTTTGTTCTCGGATGAAACAGGAAGTTAATGTAATCACCCCGAAATTGAAAAGTTAAGTTTTCACTAGATCTCCACGTTTTGAAGTTTAGAGAATCAGCTTCAATTATTTTCAGATAGACGTCTGTGTGTATGTATGTATATACGTACGTATGTGAGAACGAGTTACCGGATTTGAATAATTTTAATCTCAATCAACGCGGTTTTTCCAAACCTAGAGCTGATTTGATTTTGGCTTTGGTCAGTTCGGTACTTTTTGCATTATTTAAATAACAAGATCTAAAAAATAAAATAAAAATGATATCTTCAGAACGGATGGACGGATTTGAATTTCAATTGGTACCGTAAGGTTTTTTGAGTCGCTGATCACGAATCTACATTCAGATGTGCAAAATTTAAAGTTGGCGTATGCAATATGCTGAAAAAAAAAACTAAAAACATTTGGCTTTCACTGGAAATTGGTATTCGAAGGTTCGGTGGGTGGCTGATCACGAATCTGAGGTCAGATTTGCGAAATCTAAAATATCGAATCCAATATCGTGGAAAAAAAATCTGAAAAAAATTTTTGACTTTGTTAGAAATTAGTAGGTGGAAATTTTTTGGATCATCGATAACGAATCGAAGGTCAGACTCCAGAAATTTGTAACGGTGGATTCATTATTGTAATTCAAAATAAAAAAGTCGAAATATTTTCATGTAATATGATACCTGAGGGTTATTAAATCGTTAATCATGAATCTGAATTCGTAGTGTGAAAACGAAAAGTTCAAGGACTGGGTCACTGCCAGCTTAAAGCCGTTTGTTTAACGTAAAACTATATTGCACAGCGTTGTTTTTTCTTGTTTGCATCCATTGATTTTTATTAGTCTATTATCAGAAATTTGTAAGACGTATCAATTGAAGAATCATCAAATTTTCGTCGTGAAAGATAACTCAGTTTGAGCTAACATTCATCGAGATTTATAATGTTTGATTTCTCTTACTATCGAGAAAAATAAATAATCACCACTCCAATCGTAATCTATAATGTGAAATTATTGATTTCACACACGCAATTAAAAATTCCCAAAATGTCTGAATTTTTATTTAGATATTCCTTTTGTGAAATAAAAAATTAGTTCAAAAAAAGAAAATCTTCATTCCTGCTTCAATGTGAGACATTTGTTTTTCTCATCAACTATTAATTTTTTCGTTAGGATCATCTGGAATGAAGCTGAGTAATGCAGAATTTCCAAATATATCAATTAAATTCATTTCCGACGCAAATGAAAACTCAGAAACATAAGAAAAATATGTCGAAAACATTTTGCTCCCATTTTTCACTTTTTTGAGAATTTTATTTGAGTTTAGCACAGACTAATTGTAATTCAATTAGAGTCAGCGAAAATGTGTTCTTATATCACGTTTGGAAATTTTTTATGCAACAGTCAGTTTCATTTCAGAAGGGCTCAATTAATGATGAATTAAGAAAAATTCAATTCATATTGAATCCGGATTGAAGATTTTGTTTTTTAATCTACTTTGTTTTCCCAAAAAGAATACCTAAACAGAGAATGAGGTATTCGAGAATATTAAATTTTGTCTTTACGTTCAAAAATCGCCCGTTATTGTTGAGGACCGAAAGTTTGAGTGAAAATGTACAGTTTATGTCAACACACTTCTTTTTTCAGAGTGAGTTATGTTTGAGAGAAACAAGTGGGTAATTGGGCTGACCTTGATGAGTCAGCCTAAGAACTTCCCACTTGGATATGCATTTGGAGCTCATAAAATATAAACAAATGAATGTTTCATATTGTTTTATTATAATTTTTTTTTAAAGAATAGGAATATTACTAGACCCATTTGATTCCAAAATTTAATCAGTTCTTACGTAAAAAGATTTGCATTGATTGAGACAGAAATCATAAAAATTTGTTGATCCGTTATCGAGATATCCTTTATAACATAAGAAAATAATCTAACTTTACATTCGTGATCAACCCAAAAAACAAATTATGGTACCAATTTTCAGTTGAATCCGGCATCCATTCTCTAGACGTCATTCTTATTTTATTTTTTGTGATGTTGTTATCTAAATAACTCGTAAAGTGCTGAATCGATGAAAGGTAAAATCTAATCAGTTTTAAGTTTGAAAAATCCGCGTCAATTCAGACTAAAATTACACAGACATTCATCCGAAAATTCGTCGAGATTTGGTGAAAACGCAATATTTCATTCTCTGGGTGATTACAATAACTTCCTTTTTTTCTCTGAAAACAGATAAAAGGGAAGTTAAAAGTGTCATAAGTTTTCAACTGGTAATTCTTAGCAATTTCTAATAGTTAATTAGGCGTAATCAAAAAGCGCATAAAAATAAAACAATGTCACATAGCTTCACTCTAACAAACAGTAACTCAAAAAAAGTTATTGAATCAAATCTAATCTATTGAATCAGAGTCGAATTTCAAACCTTTTCGACTTAAGCAAGAATTACTTTTATGTAAAGATTCGAAATTCAATGTAAAAGTAGAAGACCATTATTTCTTAGCTACGTGAGATTGCCTGATGGGTCGCGACTGAGGACTCGCGTTTCCGAGAAGCTGAAGAGGAAGCTGAGGCGGTTACTGTGGGCGTATACATCTTGTCCGGTCCAATGGAGGTGGAAAGATCTTGGAATAAGATTTTGGCCTCGTTGGTTGAAACAGGGAAGGTGCTCGCAGGGGAAGGGAATTTCCTGCAGCGTTCCTCCTGGCATGAAATGCCGCCCTTCCAATACGAACTACAAAAAGTTCCTTAGGTGGCACTGTATAAGGGAAGGCGAATGCAAGTGGAGGCCTGTTGAGTATCCGGTCATAACGCAGTGTGCCTGTTCCTGTTCTCACATAGTTCGTGGTTCCAAGAACGCTGATACAACTCAAGTGTAATTATTGATTACTTCGCCGAGGCTAGATCCTGGATAGAAATGAAGTAAGTCAGTCCAAATTTAATGAGGATTTGAGTAGAATTTTACGAACCGACAAATTGATGAGAAAAGATGCACGTCATGCTCTATTATGTTTTTTTTTCAATATTTGTCTGTTAGAAACGGAGTTTAAGTAGAATTCAATTCAACATTTAAGCTGTGTAAGTAAGATTAAGGCATTCTAACAAAGTTGGTTTTTATTTTTATACATTATAAATATTCGTCAGTCGTTTGGGAGCCCAAACTTCATGAATTTTATACTTGCCATTGTTTGTGATGTTTTGATAAGCTCAGATCTAATAGTAAGGTAGAGAGAGGTAGAGACTGGAATGAGAAACAATTATTTTTCTGCTGGATAGCTTATATTTCATACTATGTTACCTTTGATATCAACATGGCATGTATACATCATCATTCAAGCTCTCTGAGTGATTAAATAACTTGATGACAAGAGTCAATATAAAATATAAATAGATTTGTAAAAAAAAGTTTAGCAGCATAAACGGGGCTAGAGTTTATTTCATAAACATTTCAATTCTAAAATACTTAGGAATTTCAAAATTAAAATTGTACTTGAAATGGTAATTCTTAATTTAGTATCTATTGTTCGATTAGATATTCCAGTGCCAGCACTCTCGGATATTTTTTTGTCTTTGCTGAATTTATGCATGTGTATAAAAAGAAAGCTTTAAATATAAATAATATGGACTAATGCAGTATACATAGATCTAAATATATGTATATATACATATGCAGATATACATATATATGTATATGCTATGAAAATAATGTCGAGTTGTATAATACTGATTGTTGAAATGCAAGTGGTTACAAAATAACAAATATTATTACCTACTTGAAAATACTTCAAATTGTTGCTAGCTTGGGTAGCTGCCAGATCTATAATCAGATCTTTCATATCATACAAATTTATCATTTAGTATTATCGTACAGTAATTTGGTAAAGGCTTCATCACGCACTTTTTTCTCCTATCAAAGTATCCGTCAAATATGTCACCTTGAGGAGTCTAGAATAATGAAGCTTTTCTGAGGGTAGATTCACGTTCCAAACAATCACCCGAACACCACGCACGTTCCATTTCCTCACCACTTCCCTGAGTAGTTAAGAAAAGACAAAATCAAATTTTTCAACATCACCCAATCAAGTTTTTGCATGTATCATACATTTTTTAGCTTTTTTTTTAATTTATCACCAAAGGAAAAATTCACTTACGGGGTGACGATGTCTTTATGCAACAATATTGCAGACAGGCCCAGTAAATGATAAGTGAACCGTGGCAAAGCCCAGCTATGTAGACAGTCTACAATAGCAGCCAATGCATGTTTGAAGGGATTAGAGAAGCGCGGTAGACCCGGACCTTCCAAACCTTGATATGATTTTCGCGATATGAGTTGAGGCCTCCAGGCTATACTGCACACGATTTTTGGATTTTTTCTTCTGATCTGCAAAAAATATTGAATTTTATTACACGTCTAGTTCCACACAATATTTATCGTTGATACAAGAATAAGAATACGTTTCGCTTTAATATTATTATCCAGCAATGGAATAATAATACGATACAAAAGTATTGGTAATTCCTAAGACCCAAGATTTCTTGACACGAGACATTACAGCAAACTGCATACCCAAAATGATTCCTTGTTATTCATATTTATTCGGTTGTTAGCTAACGACCACATTTGTTGTCAATTAATTCATATTCATTTGTGATAAATAATCGATAATTCCAATCTTACGCACCAAGTAAATAATGATTGGATTGAAACTGGTTACTACAGCTCTTTTGAAAAGACTGGGATGCTTGTTATATGCATCCAGAATGACTTGTACTATTTCAAGGCTCTTTTCTTTGATATCGATAAACATTCGCTGATCATTACGGATGCATTCGGTCAGCACATCTTCTAGTAAAGCAATTTTGTCCTCTCCAATAAACTTTTCTCTGAAATGAAATTACGGGAATTACATGGAGTATTTGAAATTGCAAAAGAAATGATATCTTTCAGGAATGCAGTAATTCAGAGCTCGGTGATGAAAATGCTTGCATCTTTATACAACTACGTTTCTCTTCTTCTTTTGCTAACATATGCAACTGTGTGCATAAAGTTTGAGTTTCTTCATTGACAAAAATTGTAATATAGGAATGACTTTTGAATTTCAGACTGTCTAAATGCTGAAATATACCTCAGAGGATGATTTCGACTGATGTCTAATTCCTTCAACTGATTCCAAGTCATTTCTTTAACAGTTCCCGACTTCCCTGTCAGTCTCTCTATAGTAAGGTCATGAAATATAATTGGGACACCATCTTTAGTTAATGCCAAATCAAATTCAACTGCACTGCACCCTCTGTTTTTGCACTAAAACAGGAAAATCTCGTAACCATGAACTGAAAACAGTTAACAACGATGATATTATAAATAAAAAAAAAATTGCAGTGTTAGTATGTTAGTTTTTACATTTCGAAAAGCGTTGAGGCTGTTTTCTGGATAATCAAAAGCTGCCCCACGATGTCCGACTACTCTCATGCAATACAGATGATCCGAGGTACCATGACTATCACCTCCTTGTTCATCCTTGGCTTCTATCAAAGGATCTACGCCTAATACTTCTCTGACCACCTCTGAACTCGGAGGTGGAATTCTGGCCACCTGTAGACTGATAGTGAGAACCAACGCAGCCCATATTGCCCATGGCACAGAGAATTGATAAAAGATGCTAGTCAGAATAGTCCAAGATGCTTGCAGGTAAATCCAAGCCATGAAGCACCCAGTGTAAATCTCTAGATACTTTCCACTCATCTTGGATGTATCTTGGATGATTGTATTATATAAAAAATTAAATAGAAGATGACTTTAAGCGCATTTGATCAGGTCGCTCTGGCAATGGGATTTTTATGAAACTGTTATTTTAAATCGCGGTGATATCATTTAGAAATTTTCTTACTCCAAAGTGTGATCTGTGAAGAATGTCATCAATAACTTTGCAAATGTTACTGCCGTTTAGAGTGTCGAATACGACATTAAAAAAGCAAAATTCAACTGGATTCTGAGATAGAGCCCGACTGTAGATTAATCAGCGTTTAAGGTAATTTTAGAGTATAGCGCCGCAAAGTAATTTAGTGTTCTCAGATTCGTAGAGTGTCATTTTCACCTCCGATTTATGATTTCAAATTTGATTCTTTTTATTCTCCCTACGAACCGGAGTCTATCTCATCTTTTCAGATTTTCGACAGTCCGATTTTAATACATAGCGTCATTTTTAATCCGGTTAATGTATCAGCCGAACGGTCACGCCCCACGCACCACTCACACTGCCTCTTTCTTGATCGACCCGCGGCTTCGAGCGCGGCTTCAAACTCATATCACAGACGCCATTGTACACACAGTAACTTGTTTCAAAAAATACCTAGCTCGATATTCAGCCACAACGTCAGATAACGTTTTTAAATATTCTTATTTTTCTTCCTTCTTTTTTGCTGTTGGCTATGTCCCTTACGGCATTGTGCCAATATACAAATACCGTCATCATCATTATTATCATAAAAATTTAAATTATATTTTTAAGATGCATACATACAGCATTTTTCACTGGCTCTACCTTGGTCCTAGAAATGCGAAAAACGATATAGAGAGAGAAGTAGTAATGCTACATCCTTTCTTTGTCTCGCAGGATCCGATTGGCCGACTCCACTGATCTCTATTAGCGTTTTCCACTGGTTGCACTGAGTGCGCACTGGCTCGAACAGGGGGCACTCGTTTCGTGCATGCATCGCCCGGCATCGGGGCAAACCTTCTGAGTGGAACGCCGTAAAACGTATAAAGGCAGACTAGATCATAATTTCTCCTAAATCACAAATAATGTGACGTTACTCGACCGACTGCGCGACTGTCAGTTTTTTCAAGCAAGTGATAAAGAAACCAATTGAACAAACGCAACGGTAATTTTTTGTTTGTAAATAAATGTCATAAATGTTAGGCACGAGCATACAAGGGCAAAAAAAATTGACAATTCCACTGAAAAGATAAAAATTACTAACTAGCAAGTCAAGTTATCCCAATCTCCTGAAATATACCTAGCAGTTAACCTCTAAAAGCTGAAAAAATGTGTTTCCATACTTCGATATCGGACATGCTGTGGATTACTCCTATGAAACTTAAAATTTTAGGAATCTCTCCTCTATCTTTCGGCTCCAGCAAGTCCATCATCACTGCTAGACGAAGATGAAATTAGATCTAATAAAAGAGTTGCTGTCACAGCATCTACCTAGACTCTTTCACGATCGGCAGCCATAATTGCACTGCTTTGACACCGACTCCCGATTTCAGGGCAATATTTTACGCACTCAGTGCTAAATTCACGCACCCGAGCTGCCAGTGGAACACGCTGGAAATACAAATCTGCCGCTAGTACGCTCTCAGTTCACACTCAGTGCAACCAGTGGAAACCGGCTATAAGTGGAAAACGGCAGTATATGCTTTAGAATACAGAGCTACTCACGAACTTGGAAGCGCAAAGGAGATAAATGGTTGTTGGCAGCACTGGGAGCTAATTTCGGAACGCACCATTTCTTTCATCATCACTTAAGGCATTGAAAACAAGTAGGTTTCTTCTCTTGGTATAGCTTAGATCAACCGTGTCTTATGCATTAGCCAATGCTGCAATTTCGGAGTAATCGTTGTCGGCAGCGAAGTGGTGGATTTTGTCATCTGACGGTTTAATACACATTCGTCGCGGTTTTTGGATTTGTGCCGTACATCAAAAAGTGGTTAAATAGATAATACGGTGCAAAAATGTCAGAACTGAGAGAGTGGTTCAATGCCCAGCCATTATTTACTAGATGGTGGCTTCTTTTATCCGTGGGATGTTCTCTTTTGGGAAGATTCGGTATTTTCAGTCCGGAACGACTCGTTTTATTCTACATTCCATTCGTTCACAAATTCGAGATATGGAGAGCCGTTACCAGCGTATTTTATTATCCCCTTGGACCAACAACTGGGTTTCACTTTATGATCAACTGTTATTTCATCTACAACTATTCTGTAAGGCTCGAACGTGGCGAGTATGATGGACGACCAGCTGATTATTTCTACATGCTTCTGTTTAACTGGGTTTGCTGTGTCATCGCTGGACTCTTTGGAGAATTCCCACTTCTCATGGACCCTATGGTACTCAGTGTACTCTACATATGGTGTCATCTCAACCGAGACACTATTGTCAATTTTTGGTTTGGTAAGAAAATAGATGCATAAGACTTAATGTCGCTCCTTATTTTCAAACTTGTTTTACTTAATATTGATCGGCAAGGTTAGCTGTAATCGTACACCAATTTATTCCATAAGTTACCCAACACATTCCCTGTAGAATAATGATATTCTAGTTTGCTGTGTTAATGTAACAAACATAACGGCAAAATATTTAGCTACTGCAGTTGGTTGAATGGTTTACAAAATGCCTAAAAAAAAAATATCCAAATATCCAAAACCCAATTTGAATTGTTCCCATATTTTGAAAGTCCACAGGTGTAAAAGTTAGCGTAATGGGTCAATAGTCTATTGATTTTTTTGATTTTTATCATTCTTAAAACAATTGTTTGCATTGGGAATTCTAAAACCCTATTTGTTTGATTTTCGAAATATGTTGCATAAGAAAAAAAAACAGTTTTGTCGTAGTAAAGGTTGGATAATTGGGCGATTCAAATGAATTTTTTTTATTTTATAAATAATTTCATTATCAAAGCATGAAACAAGCAAATATCTTAAGCAAAAACTTGTAGTATCTATCAAAGTGATAATAAAATTTTCACTCTTTTCTTCATCAGATAGCATACTTGTAATTAAAAGCTACATTCATTATTTATTCATACTACAATATCGAGCAGGATTTCTGCCGTGTTTTCTCACAGAAATGTATGACCTATTATCTTGTGTTATTCGCCTACTGTCCCGATTTACTTATTTTAATGTGGAGTTTGAATAAAAAGAAAAAGAAACACAGAAAACAATGTGATATTGTCATTACAGGGACGCAGTTTAAAGCAATGTATCTGCCATGGGTTCTCTTTGCTTTCAATCTTGTGATATCTGGCGGTGGAATGTTGGAATTGGTTGGTATTCTAGTGGGACATTTGTACTTCTTCCTGAAGTTTAAATACCCTCAAGAATTCGGAGGTCCAGATTTATTGGCCACACCTCAATTTCTCGAGGCTTATTTCCCTCCTTCAAGACTCAGAGGGTTTGGAACCGCTCCTTCACAAAGGGAACCACAGAGACCGGGCAGAAATATGTATGGTGGTTATCAATGGGGACGTGGCCAGCCTCTCGGCCAGTAATCAAGGTGTATACCTAATTAAACCAAGTTTACATCTGTATATTTTATGAAGAGTGAGTGTACAAGTATACCAAGAAACTGGGAGTAAATGAAACATACTATGTACAGGATGACACCGGACTATCCCCCCATAGGCTACCCATGTGTTCCTCGTGAAAATCTGAGATTAAAAAGTTTTTTACTTTTTTATAGAAAATTTATTCTTTATAAATTACAACCACTTCACATTAGTCAATCCAGTAGCATTTAATGGCTCAGAATAGGATTGCCAGGGCTGGCGAAACCCCATTTTTTTGTTGTGCACTCAGCAGCTGCCCTGAGCCATCAAGTGCTATCGAATTGGCCAATTTCAAACAGTAATTTACACATAACAAATTTACTATGAGAAATATCATTATAGTCGCAAATTTTCATGAAGAATACAACGGTAGCTTATGGGGCAATATTTCTAGATCACCCTATATACATACACATATGCATGTATATATTCGTGTATACGATATATATTTCTGAAGATAGATAGTTTTTTTTCTACTTTCTCAACTTTAAAAATGATAAAGTTAATTTAATGCAATATGAAAACATTATTTCGAAGTTGCCTGATTAGTTTTCCATGGCAAATGGTGGTACAATTTGTTATTTGAAGATAATTAAGATTTATGGGAATATCTCAATGTTGACCTGTTATATGTTGATAAAATTAATTATATCAAATTTAATAATATACCTACCAGTTTTTGCTCGAGTGCTTGCAAAGTAAGTTTCTGGGACTAGAGAATTCTGCACTACAGTACTTCCAACAAAAGATAGTTCCTTTCTTCACTCTGATGGTAAAGCACACTTAATAAATACAATAATGCTCAAATAACAGGGTCAGGGTAACTGCTGACTACTGATTGTGAGTGAGTGGGGGTGGGGGGGGCTCTACATAATTAAGTAAGAAGTTATACACGGGTCAGTATAATTAGTATTTATGTTTGTCGAATGATTATTAAAATGAAGCTTAGCATTGAGATTTTGTTAATCGCTGCTTGTCAATTGTGAAAAATTAAATGCAATCTTGTTATTGCATTTTCAATTGTTAAAACAAACTTCCGATTTAATGAATCAATCTGATTTAGAAAATATGCGTATTGCTTTATATTAACATCAAAGAAGGTAGCAATTTGGAACGGATCTCGGAAAACTTGTCTCGTTCACTTCCTGGCAAATAACTATTTATATTGGACAGTTTGAATGAATCTAGAAAAATACACAATGATTGTAAACGATATATCACTTACACGTATTTATGTGTACCAATATCATATGAACATCAAGTGTCAGTAATAATATTCAGGCTGGTGACAGATCGAAAGACAGGGAATTATGGTACTCCAAACGTAAGATGTCTTTTTCAAAAGTCTTCACCTTCAATATTCAACTTGTTTTTGACAAATTTAACAAATAATTCTGTACCACATGTCAGTACAGTATTGTAGACTATTATTTAATAAGATAATGGCAATCAAACAAAACTGAATGCTGGCCTGTGTACAGAAAACATAAAAAATACGGCAGGAAGTCTGGAAATTTGATATTTATCTGTCTTGTCACCGCTATGAAGTTTTTGCTGTATCATGTACATAAATGTATATTTTATTATAAATATAATATATTAGGTACAGAATTCGTGAATAAACGTGGATATCTATGTATGTTTGTCACACATTATATACAAATGTACAGGCATTGATCCAATTCTTTATCAAAGCAAACTTACTTGCGTTATATACAGGGTGAGTTTTCTCCGGGGTCTGATCTAGGAGGAGCTTGAATATGTGAGAGTCCGCCTTCTTCTATTCATACTCGTCCTGTGTCAATGCTTGTATCCCGCTATCAAAACAATCCCTCATGTGAGTAGATTGTATTTCGGATGTGTGCTATACGTGTGGACGTAAACAGATTTGGAGATAAGCGTATCTGCTCTATAATCACACACTATTATTTTGAAACGGACGAGTATGAATAGAAGTCGAGTATGAATAGAAGTCGGACTCTCAGCGCATCCAAGCTCCTCCCAGATCAGACCCCGAAGAAAACTCACCCTGTATATACTATACATATAAGTTGCTCATTTTATTTTTGAAATTCTCATGCAATAGTAGTTTTTGAACCAAAGCCAGAAAGTTGTATGGCTGTGGTGTGAACATTATTTTTTTATGTAAAAGCGGTAAGATACGCCATTATGGTCGCGTTTTCCGACCCTACAGTTGAACTTGTGCTCAATTGAACACGTCTCTGTATAAGGTTCAATTTTATGGCAGCAAAACGCAACCATACCAGCGTACTTTATGGCTACTAAATTGAAAAGTTCATAACATTGGCATCTGTGATAGTTTGGTACGCCAAACTGCGGACAGCGCTCGAACCATCAACAGTGAGGTCATTCTGATAGAACCAGCCAATAGAGCCTCTCACTGACACTACTGGCATCAATTTTAATTTTCTCCACCTGACAGCGAGATGTAGGCCACGCCCCTACCACACTTCCAATTATGTAATATTTCGTTCTTACGCCTCAAACTCAAATTCGCCAAGCTACATGCACAGCATCTGTTCTGTATCGTTGAACGCAGGTGGTTTGATGCCAGGGTGTGGGACCACTCGTGTTGAATTGTGATAAACCGGCAACAGCTATCATCACTCCATTGTCAATACAAAATCGTTCGTCAGTTGCATAAAGGGTAGCGTTTCTTTCCTCACACATCTCAGCCATCATTTTCTGCAGTCTTAAATTACAACCGACACCACCAACTATAAGAACTTCGTGCGATCCTGTGTGTGCCATCGCTCGTTCTGTTAGATAAACAAAATAAACGGTTTGATGTCAAGTTAAAAAGTTAATGCATTTTTTTCTTGTCAGATCATTTAATTACCTGTTATTTCTATCAACATTGCAAATAAAGTTTCTTGTAAAGAAAAGCATAGATCTGCGTTTGTATATTCGCCATTCTTCAACCATTTGGGTAGTCGTTCTTCAATGTGACTCAAGATACCAGAAAATGACACGTCCATTCCTTTGACTGTATATGGCAGTGGCGCCAGTTTTTGACCTCTGTTGAAATAGAGAATGGCATTCATTAAATGAAAGAAAAGTGTCATAATTAGCAGAGATGTGTCAGAAATTCTCAATCTTGAGTTACTAGGCATGCTTAGTACTCGCAGAGAGAAAAATGCATACGCAAATTTGAAACATAAATTCCGCACATGCTCATGTACATAGTTTTTTGGAAATACGGACTTTTGTCATTGAAGCTTATAAAAAAATTGACTAACCAAATTTTCAAAAGTGTTGGCAAGTGAATTTTTTGGTTGCAAACCTGTTGGACCTTCCAGTTTATGAATGTCGAAGAATTTAATCAAAAAATGTAATTAAACAGAGTAGGTTACGAAGTATCTTGTGAATCGTTATTATATAACACAATGTGAAATGCTATAGTCGATTGAAAGTGCTATTGATCTTTTATTTCTGCAGTGCCAGTGATTGTAAAGAATTATCCAAAACTGTACTTTGCTTGAACAGCTACCAGATTTTGAACAATTCTAGAAATGCATAGCATATTTCCTGAAGTAGATGACCAAGCAGAAATAATCAATTAGTTATTTACTCTTTGGAAAGTTGTTCTATGTTGTATCCTGGGCTAGGATCATTGGACAGTTTTAAAAGCCGTGCAAAACGATCAAGGCAATTTCCCACAGCGATGTCAATTGTTTCACCAAAAATTCTGTAACGCTGTCTAGAGTATGCTATGACCTGAGTGTTTCCTCCCGAAACATACAGTACTGTTGGATCTTTGCTTTTCGTTATTAATCTCCCCATTTCTATGTGCCCTATGCAGTGATTCACTGCTACTATAGGCTTGTTGTAAAGCTGCGCAACACTCCTTGCCACTAGCGCAACTGCTGTTAAAGGTGCTCCCATTCCAGGTCCTTTCGTGTAGCAAACTACATCAATATCTTTCATGGTAAGACTTGCATCCTTAAGGGCGCATTTTAACGTTTCTAAAACATGCTGGCGATGATGCTGCGCTGTTTCTCGCGGCAGGAAACCTGAGTTAGGAAACAGTAGAATAGTTTTAATAGGACGTCAAAATGTATGTGAAATTTCAAGACTTCCTGCATTTATACATAGATGGCACGGATATCAAATTTTCTTGCAGAACCTATCTCAACCACTGAACTCAACTTTGTATGGTGTGAATCAATGTTAGCAAGTTAGAAATCTTTGGTGTAACACTAACACTCAATTGCTTCGTATGTTTGCCTCGTACAATACTTAAAGCACAAATTTGTAGTCAATGTAGATCTGCAAATATTTATTAAAATTTACTAAAAGAAATCAATTCGAATTACGATGTAATAAACGAGAAAAATCGTTACAGACATATGTTTAGATTTCGAGTATTCATAATTTAATGAAGATATTGAAATTTTTACGTGTTATCTCTATTTTGAATATCATTGAGTAAGATTTTACCTACTGTGAGAAAGCTTACTCACGTATTTGTCGTAACGTGTGAATATTATATCAACTTAAAAGGTGTGTAAGAGAAGCTAGTTTAAGCAGGTTAGTTTACCTTCCCCTGGTGGTGTGATGTAAGTGTGTCGAACATTAGAGAGAATATCATTGTCGCGGATTATTCCAATGCCTAATTTATTGGCACTCCCTTCGAATCCTATGGCAATTACCATATTGCTGGAATAATTAATATCACAGGTAGTGTTTTTTCGAGATATTCAATTGGACGAGCACCGAATACCCAACTTGTCACTTCAATGTCAAAACACACCGCAGTGCATGAATCGCATCGGTTGATCAGTCTAGCAGCCCTAAAGATGGCGCATATCATACTAGGGATGAAATTTTATCGTATGTGAGCAAAAATTATCGCATTTTTGAATGATATTAACATGTATCACTGATGATGCATAAAAATTTTTAAATGTTATGATCGTAACCGTATATTGTACCCACTACTCAATATATTTTTTATTTTATAATCTCTCATATCGATCACCCACGCGGCGCAAAACTTGCATATTCAAAATTTGTTTTGAAATCAAAGTAGATCCAGTTTCAATTAATCAGTTGTTTATTAACATGAATATTGAAATTACATTAAATGTGTATCCTGGATTATCTATCGTTGTCAGTTTCTTATCAATACATAAATGTATGCAGTAGAACCTCGATTATCCGAACCAATTGGGACCGAGACTAGTTCGGATAACCAAAAGTTCGGACAATCGAAACGTGGTTTTTTTGGGACGAGATCATAAACAACACCTTTTTACATAAAAACAGTACAAAATTTGATATACATATTAGCATATTAAGTGTGTGTGTGTGTGTGTGTGTGTGTGTGTGTGTGTGTGTGGGGGTGTGTGTGTGTGTGTGGGTGTGGGTGTGTGTGGGTGCGGGTGTGTGTGTGCCGGCGCAAGAAGCCGGCAGCCTCAGCGCTTGACGCTCGTAACTGTCGTACTACTTTTGTTTTGATTTAGACCACACGAGTATTGATATCGAGTTCCGATCTTTGTAATGTAGCAGGAGGGGGGGGGGGGGGGGGGGGTAAGGTACCTGACTTTATTCCTAAAGTTTACCCTGGGGAGTCGAGACACGAGAGAGCAGTGAGAGTCAGAGGCTCGAGCGTGAAGGACCGAGAGTGTCTCGAAATCCCCACACACCTACCCGCTGTTACGGTAGTATTAGTTTTTTTTAATGAATGAAAGAAAAGAGAAATCAGAAGTATTTTAAACACCTGAAAAAAGTCGAATGCCTTTTTTATATTTTTTTTTTTTATAAAATCGTCATTTTTATATTGACGAACGGGTGTAACGTGTTTTGCATGCCCGCGATTCTCGCAGATACATTGTTGCTCACGGCGGTGGCAGCGAGCAACAATGTGTCTTTCGCGCCATCGTTCCGATAATTGAGGGTTCGGATGATCGAGGTTCGGATAATCGAGATTCCTCTGTACGTATATTTTTTTTGTGTATTACTAATTTTAGTACACCATAGGTATAAGTATACTCTTTGAAAAAAAAAGAAAAACGTCAAATAGTGCTTAGCTACTAATTATTCGACGACGTTCAGACGTTAGCATTCGATGTAATATATTCGGAAATTGAGGATATCCGAAGTTCAATTAATTAAGTATAACCCGAAAACTATTGATTACATAACAAAAATATGCACATAAAAAAGTTCCAGTTTTAAGTGAACTTTGACCCCAAAATATGAAAAAATTTATCGAGGCCGCTGAAAGGTCTTAAAAATTGCAAAAATATTAGTTTTCGCTCAAAACTGAAACTTTTTTTTATATGATTAATAATTTTCAAAATTTATACTTAATTGAAATTCGCAAATTCTCGATTTCTGCATATATCATATAAAATATTGACGTCTAAACCTCGTCGAATAATTATCTAAAAAAAATCTCTAATAATCTCGACAAGTGACAAAAAGCTTTTACAAAGTTTAAACTAATTCTGAAAGGGTCAGACTTTTGGTCACGACGATCTGTCATGGAATACCCCATATCTAATCAGGGTAGATGGGGTGCTACCAACAGTTGAGGAAATACCACGAAATACTGAAAAAGTTCTTCGTTTTGTTAGCTACCGTGTTTGATGCACTGCTCGCAGTGACTCTAGATTAATACCTAAATTCTCTAGATAAACTGGTTTTAAATTTCATAAGTAAACGTTCGACTATCATTTGCCGGGAAGGCGCCATGAAAGACCTACAAACGACCCATAAACGATTATGAGTGGATAATTTTTAATCACAAGTGGTTGCCAAAATATAGGAGGTCAGACATGGGTCCTCGTGCGAGTGCAGGGAGCGTCTGGTGAATAGAGAGAAAAGAAAGATCAGGGAGCTATTTCCATCGATAATAAAATTAAATCTTCGATCATATTTTATCTATAATATAAACAATCATCGAATGACATTAACTGACAAAATGCGGAACACACTACGTATACATGAGGAAGGAATGCTTGGCAAGAGTGATTGACTGTACAATGTAGAAACATTATCCGTAAAATTTACGAAGAAGATCGATCTTGTAATTCTATTCCGTAAAAAAGGCTTACATACTGGCGATGCGATACAAAAAAGCGGCGGATGCTCTACCACTCTTAGTGGTGTAAGAACGAGCATATATAATTAATTCAATTTGAATAAATATGTTATCAATAGTAAGGATTTGACTTCATTTTCTTATGTTCTTCGTAAGTTTTAAATGAAGTCGCACAATTATTTGACTAATGTACAGTATATATAGAGCACAATTTATCGTGGAAGCTATAGTAAATGTTTGATAATTTAACCACAGAATAAAAAAAATAGCGAGATCTGCGAAATTTACTTTAGCGAGTCCAATGAAATTAGTCTGTAGATAACAAATTTTTAAGATTTTTTATGCAACTCATACAAGACGTCTATTGATCAGCCTGATATAAGTACAGTAGGTCTTGCCATTTCTCAATCTTTCGGCAAATGCCAAATTTGATTGTAGCTTTTACAACATATTCTCTAGAAGTGTATACACAGCAGTACCTGTGTAGTTCGTGCGATATGCATATCACTATTCTTCATGTATACTTAGGGTACGTGCATCTAACAATAGGGCCTGGCAAAAATTGCCTCGTATTTAAAAAAGTATTTGACGCGCAGTCAAGGCAATCGATATGCATGTGAAAATAAAATCTCCAGCACGTTCAAAATCCTCGAATTTTGAAGGAAATCCATGAGCTCAAAAGTTGCGAAATATTCTCCCAACAACTGTACTCAATTCGGTGCGTAAATATTACTTTCTGGCATAGGAACTACGAACCAGAAACCACCTTAGCGAATTTTCAGTCACAACTTCAATATAATCAAAATTTTATTGAGATTTTCCTCGCAAAATTATGAATAACAAGCTTATGAAAACGTTTCAATATGAATCATTTATTTACACCTTCGGAAATGGATCATTGTCCTAAAAAGTAGATGGTGGAGGGGCTGCCGATCTTTCAGGAAATGAAACTTGACGAAAATTAATCTGCGTAACGCAAAATGATTTTCGACGTAGTAGTTGTAGAACAATTTGAACACATAAAGAAAAATAAGACGCAACGTGACCATGATAATATTTAATCGTAATATAGAGCTTGTACATACATGATATACCTATACTGATAATAATGCATTTACGATGAGTGTTTATATGTATAGTAAATAATGTATAAGTATTCAACAATGATATTGTTCACGAGAAAGTCGACTTGTCGTTAACGTGTTCGAAATTACTCTGGCTAGTGAGCATTATTGTTGCGGCGTCCACGTCTTTTACGACCTCCACCGGAAGGGCGGTTCGTAGCCCATTGCTCGTAATATCGTTCAGCTTCCAGCCATTCCTGGTACTTGTACCACCATTCTTCCCATTTAACGTAATCATCGAGCGTCAGATCTCTCAGGTAACCACGAGCCTTGTAGTAATCGTACCTAACACGTACATCGTCCCATGATTCAAGACCACGTGGCCCCTGGGCCAAAAGAGATTCTGGATAATGTCCTGGTGGAGGTGAGTCGTAGCCCAGCCGAGCGATTCTTTCTTCTCCCTCTATTACCACTTTCATGGCGTTCTCACCATCCTTCGTTATGCGCATATTCTCCATATCTCTTCTATCTACGCTCCATTGTGCCATTTTACCAAACCTGAAAAACATTTGTTGCATTAGTACATATATTTTCCTGGATCAAACGGAACTTTTGGCTCTTACGTTAGTTTCAAGGGTTGAATGAAATATGGAATCGTATTAACTGGTACATTAGACTCATGCTATCGTACAGTACATAAAATAAAATACTTTTAAAAGTGCTACAGAACTGATAATTCGAAAGTACCTTATAAATGGCTTAAACATTTTTATGTTACTAAAACGAGTAATTTAGAGGAGGGTGAACTTAGTAACGTTATTGTAACGAAGTAACAAAAAAAAATTCACTATATTCCAATTTTAGAATGACATTGAAGGAGCTTAATTTTCAAAATATGAGTATGTCTTACATTATTACTGTTTACCAAGTTTTAGAAAATTCTGAAATTGCAAAATAACGGTTTTCCTCAATATGATTAATTTAGATAAGTCTTTATCAGATTTACCCAACAATAATTGAGGTATTCTACATATAAATCTCGACACTTTAAAAAAGAATTCAGCTCACAATTTTATTCCTTTGCTATCGCCATTGTAAATTGAATTGTTAAACAATCAAAATGATTCTCAGACTTAATTACACCTCAAGAAAACCTTACAAGATATAATTGAGTTTGAAACTACTTTGCGAAGTTTTTCTCAATCATCCAAAAACTGTACTATTCTATTTCCTGCAATGTTTCACCCATGTCTTTAACCAGTTGCTGGATTTTAGATTCAATAAGAAGTTTATGTATTAAAATGACTTCATTACTGTACCTTTCAGACAACGTCATTCTTGGAGGTCCAACATGTGAAGTATTAGAAGAACTGTCGCTATCATCACTAGCCGATGAATCCAGTGGCGGATGTCCAGATTGAATGGATTGTGGTGGAGGGTGATTAGGATGCATCTTCTCAACTTTAACCGGTTTACGCATCTAGACAAAAGTTGCTTGTTTCAATGTCACTATGAAAATTCACTAATTTCAAATCTGTTTGGAAACTAAGATTTAGAAAAAATGCTTGAATACAATGCCTGTTTCAAAATGGAATTATACAAAAATTCATATCCAAGTTTTCATATCACATTTGTAGAAGTTCAATATAGAAAGTCATTTTTCTTTGAATGTAGATTTATGCTGGCATTTTATTTATGTTCTAGAATTATAAAATATTTTTGGAAATGATGTAGTTTTCTGAAAATCCTTGGATATTCTCTTCCGTGTCCAGATAAAGCTCAATAACAAACTAATGATGATTATAGCAAATTCTGATGACCTGAAGTTTATATTTTAAGAAATTCCAAATATATAGGAGTCCCTAATATTCGAGATCTTTACTAAATTTCTTGATAATTTATTTATTCTCAGATCTTCATGGTGACTAGAAATCTTTGGGTTTCAATTACAATTTTCCGATACTGTGAAAGTTTCATTCTACCAGACTCAACAAATATGCACATTCCATACCAATGGTATAGGATCTGGAACTCGCGGGTCATCTAGGACTCTGCTGTGATGTTTCTCCTTGCGTCGGGCCTTGGCCTCCTTCTCTTTACCCTGCTTATACTCTTTGTGATGCCTGCTCGGTGGGGGCTGAGGAGCTGGTGGTGGAGTACGCGGTCGTGGTAAAGGAGGTGACCGGGGTCTAGCCCTTGGAGCAGGTACCCTAGAGCTAGAAGCTGGAATTTCTTTGACGTGTGGCCTTGATCTGGATGCAGAAAAGGATCTAGAACGCGAGCGTGACGGTGGCGCAACGCGGCGACGCTCTTTGGGAGAGCAAACTGAGCACGATCGATCGGAACATGTGCTTCCCGAGCTTGGACTGCGCGCTACACGTGTTCGATTAGCGTGAGAAGTTCTCTCGCGTGGTGACCTAGGGCTCCGAGGCCTGGGGCTGCGAGGACGAGGGCTGTGAGGACTGCGGGGTCTTGGACTCCGAGGGCTACGTGGATTTCCTCTGCTTGGCTCGCCACCAGTAGTCCCACCGATGTAGAGCTCTTTGTACCCGCTGTGACGCCACCTGTTCGGATCCCGCTCTTCAACTTCTAGCAGCTTCTTATTCCAATAACTTGACTGGGACTCCCTAGCTTTTCTCATCATATTGTCAAGTTCTCTACGCTTGCCAGAACTTTCCCCGTGTGGTCTGGACTGTGAGACATTTGTGTCCATTCGCATCTTGCTCGATCCGCTACCGTTGCCACCTCTTCTCCTGCTGTCATAATCACGCGACATCTCAGCTAGAATCAAAATTAAGTATAAACCATAGCAACAAAGTAAACATTAGAGAAATTAATTGTTGCAAATGCAAGTGATGTCCCAGACAGCACGAAATGTTCCCAAGTAATTCCTGACAAGCTCATTCCAAAACGCAGTGAAAGATCCTTTGTATGTCCCACTATAGAGCCTAGGTACCAAATTTCAACCTCTCTTGTAAATTCTTGAAAGATTCTAATGGACTCACACAAAGATCTACGAGAACTAATCTAGATGAATATTAGCAGATACTGATATGTCTTATGTGGAAAATATTGAACAAATGAAAGCGTGTAACACCACACATCTGAAAAAAAAGTGTCTGAGATCCACTACTCTGTGTATGTCGGGCAGTCACAGATGACCAAGTATTTACTTTCAGGATGAAATTCACAATAATAATACAGGATCAATGTGCCAGATCCTAGGGGCTAGGGGTACAGCTTGGATGGTCTAAAATCATACTTATTTTAGGATTTTTTTTTTTAAAGAAAATAAAAACACTTGGAGCAACTTGAGTCTAAGGGCTTTATTATTTATAATCTGACGAACATTTTAGAGTTTTTGTAATTGAAATTAATAACAAAATGGAGACATGCTGCATATAAGTAGCAAACGACCACATTTTCAATTCAGTGGCACAGATTCCTCGGTCAATTTTTATCTGATTGACTTGAAATTTTGTACACAATCTTTAAAAGTTGTTTATCGATTCGAATTCGTGGCTAGATTTTTGAATATCAATCCCAAAATTTTCATATAAGGATTTTTTAACAATTTTTGTTGATAATCATATATGTTTGAAACATTTTTTGTATCATTTATCTCAAACCTGAAAAGGTGTTTATAAATCAAAAAATTTTTTGTATCTGTTACAAGTTGGATAGTGATGTCAGGAGATGCGTCACCACAAAAGCACTTGAGTTCGGAGTTGCTAGTTACTTATATGTGCCATGCCGCCATTTTGTTATCAATTTCAATGAAAAAATTCTAAGATGCTCTTGAAACTATACATAACTAAGCCCCCAAACTGAAATTGTTTTAAGTGTTTTCATTTTCTTAAATAAAAAAAAAAAAAACTCCTAAAAATAGGTATGATTTTAGACCGTCCAAGCTGTACCCCCCCCTGGAGACAAACTTGCTGTCTATTTATCGCGAGTGCCGTACGTTCCTGTTTTGCTCTCGAAAGATTTAAGAAAACTCCATGAGGATTCGCAATTTCTAAAAATTAATATCAGGAAAACTATTAATAAAATAAAAACAAAATAAGTTACTAGGAGCATTTTCTAATCTGTGTGCTGTCTAGGATATTAAATACTATAACAATTTAATCCACAAGCTATGAGTAGTTCAAGTAGGCCCAAGTCAGGTACACATATTCTTAAAAAAATTTGTTGGCATCCTTACTTATTCTAATTTTTGTCTACCAGAATTTATGGTTAATTCAACTGGTACCGATTATCAGTGGGGGCTTTAGTTTTGTTAAAAACAACTATAATTCCAAACCCTAGGAATGTGATAATATTTTGTTACAAAAAGGAATTCCGGATAGAATCTGACAAACATTTGCAGTCTCAACACATTGCATTTGAATACATTTGGCCACAGACTTACGCATGTAGCAGGTGCTTTTTTTGTGGATTTCTAGGGAGCTCACATATACAATGTCCATCATATTTTTACAATACCCGATTTCTAGCACAAATCTAGTAAATATGTACTTCTATGTGACGTATGCTGCAGTGACAGACTGAAAAACATATAAAAGTACGTTTCCCATATGCAATGTGTTAAGAAAATAAAGAATTTTCACTGGTTGCATTTGATCTTTACAATTACTTTATACCTAGGACTAAATAATAAGTTATACAATTCTTGGAGCCAGTGTAAGATGTGAAATAATGGTTAACTTGTGGATTTGCAGAAACAGTTTTGGAATATATCAAAGCATCACACGTATAGATATATGGAACTATTTAAAAAGATGAAAAGATAGTGATAATACTGACCTAAGTAGACTTTTCCACAAAATCTGTTGATAATGTGGTAATGAGAAGGAGGCGTGTAGTAAAAGTGAGGATCCAACAACTCCTGTGAGATTATTGAACACGTTAATTCTGAGAGAAGATGATTTAAGGACGGTAAGAATCTAGCAGTTGGTTCTAATCTCATACATCATCATCATCATCATCATCATCATCATCATCATCATCATCATCGTCAAGATAAACCAGGGCCACTCGTCCTTGGGGTTTATTGGCTTGCGATATTAAAAGTTATAGATTGCGTAACATTATGAAGGGAGTACAGGCTTTCATCAATCGAAAATCAAATCGTTGCGCGATTTGTCTCTTCGCTCTCTTTCTCTCTCTGTTGACCAGAAATGATTTGTATTGCTAAATATCCGCGAAGTAAATTGCCTGTACCTGCCGTACGTTCAATTTATAACACGAGTTTTGAAGCCCGAGCGTTGCCCGGACAACGCTGCACCGGAACCGCCGCTGGCCCCGAATACCATTTCACGCTTACCGATTCGGCAATGTAAGTGAAAATTACCGCCGATTTCAAACGCGGATAATTAAGCCAGCGTACTTACGCGCGAGGACGCAACCGAGTTCATACAGGTCAGTCATTCTTACCCTCTCAAATGCGGACGAGGCAACGCGCGCGTGTATTCGCGAATGTGTGTATACAATCGTGCACACACACACACACACACACATGCATCGAGCCGAGGGCGCGCGCGGATAGTTCAGCGCGTGACGTCAGTCAGTTTGATGACGTCATTACTGAGGGTGGCTGGCGCTGACCCGGCAGCGTCGACAGCCAAATCCGACCGAATCGATGCTTCGAAAGCGCGTGTGGAATATTTTTGGCTGGATGGATGGATGGGTGGGTAAATGGAGGGTTGGATTCTTCAACGTAGTTGAAACTATATGCATACGCGACACGTCAACCCGAGGTAGCGGCGCTGCCGGCTGCCGTATTCGTTTTTTTCTTCCGAGTTTTCGCGTCGTTGCGTACTTGCGAGGACGATCCACCGATTACCGAATAACGAAAACGCGTATAGAGGTGGTGCACCGTTTTGCGCCGCCATCTCCGCTTACGAACTTCGCGAGCACATTTCTCCATTGTCGAGGATTTCTATTTTGGTTTGTTAAACTTTTAGAAGAGAGTCAGTCCCCCGATGTTGGGTATCAGTAGTTACACACCTTTGCACTTTATTCCACGCTTCAATCCTGACAGTTATATTTTCTTTACTCTTTTTCGAGATTCAGTCGATAATTCGATGTCGAATAAACTTTTGGTCCGTATAGAGTATATGCGCGACTCTCTTTGGTTCGCCAACATTTACCAGAGCGTCGTTTACTCTCTATCTCTCTTCCCTCCTTTTCCCTCTCCCGTTGTCTGTCCGTCTATTTGTCGGCCGGAGACAAAGGCAAAATGGGGTATCCGGCCACTTTGGTACTCCGCGGCACAAGCACAACGAACCTCGAAAATTAATCCATTTCCAATTGGACTAGTGTGTAAGATTCTTTGAAAAGAATATTAACACTGAAATCTTTTTTCCGTTCTCAGATACTCGCGGACGACAATTACCACTTCGACTACTACACTCCGTTCTTAAAAATCGTTGTAACCTTATTTTACACCTAGAATAATCTCCGATTACTATCTCAATTAACTTCGTGAACGACGCAATATTCCTTCACTTATCCCTCGAGCACGAAGTAGGTAATGCAGCAAGTTAGTCCGATACATGGCTTGTATACAGACATCATGGTATCTGACACGACCATGGACACGACACGAATTTTTCAGTCGTGGGGAGGTTTCCATTTTGAGGACAAATTGGTAGTTTTATCGACGCCATGCAGATCACCATATTCATGTATTTTGATCAGTCTTCTAGGTATATCTTCAGTCGACGTTGGAGGCGTTCTGGACTTGTTCTGGAGGTAGTCTTGCGTGTACAGAAAGTATGGTGGAGGAGTGAGATAGAACACTTATGCTATGTACAGCCTGTTTCTCTCGTTTTACATCCTGGTTGGCCGGTACGTTTCCTCTCAGCCAATCAAATGCAGAGTGAGAGCAATGGAGTATCCAGCGTAACCCGGGGATATATGTCTAGCTCTCTTATCACTACGGCCACAGTTTTCGCGAACTGTAGTATATGCTCTAAGGCAAGGACATGGTGAGAGGAGATACTCACAAGACCGTGGTTGAAAGTGTATAGTGACTGCAGACAAGTAATGGCTGACAGTATCGCGAGTATTTCGGTGACATAATCGCACAGATTTACGTTAATTGTCGACCGCGGACGAATAGATATTCTGAGTGTAGAATTTAAGGAGATATGAACGATATAGAATATCGAGAAAGAATTAATTAGTAGTCGTATTCTCATATTAATTGGCTAACCAGATAATTTGGCTGCAGAAATCTTACACCGAGGAATGTCCGAGAGTGAACCCGTAGCGTCTCAACAAAAGCAGCAACATCAGTACCAGCAGCAGCAACAGCAACTAGCCGCCGAAACGATGACGGGAATGACTTGGCAGTATCCACCTCCAACTCATCCAACTCTCTATTCGCCCTATGCAGGGTAAAAATTATATTTTTTAACAAATTTAATCTCAACGCAAATCCCTAAAGGCGTAGTGAATTTTTCAAAATGGCCGCAGCATATGCCTTTCGTTCTTCAAACATTTCGATTCCGCCGCTGATTCATTTGTATATTTAGATATGTTATATTTCATCCGGAGTTTGCCCGCCAATATCAATTAAACCTCGAGTTTATTATTTTCTTATGATAATTTATCTTAACCCTAGAACACACGTATCTTTTTTTTCTACTCATCAACTCATGAGTGGGGTCGATACTGATCCCATGCGTTTCTTGTTTGTAAAATTGTTCTAAAATCCACAATGGAATCTGTAAGTACATAAATCTTTTCCTTCTTTTAATAAGGAAACTAATGGTAAAGAACAAATTCAATTTCATTGAAGTTTGGTTTGTGAAAAATTCAAACAACTACCAAAAAGTGTTAAGAACGGCAAAAACGTCATCTTTCAAAAACGTCTAACACAATCTAGCGCCCTTTTTTTTAATGAACCGATTTCCAAACTTTAAACGCGATTTTGAAGATGATATCAGACTATCAAGAAAAACTACGATTCCTATGTTCCGTTGAAGAAGTATGGTTATTTCGGGATATGAAAATGGGAAAAAACATATGGAATATGGAAATAAGAAAGTTAATAAAAACATAACAAAAGAAGTGTTTGTAAAGGGTTATCGTATATTTTCTTTTATATAAAAACCATGTAATTAATAATAATAAAATAAGGAAAAAAAAACTCATTTGACTGCAATAGCGCAAAGGCAACAATGCATCGCTTGGTGCTCCTTGCATATGACTAAGTTGTATCTTTGAACCATTTGCTGGATAAAGAAATATCATACATTATATACGGAGCTGGCAAGTTGATGAAAAAAAAAAAAATAAAGTTTGCATTTTTTACAAAGCGATCGAGTTCATGGGAAAAATTGCTTCGGTATATGGTTTTAGATAATATATGTGACTATTGGTGCTTAAATTACGCAATAACAAGTAATATATTTTAATTTGAGTAAAAAAAGTTGAATTCACTTATTGCCACACATCACCAACAGCAGCTTTAGATTGGGATCATTAATGACCCCAGCCGTTTTTTTCAATTGTTTTACGTAATAGCCAGCAAGCAACTGATGCTACCACTGACTGAACCTCACTGCCAGATAGTGAACCTAAATCATAGTAACAGTCCCCAACGAATAATATCAAATTTTAGCATAAGAATGCAATTTGAAAGTTGGCTGGGGTTGTTTATGACCCCGTACATGTGTTCTAAGGTTAAGATGGCAGAAGGTGCGGTAATTATAGAAAACTCCGTGAAACTGCTGAATTTTATTAGAAACGTAAAGTACAAAATATTTTTCGTTAGCAACTCAACTGCCCTCAGAGAAATAGATTTTCTTTATAGTTATTGCATTGTGTTCTTGTATAGGCTGAAGGTCCTTACACTGAGCAAGACAAAGTTATATCACAAAATTGGTCTATGTTATCAGAAATTTTTATGGATTTTCAACTAAATTAATACTTCTGATTCTAGTTGGAGACCTTGATTAATTAAAAGTAATATAATTTTTTGCTGATGTTATAACAGGCAATTATATGGCCAAGGGTATGGATCTCAAGGTCAGATGTTTTACTACAACCAAGGAATGATGCCGGGTTATGGTCAGACGTTTAACACGCAACAGGTGCAGCAACAGCAACAACAGCAGCAGCAGACAGCATCAACTCAAAATAATCAAGCAAAGCAACAGTCACAGCAGCCGCCTGTACCTGGAACTCCCGTATCGCTTGACGATGACTCTGACCTCCCCCCTCTTCCCCCAGGACCACCACCCCCTTCGCAGTCATCCCAACAGCCAAATAACCATAATCCACAACTCCAGCAACCACCACCCTTCGTTTACAGCTCTTTCCCTTACAATGGTTGGAATGGAATACAAAACGATCACTCACGTTAGTTCTTATACTTTCACAGATATAAATATTTTATATTTTCACCAACAGTTTGAATTCAGATGTATCAAAGAAACAATCAGAAAAATTGAATTTATTCATTTACTCATGATGTTTGCAAATTATCAACAAAGCTCATTGTATAATAGATATTTTGCTGTTGCAGAATTTAATGGTGGTCAAATCCGCTTCAATCTTCAAAACAAGAAAACAGGTCTTGGCTTCAGTCCTTCAGGTAACAGCGGAGCGGCTAAGAAAAAACGTAAGAGGAATAAGAACCTGGCTGCGCAGTTCAACAATAGTTTTCCAGGAAACAATAATGCAACTGCGACCAGTTTTATTCCTGGGGCTAATCTTAAGTCAGAACTACCGCCTTTACCTCCAACTCAGCATCAACCACCCGTGCCTCCTCCACCTTCAGAAAACCCGCCGGAAATAGTGACACCTTCATTAAATTCCCAAACAGTAGTCACTGCTCAAAATATTCCTAGAAAACCGGCTGTAGGTACCACTCCCCCAACTGCTATGACAACCACGAGTCCTGTTGGTGACTGGCCTGATAGTCTAAAAAACTACGTTAATCGTTGCTACGAGAAATGCAAAACAGGCGTTGACAAGGATCAAGTTGAAATTATACTGAAGGGTAAAATAACGCGTTCTGCTAACGATGGTTCCCTGTGGGTTAAGGACTGGGATAAAGAGCCTCTACCAAGCATTCACAGCGAGCGCATGACAATGACGATAAAGGCTCAGAACCAGAGTTTGAAGCTGGGAAATCCTTTGGTGGTTCATGGACAGGGAGGCCAGCGCAAGACGGGCCTCTCTACCTCTCTTGGGGCCCGTCTTGGTGCACGTCTCTCTGCCGGCTCTCACCGTAGGTCGAGGTCGAGGTCGAGGTCGAGGTCGAGGACGAGGTCGAGGTCGCGTAGCCCTCCTTTTCGAAAGTACAGGCGAAGCACTTCTTCTTCGTCTAATACAAGCGACCGGGACCACGAGCATAAGTGTTCGTCGTCAAAGTCGAAAAAATCGAGCAGAAGTAAGCCGAGTTATAACAACAATAACAGCAGCGGCGGTGGTAGCAACAACAGCAGTACCAGCAACAAAAAGATGAAGAAGGCTAAGCAAAATAAATCACATTTCTATTCAGAGTTTGGTTTAGCTACAGGAAACGGAGATGAACTTGGATCCAAGGAAAAACTTCAACAGCGTGCTGCACGCTTCAGCGATTCTATTTCCAGGAACAGCATAAATATCAAGGATGATGGTGCTACTGAATTTGATTTTACAGGGCTTCACATCGTCGGTACCTGCAAGGATCTTGAAAAACCTTATTTACGCCTCACTTCTGTAAGTTTTATTGACATTCTGTGAGCCTTGTGTCTTGTTAATTTCCGCTAAAAGTTCAGTAAGCAGCTGTAATTTATGTTCATCTACTCAAGAAAAAAAAGATTAGCACAATTTGTTATTTTAATTGTAAAGTAAAGATATATTATAAATATTTTCTTCTGCATATTTTAATGGATTATTTTTGATCAATTTCAGGCTCCTGCAGCTTCCGCAGTGCGGCCAGTAAGTGTGCTTCGTTTTTCTCTGGCTCACGTTAAAAAACGTTGGGTAGCTGAGCAGGACTACAGATACGCTTGCGACCAGCTGAAATCAATTCGTCAAGATTTAACAGTGCAGGGTATAAGGGATTCGTTTACAGTTCATGTTTACGAAACTCACGCTCGTGTCGCCTTAGAGCGAGGTGACCATGAAGAGTTCAACCAGTGTCAAACGCAGTTAAGAATGCTGTATCAGGATCTTGGTGGTGAAAATCGTACAGAGTTCGTAGCATACAGGATACTTTACTACATATTCACGAAAAATACACAAGGTGAGATATACAATTAGTTTATTACAGGAAGTTGAATTATTGATATAAGTATCAAAAGTGTACAATAAAATTATTTAATGTACGGTTTTCTTTTATCGTTTCAGACTTGACAACAATTTTAGCATCTTTGACAGCCGAAGATAAAGAAGATGAATGCATAAAACATGCACTAAAAGTCCGCTCGGCGTGGTGGCTGGGTAACTTCCACGTATTTTTCAAACTGTACCGTAAAACCCCGCGAATGGCAGCCTTTCTTATGGACTGGTTCATTGCTAGGGAGCGCAAGAATGCGCTAAAACATATGATAAAATCGTACGTATTTCACATGTTCCATTATTTACTCTTTATCGATGATACTTTCTATATTATCGGGTCATGTAAGTATTTGTGTAAAGAGAGTCTCGTTAGTAATATGTTGTTTTTCTTTCTTTTTTCGTTTTAAAGTCACATTTTCTTTGCTAACACAAAATTCTGGACCAGGGAAGGAATGGAAAAGGGATGGGGGTGGGGGTGGGGAGACTTAACATATATCAATTTTTTGTTTCAGGAAATTGACGCCAGCGTTATAACTGTCTATTATGTCATTTCTTAAAACTCAACGAATGTTCTAGTATTGCCGTTTTTGCTAATCAATTTATTTCTTCTGCTCTTTAGCTACCGGCAAAATTTGGCGGTCGATTTCATCGTTGCGGAATTGGCCTTTGATTCTTTGGACAAGTTTTATGAATTTGTCTCCGAGCTTGGGTTGGCTTACGCCGACCCTGAGCGAATCCAAGTTGACTGCAAGACTAGTAGTGGTAATCTAGGTAGCTGGTAGCTGCTGCCCGGATCCTCTTTTCTTCACGAGGAAACTGCTTTGAAATCAAATTGTTTTGATGTGTACACCTGTCATGGTGTGAACACATTGTGTTTTCCTTTACACCTTCAAAAACAAAACACATAAGTGCGGATGAGTCGTTGTTATCGATCCTCATCGCACTCCCAACTTCGGATCAACTATTGACAGGCTAAATAGCTTACTAAAGCGAAATTTAGGAGAAGAAGAAGTCGTTACCGGCGCTACATGTATAATTATATCTTCTGACACGGATCACCATTTGTTGTACATAGCTAATAGAGCAGCAGCAGCCAGAATCGAGCAGTTCTGTTGCACAAAAAGCTCTGAATATATCATGAAATTCATCGTTGTGATTTGGAATCATTGGCATGAAGCCAGAATCGGTTCCAGATTCGGTGTACAATTACACCTTCGAAAACATCATCCCTCTTTATTCTCTGGTATTAAAACTTGGATACAATTATTTTTCGAAAAATAATTTCAAGTCGTATGATTCTTCACTTGGCTCCCCCTTCTCAATCCCCCCCCTCCCGTCGGGAAAAACGCTAAAACTATTCAGATAGAGTAGTCTCTTAAGACTGGAGGCTCAAGAACTTATCGGCGTGATTTCATACTTCATTACATCTTCCTGACGATCAGCACGGTTCCTTTACAAGCGACAAAGAAAAAAAATTCTCTTCGCCATCAGGTTAGGGTGCTTTTTATCAACGTGCTGCAAATTCGAGAAATCCTGATCTGGACCAAGCAACGGAAACCTCAGGTATACACAGAAGTTTCCTGCAATCCTGGCCAATCCGTATGCAACGCTTCAAGGAAACTTGTTAATTTTTTCCATCGTTTTTAATCGAGAATACCTATTTGTAAACCATTGATTATTGTATTGCGTCCGTGATGCAACGAGAGGACGTCTGGCTCGATGCATATCAACGCTTAACGTCCTTGAACGTATAGTTAGCGCTGTGGCGAAGACTGAAATATGAGGCAGCGCCTCTATTAAGAATTGATTTCAAAACTACACAAAAAAAGTTGTAAAAAATGTAAAATAATTTTTCTTTTTTTCCCCAACTTATACACTATTCATTGTTTCCGACATATTTATATATGTATGTATGTATGTTATATTTGTATCGATTGAACGGCAACATTTTAAAAGAGTTAATGAAAAGCAAGTGAGAGTAAAAGAGGGTGTGAAAGATAATGATCGAGAGAGAACGCAAGCATGAAAGCAAATGAGAGAAGAAAAGCAGAACTTCACCGTGGATTTATTGCATTCACGTGTGTATAGAAATTGATCGTAAATAACACTTGTGTGCATCGGGAAAATGATGCTCATGAAACAATTTCCAATCACACATAAATCATATACATTAAGGTAGTAAATATTTGTTGCATAAATGACATGATTATGGCATACATACCTCAATGTACAATACATTGCCCATCTGATATCGTTTACATAATAAATTATTTTTACCTCAGATTTTGCTGTTAGTGTCTCGTCGTTGATTCATTCTCTAGTGTTATCTGCTGTTTTCTGATAAGTGTTGTTATTACTAAGACGTATGTTTCTTAATACGAATTCTACAGTTATAAACTATTCGTAAGAAAAAAGTAACGAAACCTTGTGGACAGATTGAAATATTTTTTGTTCAACCTACACAGAAAGTATTACTTATCGTGCATATAAAGTGGCCGCAAAGTGTCTTCTTCCCGTCAGAAAACGAATAGGTGGGCACGAAATATCGTAAGTGCGCGGGCGCAAAAGCATATTTATATAACGCGAGGATGTTTTACGCGTTTTTGCATGATTGTTTTCGTACACAAAGTATGCGTTTCTATGACGGTTGAGTGAGTCTACGAATCCGCATGCGCAGAGTACAGAAAAGACTACTTGTAAGTCCGAGGAGTATAAGTAGTCTTTTCTGTACTGCGCTCATGCGGTGTCGCGAACAAATCTGATATTACGTGACCCATAAACTTAATTTCGTGCTTCGTGAAAAACACGTAACATACTCTTGTTCCATAAAGAATCTTTTACAACAAGGAAGCAACGATCTTTTCCGTCCGATCCCAAGTTTGCAACTTGAGTCGTAGGTGAACACGGACAGGAGCCGAAGACGAATATTGCAAATTTACGCTCGGCCGGAAAAGATCGCTGCCTCATTGTTGCATAATATTAATACTATTTGCACCTGCTTCTCCGAATACCTGGTGCAAAATCGAGTCTGTACTACGCGATAAAGGACGATCGTGTACTCGAAGGCAAACTTTCAATGCAGATGTGGACGAAGAGTATCGTGTGCACCATGGGCGGAAGGCGATTGACGCTGGTCATGCGATTTTTAGCTCAGCCTCGGCGATCTTCCACCGCGCCCTTCGTGCACTTTGGCTTTCTGAAAATCGCACTCCCGTCAATCGTTCGGTTTTCGCCCGTAATATACGATGTACTATTTTTCGTTTGTGTAATAATTGTGAATTTTTCTTATTCAGCCACTAATTCAAAAATGGTATGGCAAAATTCGTTCGCGGAAATCTTTTCGTTGTTTCTTTCAAACATTTCAAAAGATGCGATTTTTTTACTTTACGTTACTGATAAATGGTTCTACAGGTATGGTTTTGAATTTTCTGCTGTTACCGTTATTGTCATTTTTTAATAATGATATAAATAAAATATATTAGAAAAACCTGCACGTAGTAAATTGAAATTTGAAGGTCCCAACTTACAGTGATGTCCAAGATATGACACATTATCTTCGTAATGTGTAATAATCATCATTCAATTTTATTTATAGTGTAGAGATTCTAATATTATATAATATGAATATATTAATAATAGATGGTATATAATACAATAATAATAATTAAAATATAATATTAATGAAATAATAAATCTTAACGGTCAGGGTGTATTGTTGTAGATTGTTGTGTACACGGGGAGGATGGCGCGACACGATTTTTTATTGTTTGAGATAACGGCGAGACAGCTATACGGAAAGGGACACGAAGCTGTTATATTGGGTGATGTTGCGTTTTAAAATATCGGCGCAGAGACCTAATACACGTTCAAATCGTGCTCTATCTAATTTGACACACTTCAACGGCCCTGTAGCAACTACAGTAGCTGCTCGCGGCCTGTCCAGTAGAAGCGCAATCTCTCCTGTAAAAAGTATCGAGAAATTAAAAGACAAAAATACGGCTAAATTGTACAGATTTACTTGTCAATGTTTGAAAGCATCCTTGAGATATAGTTTACGCGGTTTATTTTTTAATTTCACCCTTCCTACTCACCAAAATAGTCCGACGGCCCAAGACGGCCGACTTCCGAAGGTTCCTCGCCTTCTGTACGTTGTTGAAGAACGACAGCCATTCCCTCTACAATAATATAGAAATCTTCGCCGGGTTCACCTTGCCGAACGATCGTTTCACCATCATCGAAAACTACGGGTTCCAAAGCGTCTGCGACCGTTAACCTTTCCCACTTGTCCAACGATTCTGATTAAGTTTGGTCAAGAAAACATGTTTAAATTTCGAGGGGGATAAGGTTTCTTACTTCTAAAATTAAGGCTTTAATTTATTTCATTTTTAAACTTTCTGAAAAAAGGGTAGGCAATGATTGCGGATACGTGTTTGAAATTAAATTTCTTACGACTTTGCGTCGCGAACTGTAGTTCTCACCAAATAGCAGAATTGAAAGTTAATTAGACGTATGGAAACGTTCAAAATTTCCATCCGGCATTTTTGTTTTGTTATTAGAAACGATTAATAAACATGAGTTGTACGAGTCCATTTCACATCAATTGCAATTGTAAATTAATCTTGAATTGTTTTTTTTTTTAACGTCTTAGTCGCTAGACTAAGGCCGTTAGCAGTCAAACAGTCTGAACTTCTGCTAAATACACAAATGCTTTACAGTTTTACTCATATAATTTTTTTTTTTTTTAATTTTATATTCTTATAAGCTTTGATCTAATTTTTATCATTAAAGTTGGTTGCCATATCTTAATTAGCATTACCACGTTCCGCTACTACCCGTAACTGGTAGCTTTTATTTAATAATCATTGAGTTTTTGGATTATTTTCTCTTACCTAATATGGAAACTCTGGAGAGGAACTCCTCGTACATTTTACGTTTCCTAATAGTAGAACCCATGAGAATTCTCCGATACGAATCTCTGTCGATGCCCCAAAGTTTCACGTCAGTTTTTGCTCTGACTGTAGCTGCTCGCCGAGTCCCGTAGATTAGCGCAAGTTCTCCGAAACTGCCGCCTTCGCCTATCGTTGTTACCAACTCACTGTTGACAAATATCTCGACCTCGCCTTGATCAATTACGTAAAAATTGTCCCCTTCGTCTCCTACAATTTGAAATAATGAAATAGATCAGAGGAGAAAAAAAGTTGAACCATCTTGCTATCTTTCATACCTTGGCGTATGATTGGCTCGCCAGGTAAAAACGTGACGGGAAACATCGCGTCGAATATATCCGACCTCTCGTTTTCGTCCAAATGAGCAAAGAGTACGTTTTTTGCAATTGCTTTACTCAAGGCAGCCATAGTTTTGTAGTCCTTTGGCACCACCTTCTTAACGTAGCTGGTCGCATCCTCTTCTGATACCGGCTCTGCCGAAATTCCTCCTCGGCGCCGAGGCACCTGCGGCCCTTGTTGACCCGCTGGCATATCTTCCGTGTCTTCAGGACTCGTCGCGCTCTGCTGTTTTGCATCGTGTGCTTGTTCCTTGAGAGAGATGGGAATGAACGAAAGAGCAATAATCATTTGATTTTTATTCTTTTGTCGAGGTAGTAAACGTGCTATTATTATTAACTTCACGTCGGAAATAATGCCGGTTCAATAAATTTCGCGCCACACTTATAAACGCGTGACTTCTCATTACACGAAATTCATACGAATCAGCCAATTCTGCATTTTTTGCGTAAGAGGAAAATCTAGCGGAATAGATGAAAAATTTCGGGAATCGTCAGGTTTTCGAATATTTAAATCTTTGCAGGCATTCCGCAACCAGAAGTTACAAATAATTCGTTACATACTTTCCTCGATAGCGAAGTTTTTCAACAAAATTATGTTCAGATCAGCTTAGATATTTGTCAAGAAATCAAGGAGCAAAAAAGAATATATACCAAGGTATACACCTATATTTAAATACGTGTGCGAAAACGTTACGAAACAGCCGCCGAATATGCGAGTGTATATCAAATATATAGTTTCCAAACTGAGAAAGTTTTGAAATAGTTTTGTCTCTCATTTCTGTTCTTGATTTTCCCCTTTTTTCACCATTAAAAATAATTTTACACGATCGTTCCTACACGGCAGATGCTTTTTATTATGCACGTACCCTATTCTTTTAGTTTCCATTTACATTCAAAATTGACTGTGGCGAAGTATAATTACTCGGGTTTCATTAGTTTTGTTATTGACATCAGCGTTTCGCGCACACGTTATGTTATATTCCCCAGAGGATTTCGCGAAACAGCCTTTTCCAAGCTACCTGAGGTGACTTCGTCGTCGCGCTAGCCGTTGTCAGTTAGCCCTAGTTTGCATTGAATGAGACTGAAGTTAGTAACGTTAACGTAAGAAAACGTCAGGGAAAAAATTGTTATTGCACAATTTTGGAATGACTTTGAAGGAGTTGGCTTTTCAAAATAAGAATATGTTTTGTTTCTCATGGTTTACTAAATTTCAGACGTTCCTAAAGGTGCAAAGTAACGATTTTTCCTAAACATGCATCATTGCAGTAATGTTACAAGATTCACCCTGATCCGTTTGAGCACACGGGTCTGCGCCACGAGATTCTTTCGGTACGTACGCGTATGACGTAACTTACATATAAGATCATATTCAACAATATACGTGCGAGTTAATAATTGCAAAGCTTTTACCCTAAACGCCTACCTACCGTACCTCCATGACGTCACCCAAATTAAGTTGTTTTTCAACAGTTTCTCGTACTCTCGCTACCGCAGTTATATTCCTTTTTGTCTACGCGTAGAACGGTGCTTCACTTTTTTCAACTTTATTATTATTAACTTTTGTTTCTTATAATCGATCTCCTGCTTGACTTTCACCTTCGTTCTCGTTATCACTTGCTTATTTATAATATAAACCTGGATAGATTATATGCGCCAATATATCGATGATGGTGATGATTATAATAATGACAATAATAATACTAACAGTAATAATATCTAGGGTTAAGTTGAGAGAAACAAAACTGTTTGAACGATAAAACTACAGGTCTCGGGACGGTAGATTCAAGCTCCTAATTTTATTAGAGCCTCGTGCACCTAATCCAATAAACATGGATATATCTTTCTCGACGGTATAATCGAGTATACGATTCGCGGGACGGTTCAAACTCGAATGACCGCAACTACAAGGACAGCCGACGACGATGACGAGGGTGACTAGCGTACGGGGGATTGCTAGTAAGTTGATGCGATGAAATAACTTCTGGAATATTTCGGTAGTTTATTGTGGTTCATATTTTCGGATATACATATATATGTGTATACTAGAAGTGTATGTGTCTGGTTTTGGCTGCCGCCACTCGACAGCCTCTACGTATACCCAGATACCTATATGAATACCAATATAACGTTTGAAATATATTTTGAGAATATTCTATGTTTAGAAAAGCAGCGCCTACTCGAAGGCATTCAAACTTACAGACGGGCGCTCGAGTCTCCGGAATTGCAATTAAATCGCGAACTTGCCGATTCGTTACGATTTTATCATGGAGTTTATAGTTGGTTGCCGCATTAGTTCTGTTCGCACAATTGAGCTATGTATTGCGAACAAATTTTAATACATACATGGAGACGCGGCGTAGCGACGTATGCTTGTATGTATTGCAGATTTTGGAAAAGTGTTCCGGCAAGATTTATATAATTCATCGAAGATACACGTATGGATAAATATTTGAATATGTATTTCGGCCACACATTTCGCCGTTTTGATGGCGGAGGGAAACGGGCACGGGGGTCGGTCTTCGTGAATTTACTTTCAGTAGAAGTTATACCTATATACGCATCGGTACGATGTAAGGTAGATAAACAGTATAACACACATGCCGTAAACGCCACTTGTACGTATCTGTTTGATCATTTTTATGCGCGATAATATTTATACGACGAAAAAATTCTCCAACAAATGAGAAAAAAGCGAATCAGCAAAATGTATAAATACATATCCACGTTATATACATACCTATAATGCATAGCGTAGGTATGTACATACGTATATCTATACGAGTAACGCAACACACAATTCGCAATTCGAATTCGCTGCGTTCGTGTCTGTGAGATATCACAGATCTTTTCGAATGAGGCGTGAACTATATTGTTTGCACGACGCTTGAGAGTGAAACTTAAGTTTAGACTTGAAACGAACGAAAAAAATCAGCTCGGAATATTCTATTAATAAATTGTGTGACGTACGTACGTACAACGATTCAATAATGAATCAGCTGTAGCAACAATTTTGATATTATTTAGTGTTCGTTCTAAATAACGTTTGGTTAGATCCCGCGATAATTTTTCTACAAACAAATGAATTTCTTATTGTCTCAATTTAGGTACGCTATAGATGAACATACCAAAAGCTGATAACGGCAGGGTCGCAAAAACAAGTCATATTAAATATTGAAGTAAGTGACGAGTAACATTTCAGGTACAGTTTTTAATGCCCAAATATAGTTGAAGTGACAATTCTAAAATTCAAAGAACCTGGATCTTGTTCGTATGGAAGAAAACTTTCTCGGTTTTTGTAAATAAGGATTGCTACAGTTTTTCAAAATTATTATCATTGTTATTATTACTTCATCACATTTGACGAACCGAGGTCATCTTTTTTGGATGAATACATCCATTCTCATACTCCGCGCATGCAATAAGAGAAAATATCCCTCCCCCCCCATCTCCCCGCGCTGCTTTCGCTATCCCTTTCAGCATGTGTACGGATAGGAAAATCGATATACCTATACGGCACAAAGAAATAAAAAACAAGAAACCGAGAAGAAAACAGTGAAGGAAGAATAAAAATAACTCTTGTTTATTTGCGTCGTTTTTTCCCGTCTTGACTTGTGATTCCACAGGGACGATTTGTATCTACGACGTGATCATTAACCTAACTTGATGAAACAGTACGAAGACTGTAAAGAAAATTCTCGGGACGATTTAATTACGATTCAGGGTTTATAATCGCATACGGTATGTATACATATAAGATTTAACACAGCTGCCGATGTGCATGCATGTGTAAGGCGTGTGTAAACCTACAGGCCGTGGTTGGTGTCGTGGGCGTGACGTCAGACATCAAACGCAACCGGGTCATCGTCAATTTCCTACGCGACAACGAGACGACGAAGACGACGGACACGACTCGCGAGAGACGACGTAGCGACTCGGTAAATATAAATAATGGGTGCACACATATGGGTTTTTGAACATTGAAGGTTGCGTGACAGACGACGATCACGAAACAGATAGACGAGCGATGTATTGTCGGTTATTAGGCTCTTACCCTTTCAAGTTTTTGGAAATACTCGCGTAGGAACGAGACTGGGTTCTCGGGCCTGCCAACGCACAGTTGGACAATGCAGTCCTTCAGAACCTGCTGAATGTTGTGCCGTTGAACGTACTCCTCGCACTCCCGCAAACTTTGCTCCTCTTCCAGGTTAGCCGCCATATTGTTGTATCCGAGATCTACACACTCGACGAACCAACACACCTAGCTATCTGCTTCCCCTGCCACTCAGCAACGCCACGACCTACTCGATTGTTATTCGATTGCAATTATTTTTTCTTCTCTATCTTCCTCTAAGTTTCCAATGATAAGGGGCGACGACGATATCGTTTACTTTCTACCCGCTAATTTAACCGCGCGCACATTATTGTAATGCCACAATGATCACTACGCATACCCTCGTTAGATACTTTGTATCGTTTTTCTCTTTCGGTTGTTTATCACAAAGATCACCCCCGCCCACCCCCTTCGTTTTACCGCGATCACGTGCGCGCTTTTGTATCAAACTAACCCTTGCAGATCTTTAAATCTCGATATTCCATGGACAACCGAATTATTATACGGTATATGCATACTCTGTGCTGTGATCCCTCCTCGCGGCCATAAAAGGTGTGATTGTTGACATGGCGCGTCGACATGAATACGGGAGGAGACACGCGCCACCAGTGCGCATATGCAATCTTGTTCCGGTTTTTCTTTTATTATCTTACCTCCGTTTTTTTTCTTCCCTTTGACTTCCCTTTATTATTCAGATATATATGTAGATAATAAGTAAAAAGCGTTTAGTCTACGTGGCAAGCTAATAAATCGATAATGACTCACTGTAGAAGAGATTAGAATTCCTATCAGTAGACCGTGTAATTATAAATTTCGTATAGTAATATTGCGAATAAACACGTTTATCACGTATACCTAGTCCGGTACTTTATCACACTCATAGCTACAACGAATTTTAAGATTTTTACAGTCGTAGCTTTTATGGATAATCTCAATCAATTCATTTCAGATTTGAAATGTCTGGTGTCAGCCAATTTGCCTATGAAAGAGAAAAAAAATTGGCATCTCACTGTGACCGTAATGTTTTTAGTCCGTAAATTGAACAGTATAAGGTTCGATTTTGTAAATAATCGTAAGGTTTTTGTTTTTCCTTATTATATCACGGATTCTAAATGCGTTTGACACACACATGTATACATATCTATGGGTATACGCATATCATGTCGCGAAGCTGGGAGAAGTGTTGAGAGTAGAAATGCACAAAATCGAATTTTTAGTTGTGTATATAATTATATTATTTAAATTTTCTTCATTTACAAATTAGGACACATTTAAAACCAATGTCAAGTGGAATAAAAGTATTAGAAATATTGGTAAATTAAAATATAGGTATTTAATACTTATTCGTGACTAGGAACGTTTAGATTACAGATTTTCTATAAAGATTGAAGGCGGCAAAAACTTAGGTACGTTCAAAGCTTGTGGATCAAAATGTTCACTCGATTTTTAATAAAATTCATAAAATATAATAACTAGGGAACATCTTTAAAGCATCACAGTCGATTTGCATTGATGAATACGACAAAAATTTGACGATATTTTATGAATTTTTTTTTAAATATAATGTATTAATTAAAATTAAATTAAATGTAATGACTATTTTTGCACAGAATTCTTTGAAGATATAATCTATTTCGTGTAGAATCATATTTCGTGCTGATAAAGTTAATAAACAACTTTGAGAAGCACAGAAATAGTATAATTGTATGCATGTAGTTAATTCAGGTGATAGACTATTGCATTGAACCGATATTTTGTAACAATTTACGATATTATAATCTGCGTTAATTTTGCTACCTCGGCATCGAGCATAATGAACTCGACCTTTGATTTGAGTAATTGCAGATTATCGCGAAATTCATACGAAGTTTGATAGCTGATTAATTCTCTAGATCCGTCGTCGTTCAGGTCGGTAACGACGAGTGATTGGCTTTGTAGCTCCAAACTTGGCTGGCAATTTGTACCATCGCATATTTGAGTGATTTCAGTCTGGCTTGCATTTACAGGGTGAACCTCAGCCGCATCTATTATCACTACCAATGTTCGCTCGATTACCGTACGCCGCACAATGCTCGAGTTTATTTTATCTATTTGTGAATCTGGAGTCCATTGCCAGAATTTCATCACAAACCCCGTCACGAGTGGATTGTTAATCTGTGTGAAAATGGCCGGCTTCATTCCGTATGCGTTTGGTCCGTAACTCTTCCAAATCATACGCGGCTGGTTCGAGTCCTTTTGAAAAGTGATGTTCATTATTGTTTGACAAAGATCACCAGGACATGTTCCTTGATGTTCTATTCCCAGCTGGTGAAACGCAGTTAGGCGCACAATATGCTGATCCGAATTTTGCGCGGACGGAACAACAGGGTTTTGTAACTCGTTCAGTTCATCAGTTATCTTCTCCATGGCCTCAGGATACTGTATCCTAGGGAACAACTCCTTGAGGGTTATTGTTTTCGTGGATTCTGGAATGGGAGAAACAATGTATGAGTACAATTCGTGGTGAGGTTAGACACAAATCCATGATGATCTGAATATGTAATCAAAATCGTTTCAATCGTTGCAAGACGTAAATTGTTGCATATTTAAAGTATATTTGATGCAGTTTATAAACACATACAGAACATATTTTTGAAAAATTGAATGTGAAAATTACATCAAAATAAATTGAAAAGTCTTTGAAAGCAGTTTATGGTCAGATTTTCTAAGGAATAGAAAATACAAAGTAGCCATATTGAACGAGTTGTAAGACAATAATGACATGGTAATACAATTTTGTTATACGTGAATTCATAAATATAAAAAAAACTGCTTCACACTCATGCGTGAAAATAAAAAATTAATTTCTTCCAGGAAAGGTTTATAAAAACCTGAACTCCCTAAACATAAGTATTTCTTCTTTACTCTAAATATTCACTAGCTAATGGTGCAAATACAAATTTTCAGTCAATCAGCTTAAGATATTCATCTTTTCCAGATCTGAGGATACTTCACACATTTTTTACACCTTCAAATCTTTGCCAACTGCTATAATAACTCTTGTGTTATTGAAAGATTCATTTAATTCACGCTAGTTCTCCAAAAATAGGTAATCCCTTTCAATGTTCATCCTGTTCACAATCTTTGAAAAATTAAAATATTGTGTACTGTTACTGACGTTTTCCATTAGAGTCATCACAGAGGTAAGATATTGTATCATTGGAATCTAAGCTGGAAACGTATACACGACGACACTCTGGTTTCAGTTCTTGACCCAGCAGTGATCCACTTTTTCCAGAGAATAAAGCTGGACTTTGTTTCTTCTGGTCCTTAGATATCACAACACTTAATAGATCGGCGATTCCATCACCATCAATATCAGGTAAAAGCATAGGCAGCTTTGAATGAGTAGACGCGCTAATGCTCCACTGCGTCAACCCAGTAGTTGAATTAATGCTGATCAGTCCTGGCTCTCCTGCGACTAGACAGGTGGTTTCTGGCTTTCTGGATTTATCCATGTTAAGATTTTTGCAAACTATCTCTGTTGGCGGGTATGACAGCCGAACAACCCAAAGAAGTAAACCATTACCTCCGTGTATCGAAATTACTCCACCTTTTCGAAGTGGCACCATTGACCCTTGCATTTTTCCAACTGAGTCCCCATATAGTTGTTCTCGATACATCATTACTAGGTTTCGTGGGGTGCCAGGAATAACTAGGATGGGTCCGTATAATTCTGAAGAAAAATCCTCATGAGATTAATATTTTTCAAAACGATTAAAATTTGAGGACATTAAATTTCTGCTGTTATTTTCATAAAGTATTCAAACCAAGAAAAAATTATTATTCATTTTCGAAGATTCTATAAATAACTTTGTTCTTATTTACTGAGGTAACGTTTTCTCAATTTTTCATGACTTTGTTACTTGTCAGATAAATAAACATTTCACTATACAATGAAACTGAAATCTTGTCAAGGATTATCATTGCTCATTCAATTTCTAACGGAAGTCAAAAGTTTTAATTTTCCAGTCAATTATGATAAATGTATTTGTGATCACTCTTTAATAGTAGTAATAGTTTTGCATTGTTGAGTAAGTACATAGCAAACAAGATTCATCACAAAAAAATGCTGCTGAATTCAAAGACATGAATGTTAGGTACTAGAGTCAAGAGGAAATTTATTAAATTAACAAAAATCGAAGATGAACTATGTCATTACGACAAAACTTGAAAAATGTGAATGTTTCGTAAAAAATTGTTGAGATGTGTCTTTTCAATCAGATCAAGTCAGATGCGATATCACACGATAGAAAATTAATATTACAGTTACTGAAAAACTGATTTGTTGATAAAGAATGATGGTAAAAATGATTGATTTACTGATTGATGAATTGCTGTCTTAGTGTGGTTGTGCATACCCATGCCTTGAAGAGTGTTGTCCCAGAGTAAGGCTGGGCGATTTTTAATAGCTGGTCGTAGCGAGTTAGATTCATTGCAGGGAAGAACGTATAGAAATATGACTATCGTTGCTAGACAGAGTAGGATGGAAGCAGCCAAAAATAATTGCCGTAAGAAAGACATGTGCGGTCTCTTCCACAGGTCGTTGTTTGCATCCTGGTCAATAACCATTATCGGTATATCGTCGCTGCAGTACCCCAAACTAGTGTTTCGACCATTCTTCAGTCTGTTTGCCAGGTTTTTAGATTCGTCGAGAGGGAAAAATCTCACATTCCCCTGCATCGTCGTTGAATCGTGCTTTGTAGATTGACATGACTTTTTCTCGACACCCTCATCCTCATTCTCAGTATCCGTATTGCTCATACTTTGCGGTAATGGCGCGTAACCTTTTCCGCCGTGCTCCGTAACGATTGACATCGTTGTTTCGAATTAGTAAATACGATATTTCACCAAGTTTGGATAAGCTATGAATAAACTTACACATACATACACGAACCGCAATTCAGGAAGGTTTTATTGAATTTTCTTAACAATGAATTTGGTGCGCTAGATCTACTGTTGCGGTTTACGTTTAGCTGGCGTCACCTCGCTCGTGCCTTGGTTTTATATTGGAAGGGCCGGGTTGAATGAAGATTGCTAGACAGCCAGCCAGTACGGCCAGAACCTTTAGAAACAAGCAAAATGGTACGACGGGCAAAAGGGTAACGTCAGTGCCCTACATTTACCGACTCCCTTATGGGCTTGAAGGTGCCCAGGCATGTGACTTACGCCAGCCAACCTTCCGCCTAGTTATTTTACGCACTTTGCGCTATTGCCCATACGCCAAATCCAATTTCTGGCGGAAGAAACACTGATGAATGTGTTGAGTATGATAAGCGTGTCGTGAAAAGTAGTTTTATAACGGGCTTATTACAATAATAGATTTAATGTCGTTCGGACATATATTTTGATGCATCTTTTCAGTCAATGATTGATGTATGGTGGATGAGGTAAGGAGGACTATCTCCGTATATAGAAAACTTCCGTAAAGTAGTGTATGTATGTGTACATACATATCAGACGGCTTATCCTGCTCTCTCATCACTGCGGCCACAGTTTTCGCGATGTGACGGTATGCGTAGAGCTACCTCTTGTAGTATATGCTCTAAGCGTGGAACGAACTCGAAAATCCCTTAGATTTCCTTTGCATTCCATTCCGTTACCCCGGATTTTTTCATGGGACGGCACCATTACAACTATTTTCCTTTCCATTTCATAGCCCCAACTAACCACGCTTAACTTTAATACGAAAATCTTGCGACAAATCGAAAGTTACTGGATAACATACGCTTGGTTACTTCCATCTAGCTATGTACATTAAAACTGCTAACTAGATTTACTTGAAAGTCGCGAGATCTGCCTGCAGAATCCAAGTATTGCCAAAGTCATAAGACAGACCACACAAAGAATTCAGTAGAGCAAGTGAAGCACAAGTCCGCTGTAAATACGCATCTTTACTTCGTACATACATACATTTTCTGTTTAAGCTCCGTCAGCTCCGTCTTCAACAAAATTACGACGGTGGCGCCTAAATGTCATTGTGCAACGGTCAGAACGGACTCTAGCCGGAACTAAGAAGTGACGTCACCACCTCAATATGCTGGTTCTTCTATGGCAAAAAATTTTGCCGAGTGAATCGCGGTGGTGATGGGAGTGAGTAAGAAGTAATATTCGTGAGGGACAGGAATATTCGGTTGTCGTGTGAATTATCAAATTTTTCTTTGTCCACTGTCGAATAAAAGGATATAATACCTCATTTAAAATACATGGAAGCTCAATCATTTCCATGAGCTTAAAAAAAAAGTGGCCTGAACATCGGGAATTCGGTATTTGGAGTCGTTGCTGAAAGGCTGAAGGACAAACTAGCCAGGATCGCAGGCGACGCCGGCCGCCTTGAACCTTGTCGGAGTCTCTTCGGCCTTAACAGAGGTGCACGAGGGTCGAAGGTAAGGTTTGATAAACGTTTGGTTAGAATCAAAGAGAAAAACGCGCCGTTTATTACGAGACAATAATAACAGCTTGGAACCGAGTAGATTGAAGTTGATTCTCGCGAATCACAAGTAACCTAAAAGGTTTCTCAGTCCAGTAATTGCCAACCGTTTAACGGTCGAACAGAAAATGAAAAAAAATGGACTTGCGAAAACGTGTGAAAACAATATCCAACGTCAATGCTGTTGTTATTGGCTCGTGTGCAGTCAACGCAAAACGGTTGTGTGTGCTTATACGCTATATTGAATTATTTTCCCTTATGAAATTCAAAGGAATCGAGGATTAACTGCAAAAATAAACACAGTTTGACTTTTGAAATTATTTTTTATTACATTTTCTCAAATGATTCAACATTTCAATGATACTCTGCTTTTATCCTTGGTCCATATATGACATGGTAATGTATTTAACCTTGTGATAATAATATGTATATGTCTCTCTCGAAAGATATTGGAAACAACGGATTTTTTCAGGTTCGATAAATAATATATACATTTAAAAAGAAAAAAAAAGTTTTCTTGCTCTATAGTATCCGTATATCTAGTGCAGTACAAACAGTTTTGATATAAAAAGTTTTCCTTAGTTCGTGTTGTGCTCGATTGAAACGTTGAAGTTAAAATAACTATCTAATAAACGAAAAAAAGACAAAACAGAACCTACAACGACAAGAAAAACCCAAGTTGAGAAGTTCCGAGTCGCGATAACAAAAAAAAAAAAATGAAAAAAAAAACAAAATGAATCGAATCGACAAGTATACTTTGTATCTGTGTGATAAATAAGTTCTTCATCAGTTGAGTAAAGTATGCAAATGTTACAAAAAACTTTCAAACAACCAATCAAAGTACGAAACGTCTACAACGGTACGTGGTAAATAAAAAAATGTCCGACAAGGTTACGGAGCGTGCATTTCCCGGTCAAGAGCGAGTCCCATGGGCTATTTACGATACAGGTAAGCCCTGCCACGACGCAACTACAAAAATGTAGCCGAATACTCACGTTGTATTGGGGTAGGTATGATTAGATATTAATTTAAACGAAAAACAAAACAAATAAAGAAAAAACAGAACACCAAAAAAAAAACAGCAATAATAAATAAAAGTAAAGTGAGGGAATTCTAAACCTGTTGCGCACACAAATACTAAAACAAGAATGCCTTCCTTGTAATTTTGAAATAAACATCGTCACGACATAATGTTAACCATACCGATTGTCCACAGGGTAGAATAGTCTACAATGTCCGATTCAGGATCTGATTGTTCATCGGAGGAGGATTACAACAGTTCTCGAGGTAGGGCGATGACTCCAGATGGTTCCATTTCATCCCAATCTGCACCGCAGTCTCCTTCCGATCACTCTGTATCCTCAAGGGGAAAATCACCAGGCCCCATGTCTCTGAGATCACCTAGATCAGGTCCAGCATCACCAAAGTCACAGCAGTCTGGTCCCGTGTCTCCAAAGTCGCCTAGGTTTGATCCAGGATCACCTCGGTCCAGCCGAAGCTCAGAAAAATCAACGCTGGTCTCACCCAAGTCTCCTGAATCACCTCGCTCTGATAGGAGCTCGCCTAGGTCTCCAATTCAGTCAGGACCAACTTCGCCAAAATCGCCTCACTCTTATATTGACTCTCCAAAGTTTTTTGGATCTGCACAGAATTCTGGACAATCTGCAGATAACTCACCGAAATCTCCGGAATCTAGAAATAGCTCGCCTAAAACCTCACGGTCTAAACTCAACTCGCCGAAGTCCCCAAAGTCGCCAAAGTCTCCGACTTACACACATTCTTCAAATAAAACATTATCCTCGCCTAGAGACTCACCAAAGTCATTGAAATCATCCTCGAATAACTCGTTAGCAGATGATCATGAATTTACCAAGTCAGAGAAACGTTCGCCAAACTCCAAAACAAACGCCTTTATAGTGCTTGATGGAGAACAGATATCGGATGGTGACATTGATGATGAGCCAGAACCTATTCCTAAATCTAAACCCACACCTATGACTCATGGAGAAGATTTGTCTGATGTATCTGATCTTGACAGTTTGGATGGCGTTGATGAACCTGAGCCTGAAAAAGATCAACGAGTCAACGATGATAAGAAAGAAGAGAAAAATTCAACGGTTACTCTCGTCGAAGAAAGTGAACAGCTCGATTTTGAAGCCGATGGACAGTGGAAAGATGAGCGTGATGATGGTAAGTATCCAGATCTTTGAAAGTTGTTGAAGAGAAGAAGCTTCAGTAATTCTGAAAGGTAGGCTTCATTCTGTCAAAATAACCTCTGATGCTGGATTAATATTTTATTTATTCTTAGGTGAGATAGACACAATACCAGTCAAAGAAAATAAGGAAATTAAGGAAAAAGATTCAAAGGACAAAGAAAATGAAAAAGATAAGTGTAAGGAATCAGGGGAAATAAATGATATAGAGGAAGTTGAGGAGGATGGTGAGAAAGTTGAATCAGAATTGGAGGAGGGAGAGTTAAGTGACGGGGATGATGCACGTCCAGAAGAAACCGAGCCCAGACCAGTGTGTCGGTTTTATAATAGAGGCCAGTGTACGTGGGGTGTAAGCTGCAGATTTCTTCATCCCGGGGTTACTGATAAGGGAAATTACACCATGTTTGATATGGTCAGACCCATGGCTTATCCTCCGCATGCTTCTGGAGCTCACGAGTTTCGACCTCACATAGAAAGACCTCCGATTATGCGGGCACCGCCTGGATTCGGTGCACATCCTCATGCTCCAAAAATAGAGGAACCACCAGCAGAATCGGCTTGGGAACGAGGCTTGAGACATGCTAAAGAGGTGATTTTTCTTTAACAAATGTTCATTAATTTTACAGAATATTTATCGCATGTTTTAGAATCGTTTGTAAACCCCTGTTCTTACGTAAAATGTTACTTTTATAGATGATGAGGAAGGCGAATAAACGGAAGGAAACTGACATGGATTTTGAAGAGAAAAAAATGAATCTTAGCCTTGGGCAAGAGGAATTGGACCGAGAGGCTGGTTACTATGTAAGAGCTGCAAGTCCAGAACCACCCCCTGAGCGCTGGCCACCAAGAGAAGTGCCGCGGCGCGGTCCTCTTCCAAGAACTACCCCTGAGCGCTACATAGATGAACCTGAAGGATACTATCCACCACCGACGGCACCTCCAGAATATTACAGGTATGAAAGAAGCCAAAAATAACTGTAAAATTATTAGTTTTGATCGAGTATGGATCCCACATTCTTCTTGATTATATTTTTTTTGTAAACAAATAAGAAAGTCATCAATTTTGGATGAAAAATTGAATTTGGTTTTGTGGCAAAGATGAAAAATTATCCACGAATACTGTCTAAATTTCAAGTAAATCGGTTAGTCCGTTTTTGAGATATTGTGAGCACTGTAAAACATATCACCAGGCGCAGTGGTTGACATTATTGTCAATCACAATACTGCCTATTAATTGATTATACTATAAAAAAATGGGAATGAATCTCTAAAAAAAAATATGATAGACATCCAAATTAAATTGAATAATTGGTTTTTGTGCTATAAATTTTCAAAATTTGTTAACTTTTTCAGCTACCTTTAGCACTCAGCATTTTTTCAGTCTACTGGTATATACTCCCTTAAGGCAGTCAGTTCTGACCATAATTCAATTTCAAATTTATTCATAAAGCCTGTAGCTAGACAGCACTAAAGGTAGCATAAGGATTTTTAATCAAAATATTCACAGTATCAAAGGACTCACAGCTGAATTTAGATCGACACAACTGATTGAAGAATTCGATATTTTTATACTCACGGAGACTTGACTAGATAAAAGCATATATGGGTACTGGTCACGATAAGTAGACGGTTGAAATACTCTGTTGTTCCTCTTACAGACAGTGCGTTTGAACACGTTGTGGTTAAAGTTACAGTTATCAATGTCTGCTTTATAATTGGAACAATCTTTATTCCAACAGCTTCTTCCTCGGATCACTACCCTCAGTACATTGTGTGTGTGTGCAAGCTTATATTTTCAAGCTACCTAAGAATCAAACAGCGACAACGTGATTTTGTTCTGCGACTACAACATTCCAGCCCATAACTGTATTAGGCAGGCCAGGAATTCAGTAGCCAGTGGTATCACAATAACCCTAATATTAGATTCGTGGCAAACTCATTGACTAATCTTTGCAAATCGTATGGTCTCTTTCAACTGAAATACAATGCGAACATCTCAGAGAATATATACGATCTATTTTTTACAAGTGCTGTTGATGCTCAATGCCAGACACATGTGCATCCCATTTTTGTTTGTTGTGACCCTTGATATCAAGTTCCTAATAATCAGGACTAACAATATGCGTTATAAGGAAATGTATTACGATTTTAAGAGAGTCGATTGTAATGCCATATCCTTAGAACTCTCTGAGTCAAATTGACCAGAAATCTCTATGGAGACAAGTAGTGTGGATGATCTAGTCGAGATCATAAACAGTATTACTATTAATATCATTAATAAGCATGTGCCAAAGATTATCGTTAGGGATAGCACCTTCCCAAAATGGTTTTTCAAAGAGCTAATTTATAATATAAGGAGAAAAAAAAATGCACCAGGTCTATAAGCTATATATAAGTCCGAATATTATTACTGTCAATTTAAAGTACTAAGAGCATTATGTAAGGTACTCGCTAATCGTGATGAGTCAAATTTTGCTGATGAAACTGAAGCAGCACTGACTGCTGCTTACCATAAGGTTTTTAAGTATGTTAGTTCCATAAAAAGTAAGGGTACTATTCCCTTAACCGTGCATTGTGGTGATGAAATTGCGGATAGTAGGCGTATCTGGTATTCTGCTTATGTAGTTAAAATCGTGTGTCTGTGGCCGAACGCAAATATGTTGGGATGAAAATTTGTGTTTTTGAAGCTATACTTGTCCTGTATGGTATTGGGCAGGGTTTACATTTGGGTCCGTTACTATTTCTAGTTTTTATAAATGTTGTTAAGTTTAGTATTACGCACTGTTAATTTCTTTTATTTGTTGATGACGGTTTTCAGCGTTGTTAGGGATCAAAGTGATATGGATGTGCCACAAAGTGACCTTGACTCATTCTTTCAGTGGTGCGGATTTAATGGGCTCAAATGTAATATTCAAATGGTTTAGTATACGTTTTGACATAACAGAACTGCTGCCACCTGTCTTGTTTTTAAACTGGTGCTCTTCGAATATAAACTGCGAATGTTGAGCACATTAAAGATTTAGGTATTATCTTTGAAAGGAAACTTTCTTTTAATAATTACGTTGACTATATTAAGATTGCCGCACTTGAGCGAATTAATTTATTGAAGAGATTTACGAGAAAGTTCAGCTGCCAAAATTCATTTCGTACCTTGTACTACAGCTGTTGTATGGAATCCGTTCCTAAAATACCAAATTACTTGTCAAGGGTGAATCATACCTTCCTTAGATATGTAGCATTTAGAATAGGTAAACCTACCTAGATCACATGGCATGATTACTCTCTGATAGCAGGTCTCTTAAATATTCCGAGTCTTGAATCCGTTCAGTGCAGGAGTGACATATTTGCCTACAAAATTATTACCAATGTCATTCAGTTTACGGAATTATTGAGCGAATTAAATTTTAATATACTTGGTAGACTTGTAAGAAAGACCACAGTGTATTTCACTGAGTTTCTACTCAGCATTGCCTTTTAACTTCATGCTCGAAAAATACGGCTGAGTAAGTTGTGCAACAGTAGCTTTGCATGGCTTGACCCTCATAGCTCAAGTTTGGCCATAACTAAACTGTCTGCAAAGTGTCTACTTACATATGAGTGATGTATTCGCGCGTCATCTGAAGTTTATTTGATTTTGTATTTCTAATTATTGGACTTATCCCGTTGAATGAATCAATAAATAACTAACTAACTAACTAATTAATTAATGAAATGAATAAACTTGGTTTGCGCAGACGAGTGCACTACAAACCGGAGCCCCGTCCAGGTCCAGAGTACAGAGAGCGCATAGAATATCACACAGCACCGCGGGCTGCTCCACACTCAGTTTCCCCACCTCCACATCCACGTGAAAGGGAAAGGGAGAGGGAACGAGAACGTGACAGGGAGAGAGAATACTATGAGAAGTATGAAAAGAAGCACAAACGTCCTTCAAGAGAGGTAATAGTGGAACGCATTCCGCCAAACAAACCATGGAGAGAAGAAGAGCCACCTGCGCCTGAGAGAGGAAGAGGAGACGAGTGGGCAGATCCTTGGATGCGGCGCAAATCCCCGTCAGCCATACGGCGTAATCCTGCTGCAACCAGAAGACCAAGAAGGCAGTCTTACTCATCGGGATCTTCATACTCTTCTACAAGGTTAGCAATATTTGTACATTGCCAATTCTTATTCTTCAATTTTACTTCATTTGGCTCACTTTACTATACTCCATCCTATGAAAGAACAGACTTACTTTACATGGACGAGTAAGTTAAGAGAAACAAGAAGCCCAATTACAGGCTACCCAGTACTTTGAGTTTTCAGTAACTTATGGTAACGCTTCTTGTTCCCGCCGTGTTGAAATAGACGAGTTTTCTCTTGGTTGTAAGTCTGTGTTCTCACTGGATATAGTATACATTGATATTGTAGTAAACAGGTGATTTACATTTGTAAAACAGCGTTAGAAACTTTTTATTAGAAACACATGGTATGACAGTGGGAAAGTGGAATAACATTGGCTAGAATATATATGTTTTTGATGCTTGCATTTTTATCAGGTCCAAGAGAAATCGACCAATTTATAATTACATTTCATTTCTTAATACTGTCACTTATTGATAGAAATCTATAAATGAAAGCTGAAATATTGAATTTGTCTTTAATGAACAGCTTTCTTTTAAAGCAATCCTTCTTTATCTCTGTATTTCATCATTTGATACCTACAATATACCATACGTTCCTATCGAAAAAGCCTACCATATCTATTCGCGTTTCAATACTTTTACTATGTGGTTGAAAGACACAAAATTACTCCAGAAACGATCAATGCTGCTAGTAACAATCTGATCAACTTTTTGGTACTGGATTTATCAACCTGTTTTAAGACATCAGCAGATGTTATATGATCTTCAATTTCTTCTAAAAAATTCAGTCCATTTGCATTTAATTTACACTTTTGAAACTATTGCAAAATATATTACTCCAACTCATTTAATGTTAAGTTATCGGCATTATTGATCAGTTAAGACATTAGGAAGTTTAGAAAATCTGAATATGAGAGTGGTATAATTATTTTAGCTCTAGCCGTAGCTCGAGTCGCTCTAGCTACAGCTCTTATGACTCCCTGTCCAGGTCCCGATCTCCTTCCCCTCCCTCTAGGTCCCGCCCAGGCGGCAAGGGGGGGAAGCCTCCTACATCACCTTCACCTTCCATCCCTGCGCCTGCGACAGTTCAACCTCAGAGAGGAGCCATGCTGATGAACCCACCGGCGCCGTCTCCTCGCCCCCCAAAGGGGTCCATATCTCCCACAACTGGTACCCTGCACCGGCGTGCAGGTCTTAATCCACCCGCTCCAAGCCCCCTCTCCTCGCATCAACGTCATCATGAAAAGACTAGAGACAAAGCCGCCATTGCTGCAGCTGCTGTCGCAAAAGTCATCAAAAGTCGCTCACGTTCCAGGTAATGACAATCATTTGATTTTTAGCCCATTTCTGTTGGTTTTTAACGGATTTTTACGTTATTGCGGTGCAAATTTGACACTTTCAATTGCACTTTGAACTACATCAGTTGCTACGTACTCGTCAGAATTTGATGTATAAAGAATAATTGCAAGTTGAACCATGACTTTTTGTTCAGGTCGTCACACAGCAGTACTGGTTCCGATAGCAGTGGCACGAGTAGTGATTCGAGTGAATCAAGCTATTCGTCATCTTCAAGCGGTACGAGGAGACGAAAAGGTTCTTCACCGCCTCAAAACCGTAAAGAATCGAAGAGCATAGATGCCCTAAAATTGAGTGGAACTAAGCAACAGATCAAGCTTACATTAAAGCCATCAAATAATGCGGTAGCTGTCAAAAAAGTTGATCGCAGTGCCACTATTGCAGGAAAGAAAAGGCCGGTTGAATCCCCGCCGCATGTTGATAGCAAGGCTAGTGCAGCAGCAGCAGCTGCAAAAGCTGCTAAAAAGGCGAGCTCTCGCCGTGAGGAGTTATTGAAACAGCTTAAAGCTGTGGAGGACGCGATTGCTCGTAAACGTTCTAAAGTATGACCTAATCGCTGTCTAATTCAGGGAATATTACGTACATTAGTTTGAAGTTGCATAATTAGCTGTTATAATTATACTATAAAAATAAACATGCTAATATTAATTGTATAAGCGGATTGATTACATACAACATACAGTAAAGTATGAAAGAATTGTTTTTAAACAAGACATGTACCGTTTATAATGCAACGTAATAGACGCTGCATTGAAGCGGCATTTTTTTTTTCTAAGATATGAAGAATTATACATACATTCATTCGACGACTCTTTTGCTTTGTAAGTGCTTGTTATCTTTTGAATTGTGGCCCTGTCTGTATGTTAACACTGGGTTTGCAAGTTCCTGGGTTTTTGGGAAAGACTATAGCATAATATTAGCTATTAAAAGATTTCTCTACTCTAGTGCTCTGGATGCGATCGCAAGCTTCTAAGCGAAATTTGTCCTACTTTTTTCGTTAGCTAGGAAAATGTATTGTGTTACTTCCTGATTCGAATACTATTCCTACTCGAACTTCCTGAGTGTGTCCATATTTATTTATGGTTTGTTTACATCTAACTCCTATTCTCCAGCATGGTCATGCAGTTGAATTGGGAATTGAGGATCGTTCTGTCTACATTTGGAGTATGGAGAGATTCTTCTTTACCTTTATGGTTAAAGGGTGAGGAGTATGGGAGAGATACTTGAGCCCCTAGCACAATGAGAGGGAATAAGAAATAGGAATGACAAATAAGTCCTACGATTGGCGTAGCTTTTCTAAAGCGCGTGGTGATTGGCTAATTAATATTTATTATTACTTTTTATTTCGTTTCATTCTGCAGGGTATGAAGGGCAGACGTAAGGACGATCTCCGTGAACCTTTCTTATCTCCTTAGAAATCTAATTGAACCTTGATTGCTAAGCGCCAATCATCGGGTTACCCTTATTACTTATGAGTGCTATTCTGGCTTGTTGAACCATTATTTATCCCTTTGTGCCTGATACTTTTCCAGTTGAAAACCCATATGAGATACTTCTTACCTCTACCCTCCATAGTGCAGGGGTTCTAAAGCGTATTTTTTCCTGTGTGTCGGAATATCTGAGTGGAACGCTCGTATATTTTATTTTTTATTACTATTCCATGTCACTAACACTAATAATAAACTCCAAGTGTGAGAATCTTGTAACCAGAAATTACGATCAAACCATCTAACTATTCAAAATATCCCTAGATGGAATATGTATAATAATAATAAACCTTAATCAAAACCTAATAGTGTTACAAAATCTTGCATCATACAAAAATACAATATCATTGTTTAGTACTACAATTGACTAACACTCATTATACCTAATTGTATGTTATATCATTTGCGAACGCGGAGTTTGGAGCCGTACCATGGGCAACCTATGTTACACTGTAAAATACACAATAAAATACGCATAACACAATTAAATCATCATACATCATCATACATCATACATAGTATTAAAGTTCGAAACCAAATTTTGAATGTTCGGATGTTCGAATGTTCAAAAAGTGACGTCACCCAAAATTTTTGGAACGAAGTTCCTTATCGCTCGTTCACCGTAGGGGCTAGGCGGAAAAAAACGACACCAAAAAACCGACACTTTTTGGCTATAGTGCTCGTTTGCTATAGTGCGCGCGATCTCCCTCTCTCTCTCTCTCTCTATTCCAGCGTGTGCGCGCGCTCTCTCTCTCTGTCTCAGCGCTTGGGGTGGGAGACGGCAGCAGCGGTCTCTCTCACTCACAGCGCACGACTATACTTCGCCCCTCTTTCTCTCTCCTACAGCGTACAACTATACTTTGGGCCGCAGCGCGCTCTCTCACAGCGTACGTCTATACTTTGCCTCTCTTTCTTTCTCATAGCTTTCCCACTCTCTCTCTCTCTCTCTCACACAGCGCTCGGAAAGAAAACAAGCGGCATCAGTATAGCGTCTCTTTGTAGCGTAAGGAACTTCGTTCGTACCGGCTGTCCCATGACAGCTCTCATGTTTTTTTTTTCTCTCTGACGTTATCGATCTATAGTAATCGTAGGCGACGAAAATCAGCTCGCCGAATTCCTCAGTCTGGAAACAACCGCGCAGTAGAGAGGACGTGTGAGAATCGCGCTCCACCGATTTCGAGTACTAGGTTCTCTACCGCCTGGATCCTGCGCTCCAGATCAGCTACCTGGTGAACCTCGACTTCCACGACAAGCGCTGCGTAGTTTCTGCGCTCCAGGTCCGCTACCTGGTGAAACTTCCAGGACAAGCGCTCCGTGGTTTCTGCGCTCCAGGTCCACTACCTGGTGGAACTTGACTTCCATGACAAGCGCTCCGTGGTTCCTGCGCTCCAGGTCCGCTACCTGGTGGAACTTGACTTCCATGACAAGCGCTCCGTGGTTCCTGTGCTCCAGGTACGCTACCTGGTGAAACTCGACTTCCAGGACAAGCGCTCCGTGGTTTCTGCGCTCCAGGTCCACTACCTGGTGGAACTTGACTTCCATGACAAGTGCTCTGTGGTTTCTGCGCTCCAGGTCTGCTACCTGGTGAAACTTGACTTCCAGGACAAGCGCTTCGTAGTTTTGGCTGTCCGGATCCTTTACCTTGTGGATTTCGACCCTAATTATGAGTTTCAGTGCACGTTTACAGCCTCATGTCTATATTTCTCATTTTAAGGAAGAAATTCGTCGGCAAAGGTCATTGTTAAACAACTTGCAAAATTATCTCGTTTCCTTTGCTGTTTTTTTGACAGGTTATGGAAAGGTTTTCTCAGACTCATTATACTGTTAATATGATTACGCCCTTATATTATTACATTATATAATTTGAAACGTATACCTTGGATATTGTAACTGCCAGTAGGTGATGTTCAACGATTAAAGTACGATTTAAATGAACTAGTTCAAAAAAATTAGCGTAACAGGCACGAGACCTTACTGTCTAATTAGTCATACAAGTGTCGTTCGTTGCGCATCGGGTGTTGGATAAGTGGAAGCGGTGTGTTGTCTAGTTATATTTGATTTGATTCATGCCCACGCAGTACTTGAAAATTTGAATATGGCTACCCTTGTAAACTGAGATGCGAATTCAACGTGACAAGTGGAAAACAATTTGTTATAAAAATGGAGTGCATTGTAGCTAACGTGGAACACATGAAATTTGACATAGAAATCGCTCTGGACGAACAGTATGGAGCCCTGCCGTTACCTTTCACGGGGATGGACAGTATGTATTACGAGTTTTGCTCATAAAAATTGAGGTTATGCTCGATTCATGCGCGACTTATACGGCAGAAAAACATTGATATTTTATTGCTGATTTTGTGCTTTACCGCTTCATTTTACCTGGTTATACTAAACCATTAAATTTTGATTTGTTTTTATTTCTCTTTCATATTACATCATATCATATTACCATTCCCGCCTCATCAAGGTACTCCAAGTAAACAAACTTGCTGTCAAAATTTGACTGTTCATTCTGGATGTATATTGCTCTAAGACTATTTTTGATCAGTTTGTAAAACTTTCACAGAATCCATCGCTGCAGTATGTCAATTTTATCCACGGGGAACCTGTGTCAAAGGAGGCTCTTGCCCTTTTAGACACGTCAGAGGGGACAGAACCATTGTATGTAAACACTGGTTGCGAGGCCTCTGCAAAAAGGGAGACCAGTGTGAATTTCTTCATGAATATGACATGACTAAGATGCCTGAATGCTACTTCTACTCCCGATTCAGTAAGAGATCACTTCATACAGAATTCATTGTTCGTTTCACATTTTGCGTTGACAAGAAATTGCTTATGTCATTTCACTGTTTTCCGATTCACTTGCTACTTTCCAAACATTTTTCCACAAACAGAACTTGATTTCATAAAAATGATGATTGCAAGTGACAAATATGTAACTGTATATACTCTTTCATTATTTACCTGTTTGATATTTATGTATAAAAAGGCATTCAAACTCAAGATTCGTTTATTCAATTCAGAAGAAGAAAAAGTGATACTTTTCATTTCAATTTTGGTAGTCTGTTATCATTATAGCTATTCAATTGGACAATACATGTGGGGCCTTGTCTTGTTCAAGATTACTATAAGAAAAACGAGTTGCATTCTTTTTTCGGAAACAATTATGGAATTTATTTCAAAAAGTACTTTGGAAAAGTAGAATATGGATTTTCACAAATATGCGGCTAATGAAAAACATATTTTTTGGTTACATTCTTGTCGAATTTTCGATGTCAATGAAATTCCTTCTGGGACACTGCTCTGGTTACTGATTAAAAAAATGTAGATAATGTTAATCCTTGATTTCAGATGCGTGCCACAACAAAGAATGTCCGTTTCTTCACATTGATCCTGAGACAAAAGTTCGTGATTGTCCTTGGTACGATCGCGGATTCTGCAGACATGGTCCTCTCTGCCGGCATAGGCATGTACGAAGGGTTCTATGCATGGCATATCTAGCCGGGTTTTGCCCAGAAGGACCAAACTGTAAATTCATGCAGTAAGTTACAAGAATATTGATTTATCATCTGTGTATCCTTTATTTTTATCTAACAACCAATTTCATAGTATAGAATTAGAGAATTAATTCATCTGTTTTAAAACAATGTGATTTTGATTTATTACACCATTACATTGCTTCTGAAACACAAGAATCACATACATTGGAAATCTTGAAAATCCTTGAAATTTGAGGTTTGTTTTTATATACATTTCCAAATTCGGGAGTCATGCAATAGTTTGTAAACAGCCGATTTTTCAACTGCGGACCAGGTGCAAAGGTAAAACAATTGCGACTCAATTTTTTTTTCAATGTGCAATGTCTAACAAATATCTGTTCCAAGGCAACGTTGTTATATTTCAATTTTGCTAGAACTTATTTGCTTTATTGTGAGATCAAAAATTGCCTGTTGTGCAGTTTCACAAATACATCGAATAGGATCTTTTATGGCGCAAAGCACGTCATAGAAGATACTAAACTTATCATGTATATCATGTATATCATGCTAATGTTTGTTATTATACTATGTTGATGACTTGGCAATTGGGTTTTTTTACTCTAGCGATATTTACATTTGAGTTTCGTCACGAAGAGACACATTTTTGACAGTGTGTGAAGCTTGTTGATGTGTGCACACATGTGCTATATGTGGAATTTTGTGAATTTAATTCGCTTAACCACTTAAACGGCGGGTCGTTTATTATTGCTGATATCAAATACAACATATGATATTATTAGCGAGAAAAATTTGCTAGATAAGCACTTTTCTAGCAATAATATATCTAATCAATAATTAATATACATATATCTAATAAACGGCCCGCCGTTTAAGTGGTTAAGTGAATTAAATTCACAAAATTCCACATACAGCACATGTGTGCACACATCAACAAGCTTCACACACTGTCAAAAATGCGTCTCTTCGCGATGAAACTCAAATGTAAATATATTCAATGGCACACGAAAAGAACAATCTTCGAAATACAGGTGATGAGAGAAATTAACGACACTGTAGTCAGGGCGGCTAGGTGGTCTAGTGGAGTGAGTCTCCGGTAACGCATCTCTAGATACCAGGTTCGATTCCTGGCTCCGTCGTTAATTTTTCAACTTACCTGAAAATTTCGAAATTGTACTCTTATCTAGCGACATTCTTCGTCATAAAACTATTGTAATTCATGCTATTTCAATATTAGAAGACAACAAAATAACTGTTGAATTGGAAATTACAAATTTTCGGAAAACTTCGGTGTTTTGGCACCTCCAAGTTATTTTTAGTATGGGCTGTACATTCAAATATAATTCCCGGGTTTCGGATCCCCCTCAGCAATTGCATTCCATTACGTTATTTACGTTTTGTTCCAGTCCTCGTTTTGAGCTGCCTGCAGTCCAAGATATGCAACCAAAGGAAGGAAAGAAGGTGATGATAACATGCCACTTTTGTGGTGAAGGTGGTCACAAAGCAATCTACTGCAACAAGATGCCTCCTGATATTAGAGAAGCTCAAGCAAGGCAAGAAATGGAGGGTGGTGGCCAGGGAGCACATCCTCCACATCACCACATCAATTCACACAGTGGTCCCCCTCCACGAGGACCTCAGAAACCTTTGGAAGAGGTGACATGTTACAAGTGCGGTACAAAAGGACACTACGCGAATAAGTGCCCAAAGGGACATTTAGCTTTCCTTAGTCACACTGGAGGGGCAGCGGCAGCTGCCAGTGGTCAAAATCCAAGTTATAGACGATGAGTATTTCGTCATATGTTGGAAGTATGATCATTTTATTCTTTGAAATCACTTGAATATAATGGTACTTGTACGTATTATAATAAAATAAGAATAAAACAATTATATTGTACATAGACCGGTTAGTCTGAAACTCAGGACTCAAAAAAGAACATTTCATCACAATTTTATATCAGATGTACTTAAAGGTGGCTGAAAAAAAAATCGAAGAAAACGTCTTCGGATTCTCACTGTCTTACACTTCAGAGTTTTAGTTTTGCAGCTAACAATGTACAAGGAGGTTCATATGTAAACAAAACAGTAATTTCCTTTGGTTTGTGTATTATTCAAGCCTGTTAAAATTGAGATTTCATTTGAAGGCAAAACAATTGTACAAACACGGTCTCATAGTCCAATCTCATTTTAACTCATTTTTACTTTCAACAATTATACAACAATGCAGGGGTAAGAGATAGTGAAAATGAACAAAGCATTTTTTGACTCTCCCCGGTGTCTGTTGTAAAATTTTTAAACAGAAACACCATACACAGCACAACATTGTCACCGCCGATAGGCTGCCGTCAACCGTAAATATATCTGAAATGTGAAAAATAACGAATTACAAAACATGAACGTTACAAGAGTCTCATGCTTTGACACAAACATAGGGGATAATTTTTCTATGGGATGGTAAGAAACGTGAATCACAACATATTCAGGGTTTAAAGGAGGAAAAAATTTGGATTTATGACATTTGTGTCAAGTGCAATCGTTAACGACATGTAAGAGTCAACTGCGTGTTCTTTTACGGAATGGAATATTTCTCCATTCATGATATGACACTGTATCAAAAAGTATGGCATATCTCTGGCCTAAACTTAATGAATTATGACATACTAAGATCTCACGAATTGTTAACGAGTAACACATATTACGGTTTGCCACACTCAAAACTTAGCAAAAATCAAGTTGATATTGCATCTGGCTTAAGAAATATCGAGCGAACCATGAAAACACATTGTACCCGTTTTTATTCCTCTTCTAAGTGAATTTTGAAAAATGCTGTATTTCGTTTTTAGGTATTTCAATGAGTAGTCGTTAAAAGCAAAGCAGAGTCGCCATCTTACCGGACCAAAGAAATATTGAGAAATTTACGAAAACACGTTTCACCCCTAGAAATCAAGGTTCAAAATCCTTTGTTATTCGGTGCTTAAGTTATGAAAGGAATATACTTCCTAAATTTCATATATATGGATCTAGAGGTTTGTACTAGGCATTGGTGAGTCACTCTGGACATCTCCTTCATACAATATCCGCAATGGGTATCGCTAACACAGAAAAACTCTAGTACCCAAATGTTCAGTTACCGTAATAAGTCAGATTATTCTTTTACATCAAGTTGCAGTGATTAGCTGAAGGGTAGCTAGTTAGCTAGAAAACAGTACAATAGTTTTCTCCCGAGAGTTCAGTATTAGGATTACTCGAGCACATATTCAGTGTACCTACATTTCCTCTGGTAGATTTTGACTGCTTCAAGGCTACCAGTATCGTCTGCTACAATCCAATTAATCTACGTAGGAGACAACACGGGTGGCCTTGAATCGGTAAGAATCTACCTCAAGAGGTGTACCTCACATTTTTTCGATCCGGTCTCATCCTAATTTCGTTATGTTGAATAATCTAGGTGGGTATAGGGAACGAAATCAATTTTACAGAAAGGATTTCGGTCAGGGCATAAATAAATTAAGTGGAAAAGTATGCGAATGCATTAGTTAGCTTAATAGACAACTGTAGAAATTTATTATGCAACGACATATTTGTAGCTTAGAGAATTTTTAAATTCATTTTTCATTTGTATTCAACGAAGTCCTCGAAACTGGATAATAGATTTTGGAGAAAACACGGTTATTGTGTTTCAAGGACAAATGAAATCATATAAAAATGATTCAGTTGTTCTTTATCTAGTCACTGCTACTTCATATAGAAGAATAATAATATGACTCCTTTCAATACTTGAGTTTTTCCACAGTTCTGATGAGTTACTGGCACCTTGTAGAAGACCCCTCTGTACGACTTTACTGGACTCATGTCTGGTAACTCATCAAATTTAGGTAATATTGTGTGCCATTACTTTTCAATGCAGAATTTGATGCAGTTTCACATTCTGTGATAAAAAATTGACCATTCCATTAGAAAAAAACCAAGCTGACTCTTGCTAGTTATTAAGGGTTGCGGTTGAAACAAAAATCACCCTGTATAATGTACTTCATCACTAAAAATGAACCAAAAAATACCCCATACTTACATTTTATTGGAAATGTTACTCAATAACTTCTACGTAATTTGCTGGGAATAAACCATAGGTTCCATCGGGTCCTAAGCCTTGCCACCATCCTTCATCTATTGCGTCAATATGCGTAATTACATCTCCAGGGTCGAATGTAATCTCGGTATTATCGGCAGCTTGGTAGTCGTAGAGAGCCCTTGCTTTCATTCCTTCGTTGTTTGGGTCAAAGTAAACATACGAGCCTTCTTCGAGCTGGTTATAGAGCTCCGTTTCGGTCTCCTGAACGTTAAGCTCTGCAGTTTCTTCTATATCAGGCTGAAGATTATGCGATTTACTATCCTTAGGTTGACTTTGTGGAGATGCAGTAATCTGCGCTGCTAGTGGAGCATCAACGTGAGACTGCAAGATTTCTGGTTCTCTCTCAATTACTTTTCCAGTATTTTGAATTGGTATTTGTGGGTCGATATTCACTTTAGCCACAGTTTCAAGGATGCGATTAACAATATTGTTCGATTCGACACGAGTTTCAAGTTCACTCGTCTTTGGGACAAATGACACGCTCTTCATTTGGCCAGCTGCTGTATTTTGTTCAAAAACAGCCCTAGCATTTATGGTTCGCTGCGCGATTAGTTGCTGCGTTTCTTTACTACGTTGTCTACGCAATTCTTCGCTGCGCGATTTTCTTTCTTCATCTGAGTCAGTGGTTCGTTGAGTTTCAGTGTTCTGTTGATTCCGGAAATTTGTTATCTCTTGAGCTCGCAACTCTGCTTGTCTGTGTTTTGTCACTATACTTTCCTTAGCTGTAACCTGCACCCGGATATTAAAAAAAAAAGATACGTTTAATTAATGGCATTTTAATTTATAGCCTTCAAATTGCTCATGTTTGTGATTTTTCAAATTTCTTCAAGTGTTAGCATGTTCATTTCTTACCTGTGCATCTCTAAGTTCACTTTCTTTTTCTTCCCTAGAACGGCGTTCTAGTTCAAGTTTTACACGCTCCTGGTGTCGTCGTGAACGCTCTTCTTCAAGTCTCTGTTTTTCTTCAAGTTCCTCTCGCTGCCAGAACTGGTCACGCTCGCTGGCATTTATTTCCTGTTCAGGTATCACTCTAAACCAAAGATAAATATTAATTATAATACAATCCGTCATCAAATGTGATAAACAAGCCCAGGGATTTACTCAACTGACTATTAAGCTTTCTCTTTTCGCAGAAAGCAGTTTTCTAGAATTTCTGTAGAATATCATGTAAATATTTGTATAGTCCACTTTTATTAGTAAAAATTTCTTTTCTCTCAGAAGAAGAGGTTCTGTTGCAGAAAGAGAGAAAATTGTAAGGAACAATATTAGATATCAATGATGAAATTTTTAGTAAATTCATATTCTCTCTTGAAATATACTTTGTTAAGGTTTTAACTTGTTTATGTCATTGTTTTCTCAATCATCTGTTTAAACAGATTTTTTTAGAGTAAATATTGAAATTTCGTTCGAATTTGAGTTTCGGTTTTATATAATTGCCGACAAACTGTTCTAATCGGTGTCTCAAACTGCTAGCGTATAAAATTATATCTAAAAAATTATGTGCGGTTTATCTTACAAGCTTGTTGACTAATATAAGTAAAGAATCTCCTGTCAATCATTGTAATTCATATTAACCTGCGGTACGTGGTGCCAACTGGGCCTAATTGGCCACCATTTTCACCTCGAGGTTCATTAAACTTATAGCTGGAGCCAGTGGCACGGGCTAATTTGTCCATTATCAGATCAACTTCGACTTCTTCTTCTGTACGTGCATTTATAGTAACATGAGCTCCTTTTAACAGTTTTTCTATATCCCTGATGTGATTAGCGCAGGTTCCTTTCCTCACAATTGGCGCCCCTTCTCCCTGCTATTTTTTGAACCAGGAAAGCAATTGGATTATAAAATTGTTTCTTATTCAATACAATGAATATATTAAGAGCAAAAATTTATAATTCTGAGTACAAGACGAAAGAATGAAGAGATTGAGTGCAATAACGGTATAACCCACGGTGTTTCTGCTTTCAATGATATTTCAGGCATAAGGGTGTAAGCCTCTTTTGATTTTTGTGGGTTTCACCTTTTCAACTCTTAGCCTTCGATAAAATGAAGTAAAGAATAGTGGGCAAATAGAAAACATTCCTATTCAATTGGATTTCATTTTAATAATAGGGTAGTTATCATCTTCTTACCCAATTTATCAAAACACATTTTGGCAGACTTGTTTTTTCATCAATGACGCGGCAGAATGCGTACATTATTTTGCCACTGTTTAATTCTTCGATCATTTCCTGTAGTCCTCCATCGCCTGTGCTGACTAACTTCAAATCGTTGCTTTGACCCTCGTAACTAAACAGAGCCCTGAAAGTGAACATAAGTACTGCAGGTGACGTAATTTCCTTAAAGTCATTGCCTTATACATATAAAAATAATATACATATAGGCCAAGGACGTGTATTTTTCTATGTAATGAAATACAGCAAAATCTGAAATAACCATTTGTGATTCCTAAAATTGCTGTAAACTTTGTTTTGTATTATTTCTAAAAAGTCATTTAACTGTTAATAGATTGATCACAGGTACAATTCATGGAGTCTGCAAATATTACATGTATATTAGAGCGTTTCAAAAAAACCGACTTTTTTTTTTTTTTTGACGAACATTGAAAAATCTTCCGAGTGTCCCTCAAAAATGACCTCGGTAAAATATGAGCTCTTAATATTGATATTTAGAGGTGGCGATTCTCAATTTTCTATTTCCCATTTAAATAACATGGGGAAAAATTTTTTTAAAATTTAGAATTTTATTGCTCGAAAACGATTCAGTGTGAAGATATAAACAAAACATATTCTTGTAGGAAATTTTACGCTCTACAAAAAAGATCTAAATAAAGATTTGCGTAAGGTAAGTCGTTTCGGAGTTATCAGGCCTCAAACATCGAACCGTCAAAATAATGATGTTATTAATTTATAAATGCTACAAAACTGACTCATATCGTTGATTAATCAAATTTATTAATTAACATTTCATTGGAAGTCTATAGTTTGAATTTTAAAATCAATAATATTGTGTATTTAAGTGATATGAGTCAGTTTTGTAGCATTTATAAATTAATAACATCATTATTTCAAACGGTTCGATGTTTGAAGCCTGATAACTCCGAAACGACTTACCTTACGCAAATATTTATTCAGATCTTTTTTGTAGAGTGTAAAATTTCCTACTAGAATATGTTTTGTTTATATCTTCACACTGAATCGTTTTCGAGCAATAAAATTCTAAATTTAAAAAAAAATTTTTCCCATGTTATTTAAATGCGAAATAGAAAATTGAGAATCGCCACCTCTAAATATCAATATTAGGAGCTCATATTTTACCGAGGTCATTTTTGAGGGACACTCGGAAGATTTTTCAATGTTCTTCGAAAAAAAAAAAAATAGTCGGTTTTTTTGAAACACTCTAATGTATATCGCACAACCATCCAAGCTACTGTTCAAATTTTTCGGTGTTTAGAATGCGCGAAGAAAATTTTATACATCTTTATGGTGATACAGTAATAATGCAATGATTTTAAATAATACATTTTCATTTTTACGGCATTGTTACATACGTGTAAAAAGTCAATTAATAACTGTTGATTGAAAGCAATATAGTATGTGTAAAATATATCAAATATATATACACAGTGATATCATTTATCCAGGATACTCTCGGTCTCATTTCCTCCAATAATCGAGGTCTTGCTGTACTCACTAAACATGTTGACAATATTGTTGTTATTATAAATATACACGCCACTATTGGCTTAATCGGAAAGCATTGAATTGTATGACAAAAGAAATGATGATGGTTAATCGATGTACGACTGTGGCCAATGTTAAACAATTAACACAAGAGTAACGGTCTACAGTGTTTATAAATAATTAGATATTGTTCGTTGATTTCTGAAAGCAGGTGAGTAGTTATGATGTGGATAAAAATATAGACATCGTTCCTTATAGTTGGTTAAAAACACTGTTTGATAGTAAAATAAAAGAAAACACGTTTGTCAATACGTATAAATATTGAACGCATGACTTACCAATCTGTGGTGGATTTGTCGTCGACTACGCTTCGCCATGCGGCGCTAAGCGATTCTTTATTTTTCGTCAGATTCACTGACATTTTGAAATTTAATACATATCAACGCCGGAAAACTGTGACTAAGAAATATTATCCGATCCAAGTGACACCGGGGGAACCGAGAGTTTTCACACAGGTGCACGAATGTCATGTAACGTTATACATAAATGCCCATATTTTTTCGTTCTTTTTTATCTGTCAGTGGAATGTCAGTCAACGCCCGACTTGTACCAATGTGTGTAACCACTGTACGTACCTAAATTCCCTAGGGATTCGTCAAGTTTTGTTCGTATGGTAAGAAAGGACTTATCAACTGGGGGACATGAGAGGGAAAGAACTGCTGGGCAAGCGCGTGTAGCTACCCCCACTCCATGAGCAGAGTGACAGAGAGGGCAGGAGAATTATTATCCTCCGTCCTTTGGAGAACTGATTTTAGTATCTTCTCAGCGCCGTGCGGTGTCAGTCGTTTTCGAGCAATTCGAGCGAAATCACGTGTCCTCGGTACCAGTTCAACAATTAAACCGCGTTGTTCAGGTTGTGTTACGTTGTTGATCAGTATACTTCCACCATAATGATCTGTGAATAATACACGAGGGGCCGCGTGTAACCTGAAGGAAAACCGAGTTACTGAAATAAAAACATCCTGTGAACGTTGAAGGTGAATTTCGCGTCTCGAAGTTTCATTTCTTTGTGTAAGTTCAGATTTGAGTGATGCGTTTTTGGCTCTGTGCATCGAGTGTCAATTTTATATTTTTTTTGGCTGATTTTCGGCGAATGCGTAGTTGCGTTGTAAGCAAGTTTATTCAGTGGGTTCAAACAGATAGCTTCAGCACAAAAAGTGAGTGGTAGGATCGAGTGTTATTGCGGTGCGGATTTTTGTATTATAAAAGATTAGTGAAGATCTGAATTATGTGAAAAGTGCGTCGCTTCACCAACACATCTGAGATGCTACAAGACTATTACGTTAAAGTGTGGAGCAGCCCAGATTCGAGGTAAATACTTGTTTTAATTATTGATTGATAATTCAAGGTGGTACATCTAGAGCTGAACTTTCGTTACGTAACAGGCAATGCATAAATATGAAAATAGATAACAATAATAATTGATTTGAAAACTGAAAAGCCAATTTGCTAAATCAATTCAAGTGCTTCGTTTTGTTTTTCACAGCTTAAGCAGAGGCTTCCGAGTAACTTTTTCATTTCTCGGCAACGTTGGTGAGTTTGCATGTGTTAGGTTATGGGTATTTCCCTGGGATTCCTCTGTCACGTGGCGTGGCGGTAACAATTGTTACACAAATCTTCGATTTCTTAGCTGCATAGTTAGGCTCATTCACGATAGCAACGTGCTTGACTTTCAGTCGAATAATTTTTTTTTCGTCATGCAATTTACCATAGCTTACTTAAAGTTAGACATTTTACACGTTGCTAAAAGTGGAATGAGCATCGCGACAGGTAACCATCGCTTACTCGGCACTCGCGAGATGGAATTGTGTTTCGTAACTGATGTAATAATCTACGTTTGAATTTACCGATGATGCCGTTTAAGTGGTGGGTTCACCTGAGGTTTTGCAAGTATTCAATTATCGACATTATCGTTCAATCGATAAAATTCCAGAGACTGACATAACGTAACGTAATCAATTTGCATATTATATATCATTTTCAATCTTCTAACATCCAACAAGTATTGATCAACTGCAGGCTTAGATCGCTTAAAAAATGCTAATTGGCATATAGGATGTTTTTAATTAATTTTACAAAAGGTTAATGTACCGATAGTCTGCCAACATTTACTAAAATAATAAATGCAATATTAAAGTTGGCGGGATACAACCGCGATACTGTATTCCGAGTAAGCAGACTACGATACAAAAACATTTTGCTCCCAACAGGTAACCAACGAAAATGTAAGTCAGCGACCACGGCGCGAATGATGAAGAATGATGTGTGTTGGAAAAAATGGAGAATCGTTTAGGTCGAATATAGGTAACCGGGTAGGTAGGTGGACGTTTTGGGATTCGTCGCGGGGTTTATGCATGAGTGTATGAATCTCTCTTTTCCGTTGGGTGGCTTCGTTGAGAAACAGGTGAGGGTAGGAAGGTCGCGATGTACCGTGATGTTACTAACTTTTGTAATCCACAGCGTCAAACGATCACAGACTTTTCTTCTCCCAAAAGACTCCGTATTCGAGTCTCGCAACCAATTGTAAGCATTTTAATATTAACAAGATTGAATTCTTTTCATTTATTTCTTGTGACTCTGCAACCATTTTTCGGTCGTTATGCAATTCATTATTTAGTCATTACCGATCGTTATTCCATTCAATTGATCTCTGTGATCGTCTGAGTGGGCAAAACGCGTCTCTGGACCATCTATCGCGTTCCGTGGTACGCTAGATGGGGAGAGATGCTGAGCTCGAAGACTTCGCGTCGAAGAGGACCGCCGACCGTCACGCCACACAATAATGCATACCTTCCAACCTCACTCCTCATTTCAATTCCATTTGTAATCTGAGAACAACAATCCGCATAGCAGTGTATCTGATATCTAAAAGATGCAGATGCGGATTGGGTTTCTACAGAATTTTTGGGACTAGTCCCACATACTAAGAATTTTTTGACAGTTCGATCTTTTGCGCCTTGTTGCGCGTAGTTAAATCACGAGAATTGGACGCAGCTTCATGCGCGTAAATTGATAATGGAATTGGACACGGTTTTTTGCGCGTTGATTTTGCAAATAGTATATAAAAAAGTTGCGCACTCACGATGTGCTGATTTTTCAGCTCTTCGGTCAATTTTTAACGAATAATAAAGTTTTCAAGTTTCACGGCGCCTTTTGCGCGTGAACTTGATACCTTTCAGTTATGAAGGCGCTCAACCCGCAGGAACAAAAATCTCAAACCCGATTTCTTAACAATTGCACTGAGACCTATAGAATGTTTAGTCGAAAAGTATAATCATTTCAATAACTCAAAGCAGAAAGAGATGTCGATACCAAAAATTTAGAATGTTTTTTATACATCAATACAATCAATAATTGAAGCAACGAATATTAAAGCGAATGTCATTGTGTTCTTGACCCATTTTTTGTCAGTGTATGAACTTATGTGATTGTGCTAACCATACCTTCGTCTGTTTCGGCTAATCATCCGTTTAGCTGAAGAAGGTGTGTGTTGCCGGACTTTCAGATAATACATTCATAAAACGCGAAAAAAATGATTCATCAATAACTAAATGTTTTACGCATAAGTTGGTTGCCTCGCCACCAATTCTAAAGACCGGTATAGGTATTGTTGGATGTTGAACTTCGTAGGAAGAGTATCGCTTGGAAATTAACGGACCTATATATGTATATTTCGGCAAAATGGACAATCAGCCCACCACTAGAACCCGATGCCGTTCCAATAACTTATTAACGATGCATATTTCTTGGAGGATTACTAAGCAATTACATGAATTTCTAACAAGCTCCTTGCAATTTTACCATGTGTAATGTGACTCATTAACGTTCTACCAATGATTCCTCTTCACTTTGTGAAATTCTTGTTCTACCTAACAAAATTAGTAAATTCTGTTTGCGGAAATCTATAGAAATGCTTTGATAGATAAGAATCTTGTCCTAGAAAAGACCAATGGATTGTTGGAAGCAGACTACTCTTGAAGCTTGCAGAAGGTCTTACCACCTTTCATGTGTATTTTTTTTTACAGAGATATCGTAAATAATTGATGAGAATTTGATTATAAAGAATTCGGAAGATCTATCTTTAGGTGATATCAGTCGTTAGTTTCTGATATGCTATGTATGTATAGTATCATTACACAATTGTATCTTCTGGATAATACTTTTATTATGAGTTACCGGAAAGTGATGAAATTCCGCATAAAATAGTATCGATTTTGTTGGGAATACATATTCTCAAACTCGAAATTCCGAACAATTAATAAGAGTACTGCCATAAACGTGTAATAAACTGGATAGATATGAGTAATTATAATCTGGGCCACTTGATAACAAATATCTGAACAATCTTCTGTTTAGGGGTCAGCGGACAGAGTCGCAACCTAACCAGGTAATATGGGTAGAAGTTGAAAGAAGGAACCTTGATCATCTATAAATTATTTTTCTATTGCTTTTGTGGTAATGATTGCCTGAGGTTCATCGGGTTTTGTTACAGCATGGACTAAAACATTAGTAACAATCGAGTTTCACCAATTTCCAAAAAATATATACGAGTCGTATTTTTGTGTAGAAAGGTCTGGTTTTTCCGCTGCAAATAAACTGCATTTCTAAGAATCCACGGAAGTCTAACGTCAGTTAAGAAATTATTTTTATATATCAGCTGCATCTTCTTTTGAAATGAAGATATGACTGTTGACTGAAGATACATATTTTTATTTTCAGTTAACGGTACGAGTTGAGTATTAAACATATGTACAGAAACTACATAAGGTACATATAGGAACAACGATATATCGCCATCCTTTGATTAACTTCTTGGACTGTGTCTCCCATCCTTAGTATCAAGGAAAGGTTTCTAACTCTGTTAACAAAAAACCAGGTGCGTGTTTATTGCGTAGATAACATCATTTTTGTCGATCCGATGAAGTTAATTAGAGATTAATATTGCTGAATTTGGCCCAAATGAATTTGCGTAGTTGAAAAATATACGGCATCTATACGGGGTTTTATAAAAATTTCAGCTGTTGCCGTTTGTCATTCCATAGGCATATGGCTGTATTCCGAAATATACTTCCAGTACCTGCCAGTACTGCCGACCGTGACGTCACGCAGTCAATTGCGGTAGTGAGCTGTCGCGCGATTTCAGAACGCGGTTGCCAGTACTTGCAGTACTGCGAGTATATTTCGGAATACACCCGACATCCGACATCCATAATAACATCCGACTCTGCATTATCTGCGCACACGCGGTGAGCGTTGGTAACAACAGTTTTTGTCATCTTTACGTACCACTTGCTGGATTGAGTTGCGTGTGCATTGTAGGACGCAGAGGGCGCCGCTTCACGATGAATTTATCTTGTCCATTTCCGATTATGAAAAGTCCCATAAGGCTATCAGTCTTTATCATGTGCGAAGTGCTGTCAAAACCAAAACAACAACGTGTTTATTCCATAGTTTGTTCACTCAGTTTTAAAAATCGATGTGTTCCACGCACGTATCTGATTAATTCGATAATTTCTTAAGAAAAATGATATTCTTGTCTGGAGATAAGATAGAATGCTCCCTTGCTTTGATTGCGCTAACGTTTGCGGTGTTTTTAGGTGTATTTGACAGGTAATGTTTCAGGTTCAGTAGTTACAAAACTAATGATTATTACGAAGTGTCTATTCGCACTACAGAGTGACCCTTCACGCGACGCTGGATAATTCACACATCAAATGATCATCTGTCCCGAATTTCACGGACAAAAGCGGAGCGTCAGAACAATTATTCTAGGCACGCTTGACTAGAGTGACAAAGTTTAGATTAAGTTTACCTGCTGTTATACCTTCGCTAAAGTTTTAATAAATGATCGTATTCTATCACTTGCCAAAACCACAATACACACTAGCGGTACGAACTACACTGTTGCGGTCTGTCACCTTAAGAGATTGTGTTTCTGAAAAATTCTATTGACATAAAAATTGGTATGCCTTGGAAATTAGTTCGGATGGGCCAATTTCTTTCGATGCATAAATGTGTGGAATATTTAGAGTGTACAGTGTCAGTTCACTTTGTAATGCGAATAGACACAGTGTCACAATAATAATCAGTAATTATTTCATTGTTTATGCAGTAAATTTCCAAATCGATTCAATCATATTATTTCAGCATAACATGGATTGCAGCTATCAGTGCTGTGTATTTCATTGGTGTTTTATGGGGCACAAGCTTCTTACAATATGTAGGCTTCAATTTAAAGAAACTCCACTATGTTTCTAACCTGAAAACAGGCAATGATGAGTCTTGTGGTGTCTGTGGGGGTGACGTCTGCAAACGTCATCGGCCGTCAAGAAATTTGGCACGTATCAATGTCCCCAAAGATTTTGACGATGCATTAGAAAATGTAACTATTCTATCATTTGTTAACTTACAAGTAGCGTATCAAACTTTCAGTTTGCAAGCTGACTAGTATCCAAATAAAAAATTTCATTTAGTACTTAATTAAGTAAGTAATTGAACCTCAATGATGCATTAATTAGTTTTTGGGAGTTGAACACGTTTAAAAAGGAAACAATTTATTAGCACTTTCAATGTTCTATAAGAAATCTATAATTATATTCTTTTGTTCATACAACATAATCTTGAGGAGTTGGAGTAATTGTACCACTTCTTAAAACATTCGAGTATTAAATAAGAAAAGAGAAAAATACTATATTCTCACGCATTTTTTTCGTTTTCAGCTCCTGGAGCAGCTACTACAGACATATATCTGTACATGGTATTTGGAATTCTCTTCCGACGAGGCATTTGTACAGCAGTTTCGAACCTGCATTGCAACTGCGGCTGGCAATATTGCTCAAAGACTTTTCCGTGTCGATACAGCAGCAGTAATTTTTGATCATTTGGTACCTATAGCTCTGCAGCATGCTCAGGACTGGAAAGTTTTGGTCAATCGTGCCAAAGCTGAGGGTGGAAATCCTGCAGATTATGTGGCAGATTTTCTGGGGCCCAGAATACATCCTGCGGCATACTCACGTGAAGCAGAACTGAATTATCTCAGAGGCCTGGTCACTACGCTTATGCCGCTTTTGCTACCAACAACGCATCTTTCCATCAATAATAAAGTGATTTTTAATATATAAAAACCTCTCTAAACTAATCATTCGAACACCTACTCAGTTTCATTTATTCCTCAGATTATTTTGAGAGAAATTTTGGCCAACTGGGTTCTTTTGCCTGCAATGGATGCTCTTGCTGATCCGGATAACATTAATACTCTGGTCATTCTTTCCACTCATCATGAAGGCGAGTTCACCCAAACAGCAGACTCTGTTAATGTTCCGCTCCTACATTCTTGGGCTATGCCTCCTCTCCTTGTCGATAATGTTCCCAATACGCTAAAACCATCACTAGAAGAGATTCTGAACAATCCCCAACTTCTCTATTTATTCATGCAACACATCAAGGAAATCGGACATGTTCATCTCTTACAATTCTGTTTGGACATAGGTTTGTATAGGTCGAATTTTAATTTTCCTATGTAATGCATAATTTTTGCATAAGAAGAATTACAGCCATATTCATTCCAGATGATCTAAGCAAGAGACTATTGAATCCAGATATAACTGTAGAGACTGAGGGGAACTTGTATGCAGTTGCGCAAAATCTCTATTCGTCTTACCTGACACTAGATACTCCCAATTATCTTCACTTGCCTGTTCACATATCAAAAGGATTGCAGAAAAGTAACTATCATCAGCTTATTTCATAAGATTTGTTCTAAGTACTAAATTTATGTGATGCTGATAAGTATTCAAGATGGTAATATGTCATAATATTTTTTTTTCAACCACTTTTTATTACTGATGTACAGTTCTGGAAGGAGGACCAAGCAAAATTCAAGAGTTAAGAACTTCGCGACCACTGTATCAGGCTCACCAAGAAGCCCATACCATCTTGGAAATAACGTGTCTGCCTTCTTTCCATCACAGTTATCAAGTAATATTGATTGAGATTACAATATTTAAAAAAAAAAAATCATTAAAAACCTACTCATGTTAGTCTTCTCTCACAAACAAAGCTTGTGCATTTCGTTTAATGACCCTTTATCAACTCTCAGTTAAATTCATTCATTCCTGCGTTTCATAAATTACTAATTTTGATGTATGGCTGTTCGAATAATGTTTCAGTTCCAGTCATTGTACACAAGTTTCCTAATTGAACGCTTTGGCTTGTTGACAGTGGGATTTCTTCAGCATTTTAAAAGGCATACCCTATGGTTTACGATTATAGCAATCTTAGTTCAAACTGAACAAATAATTATTCAAATCCAACGTCATTGTCATGAAAACAATCCAAATCTAGAGTATCGACGATATGTTATTGTGGAAGTTAGCAATCCACTTTTAAAGTAATACGATCGCACACAGACAACAATGGTATCGATGACACTACGAAAGAACATATCGAGGATGCAAACTAAGATTGCCAAAACCAAAAACCGTAGAGTATTCCTATCAAAATGCTAAAGATGGCCCACTGCCGACTGGCTGAAAGTTGAATAAAGAAAGTTTTATGTAATAACTGCAACCTAAGAGACAAGTATTTGTATTCCACATCACGCTCATGAAAACAACCTAAATCTATATGGTTTTTTGGCAGTTTCTTAGCCTGCAAACTTAATTGTAATCAGTGAACGATCATAAGTTAATGGAATTACTTCGAATTTCAGATTTACACCTTGTTATGCGGTCAACAGACACCCTCAGCTCATCCAAAATCGATGAATCAACACAAGTGAGCAATTATAATTAAATTACATAATAGATAGAATACTTGACGAATGGCAAATTTTTACATATTGTTACTATGTCTAATATTTGTACACAAATTTATATTAATTTCCAGTCATTATTTTTATTTTTTTTTTTTGTTTTTTTTTTTAATTACAGCAGTATGACAACTGTTTGTAAAATCATGTAGCTGTCCACTATGTGATTTATTCTCAAAGTAAACGTTTTTTCATTCCATTTTTTCAGTCAAGGGGGACCGGTTGGTATGGGGAGTAGATTTAGCAACCAGATTGGTCGAATCCAACGGGTATTGCGGACCTCTGCAGTTGACGGAGCGCCATATCAACACGAGAACGTTTATCAAGCCGAAGAGGTTGATTGTACACCGAGACTTCATCCAATTTCAAATTCCTATGAAGATGGAGGAGATCGAGATCTAACTACCTGGCGTGTTACAGTTCCTCATGTCGATGGGGGTGGCGCACAGCCCCTTTATATGATTGCAGTGCATAGTGTAGCACAAGAAAAATCTTGGACTGTGTTAAGGAGGGACATAGATTTTTATTCTCTCAGAACGCGACTTGCTGAATTCCACGGAGATCGAGAATTAAATGATTCCCCTTTACCAGCTCGTAAAAATCAACACCCTTCACTGAACACAAACAGACAAAGATACCAGGATTTCTTACAAAAGCTGCTGGCCAAGCCAAAACTCCGAAGCAGCGAACTGCTCCATACTTTTCTCACAGCTCCTAATTTAGAGCCATACTATTCCAGCTATAGTACGCCAGATATTGGATTATTTTATCAAAACGTTGCTCACAAGTTACGGAAAGAGCGTGGGCAGCATTTGGATAAGTTCATGAAAACCTTTCTTTCTTCTATAAATATGAAAGATGAATACGCAGATGTCGGTGTAGAACCGTCTAGTGAACACAGTCTCAGCATTTCACAAAGAAAAGGCCGGGACTTGGTGCATGTTGGACCGTTTGGCAACAACCTTGACCTTCCACCAAAGCTCCAGGATTTCCAATTCGTCTTTACCAATCCGCCACAACACGTAAAAGGGGCATGTTTTTGTATCGTTGAGGCAGGTAAGTGGAAATTTAATTACAGTTTAAGTGTTTTAACAGCACAATGATAATGGATATATGTGTACAAAATATCTTAATCCAACTTTTTTATCTGATTGAATTTCGTATCGTCATAGATATTATAAAGATCAAAAATGTAAGATATTCAACAGATTTATTTGTGTCTGATTACAGTATATTCAATGTCCAATTGTTATCGTATGTGTTCACAATGTCTTAAAAACACTACAGTTTTCCTTCGCAAATTCTTTTTTCTCTATTTTCAGTCAATAACTTGTTGGAAGTACCTCCGTCGTTGGCTCAAGCTTATTGGCTAGCTGCTTCACTATCCTACCAAAGCTTGGATCCATTAATAAATAAACTGATGAATAAAACGTTGGTGAAACTGTTAAGCAGTGGACGGGCAGCTGTTGTCGTTAAGTTATTGCACACTACAATATTGGGACCGAAATCAAATGATAAAGAATTGTCATCCTTGGGTGATTTCGAGACTAAAAAACTTGAGCAGGCTCAAGCAGGCTTGAGCTCGTTGATCCCTTGGTGGATTATCGGCCTCCATACAACGTGGCATAAATTAATGCGATCGCTTTTGGAACCGCTTCAAAATCCGGCGTTCAACAAACACCTGGCATACTGTCTCCTAGACCAAATAATTGCTGATTTGTTTCCTGAAATATCTTCGTAAATAATGATTGCGAATGATATGTTTTTGATTTTGTTGTACTATTGTTCACAACACTTGCATACCTTTGCCATAAAAAGCCATTTTAAAGATGAAATTCCGGTCATAAGAATACAATATATGTATAAGCATATATATATATATATATGTTGTATTTTATAGATGCATATCATATATATCATGATATATACATCAGATATAATTGAATTTATTCATCTCATATCGATTCAATTTTGATCTTGGCTTTTAATGGCTTGTTCTTTGTTTTTTCAACGAGCTTTGATGAATGTCAACGTAAATAAGTTCAACCTTAGACAATCAGTCTGATAGAATTGTTTTCGGATTTATCTTGTCATCCCGAGTGAGAGTTTGAATTAATATGATAATATTGTTGCATTGCACACAATAATCATTGGGTAAACTATGATAAACTCTGTAGGAATGTAGTCATTTTATTCTATGTATACATTTATCATAATCATACTGTTATCATACTTGTCCATTTTATATTATACAGATCATTTAGTTTCGGGTAACATAAATGGTTCATTATAGTGAGTTCTCAAATCTCATAATTTATAATTTGTATATATACTTATCTAATATGTTCATATCGTGCCATAAAGCAAGAGAGTTCTAATATTTCAATATACATATGTATAGTTTAAATAAGATTATAAAACAGAGAATCAGTTTTTACCTAATAACACCTGGTATACTGCCATAGCCCTCAATTTATTTGAAACCTTAGTAAGCACTTGAATCGAGGTGTTTCTCGGATTATTGCTACAATTTTTAGAGTTATTCTAATAAAATATTTTACATCTGTAGAAATAAAACTGCATTGATATGTACAAACTAGAAGCATTTCGTATGCAAAATTAAGGAAATAGTTTATGCGCAGTGTAAAAGTTGTTGCAAAAACCAGTCGAAATATTGACTATATATAACAAACTCTGTAGTTGAGTCCAAGAAATGGCTATTTATGTTGATTTTTGTTTTTCTATAAACGTTATATTCACAATTATAATAATCGAGTAGATTGAGACGTAATGTGCATCGGAGTACATATAAAAAATCCTATTCTAAAGGTTCTGTACAAAATTTTATTCCATTTACTAAATTATCTATCCGTTTGGTATTTGTTTGACACTGTGCAACGTTTTTTTCAGAGATATCACAAAGGACAGCGAAGTACTGAGTGTTAAATTGAGTAGGTCTAATAATACAATACAAATCATGATTATCACACGTGCCCGCTTGGACCACGCTTGGCACGTTCAAGTAAATAGAAGATTAAATTTGCCTAGTCAGGTGATAATAAAAATGAATCACTGTTTCCAGCTGAATATAAGTTGAACTTTGTTAGTTTGATTGTGAGTTTTAAATAGACAGAACTTATTTCACCGAACGAAATTATGTTGCAGAAGTCAACAACTGGTATGCAATGTGACCTATGTTTGCTACTAGTGTTTAGTGCATACTTAACCACTCTGAGCTTAAAATTTGCACGATAATTCTTTAGACCATCGTTAATATTACAAATTAGTTATTGATGTCCTGATATTTACATTAACAGCTCTTTGCACAACCAACTTTATTATTTTGTTTCACACGACACGTTTGAGTCGTCATTATTTTGAATATATCATTGAATGACAAAATTTTCTAAGCTTTTACAGGATCGGGAACAGGGACAGACTTTGCTCCTAATTCACGTTGAATCTGTTCTAAAGGCTTCCCTTTTGTTTCGGGCACAATGAAAACAACGAACACTGTACCTATGGCACAAATTACACTGTACATCCAGAATGTAGTGTACGTACCGAATGCCAGTACAAGGTCACTATAAGTTCTTGTCACTATAAATGCCATCATCCAGTTAAAAAAGCAAGCACTACTACCAGCTACACCTTTTATTTGTGGTGAGAATAGCTCTCCAACCATCATAAATGGAAGTGGTCCAAAACCAAGACTACACATGAGGACAAAGAAGCAAACCGATACAAGTGGAAGCCAGTTAATTGATGAAATATCCGCTTCTATGTGCTCCAAGTAATAATACGTACCAAGAGAAAACATACCTATTGTCATTGCTACTATCGAAACAAGAAGCAAAACTCGACGTCCAAGCTTGTCAACAGTTAATAGACTGATGGAAGTCGACAGTACCTGAAGAGCTCCAACAATAATTGTTGACGTGTCTGTGGAAATGCTACCGTTCTTGCCAAAGATACTTCCTGTGTAAAATACAATTGCATTAACACCGCTCAGTTGCTGGAAGAACATCAGGCCATAGGAAATTATCAACCCATTTCTGGCTACTCTCGACTTTATTGCTTGAATAAAAGAGCCTCTATTTCTCAACTCTTCTGCTAAGACATGTTTTCGTACTTGCAGCTCATGGTCAAGGTCATATTTAGGACCGCGCAGTCTCAGCAAGCTATTTCTGGCATCTTCCTCTCTATTCTTCATTAGAAAGTAAGTCGGACTTTCTGGCATGAATGAAAATATGGTGAAGAATAGCAACGGTACAATTGCAAATGTTATGGAGAGATAGTATATCGGTATGAGGGTACCGAGGGAATATGTTATCAGAACTCCAGAGGTCAACATCAGCTCATAGAATGCTCCCAGAGTACCGCGTATGGAAGGTTCTCCGATTTCTGCTGTGTAAACTGGTACTGCAACGCCAAATCCTCCACCACTCAAACCCAGCAAGAATCTGCCAATACAGAACATCACCACTGATTGAGCCCAGATCACAAGTGCCCAGCCAATGGTATAAGGAACTACTAGAAGCAGCATGCTTCGTTTTCTACCAAATATGTCCATCATTAGACCCATTGGAATGCAAATTGCTGCTGATCCCAAATTTGATATTGAACCGATCCAAGAAAACTCTGAGCTGCTTATCGTAATGTTGTACTGTTCTGCCAATTTCTCCCCTGAGTCACCACCTGATGTCGACCATCCCAAAACTCCACCAAAAGCAAGAGCTCCGATGGTAGCAGAGAGTGCAGCGGCGTATTGAGGAAGCTGTTTTCCTCGGACAGCCGAAGCATCGTTTGACACAAGTGTCAGCTGTGAAATACCTATATTCTTTTCCCCCATCGTGTCCTGGCCCGACTGCAGCAGCGGCGTCCACTCTGTCACCTGCAAGGTAAGGAATACAGTTATTCATTGTTTCTAAATATATTTATGTTTGGATTATGTATTTCCAATTTCCTGCAATTCAGTTACAGGGTGGGAAATATTGTGTTAAATACCTGGAATTTTAAATTCAATGATCAACACATTTATTTAATTCGTATATTACGTATATTTCCACTTTTATTATGCTATATTCAATATTTTACATTTTTAATTTTTGCAGTTCGATCAGTCTGAATTGGCACTTCGAGTATGACTGAACATAGAATTTAAATTTTCTCTAACATCGTTGGTATGTACTCTCACGTGACTGGTTGCATCACGCTTGTGCTTAAATTGTTCGCTTTCAATATATTTTTTAACGAACGTTTGGTGTATTCAAGTGTACGTCACACCATTAAGCTTTGAAAACATCTCTTATGCTTCAGCATACATTATACATATGAAAAATAGATTATTTGACTGTTTTATTGTAACAAAGAAATGGCGAGGATAATACAATCTTGAATTATTAATTTTTTACGCGATACAACAATGTTTTCAGCTGCACCTCATTAGCATTAACAAGTAACTGTTGTTATTCTTGTTTATTGAAAAGCCGTAGCGAAATATCATAGAACATGTACCTTCAAAACAGATATGAAATAAAATGTCTTGCGTTCTAAAGGACAAAGAAAACAAGGTTGCTTCAGTTTATCAACTACACTGTTCACAGAGAACGAATTAATACTGAGACGCAGAATTTGTAATGCCATGAATTTATATTGGTTGACAAGATTTTCAGAATTTTATTTGTGCTAATCTTATCTCATGGATTTGAAGTTTAATTGGTAGTTCTTAGATAGAAAGATGGTTTAGCAAGATACTGTACAAATATATAACGAGAAGATGGTTAGAGAACAAATTTACCAAGAATAATTTATTCAAAATATTAGATCAATGAATACATAATATTACAGACATCTTCACACTTTTTATCATACATTTATACTTTGCTATGAGCATAGATATTCGGTTAAATTTTAATAGTATATCCTTGTCTATACTCCAACGGATTAAATATATTTACAAAAGAATCAGTCTTACAAGAGAATCTATGTTGATTGTACATCAGTATTATACAGTGTATTACTGTAAATCAGAGTAACTTGATTCAATAATTCTCATTTATACTAACATATTTAATTTAAAGAAATTATTTTTGTTCTGCTTGAAAATTGGATACTGTGTGAGCTAAGTTGTCGCTCATTTTGTACCTATCAATGATCTCTAAGAGAACACACATTTCGAGTTCTTTTTCTTGGCTCTTTTCCATTTAATTTATTGACTGTGAGACAATCCTTTCGCTTTATTATATATCGCTTATAGGTGTCTGACTTTATTAGTATGTTTTTTTGGGTACTAATTCACAAATAACTTGGGTCACCAGCAGAGAAAAGTAACAAACACCTGTTGGATATTGGCACGAATGCTTTTTTCTGACCAGAAATTATACTCTGTGGTCGAGTTAAATATGGTTTTATTAATTCCATGAACCGAGATCCTTGTTTTCTAAACTTTTATTGTATTTGAAGTGGGTGGAGGTGCAGGTACCGCACCCATTTCTTGCTGAATCTGTTCAAGAGTTTTTCCTTTTGTCTCAGGGACGACGAATACGAAGAATACGATACTCAGGGCACAAACTACACTGAATATCCAGAATGTAGTGTAATTTCCAAATGCTGTCACCAGATCGCTGTAAAACTTTGTTACTAAAAAGGCCATTATCCAGTTGAATAAACAAGCGCTGCTACCTGCAATGCCCTTTATTTGCGGAGCAAACAGCTCTCCTACCATCATCCATGGAATTGGCCCAAGACCCAGATTGAACATGAATATAAAAAGGGAAACTGCGATCAATGGAATCCAATTATATGCAGACACGTCTACTCCTGTGTGCGATAAATAAAAGTATATCCCAACAGTAAAAGCACCAATAGTCATTACAGTGCTGGATGATATCAGAAGAATTTTTCGCCCAAGTTTGTCTACTACCAGTGTACTCGCAAATACTGCGACGACTTGAATCACTCCAACAATAATTGTTGATGTTTCAGAAGACATGCTTCCTCCTTCGCCGAAGATGCTGCCGGTGTAAAATATGATAGCGTTGACTCCGCTCAATTGCTGGAACATCATCAGTCCAAAGGCAACGATCAATCCTTTTCTGGCAACCTGTGTCCTTATGGCTTCTAGGAACGAGGCTTTATTTTTTACCTCTTCTGCAATGGTATCTTTTTTAGCCTGTAACTCTTGTTCAATGTCGTAAGCAGGACCACGCAGCCTCAGAAGACTTGACCTGGCCAGATCATCTTTGTTTTTCATCAAATAATAGGCTGGGGATTCAGGCATGAAGAAAAACACAGCAAAAAATATTAGTGGAATAATTGCTGATACTATTGAAAGCGTTTTGATTGGTGCAAATGCGCCCAGAGTGTATGAAAACAGGATACCAATGGTCAACATCAGCTGAAAGTACGATCCCAGGGTACCACGGACCGAGGGCTCTGATATTTCGCCAGTATACACAGGAGCTGCAACGCAAAATGCTCCGCCACTCACTCCTAGTATGAATCTTCCCACGTAAAACATTACCACTGAGTTTGCCCAAATAATTAATCCCCAGCCAACCAAGAAAGGTGCAACTAGCAAAAGCATGCTTGGTTTTCTCCCTATCAGGTCCATTAGAACTCCGAAGGGAACACAAACGGCTGCCGCTCCCAAATTTGTTATTGATCCAATCCAAGAGAACTCTGACGATGATATCGTTATGTTGTATTCTGCAGCCAAATCTATACCTCCGTCACCTCCTGAAGTTGACCAACCTAAAACCGCGCCAAAAGCCAGACTGCCAAGGGTTGCAGCTATTGCTGCAATATATTGTGGCAGCTTTTTTCCATTGGAGCTGAACTCTGCGTTAGAGACGAGCGTTTGCTGGGAAATACCGATTTTGTCTCCCATTGTGCTGCAGTGTCCTTGCAGTAACGGTGTTCTGTCTGATACCTGAAAAGTGACAAAGTTGATTAGCTAATTTCCAAGTTCTAGCTCTCAAAAATATAAAAAGTAAAGATGGCAAACAAATGTTAATAAAGTAAAAAGTAATATATATTCATTTTGATTTTTTAATATGTATGAATTTGACCATCTGGATTCGTTAGGTATCATGTTTTGATGGAGTTAGATAAAGTGAGCGTGCATCAATGTATGGACTCATGCGTGTTCGTCCAGACATTTGGGTTACAAAGTACATGTATCACCTCGAAAAGCAGTATTGTCAGAAAACCAGTGTATCACTAGTAAGCTTTTATAATACCTGTTGTATAGTAAAATGCTTGTTACACTTTATTAACATGCAATCTTTTCGTTTGAGATTACTGTCAGTCTAGCCGAAAATTCACACAAAAGGTGCTGCCTTCTCACAAATAGCTCCAACAACTATGTTTCAATAATTCTGTTCCTTCTTCTACCGTATGGCTAGCTCCATGTAGGAATGTGCCAAAACGAGTTTTGGTAACTAGTAAAGTGAGAATTCGTAGACTTTACCCAAGATCGTAAATTGACAAGTCAAATAAACGACATTGCAAATAGGAAGATTATTTATGTCAGATAAAAATTGAGTAATAATAATTCCGAATTCATCACATTCTTATATTTTTTTCTGAAATAGAGATACTAGAGAGTTTTCCATGCAAGGATATTATGGCAGCTTTATCTTACCACTACTACTAAAAAGAAATTGTTGTAGGTCCCAGGTGATCGTCAAGTGCTTTATCATTCTCGTAGTTGAAAAGCAACAGTGGTCAAACATTAACTGTATGTTAATATTTTTCCTACTGAAGTTTAGCATCTATATGATGCTTGTTGTAATATTTCCATAAATTGAAATGCACACTTTAATACCAAATTCAAGAATTGTGCCACAAATAGTGAGAAGCTTTAATATTCAGAAATAATTTGATACAATTATAACTCCAAATTTTTTAGAATATAATTAATGTCACTTGGAAAAATTGAAAAAGGTATGTATGCCTGTGACTGTAATTGAAGAGATAAACTAATGAATCATAAGAGCATAACATGTGAGTTCCAGTTTCAATTGAATTGTGATAAAAATTGGAGGGGAAGATTCCTGTGTCACTTAACAATTACATACTTGAGTTGTTTTCATTATTATTGAATATTATAATCGCTGTACAAGCGTATCTAAATTCAATGCCTTTGAAACACCAACAATAATGCCGATATGCATATAGTATTGCGTGTGAAAAAATGCTATCTTGAACGAGGTTGAAACAGTAACATTATTGTAACGAAACATTGGGTAAAAAAATTACTATTTTCTTATTTTTACAATAACTTGGGAGAAACAAAGATTTCAAAATATGAGTATATTTTGTTTTATTATGGTTTTCTGGACGTCAAACGATTATAAAATCGCGAAATAACGGCTTTCCTTCAGCATGACTCTTTAAGATAACATTGCTAACTTCAACATGATTATCTTGATTCAAATTTTATAAAACGTTCAAAATTATAGTCTTCTACATTTTTATTGGATATAAATGTAGGAAAAATATGCTCCATTTCCGTTATTGCTCTGTGAAAAATAATTTCATTTGTAATCATCCAGTAGAATTCGATACACCGAGGAAGTATAGAAGCATATAAATAATTATTAGTCATTGATCCATGCATTTATATCATGCATGTTGCGTTGATTATATGAGTATTCGTTGATAATTAAGTGTAATTCTTTGTTATGTAGCTTTTCTATATACGTGTAGTTATTCGGATTAGTAAAAAGTGGGGGTAAAACTTTCCAAGTGGTATATTGGTTAATTCGCATTGAGTAAAACTTGCATCGGCCACTGTTATAGATGGGCTATCTGCGCTGCATGCTGATGTAACGGTGTGTAAGGTTCCAATGTTTGATAGTGTTTATAAGTACCAAGATCCAAAGTAATCGTATAAGTTAGTCGTTGAAGTGTGTCAATATTTTTTGTAAACAATAATCAAATTTATTGTTTTTTGTTTTGTACATACCGCCCATACGTCTGCCTGGTATGGTCCTGCCAAATCTTCCTGATCGTAACGATGCATATTTGCAATGTTTGTACGTACAACGATGAAAATTAAAACAATCTCTAATTACGTTGTCCGTTATACAAATGTCATATTATTATGAGCAACGCGCGAGTTTGCTTCTATCGGTAAGATTTAATTCTGTATTCCCGTTTTGCACTTTGCGTAGTAGACTGTCGTGAAAGAATAGCTCTTTTCGTAAACACAGCTGGCTTGATTCTCTCCCTGCTCTGTGTCTCTCCGTCCCTCCCTCGGTCCGTCTGATCGTAATACTTCACGACATTCAAATTTCAAATATATTCCCGCAAATTTCCCAGACCCCATTGATCTTCTCTACCACTTTATAATCTCCAGAGATTTGACACGACCCCTAATGCACAATCCCAATAGTTTTGGTTTGTCGAAGCACAACGATCGCCGAGTCACGTGTCAACGGCCATTGACCATGGTCAACTATTTGCAGCCTACATACCGACGACAACGTTGCCGCGAATGTATCGTAGCCAGATTACGGACGGTGGATCCGTGGTGTCAACTGTCGCGACCGTACTTACATTCACGTGTGAAAAGCTGCATACTTTCAGGCGCTGACATAGCGGTTGATGTTTTACGCCTACCAAATGGTCTTATTTGACTATCTAGCCCAGAACGTGTGCGTTTCACGGTAATTTTTCGAATATGCATTAGTATTAAATGAATTGCAAAACCTGATTGACAAATTCCTTTCCCATGCAGCGGATTATTCGTTATTAACGAAACAATCAATTTTGAAAATTCACAATATCGGTTGACTTTTGTATGGAACCTTTACACGGTCGAAAGATTGCAGGATTTATGAAGTTGCGATATCATCATCTCGGTCTCTTATTTGATTAAATCATAAAGTGATATCAGTTGAAAATCCAACCTTCTGTAATTTCGAAAGCAGTCCAGTTGATAAGGTGAGCCATTCGTCAGGAGCTGTCTGTAGAACTTGTCTAATTTCCAATCGTATTTCATCGTTATATAACAGCAGTATCGTAATGTCATATTCCTGCATAAAAATACGATACTTATCGTTAGGAAACGTTTTCCGTCCTGTGTGTAAAATTACGTTACACTTTAATTTCGCTTTCTGTAGTGATGATAGTTTATTGAAATTTACCCATACATGCCGTAAGAACATATTGAAAAAAGAAACAACGTGAAAATATTAATACTTTGCAATATATCTGTATACGGTACTGTCATTGTCACTCCCCTACACAATATTATAGTCAATAATGATCATTGACGCTACTGTCCACGGGTGTGCATAAAATCTGGTAATGCTCCAAAATACTTCGATCAAAGATCAGTCTGTACGTATGAGACCAACATGAAGCTCCCCTTACTATTCTCAGTGCCGCAAAATAATTGATAATAATAAAGTATCCGAGTCACAGTGGATAATCCAATTTGCTGAAATATCAATTCACCAGTATTGATTAAGTAAAACGTGCTATGACCGAGGACTGTATATTATTGATGACAAATATTTATGTTCAGTTACAACGCCAGTATTTTATTGGAAATAATTGAATGCGATGAGGTATTTCGCAAATAAATTTCATATGTATCAATATGAGCCGGGAATATTGTATAAACATACTATTGCAATCTGCGGAAAATATTCTGCAAACTAATTATATCACATTATTGTTGAAATGTTTTGTGTTGCAGCGTGGAAAAATAATTTTTCATTACAGAGAGTATTTTCGGCGAGTAAATTTAGACCGTACGAAGATCTTACAGTTTAAGGAATACAATTTTAGCAATCCGCACCTGTTCTTCTCGAATTCGATTGTTTTATTTCACCAATTTTTTTTTCCTATTTGTCGGAAGTAAAATTATTATAGTTATATATACATTTATGTATATTTAATTTTTTTTATCATGTTCACTCCTTTAATTTATGCCAGGTCAGTGCAGAGGTTGCTTTTTCTACGAAGGGAGAAGTGGGTAATTGAGGTCATTCGACGAGAATAGATTCAATTCGTGGTTGAAGACATGATTGTCCTTCGTGGTTCAGTAGTTTATGCCATATCACTATTGACGGAAGTCGTAATATATAGGTAGATAGGTGTATACATAACGTCGGTAAAGTTGCTCATTGCAGTCTGATATCAGTATTATCACACTTGATATAATGTCGCGGGTACCCCATATCTCAGTGGATATTGATTTGCTACTCTGTTCAAAAGCAAAAAAAAAAGTAGGATAAAAATGTATTCGTATGCATTGTGTGAGATAATTTGATGCTTTACATACAATAAGCATCTACACACATGCGGATAGAAGTAAGTACACGTGTAGGTATATACAGCGAGGGATAAAAGTATTCGTATTTATAGTGTACAAATACCTTTGTTCTTGTCATAACGGCGGCTTGTCTACGCAACATAAGATAACAAGTCCGTTTCTACGTGCTTGTTTACGTTAGTGTCCAGGCATGAAATAAAACAGCAAATGCTTGAATGAAAGAGTTACTTAAAACAAATTATTCCTTATTTTGTATAAATTTACCCACTGTACGAATACTTTTGTCCCTCATTGTATATATGACTATAATCGCATAGGTGGTCGATATAAAGATACGCAAAGGATAATATCGCAATAATATTGGCTTTATGCGAAATATAACTAAACAACTGTGTATTAAAGGTATTACAAATTACCAATGTATTATCTTTTATAGGTATATTGTAATTCAAATATTCATATGTATATTTATACCTGTTTTGAAATATCCCTTAATGTCTGTCAGTGCATATTTATATAGTTGTATTACACTTGCACGTGTACGTCGCAGTATATATTTAGGGATATACGTAAATAGAGTTGTCACTACTACTACTGCTAGTACGATACTACTAGACTACTAAAAAAGTATGCATACATTAAAGTAAACGTAATCGCATTAATATTTTGTGTTATATAAAAAGTAGACTATCGATATTTTTATCAGATTGACTAGATTAAACGCGAAATTCTTTGTAACTATAGGGAGCGCGAAAAGTAACAGACAAAAAATAGTGCAAAACAAATTGAAAGAAACAAAAAAAAAAACACAGTTGCACGACGCAATTGATACACATTAACGTTGTGTGCAGTCTACGTATGCGCCGGAAATTGAACGACGCCTATAACACATCGAGACTTAGGAAAAATACAATCATTGGCATAAGCACGCCAACTACTTCCGTTTTTGCTACAATTACCTACCCCCGTAATTGCTTGAAGTTACGTAACTTACCCGCTGGGTACGAGTATTATATTGTATATGCACAAATACGTACGTACATACATGAATTTTGCACAAACACAAATCACATGGGTATATGTGTACCTATTTTATATTTTTTGCGTTGCGTCAATATGTATGTACCTACTGCGCGTGTAACGTTTCAATGGCCGGGATCTACGCGACGATGTGTAGGGGGAGAAAAATTTGTTAACCGCTTTCAATTATATGTTTTTATCTACAGCGAGGGACAAAAGAATTCGTACATATATTCCACCAATACTTTTGTCCTTGCCATAACGGCGACTTGTCCACGCATCGTAGGATGACAAGTCCGATTGTACGAGTTTGTTTAGATCAGTGTCGTGCAGGCATGAAACAAAACAGCACACTCTTGAATAAATAAGTTAATTAAAAAAATTATTCCTCATTTTATTTAAATTTATCCACCGTACGAATACTTTTGTCCCTCGCTTTATATGCGACTGTTGATTACCGATTTTATGAAAGAACAATAAAAAAACTGATTTGCTGTACTGCACTATTGTGTAAACTGCGTATATCAACGAATAACCATCGGCAGCATCGTAACAATATCATTAGTCTAGCAAAGAATCCAAATCTGCAATTAAATATACACCAAATACAGACAGGAATCAAATATTTCGTCATATAGAAGAATGTTGATTAGCTAAAATAAACCAGTTAAAGAAAAATAAACCGATGTGGACTAATTTTTGATTGGATTGACCGGATTTCCGGTTGGCTTACGTTAACTGACAGCCATAATTCCAACAGATTGAAAATTATAATATTTCAACGTTTTTAATTCATGAAAAACGATAGCTGCAGAGTAAAATGCGTTCTCGTTTTTCTCATACTATATAGGTTTCCCTTTTTTTTATACGTTCACTCTCATCCTTGTTACTTAAAAAAAAAAAAGTATATTGACGGACAGAGCGTGTACTTGAACTAAAAAAAGAAAGTAGATAAATAATATGCCTTCAACTTTTTCACATTTCGACCTTTGATCTCGCCGCTGTTACGCAGTGCCTATAGGGCATGAAGGTTACGCATTTACAGGTTAATGGCTTATACACCTGTTGATCGGCGGTGGAAGGGGGGAGGGGAGGTGGGATTAACAAGGTGGAGGGGAAGGCAATGATTTCTTTACATATACATAGGTATATAAATGGGGAAGCAAAGATAAACAATAACAAAAAAAAAACTGTAAACAAAAATCAAATCTCGAGGTCGGCATCGCGGTGACTACCGTTTCATTTTTTAACCTCATGTCTGCAATATACCGAAACACCATATCGTGTTATTATAATATTTGCGTGTATAACTAATGCCTAATATACACGGATGTACGCCAAAGCACGATATGTAAATTACCTACAATGATGTTTGAAAATTCCAAGTTTTTTAGAGTACAAAATAAAACAAAATCAAAATTTAATAATAGTAATAATGATGTTGGATGAAGCTCGTGAAATTTACGTAATGACGAATAGTGGTAATGAAGTTGTGCCTTGTTAGGGCATGTGTGTAGGTACCACTCGCTCGTTCTGCTTCTTAGAAATAGAGAAAAAAAGAAGACAGAGAAAAAGAATAAGTTCAACGCGCTATTTGCGATTGAGAATTCAACCCCAGGCTAAATATCCAGTGTATAAATTATATCCAGGCACTTGTACACATAGCTAAAGCATAAATAAAATGAATAAATAAATAAATAGATGTAAAAACTCGCGACAAAAAAAAAAGAACATGAAAAAAAAACGTGTCCGTACTTACAATTTGAGCAGCCTAGCCTACGGCTATTGTACACTGTTATACGATAATTATTTATGTGCGCTGGTCCCTTTACATTTCAATTTTTTTCTTTTTATTTCTAGTCACGTAATACTCAAGTGCAGTGCAGTGAATATTGCAACCACGTAGAATTTTTTATACTTGTAACCGCATTTGTTTACTCACAGTTTATTATCACGCAGGATTGGGGTACTTGTCCGAATTATGAGTACAGTAGATGTTTACGGGTGGTAGGCGAGGGTTGAAACTTCAACGTTTGTCGAGCGGTGCCTGCAGGTCGCACCAATTATACTCTGCGCAATTATGTACGTAGCAATTTTGTTTTACTTTTTTTTTTTTTTTCAAACAATTACTGCGAAAAAGACGAACAATTGAAAATGAAATAAAATTTTGTGAAATAATAAATAAATAAAAACAAGCAAACAAACGAAAAAAAAAAAATAGACTATTTAATGAACTAGTGCCAATACCAAGATTGACACGTGCGAACTGTGCTGCATTCGCAAGTCCTCGGTTGGTTTTAAATCGGCCACTCCTCCCCACCTCCAAGCACTCCGCCAGAGGGTAACCCTATGACAAGCCGTCCCCCCATATATTTAAGATATCTCTTATCTATTCAGGCATTTTCTCAAACCGACGAAGCATAATGTTACAACAATAACCGCGACTCCGTCTGGTACGTACGAGGAATGCGTAACATACGGTTCATTGTTTTACTAACGAGTTGTCATCTACTCGGGGAAGTAGAGATAGAAGTTAAAGGTGAAAAACAATGTCTTGTTACGCTTACCACACTGACGCATTTCTAGTTGGTGCAATTTGTGCGATAATTGTCGTGTGATATATTTTTATGCATACTGCATTTGCGCGGCTGTAATTTTGACATCAAATTGTGTCGGTACTTTAGCTTATTTTTCGATTGATTTCAGTCAGTTTGACAGTGATTATTTTTTTCCTGCATAAAATAGCTGCATATATTTATACACGTTGGTACAAGATCGAAAACATGTTACATACTTTGGTTTTATCTTCAATTATTATCATTCAGATTATATTTGTTTCTTATTTAGCACACGTGCTATTCTGGTACATACTTCTTTCCGATATGATTATACTGTTTATATCCTTCTTCTTCGCATACGAGGCACGGACACACTGACACAATTCAAATCTTACACTTTTACAAGATGCGATAAGAAAACAAAACCAATTGTCAATCCAACTTGGAATTCAGTTACGGTATTCTCTGAAACTTCGCATAACTTGGATCGATTTAAAGTCGTTTATATTGTTTCGAAATAGCGAAAAAAAAAATTTATCATCAATGATTGATTCTTATTAGAGTAACGGTGCATTCTTTTTTTTTTTTTTTATTCTTTCATTCATGTAAATTTTCTTGTAACAATAATTTGCACGAAAGATTTTCTCTTTCCACCAACTCTTGAGGTGGCAGAACGCGACGGAACAACTGACGTTCCACAAGCGGATAGCAAGCTGTTATAGTAAGATGTGATATTGGCGATGGCCTCGGGGCGTAGGTAATATGAATGGGGGGTTCGCAACATGTACATAATACATACCACATACATTGATGTGTGTATGGTGAAATGGATGAGGCATTAATAGTGCCGATATGCTCCAGGCTTATTATACCTGTACAGTTCGCTTTACATCCACAGACAAGTTTTACTGTGCTAGTGGAATTTTCTACGGATACATATGTTGACAAGAACTTTCTATTTCATCCGAATTGAAGAAGTTCAATATTTTATCATATTCGTAAAAGCTGCACGTAGATGAATAATAAAACCTGTAAAATTCGCGAATAAAAATTTTGTGGACAAGAACTTTCTCTATTATTCGATTTAAGTAAGATCAACGTATCATCATATTCGTAACAGCTACGTGGATTTGCGATATCAAATGCGCTAAACCAATTTTACGATCGAGTTTCAGTGCGGTATCGGAAAAAAAAAAAAAAACTTATCGAAATGACTTTCGTCGTTTTATTCGCAGTGCAAAATAAAAAAACTAGGTCCAGTATTTCTGAATGATGGTGAACTGTTCAGAATGTTTGAAAAGGAGAATTAAGATAGGTATGTAAAAATATTACATGGACAGAAGAAATTTGACGCCCCAGCGTTAAAGAAAACCTGCTTTTGCAATTACCTTTACTAAGAATCTTTTCTGTTGCATTAATCGAACATGCAAGGTAGTTTTTACAAGTTTTTTGACCATGAATCCAAATCTGCATGTAGACTTATAAATTCATTTTTAATTTCTTTCACGTAAAATTTTTCCAAATCTGTTATGTCATGCGTACATACATAATTTCCTGAGGAATTGGAGGCAAAGATGTTTGTTCTTACGATAGATTTCACAATACTGCATATTAGAAAGAAACAAAATTAAAAGTAAAAACACGATATGGTGGTTTTAAGCAGGTCGATCTGTTCTGCGGTATCACCGCGTGTCTTTAAATCGATTTCAATGCTCAACAGGTTTCAGTATCGAACGAAAGTGTTTTCACTGGTACCCGACTGTAATATATAGGCGTTGCCTCCAAATGTGACCCATGGATTCAGTGGCAGAACAGAAACTTGTCTGATATTCTCATATCTTATTCTCCCACATGAGAGGTTATAATCTTAAAGATATTGATTAGTCCTTTCTCTCTATTCGTCTAGAAAAATTATTCTTAATTTCGACTTGCATAAGACTTTGTTAAATGATTTTATACAAGGCAAGTATGTTTTCCGCACATAAACTACCAGTTTCCATGACGGCAGATTCTGCGAATGCGCATGCGCGTAGTACAGAAAAGACCACTTCTAGCTCCCTAGGAGTTGAAAGTGGTCTTTTCTGTATTCCGTGAATGCGCAGTCGCAAACAAATTTGACATTACGCGACCTTAACCTTGATTTCATGCTTCGTGAAAAAACGCGTAACGTACTCTTCATATGCAAAGAATGGTGTGTAACTAGGAGGCAACGATCTTTTGTCTCGCGTATTTGCGGCATTCGTCTTCGGCTCACCTACGACTCATATTGCAAACTGTCGCTCGGCTGGAAAAGACAGAGTTTGCCTTCTTGTTATAAAATATACTATTGCAAACCTACGGTTGTGACTTGCAAGAAAAAACGGAAAAAACATTTTTTATGTAAAAATGTTCGAATTTTCGGAAACGAATGGAAGTTTTTTCATGGGAGTAGTTTGTACCTTTGAGAAATTCGCTTATTAACGAAAAACCGTGTACTTTCAGGTTCCGCAGAACGAAAATTCATTGTTATTTTCGTTTCTCTAAAAATTTGTGTCATTTCTTCGGAAAATCTAAATTTTGTAGAATGCGGTTTGAAAGAATAGCTATCAAATAAATTTCACAAAATTTGTGTTTCGTTTTTTTCTAATCTAGTATTTTTTTTCCTACGCTGAAATGTTTCTATTCATTGATAAAATACTTCAGTATTGGTTTCATTCAAATCCATCAAGCGTATCAAGAAATCACCCCATTGGGTGGCTGTTCTTGAGGGGCGTTTTCACCATTCTAAACCGTTTATTAACAGATAAAAAAATATACGTGTCTCTTAGTCTTCGATGCACTACGGCATATATGAATTAGATCAAAATCAGAAGGGTCGACCTACCTAGGATTTCTTGTTAGGAAATTAGAGATATAGGCTATGTGTAAAAAAAGTCAGAATCATCCAAGAAATACCTTCAACAAGTTTGCTATCGTAAATAGCTGTACAATTCCATTATTGTTGTTGTTATTATTTGAATATTCAATACATAAAAGCCATTTCAAACCATTTCAATTATATTATCGATGGCTTTGATATAAAGAAAAATCCGTACAGTATACGGTTCAAGGGACTGGCCATAAATTCCGACGGGTTTTTTCTTCCTAAGAGGAAGGGGAAGTAAAAAATTGTTAGGAAAAAATTTCTCAAATTTAACAATCCCCTGGACAAGTTATAACTAGGAAGCCTAGTCGAAATTCATTCGTTTACACGTTATCTTTCATATAAACAATTTCGAATAACAGATGACGGTATATATTTTTGGCCGGAGTTTGTACTATCAGCGGGACACTAAAACTCTAACGATCAAAGTGATATCTGGACATACTTATCGCGTTCCATTCACTTGTGCATGTAAAGGCAAACTCTATTTATTGCATCCTTCTCAAAATTAATATTCTAATCGGAAAATACGCAGCAAAATTGATGATAAGAAGTATGGTCAGACGGCTTAAAGGTTCTTTCCCAGAAAGTAAATATGGTTAATAAAATGAAAGAGGAACGATTGATTGCAGCAATTTGTAACGTGACGACGCGTAGGTTAACGTTTCTTTCTCCATACGGTGTCAATTAATTCAATTAATCTGTAAGAAAGAAAAATCCAAAAATAAACAGCAGTCTGGAGATATCGTTTACGCTAAATACTATCCACGTCGAATATGACGCAACGATTCTTCATTTGATTGAAGAAAGCAAGGAAAAAAAACAAAAAACAGATCAGCAACCAATGTTTAGTCTAGACCATGATTTTTAAACGAAGCATATCTGTATTCAGCCATGAAGAAGCAGTAATTACGAATATGTGATGTCGCTCTACGAAATATACGCGTAAGCCTTTCTCTACCTCTGTAAAAGTGACACCGTATACGGCGACTATCGAATAGAATATAAAAAACAGTTTCACCTTATTGTACGTTTAATTTAAGCAAGCGTAATATGCCGCTTTAAATCGGGGCGTATAAAACCGATTATATGTTTAAGATACATGCATTAACGAATGACAGTATGACACAATATATATCATACAAATGAAGTTTAAAAAAAAAGTTACAATAACCATCGGAATTCGCGTATGGCTTCGAGACATTTTTCATATCTTATGCGATAATACGCGTTATGTCGCCGAAAAAGAAGAAGAAAAAAGCATACTATAAGGAGTGGTTTATCCTCTTGTTACATATATCTTTAACTTAAGCCAACGAATCGATTTTGACGTGAAGAAGGATTATAAAGACTAATGTAAATTATTGGCTGGCCCGGCAGTCGTTGTCCGGCCCTTTCCTGTATGTGAGCGATAATGTATTAACAATATGCAAAATAAGTTAACAATTGCCACCTATCGGATCTTAGCATAGCTATGAAACATCGTCTCAACAATACAAATATACTGTATAAATATGACCTCGATCGGTCAAGTCATTCAGAAGTTACACGATCACTAACCAACCAAATAACCAAATAATTAAATTTATAAAGATATTCCTCGCTTATCAAGACTCGTTGAGATCTTATCTAGTTCGTCGCGTGCCATTCCTTACATCGATCCATAAAACTTTAATCGTTTAATCACGTTTGCGTGCGTAGGATCTAATCATTTTGATTGAGTTATTTTCTCTATTTTTTATTCGATTTGCAATCTCATTACACAATTTTTAACACCTTTTGCTCTTTTGATAAGATCACGAAGTAACTGATAAGCGATGGAATGCATACTTCGAATGTTGTATTTGTGTTTATATCATTGAGTGCTTGTGAAATGAGTTGGTATGCGTACAAACGTATACATAAGATTATTACACAAATAAGATTATACACGTATGCGAGTTGACATTGTTTAGGTAACATCTAATGGAAGATTTATGGGCCGTTTCCAGTGTCAGGTATTAGCCATAACTGGGCACATTCGTATACGGTATTTGGTTACGTAATCCTGTAACTTTGGTTACGTAATCCTGTAACTTTGGTTGGACGTGGGTAGTTAAATATTGAAATAAATTATTCATCCCGCAATCATTCGAGTTGTGTTACTCATGAAAAATCGAGTTCTCTTGTACGTACCTACAAATTTTAATGCTTGTATCTCACGTGTAACGTTCCTGGCGAGTATGAGAAAGATTCGTTAATTTCTTGCCTTTTTGCCATTCTATTGTAGATTGCATAATGTATACAGCTGAAGTCTGACAGAATAAAAACAGACGTCGGAATAGTTTTTAAATCGCGTTTAAAATTTCGACCAGTAAAGAAAACAACGACGTTACTCAACCTATGTTTAGAATTATGAAGAAAGCTGTGACAGAACTTTATCGCGGCAAAATATAAAGTTTGTATAAGCCCTAGAGCTGCACACTTCCAATTCGTAAAAAAAAAACAATGTTTCATTTCGATGGTTGTCCGTCTATAAAATTTTCACTTGCGATCATTCATTCATTGGCTTGGTCATGATATTGACTCCGTTGAACGCGACGACCGAGAAAGACGCTGTATTGACAAGCTTCGAACGTATTTTACTGCTTTGATCACAAAAAATGTTAAATTTCGACGACAACTGAACTTATCTGTCAGTTGTATTATACAAGCTGTATCTACGAAGTTAGGAATATGTTATCGAAAATTTTTCACTTGTCGAATATTCCTGTTACGCTTGTGACTCAATGTCCAAACAATTCTAAAACGAACAAGAAAATTGACGCTCGATATAACGAAAAATGTTGCAGTTTTTATTCTTCAGTAGAGAAAAAAAAAAAAAAAACCTATTCAAATTCTTTCGATGCATTTCAATATTCACTGCAAGGTAACTTCTCACCTTTGCAACGCGTTCAGATATCGTTGAAATTAATTAGTCTTTTCGTGTCAGTTCAACGGTCTCTCGATTATAATTCAATATTTTTAGTTTATTATTAATGATAATACTTCATCATCGATATCACTGCAATACAAATTGTTATTGTTATATATTGTATTCGTGTGGAAAAAAAATTTCTCACGATTTTTTAAACCTTCGGCTATAACGAAATATCGTATAATGTAAGTGAAATATACCCGCCGATATGAATTTATAACACAGCTCTCTGTGTGTCGAAGGTGCAGAGGTGGTCCCGCCGAGCGCACTGATCTCTTTTCAAATTCAGTAGCCCAACTTTGAGTTATAGGTACTAGTAAGTAATGTACCTAGTGTGTATACGTACAATATATATATATATATATATATATATATATATATATATATCTATAGTATATACGTATGTAGGTATATATGTACATCGATTGTTTACTTATTTTATGTTACGTATTATGGGCATGCCATGTCTATAGCGATACATTCGTTTACACCCACGAGATGTATGGATTACACCCACGATTTAGACGCGTATAAAAATGCGATCGTTTATCGGACCTGGATAAAACCTAATCACCCAAGGCTGGCCAAACTGGGTGATAAATAATGGATCATTTATTCAACCTGTTTTATATGCGATGATAGATATCATATTTTATCGTATCTGGGTGAACGTATTAGTGACTCGTGTTGCGATCAGGTATAATTTGAATCTTTCAAAACACAGCGCTATCTGTATAGAGATATAGCACATACTCTCCATGGCTGTAAATACATATATTGTATAAATTACGATCATTTCGGATCTTGAATACGCCTGATTGATTGTTATTATTGTCGTTTATTCACATCATATGATTATCATTGTTCCTCCACGTGATTATATAATTAGCGGTGGTCGCGTTTCAAGTACACGTAAATCGGTATTATTTGCATGCTAAAACGTTTTCGAAGCTTCGCGGGGTTGAGGGAATAATTACTTACGATGTAATGCCTGAATAGTTTTTTTCTAATTTTTTTATTGTATTCATATTTTGACGATTTAAAATTTAGTAATTTTATTTCCAATCGTATTGCACCTGTTCTCGAATGTAATACACGACTATCATTCTAACTGGTGCCTTCAAGCAAAGAGGCTATAATTTCCAAACTGATGTTGCCAACCGGAAATGTTGACAAGGATACAAGAGAATGAACAAAAAATATACTTCTTCGCCTCGGGCATGAACAGTTGTTCGTACTACACCTTCGTTATTTCGATTCGATTAATCCCATGCTGGAAATTAGCGTGAACATACCACCTCGTAAAGTGATTACGAATTCGTACGTTTAATACATAAATATATGCTCTAATTATATTTTATCTCGCTATCTGTAATACTCGATTGTATACGACTCTTCAATTATATTCAAATTTTCTGTATCGTACAACCAAGTGCCCAACGAAAGTGCGAAATTAATTGTAAAGAATAGACAGACTTTTAGATGTATGGGTTAGTGAAAACGACAAGGTTCTGACGTTTCGGCCCGAGTGTGAGATCTCTTCAGAACGATAATTAATTTATTGAGACGTCTGTCAATCAAACATACGCTGTGTAAACACAATACTATAATTAACTGATATTAAATTTTTAATTTTTCCAAAGCAGGCCTTAACCTATCCGATGTGAAAACCCATGTGAAAAGTTGACAGTTATTTACATGGACTAGACTAATAAACGGACTATTCTGATAAAAGCGAGTGCTAAATAGCAATTCTATGCTCCCACCGACTCATTATAAAGCATTGAGTGTGAAAAGGAGCCAAAACGTTTAGAATTGCTATTTAGCACTCGCTTTTATCAGAATAGTCCGTTTGGCTCCTTTTCACACACCATTTCTTGATTAGGCAAATGTCGGCTCCGAAATAATTAGCAAGCATGGCGAATTTATCGCCACCCGCTTGAACCACTGATCACTCCCAATAGGTGTCGATATGTTGCTAGCAATGTAACATCAACCTAATTGTTCTTTGGTACTTTTAGCGTTCACGATATTCACTGTAGTGTAATAACGATAAAAAAGAAAGCAACTGCAAGAGTTTAGGTCACCGTTGTAAATGGAACAAAAGCAATAAATAACGTGTCGTTCATTTCTTCAACTGAAATATATAAAAATAATTCTCTGCTGTAAAAAAGCTAAATCCACACAAATCATATGAAATCATAAAAATAGGAAAGTCGTGCGCGCGATGGAGAACAACCGTTTGGTAAAGTAAGTGGTCAACCTTGCCTGTTGATAACGGATACGTAAATGTTGCTCAAATGCTCAACATCTTGACGCATATTGACACAATTCGTGTGTTCTATAATATGGCAAATTTCTCGAAGTAATTTCTTATAATACGAAGGCTCCTCACCCAAAATAGCAACCTTATCATAATTGAACAAATGGTCCGCGTCGATCATGTGTTTAGTGAGAGCAGTATGCCTGTCCACACTATCCAGAATATTGCGTTTGTGTTCATTGTTGCGTGTATGGAACTGCCTGCCAGTTTGTCCTATATACCCTTTATTGCAATTGTTGCACGGAACTTTGTAGATTGCACTGGAATGTTTTTTTCGAGGAATTTTTTGTCCTTTCCAGAGTCAAAGACAACTGAGATCATGACAATTTCTTCCCACAAATTGCACGTTATACTTTTTGAAAATCCTATTTAAATGTTCAAATAGGCCAACCACATACGGCAACGCAACGAAAGTTCTGGGAATGTCTACCGGGTTAACAACCCCATTGTTGTCGGAATATGCTTGAGATAAAATTGAGTTATACTTTTGGTGGATTTGTTGGTTTAAGAGGCGATATGGGTAGCCGTTCTGGTGCAACACGTTGTAAATAAGTATGAGGTTTACTTTGGTGGAACTACAAGCTCGACAGTCTAATCGCTCTGTCTACCAAACACTTGATTGTTCCAATCTTACATGACCTAGGGTGGTGAGGAGGGAAGTTTAGGTACCTGTGTGACCAAGATTACTTATGATGCCGATCTGTTGAGATGTTAGAATTGTTATTAACGACCCGAACGTCGAGAAAAGTAATAGATTCGTCCGACTCTACCCCAGTAGTAAGTTCTAGTCAGGGGTGGTAGCTGTTAAAAATACCGAACCCATGTGTAGACCGAAAGCCTGTGCATAGTTGACATTGTTGAATTTGAAAATCTTAGCACGGAAACAAACATTGTGAGACACATTTAACTGTTTAATTATATGCTCCGGACATTCCTCTTTATGTATTTTTGGCAACCCATGAGCTCTAGGCTGTATGCTGTCACTCTTTCCAGTGGAACCTTTGGTTTGTTTGGAAATATACTTTTTATGCAATGACTTCGCACCTAACTTACTGACCTCTCTTCGAAAAGTACTCGTTAATTCATGTTTCACCATCTCATAAGTATTGACATCCGAAAGTTGTTCAAGTACCTCTTTTTGTACGACTGTTTAGGAAGGGTAACCGTTACGTTCCCTTTATCGGCTTTGGTAAACATTAAATCAGGGTTATCCGGACGAAACTGTTTGGTTTCCGTAATCTGGCTTGTTAATAACTTGTCGTGTAGCCTTATAGGTGGTTTGTTTTTGAAGCTTTTTATCATGTTGGTAAATTCAAGTCTCGCTTGATTGCGAGACTCGTTATAAATGGACATGATATTCGATGCAAAATCAGTGATTAGATTGTTCACTGAAAGATTTGTATTGCGGAAGGGTAAACCAAATTTCGGGCCCAATTGCGTGACATCTGAGACATTAGAAGAAATGTTGACTTCACACAAATTAACCAACCATTTATTGTGCGTGTGACTAGGCGCCGGTTCGGATTTGCGCTTTTTTCGTGATACTAGATTGTTAAGTTTCGTGATATTAGTGGCTTTATACGAGTTGAACCGCCCGTCAAGTTTTTTTTGTCTTTTTTTTGTCAAAGAAATTTCTAGATGTCACTTCAGGCAAATCATCGGTGATGGAATGTCTCAACTTCGTGAGTTTCCATTCCATCACATTCAGGCAAATATTAGTGATCGAATGTCTCAACCTGGAGAGTTTCCTTTCCATCACTGCGCGCGTATCTACGTAGATTCAATACAATTAAGCTTCAATATGAAAACCATGTTCAAAATCGGTTCAAGACGTGCTCTGAAGTCGTAATAGCAAATCGAAGCTGTAGATGAGGTTCAACGAATTCAAGGTTGCAGTATACGATGAAAAAAACAAAATTTATTTTTGTTAAAATACCTTGTTACATACCTAATTTCACGGTACAGTTACTTATACATAGTTTAATACACATATTTATGATAATTGCCATATTTTTACTACCTGCAATAATACACGGTGTTCTTTCAATACGTAACACTGCTGCGAAAAAACGCGCGCAATAGCTTTTATTCGATCCTATACGTGGCGGTAGCAATAAATTTTATAATAATTGGAACTACCATTGTTTTTAATATTTCTTTTCACTTCATTCTTTTATTCTTAATTGGTATAAAATTTCTGTATAGCTATATAGGTAGGCTTGGTAATCTTATCGGGATGTCACAATTACAGCTCGTTTTGTGAATTGGGGACCGTATACATTTCAACAAAATGAAGCAAATGAAATTCATTTTACAAAATGTGTTATTCTGTCTCTATTGAAACTATTTCTCCTTCAATCCTTGAATACGGTCGTTGCGGTCGAATTGGTATATAGACAGAATTATACACTTTACGTATCGACTCATCTAGCCTGCATGCGCCTTTAGCGAGTTCTAATTACTGCTAACAGCTTGCAACAATCAGTCATGTCTAAGAGATCACCACATTGTGTAGCTACAAGCCAAAATTGTTATTGTATGATATATTCGTTCAACTAGTGGAAAATCAAATAATTAGTGTTACACGTTGTTAATCCTTTTTGCAAGCAAAATGTTTCCAGCATCAAGGAAATAAAAACGGTACGTGCGTATGATACATTCCTATCATTGTAAGCCACCGGACGTCATAGATTTTGCAAAATTCACCAGACTTATTAAAGTCAGTCATATCTGAAAACAATGGAGGGAATTTCTTAGTTGATTAATTGAAAGTTTTAACTTTGGTGGTAAGATTCTTTCCAGAAAGAAACAAATCGAGTGAAATCATAGCCGCTTTCCTTTCACGTCAATTTTCTGACACAACTCGACACGATTTTATTGGTCGGATCTAACGAAATAGACCAATAAAATCACTGAGTGTCGATTTGTGTCAGAAAATTGACGCAAAAGGCAAGCAGCTCATATAAGAGTGTATAGAAAAGAGACAGAATGTTTACTTTGCCCTCATACGGGGATTTCACAAGTCACCGCTTAATTCAGTTTAATTATCTAATCCTTGTTTCTAATTGGTGTTTAGCATTCCATGCGTCTCTCCGAGCCAACTGAAGCTATGATTAGAAAATAGCTTATCTTAAACATTAGGTCTAGACTCAGGCTATACGTTCCGAAATCAGTCGACAATCTCGTATCTACCTAACCAGTTATATTCTACACGCCTGAGCGTAGTCCATACTATACGTCGATGCTACCTATATACATCGGGATGGTCCTTATTTGGTCCGAAAAATTTTCATTGGGACACCCGCCAGATATATTTCAAATCATATTTAAATGGAAAATGGAATAAAAAAAATAAGCACGTCTGAATATCAATATTAAGAGCTCATATTTGGATGAGATATACTATTTGAGATGCTGTAACGAAATTTTGATGCGCGTTTGAAAAAAAAAAAAAAATTCTTTGGCACACCCTGGTGTTACATCATTGAGTTCGTGACTAGTTCTGTCTCTGTCATACGAATTTTTAAAGATAAATTGATCGTAACGTTTAAATGAAAAGTTTGGTAACAGACAAGGAAACTGTTTAAAAAAAATCTCCAGCAACGTCATTTGTGCCGATGACGGTAAAACAGTTGAAACAACGACCCTGTGCCTATATATCCCTAGCGGCTAATTTCAGAACACACCCCTAGGGAGATTTCATCTTCCATTCAAAACTCTCTGCATGCCTCTCATTCGGCGTTCTGATTGGCGATCGATAAATTTAATAAACGGCAAAGTTTTCCTAGAGGAGTAAAAACGCGACGCGATGCGTGAAAAAATTGAAGAAACAAACTAAAGTAAGGTCGGCAATTGACCAAGTCGCCGATTCTTCTCGCCGCGACCTTCGGCTTGGTCGCCGATGCTCATGCTGGTGGAATACAGCCTACACGTGCCCCACTTATTTCCGGTCCCGCCGAGTGCGCTGCGGTCGTTACTTTCTTGTGGCCGTTAACGGCGTCAGAACGGCGCGGTGGTCCGGTTGACCTCAGCGTGTTCAAGTTGTGGACCTCGCTTCGTTCATGCGCCTCGCCTTGAATCGGCAACGTTGAGCGTAGCCCCGAGAAAATTATTCTCTGCGCTTTCATGTAGGCCTACAGGTGCCGAGTCAAGGAACTCTGTGTAAGCCGCTGGCGATTGCTTATATTCTACCTATAATCCTTGCGTGTTCTTATAGATTCCACGCAACATAGATCGTGTCTCGTATCTACCCTTTCCTGCTTCCTGCAGATCGTACATTTGCATAGAGAAATTACTGAGACGTGAAGACAAATGTTCTCGAAATTTTTTCACATTTTCATAATGCTCTGCTTAATTGTTTTTTTTTTTTTTTTTTTTTTTTTTTTGCAAAATTGATAATGTTTAACTTGCTATTTTACTTTTTTCAGGGAAAAAGGAAACTGACAATGTTATTATAATTACCCTCATAAAATGCAAAGTTCAGTTTTCGGTATAAGTCTCCACGTTTTGATGTTTAGATAATCATCTCCGATTATTCAAGATCGAATGAACGGATTTTGATGATATTGCTCTCTTCGTAACTCAAAATTAATTAGATTTCGGATCTGATGTTATCCAAACGTTCGAATAACAAAATCCAATGAAAAATTAATATTCAAATGATCATCACTCGAGAAAGGATTAAGGATTAAGGATTTTTATTGTTTCCGTCTCAATCGCAACAACTTGTGTTGACTTACAATTAGACTTTATAATCGCTCGGTCTGGTAGTTTTCGAGTTGTTGAAATAACAAAGTAGAAACACATTTCATTTAATGATTTTGATGTCTGTTTCCATTTATCGCTATTCTGGTCTTTCAACAGAAAGTTCTTAGTTTTCAAATTTCAAGTACATGTCAGAAAAATTTTTAAATTGTAAACATCTGGACATGAATTTGGGATAGTGAGGTGTGAAAATTTGCAAAAATGTTTTCATATCAGCGTTTGTATGTACCTGTCTGACACGCAAAATATCGAGATCATTTCAAATCGCTAAAATGCATTATACGTCATGCTTATCTCAGAAAAATCTATCGTTGCCTAAACATTTAACGATAAGTTAGCCTCGTTGACTTATTTGTTAAATTACGTGATGCGGAACTTTTATTATATAATAGGTGAACAGAATATTTCGCGTCAATCATTCGTAGGTGTGCTCGCATATTATGAATATATATATTCATTACGTATAACATCTTATAGGTATGAGTATACCCATATGCGACAGGATGATAAAAAAATATCTAGAATATTATTCCCAACGAGGATGGATATAATGAAGTAAGAGCAACAGGATGTGTCTCAATACTTAAACTGTCGTTCGTTGTATTACAGTAAGCGTGTAAACTATTCACATTGTATATTGATAGCACTATACATGTTGTGCGGCAATTAACCATGATACTTTCTGAAACACTCTGAAATATAGCCGATGGGATCTATTTCCTTCACTCTTTGGCGTTTTCACGATACGCTCAGTTCTAAGATCAATGATTGGTTGAAGTTGGATTCCGATTGCTTGAGGAATATGATGAAATATGAATGTGTGTAACAGTGACAGCCACGTATAGACAGAAAATTCGAGGATGGGATCAATACGCTGAGTAAATAAACATTATGGTAAGATTTTGAAAGCGTTTACTGAATTTAGCTAATGAAATCATTTCTTAATGCAGTAAATTGTTTGCCGAAAATTTCGTAATAATCGCCGTGTACATCGATTTTAAAAACTTGTGAAAAACGTTTGCACCAAGTACTCAAACGATGTTTTTGAGATAATCACATAGCTAAAATGAAGACTTTTGGGTAATTGCACGAATAAACATACTGTAGGTATATGGGGCATTCCATGACATCTCGAACAAGATTCTACGTCGATATCTCAGATTAGCTTTATCATTTATCGTGTGAAAGTACATGACGTAAAACGCAATTGCTATTTTTTCAGAAATTTTCGACCCAGCGTATCTGATGTATAATTCAAAAAATAAATACCCCACTTTCCTAGAATCTGAAAGAATTTATGAAAACCTTATAATATATAACAAGATTTTTGACACCATATTAGGAGCTGGAGATTTCATAACTTCAAAAGATTTAAAAAAAATTTATATAAGTAATATTATATCATTATATATTTGATTCCCCGTAACTCTGTAAATTGACGATTTTGCGCCCATATTATAATGAGCTTTTTTATATTTATTCTTACGTCAAAAATGCAATTGAATAATATTTGTTTCTTATTTCTCTTATTTCTGTTTTGAAGTTATGAAATCTCCATCTTATAATAAGTATCAACATTTTTTTAATATTTTATAAGATTCTTCAAAATTTTCGCAGATTTCAGAAAGTTGGTTTTCTTTTCACTTTTTTCAATTATAGTTAATCGTATACGCTGGGTCAAGAAATTTTGAAAAAATTGCGATTCTTTTTTTCGTCATGTACTTTCATACGAAAAATTCTAAAGCTAATCTGAGACATGAATGTAAAGTCTTCATCGAGAGGTCATAGAATGCTCCATATATATGATGCATGATTTTACTTTTGCAGGTATCTTCTTTCATGATACTTTTGCAGTTGTAAAAAGCCTTGATAATATAATTTATCGAGGTTTATGTAATTGGTCAACATGATGATAAATTAATATGCAGTTTTCTATCCATCCATTTAACGTACCCCTACAATCACGAGGTTATTGCACGGAAATTGCCAAGTTTCTTCTTTTCTCGATAGTTTTATACTTTCAAAGTACAATACAGCGGCCACTTTATGAATATTAAAATCTGAAGCACCAAATACCTGTTTTCAGTGTACCGAATGTCAGGGTTTATTCAACCCAAGCGAATATCTCAGATCTATTAATTTATGTAATTTCAGATACTTATATTAATTGAGAATTAGTTGCTTCCATGTTACAAGTATTTTCTAGCCTATAGATCGATACGAATAAATAGTGTTTTATACATTTGACCTCGAGACTCAACGAATTTGAGCTATAATATTACATTGTGTTAATTTTTGATAGGAAATTGATACAACAGAAAATAATAGTCTTCAAAAAATCGACCAAATGACATCTTAGAGGCGTCCCTGGTGAAAAAATATTTATCTAAATGAAAATATACTGGTTTTTTTGACGTATTTTTTTACGATAACAGTCCTGTCAGTATAGACAGTTGGGTAGTCACTTCCTTCTCGAACATCATGTAACAATCGCAAACGTTTAGGAATGTCGATATACGTAAGTTTTGAACACTTCAGTTTTTCACATTAGTTTCAATAATAAGGTCAAACAATAAACAGTAGCATTTATGTATATTAGTAAATTTGTAAACACTACAAATTCTCGTGTAAAAATTGTGATTCATTTTACATTAAAGAAACCCGAAGACGTGAGGCGGGGTCCTGCCGAAACATCATTTTGAAAACACATAACTGGTTGCTGTAATTGCATCATTTCATACCTGACCCTCGCCCAACTAAATTGAATCTGTAGAATATCTACACGGTCACGAACGTCAATCTTATCTGTAATTGAAACAGTGTGAGTCAGAAATATTTTTCTACCAGGGAGCTCTGGAACGGAGCCTTGAAAATTTGCTTGAAAAAATTCGCGAAGGTGCTGCTAGATGTTATAACGAAATCCTCAAAGCGAAACGAAATCATTGAACGGATTGCGGTCTGAAGGTAGCCCAGGTCATGTAAAATCTATTATATAAAATGATCAAAAAATTACGTAAACTTCATTTGCGGCTCTGTAACGAGGCCCTCGTATAATGGAACGACTATACAGTCACCACGACATAGTACACTAAAATAATGATGAGAATTTGCCGGCACTTGAAGTGATACATCGGATAAAAAGAGTGCAAAAATTATCATATTAAAATTTTAGCCTTGTGCTTGAAATATTTATACATTGTTCGCTGCGTATGATTGCAATGTCATACACGGCAATAAAAGAACTCAATTTCCATGTGAAGATCAAATAACATCACGACGCACGTGCTTGTTTTTTTACTTTGTCATATACTCGGTCAAGTTCAGTGTGTTCAAAGTGCGAACATTTTTTAGCCCATTGTACGATAATGAGGTTTATTCTCTATAAATTGTCTATTCATTACCTGTAACCCTGAAGTACGCGAAATCGTACACGATGTCAAGGTACAGAAGTGCTGCAGAACAATGATAATTGTCGCTCATCTCCTTGATAGTATCCAGGAATTCATAGAACGTTGTACTGTATATGGGGCATTCCAGCTTATCTCAACCAGTCAACGTAAATCATGCCGCCAATTTCTTTTCCAAAAAACTACGTCGTAGTATCACAGAGAACGAGATGCTTCTGCGAGTTATAGTTCTCAACAGTCAAAGATCCGACTTTCTGAAATAGCTAAGTGCGTACCTAGGTCGTAAAGTTTTACACCCTATTAAGATTTTATCGCACGAGGGTGTAAAGTATTACGCCCTCGGTACGAACAAAATTTTTCGTAAATGGGAGGTAAACGGGATTTATCCGGATCGCTTCGCGGGCGTAAAATCCCACTTTACGCCTGCCATGACGAAAAATAATATTTTTCTCAATCTTAAGCTTCTCAAATATTGGTCACTAACGAATGTGTGAATTCTGAATTTAATAAATCTTCTATCTGAATATCCACGTTTGCCAATTGTTTAACGAGGAATTTACTCATACGGAACATTCACCTCTAATGGACATGCATGATGGATATGTAATACCCCCTTATTAGAGATACATTTCAACAGAAATGAAAGTACATTAGAGATCCAAATGTCCGCTTGTCATATATCTAGTGGAACTCTACGAGATATCCACACGCATCTCCATTAAAGATCTCATGGACTTTGTAGAGAAGAAGTTTGGACCTCCAACGAACAAACCTGGATAATTACATAGTGAGGAACATTTGAAAAGTTCAAGATTAAAAAGAGTGTTATTTTTTAGTAAGCATATTTTTGGCAGTTCTTCAAATCAGCAACTAAAAGTCACAGAAATACTTCCATTTCGATGATACTATACGACGTACTATTTGAAGAAGAATTGGAGACATGAGTTCCGTTATCTGTTTGAGATGAGTTGGAATGCCAAATATCCGACAGACTATATGATTGATATTTTCTATCCGTTTTAATTGGATTTCTGTTCAGAATGGGTTGGGATAAAAATCCCGAAAGGCTAAAAAGTCGATAGCTCGAAAACCCGAAATTTCCGAAATATGAATTTTAAAATAACGAATGATCAGTCTACTGAAATTGGTATTGTCGATAAATCACCCAGTAGTATAACTGTTTTCCCGAAAGTTCATTCAACTGAACGTTCTTTTAACCAAAAAGTATTTTCAGAACAGTCGGCATTCCGAATGGACAAAGTACAGAATGTGAAGATATAGAAAAATAAAAGTTTCGAAATTAAAAATTCAGAGCTACTAATACGTCGAACAGTCAAAATACGAACAAAATTTTTTGTCGAAAATCAAAGTTGAGAAGGAGCAAAATTTCGATCCGCAAAATGCAGAAGGACCGGAATCCCGAAGAACGAAATACCGAATCTCCCGAGAATTCGAAACTTGTGAAATTCGTCAACTCGATGCTAGTTTTATCAAGATTATCTCGTTGTATTAGACAATCGTCTGTGTAGGGAAAGAATAAAAGAACGCAAAGGAACAGGCAACATACTTCTAATAAAAACAGTACATCTTTTTTCCCTTCCGTTCAATTTATTCAATTTATTTATTTATTATTAGCTGCAACTGATAACGTTAAATAAATGTGTTTGTGACGTCTTGCAACCCTTCGGTATTTTGTCCTTTTTGTCTCAATCAATCAATTCAGTATTAACATTGCTACTTGTTGATTAGAATTTACGTCTACGCAATGTTGCAAAACTGAATATTCAACATTGCCAAAATAATTTTGAAAAAATAATGATTCAGTAAATTTGTAAAAGATAACGTTCAGAATAAAATGACCTATCGTAAAGTGAAATCAAACGAATCTATTAGATTTGTTACTACTTTGAAGCGCTTGAAAATGAAACATCGATTTCCAATTGTAAGCTTTCGTTTGTAATTCCAGTATTTTATATTTTCATATCGCGGAATAAATCTTCACAGCTGTAAACATTAAAGCTCGCAGACTGCAGTTACATTCACGAAACGAATTCTTCACGATAATGTTCAAATAAATACATTGACGTCGAGTCATATACATTAATTGCTGTTTAATAGCCGTACCTCAGGCTTGATAGAAGTGTACGGTTATTTTGTCCTTATCTCTGAATACTGCAGCACTTATTTTTCTACACCAGGAATGTGAGTATGCAATTAGCATTTGTGAAATAAGGCGCACTTTCATTGTCCTGCAATTGCTGTGCTGTAGCATTTTCGAAGTAGAAACGATGCAGTAACTCGCAATGGATTAAATCTACTGGCAAGAAAACTGCATGTGTAGTCAACTGTAGATTATAAAGGTATACGTAAGATCGACGAAATCTAGTGATTATGTCAGTGTTCGTAATCTACACGTAAATATAGCATCTGTGAAAATAAACTGCGGACTTAATTGATTTCATACCAATATGGTCTGTTTTTATCTACTCCACAGGGAATTGCGTAACGATTTTAAATTATTTGAGCATTGAATGTTCAGTATGAAAAATGAAAAACAATAGAATGAGTATTCCTTTGAAACCGCAAAACGTCATTGGGACTAAAGAACTTTCAATTGGATTTCTTTTTTTTGTTTTGTATCTTGTGATAATTCTTGAGTATATCCTATAGCGAGTAGGTGCTAACAATTTATAAATATATGTCAAGAAGTTCGAGCACACGCTGGTACTATTCGAATTCTGATATTGATGATCGGTTTCCCACCGTTTTTTTCTCGTAGCCACTCGACACTTTCCAACCTTCCGTCTAACCGTCTAAGTAATTGCCTGAATAAATGCATGGCTGTATCGTATATTTTATTTGCCAATCTTCAAGTCCAGGGTGTAGAATATTATTTATGGGTAATTCATTGTAATAATAATATTAAACTTTAAGGTTTTCACCGGCATTGTTGTAATCGATTCTTGATTTCCTGTCACGTTCAAGATATTTGACTGCTGTGTGAGTAGACAATATTCCCGGAATGTGTTTTTATATTTAATTATCTTCACAATTTTGACTCGTCGGATGGTATTCAATTCTTTTTTTTTTTTCACCAGTAAAATAAAAACTATTATCCTTTGCCCACATAATGATCAACTTTTCGTCAAATCGTCATTTCAACACTTATTCACTTTCATTGTTTATGGATTTCAAACGTCCGTGAATGTGGCCGAACGAAAATAAACTGAACACGATATACTGAGTAAAACCAATGAATATCTCAACTTCCAATACCGGTAGAAATATGCACAGTAAATTTCTCATATCGGATTGGTACGAACTGGAAAATATTTACTCTGATATTACCGACTATCATTAAAGCGTAAAGTCCGTTGTTGTATGGAATTACCAAGCTGACTAGTTAGAGTGGGGAATAAACATTTAAAGGTATTTTATATTTTAACGGTCACCGATTCGTGACTCTATAGAATAATTAGTTAACGTAAATAAAATTCTATAGTGAATAAAAGTCATCACGTAACATATACCGCAGTTCTCAAATTTAAACAACTTCATGTTTAGGTCATTCACAGCGTGAGGGTAAAAGTAACGGTCATATGGATTCGTTAAAATCATACCATATCGAACATCATAAACAAAACCTGTCTGACTATCAAGCAAAAAATTGCCATTCTTTTTTACGTCTGAATATTCTGCTCACATATCTATATATATATTAATTCGAAAGCACTTTAATGAACATGAATTTACTTGTTTCGCATTTCAACGGTTTCGGGTACTGTAATAATAATTTTACTTTGTAATATGTGCGGACAATTATAGAAGTGGCTTCAAGACCGGGATCCTTGATTCAATATGCTTGTATAAAACCACCGCCAGCGTTGAAAATTCATTTGCCAAATGTTTTAGACACATATTTCGCATACTGTTAATTAAGTTAATTCACAATTTGCCTACGTTATTTCATGTCGCACTATTGAATTGATTATAAAAAATCATTGCTGCTTCATTGGCTCATAAATTAAATTTTCATTCCAAAGTATTCACTTCGAATAATTCACTCGATACGTATAGCTGTATACTTATCTATGTTCTCCAGAAATTAGGCGTTTACGTCGTTCGATGAACGTAAGGAGAACTCCCGGAACATGACTTTATCGTTAGTAACATTATGCTTTGATAATATATTTGAGAAGCCAACTTATCTAAAAGCAAATGTTTTAAGTTAAATAATCATTCTCTATTAATCTATGTGAATCCAAGAGCTACATGTCATGTAAAGATATTTAAACAAAAATGAAATCAGTTCAGCAATTAAGCGAGCAGCTCTGATAACGTCTGATTAAACAAATAACCGTTCGAATTATCAGTTTTCGTGATAAACGTCGATTTATTTTCAATTGGGTCCGAATCGGAGCCCCGTGCTAACATTTCAAACCTCATACACAATCAAACGAACCCTCTTCACTCTTCTGTAGCGATTGCTTGTAAATAACCACGAAACCAATTATCGTGAATGTTTTCGTTAGTTCGGGTTTTACAGGATATAATAAATATCATGGTCGTGTAGTTCTAAAAAGTACAAAAATTGGTTAAAAAAAACGTTGACCCGCCGTCTCGTATTTCAGGTTCTCTGTAAGCAGTAAAATCACAGCGGAAATCGTTACATCGAATATTCCTACAGCGCAAAAACATTGGAGAGTTAGGAATTCAAATTGACTGTTACATTTCGCACTGAAACCTGCACCTTGTTACGATACCTGGTGTAATCGGAACGGCAACTTGCAGAGATATTGTGCTTATTATTATTTATAAACATTCTCCGCCAACGTTGCGAACTTGGTGCGTTGCCTACGGGAGAAACATTATTATGCTGGTAATAAAAGTGCTTCAAAGGCTTATACGATAAACGAGCGAGCTAATATGCGAGTATAACCGACTGGTTGAAAAATTTACGGAATCTTGGTAACGTTCTCTTGCTCTTTGTAAAAATTCTACGAGTCCAGAATTAATCCTACGACAAGACAATTTTCATGTCCGAAAACGATTGCAACAAAATTATTGAAGTGAGAACTTCTTTAGCGCCGTTGATGAAAACTTCTTCAGCACGGTAGTGATTTGAAACGAAATGAAACGAAATGAAACGACTATTTATATAACGAATAATTATTCCACTCCTGATAATGTATTCTCCTCATTCTCTCGCAGTTTAGTTTCTGAAGGATTCACTTATACCACGTGTGAACTGCCACATGTTTTTTTTTTTTCAAATAAACAGTGTACGTGTGGAAAGAATTCTTTCGCCAAATATACCCGTATATTTATGCGAAAAATTTCTTGTACTTTTTGCGGCGTGTATTAATTTGGTTATTACGTAACTAATGCATGACGACATTTGTTTGATCATTACATAATAAAGTTACCAATATTCCTACATTTATTATATCTGTAATGATATGACATTAACAGTGATAAGATTTTTTCTATCAATTGAGGTATGTATTGGAGTTGCTGTAGCCACAGTTGTTTTCAATTTTTACGTCCTCGTCACAGCTCACTCATAGCTATATAACGATCATAAACCTTCATTCCATGAGCCATTATTGTTTCTCCATCTGTTGTCATCCGCAGATTATATCAGCTGGGGAAAAATATTATGTATGTTTTGAACGTACCGGCTGTAACTCCTCTTAACAACACGTGGCACGAGTTAAAAAAAAGATTCATCAATCGTCGGGTACCAAGGATATGATTTGACTAGTTGCATCTGTGCATTTTTCTTCCTTATTTCCTTTTATCTCTGTAACGATCTTTTGGTTGATGTAACAATCTTATTACATAATATAGCCGACTTGAATTTTACAACGGAAGGTATAAATTTTATAATCTATTTTCTATACTGTGTAGCAAATATCGAAATTGCGTGATAAATATTCAGCGAACAAACGAATCGCCGCTATAGAACAACAATGAACGTCAGTCAAATTGGCAAATGAGTTGTAGCTGAGGTTCTACATTTCATCTAACTCATTAGACCGCAGCTGAAGGCCGGTCTCGGAATGAAACTTCGCGCCGTATTGCATATTGTTACAACTTACAAGATATTGGTATTCTCATTTTACAATTGTTCAGTGTACCGCGTGTACAATAACAGATGCATCGATAACTAAAGGTTATTGTCGATTTCTCTTATAGAAAATTGTACCCATTTCAAATCAAATTTTAAAAGCAAAAAGTGAAAAATCAGGAACCGTCGTGAATTGTCAATCTTTTATATGGGTCCAGCCACCCAGCATGCTGATTGTCTACCATGATTCATTTGATTTGTTATATCACCTAATTGTCTAATTTGAAGTTATCCAGGAGACACATATGATTATATATGAATTTCCTGTTATGGTATACTTAATAACGTGATAAATATATAGATACAACGAGTGAAGGCTGCTTCGGCACACTTTACTCTATTATTACTCGATGGCGGGCATTAGTAATGAACGTGTAATTTTGACCGTAAGTAATTAGTAAATACATTCTGACATACGTATATTTATAAGGTAAGTGACGTATTTAGTATATTGTATCAAACTTGTAGACACTCAATAAATTTCCATTATGACAGTTTTCCTGGAATTTCAGACAACTTTTGCCGTGCAAATTGGAGATGACACCTCAGATGGACGCGTTCATCAAGCCTGCCTTTGCCAAGGTTCATAAGAAATTTATTGAAAATGATCGAGCTTCGATTTTACTAATTTATAACATCTAACAATAAGTCTTACGCCGTAATTGTTGATTATTTTCCGCAATTTTATATTTTACGGTGCAAAATGAGTAATACAATTAATATGTGAATTTACTCACGTCAGTAGTTTCTGAAGAATCTCATTGTTTGAAGTAATATATGAATAGAACAATGTCATTCAAATCGTATGGTTTCAAATTGATCTTATATTCCTTTTTTCCGAAATAATATTTATCCAAAAATAAGAGAAATTTTAAAAAACAATTTTTAGTAAAAGACAAGTTCACTTGTCATCGAAAATTTCGGAAATCATACACCATACATAGTATTAAATTTCGAAACCATATTTTGGATTTTCGGATGTTCGGATGTTCAGAAAGTGCCGTCACACAACATTTTTTTTCTTGACGTCATCGATCTATAGCAATCGTCGACGACGAAATTCAGCTAGTCGAATTCCGCAGTCTGGAAACAACCGCGTAGTAGAGAGGACGTATGGGAATCGCGCTCCGCAGATTTCGAGTACCCGGTTCTCTACCTCCTGGATCCTGTGCTCCGGGTCCGCTACCTGGTGAAACTCGACCTCCAGGACAAGCGCTCCGTAGTTTCTGCGCTCCAGGTACGCTACCTGGTGACCCATGATCTTCAGGACTAATTTTCCGTAGTTCTAGCTGTCCAAGTTCTCCACTCGGTGAAACTTGACCTCCAGGACAAGGGCTCCGTGATTCCTGCGCTCCAGGTCCGCTACCTGGTGAAACTCGACCTCCAGGACAATTGCTCCGTAGTTTCTGCGCTCCAGGTACGCTACCTGGTGACTTATGATCTTCAGGACTAATTTTCCGTAGTTCTGGCTGTCCAAGTTATCCACTCGGTGAAACTTGACCTCCAGGACAAGGGCTCCGTGGTTCCTGCGCTCCAGGTCCGCTACCTGATGAAACTCGACCTCCAGGATAAACGCACTGGGGTTCCTGCGCCCCAGGTGATTTACCTGACGAATTACGACTTCCAAGTCCTGGACCTGATGAATTCCGACCTCCAGGACCAGTGCTCCACAGTTTCTGCGTTTCAGGTCCTTTACATGGTGAATTTCGACCTCCAGGACGAGTGCTCCGTAGTTCCTGCTCAGTGCAGTGAGCAGTGAGGGCATGAGGTATCTCATTAATTGAGATTCAGTCTGTTTCGCGCTCGGCCGACTATGGCGTTGTAGGTTTCTCTGTGTTGCCAACATAACTGTCTGGTGCAAAAAATTAGCCGTCTCAGATTCATTGTCCCCAAAGATACCTTCATTGGTTCTCAAATCAAATTTTCCTTCTCAGGTATTGGAAAAATTACGTGTGTCACACGTGTGGATAGGAGAAACAGGACTCGTGTGAGTACAACGATAGCCTTTACTCAGGTTGCGTTCACACTCAATCCGTGCGATTGCCATACTTACCTTCGGCTCGTGCCGCTAACTTCGCACTCATATTCATGTAAACGTAGCACGCACCTTCGCGCCACTTTCGGCTCATGCTGCAAGCTTCACACTTATCGGAAATCGCCCACTTTCCGCACTAGTAGTAAAATATTCTATTATGATCAACCCACTATAATTCGATTTTTCTTACTCGCATTTTTAAATGCTAACAAGATACACAGTCAATATTTTCCATTGAAACAAGTTTCACCATTATCAATTCAATTATATCAATCATTAAAATAAAAACGAGTGGGCGATCATTAATTTTCTACCGAATAAGTATTGTTTTGCTGTAGAGATAATGTCGTATCATTAGAAATTTTTTCTTTTTTTTTTCTTTCTCGTACAGGGAGATTGCGCATGCTACTTTATTGCAAAAATGATCGACTATAACGAGAACGATCATCTGTCATCGGCTCGCGAGTTTATACTCTAAAAAATAAGACACGATACTTCCGCCATTCTCCGTTGGCGCATATACTTGAAATCTGAAGGTGATCTGCTACACGCGGCGTGTAAGAAAAACACTGAAGAACCCAATCGAAGGATAACCACGGTGAACTGTGGATATACATTATACTAAACGCTACGCATTTGCGTAAAACGGTCAAAGAATTGCGTGCGTACTGCGGCTGCCGGTCAATAAATGTAACCATGAGAATTACGCTGTTTAATTGCTCGAGAGGCTCAGAGTACGTGCGCTTTTCAGCTATTCCTTTACTTAAACAAACTATTATGACTTGCACCTAATACGTACTTACACATCATATGCACCATGCGCATTAACAGGGGAATGCATACACATGTGCAGAATGTTGCCCAACGCTGATTGATATGTAAAACGTCGAACATAGTCATCAGCCTTGACAGTCCTTTGAAATTGAAATTCTGTCACTATACTTCTGCATATCCCATATACCTACATGTGTGCGTACCGACCCATACGTGTGATCACTGACACTGACCCACTTTACTAAGGTATACCAATTTGTTCTTGCCTCACAGACTTGTCTTAAATCATCGCTATAGGTATATCACAGAGTATTCAGTATTAAAAAATTAATAACAGTATATTACAAAAGTTTTTTATTTTTCGCAAAACAACTTTCGTCTCATAAAACTACATTTTTTATGTCTCGGTTCCATCACATGATATATACGCCTTGGTCTGAGCGTATTGCATTATCGCATAGATGCTTAATTACTTGTGTAATTTCTTAAAGAGTGTATTTCAACGACCTCGAATTTCCCAATTTTCTCTTCGGCATGGCCGATACGCCATCAATTACGTCTGATATCCAATGACAGCGGCCTCGTGCTCCTAGCAGACTTTTAATCCCATTCGGGTACGTAGATTAGGCTACGTATCCTCAGGCGTATCTCAACTCCATTCGAGCATTTTCCCTGTACATCTATCCTACGTAAGTACCTGTATTGTACTATAATAATCACATTTTTATCTTATTCCAATGATAAGCTGTGTGGGGAAAAATTCTAATCAAGTGATTTTTATTCTCGCTTTCGTGAAGGTATTTGTAATTTCGGAATAAATTATTGGTTGCTTTTTACTTTTCATCATTCGTAGTGATATAGGGACAGTATTAGTCTCGGTGGAAAAGGACTTTATCTAATGCCAATGAATGATGACGTTTTCATACTTCTATGAGTATCCGAAAAACAGATTTTTAGAAAAACGTCGGTCTGTCTGTATGGCCGGACGAATTCTGGCGATGATTTCGGAAAGTGCTGGATAAAAAAATCAGAAATTCGGACGTCTCTACATTCAAATGAGTGGTTAAAAAATTGACATGTGTTATTTTTTGTCCTTATGTCTCAATCCAAATAAAATCAAAATGCGAAAAATTCGAAGCACTCCGACACAGTTTACGAGACGTTGATAAAAAGTATTATACAATTTATTTCAAAACGTATTAACTAGTGTATTAGTATATAAACAATTTGATGAAAAATAGAGAAACTATTTTATGAAAAATAAGAGTGTTAGCGACAAAATATTTTGGTCATGCATGATGGTACTTCCAGTAAACGGATTGGTTTGCAAAGTGACGAAAGGTACCGCTAAGAATATGATTTTTACGGCTTATATTCTCGTTATTTCAGCGGTATGAGCAAAGATCATGTCTTTTTGAAAGAATATTTTTTATGCAGTGAATCAAGTTCATAATAATAACAATGTAAAAGTAGATCGATTGAAAAATACAGTTTATGATAATGAAAAATACTGTGATACAAGAAAAAATGGGAAGGGATGGAACAAAAAAAAAAAAGAGAAGAGTAGAAAAGTATGAGATAAGGGATATTAAATCGATTCATTATCGTATCTTTTCAGTCAACAAGCAACACGTCACTGATTGGCAGATAGCAGCGTCGGGCTTAGAGCATCCTCCATAAGATATTGTTCGACAGTTTTAACGCTAATATACCTAAAGTGATAGAGGCGTAGCTTAAAAGATATGTTTCGACGTAGCCTGCCATATCGTAACCATATACTTTGATACTCATTGTAGAAAAAGGCAAAATCAATTAATATTGTGCGATTGATTGAGGCGGCCGTTGTAATTCTAAATAAAAATTAACGTAACAGTATCAATCAGGAAACATCTTGACATAAGTAAAATGAGTTAAACTTACATTTTCTGCAACAAGAGCACTGGTTCTATATGTGTGATAGCTAATTTGTATTACACCGTTTTCTCCGTGAAGGAAAAGTCAAATCGACATAAAAAATATACACAAGCCAACTAGCTTCGGCGCTATATACACTCACACCTTCTGAGCTTTCTAGACGAAATAAGCGGAAAAATATTCATGTAAAATGGTTCTGAGAAGAAAAGTTTTTGAGCTCCAAAAATCAAAGTAAACGAATACTAACCCCTTTGGATTTTTTCGGCATCCACAGGGAACATTTACTTTTAATGAACGTACCATGGAAATCCATAGTGGACATGTTAGACAGAGATTTAAATGTCCGCTCGTTATACATCTAGTAGAACCATACTAGATATCCACACAGATCTCGATTATAGATCTCATGGATTTTGTGGAGAAGTAATTTGAATCTTCAATTGATGTCCTTTCTATCCAATATCCATTATTCATATGCACGCGATCTTATAAAGTCTTATAGATCCATTGTATGTAGCGTTCTAGTAGATTTCCATACAGGATTTCGTTGAATATATCATGAATTTTGTGGCTAGGTACAATACAGAGTAGGCACTTGAGGACAGCCAAGTGCGTAAATACCAGACGTTGACAATTAAGGTATACATTGTCACATGCCGATCTATCTATCGGTCATTTATCGAATTATTAATTCGGCAAATCACGAGACGTTTGAAGACATAGATTATCTTCAACATACATCACGCATTAACTAATATACCACTCCAAGTGTATATGAAATTATAACATAAATGATAATTGTATTACTTGTATACTTACACTCACGTTATCAGACTATTGGGTGCCATAAGCCTGGCAATAACGTAGGCTACACCTATGTATAATTACACGATATTAATCCATATTTGTGAAACCTGATAATGTTACAAATTTCAAATAGTAAAGAATATGTATCCAAAATTTTGTTAGATACGACATAGGTATACCTATATCTCTTTATATTATAAAGATATCTCACGACCGCCGTCGCCGTCTCAGGAATCCAGCCCTTCCTTCCACCACCCGACCTTCCCTTTACTATCACCGCCTTCATACCTATGCGGATTCAACCCTTTATCTAACTTTTATGCCTTTATAGCTATGAAGATTTAACCCTTTACCTTACGTATATGCTATTGTAGCTATGAAGGACTTGACCCTTCACCTTCTGTATACACATTCATCTAGGAATCAGGGATTCAACACTCAACCCTTTACACATGTACATCCCCATCCATACAAAAATCTGACCCCTTACCGCCTTCCCTCCCCTTTCCTTGAAAACATGAAAATGGTGGTTGGTGCGCAAAGCGTATACATCATAAATATACATATATACATACTAGATATAGATGAGTTTAATGTTCGTGACCGTGTTGATAATATACAGATTCGATTTAGTTGGGTGACGGTCAGGGATAAAATGATGCACTATTCGCAATCGATTATGTTTTTACACGAGGTTTCGGCATGCCCCGCGTATCATCGTCAGGTTTCTTTAATGTAAAATGAATAACAGATTTTACATGAGAACTATATGGTGTTTACAATTTTACTTAGGTACAAAAATGCCACTGTTTAATCTTATTATTGAACCACTGTGAAAAATTAAATTATTCAAAACTTACGTATATCAACATTCCTTAGCACTTATGATGTTTGTCACATGATGTTCAAAAAGGAAGTGACTACCCACATGCCTATACTGACAAGCCTAATTATCTTAATGTTAATTATAACAACTATCTCTGAAAGTCATACATCTATTAACATATTTGTTGGTATGTTGGCAAATTGTTTACATAACCTTTTGTCAATATGCCTTTTTCTCTTTGACAATTTATATGATGACAGAATAGAGGTGACTTAAATTTTGTATGTCAGTTCTCTTGTTGGCTGTGTTGTTTTTAGAAATATGTATCATTTACTTTATGATCCTCTTATGCCAGTTAGTTTCTTTTTCTATAATCTTTACATTTTCAAAAGCAAACCTGTGCCCTTCAACCAATGAGTGTCGGACCAACGCCGATCTATCAGGATCCCGCGTTTTAACATCATACTTATTATTAGCCATCCGTTTTTTTAGATGCTGCGATGATTGGCCAATATAACATTTATCACAATATTTACAATCGATTGTATAAACAATATTGGTTTGTTCCAGTGCGGCTGTTGTTAATTTTAACGACGTAAATACATTATTCAACATATTATTAATTTTGTACGAGACATTGATGTTTTCTTTAAATAGTGTCTTTTTGATGTTTTGTGACGGGCCATCAATAAATGGGATTGACCCGTTGATTTAACGTGGAATTTGAGGTACATATAATAACGAATCGTATGCGTACATGGTTCATCTTCGTCTGTTTCTTTTTCTATTTTGTTTCAATATAGAGACGTTCTTATTGGCGTGCTTCCACGTAAAACGCGCGCCTAGGTGTGCAGAGATTATTATCTACAGAAAGTTGTTTTATTTTTTATATTTTCCTCTTCTCTCTACAACTCGACACGCTCTGTATACGCCGATGTCCGTGCCTACATACCTGTTGAATGCGATGAAGTGCCTGCAGCGCATACCTCGGAACCCATGCTATTACAATATTAAGAACGGTCGAGATTTAGGTACAGGTCATGTTTGATACTTCGAATTCAATGCTAGAATAATAAAGGAGAAGAGAAAAGAATACAAATGACTATCAGAATCTTTGTTAATAATTCGTTGAGTCTCGTCGCATTCCAAGAAATACTTATTACCAGTCTTGTTCACATTTCATGAGTATACGTTTGTAATCGAAGTGCCTAATTTCTAACCGCAAGTCTTTGCATCTTTGCAAAGACAGACGCATCTAGGCAATTAATATCAATCTTTAATGAATCTAGTTCCGTTTTTTTTTAATTATAGTGTGAGAATAAAAATAGCGACCAAGGAAAACTGAACAATTAAATAAGAGTGATGAAAAAAACTAGCACTAGAAACTGGCAAGGCTGATGAAAGAGAAACGAGTATATCAACCAATCAGAGACAACGACGTATTTGGTGCGAGAGCATGCAATAGTAGATATAATGAGTCTGCAGCAGCTCACAATTATTTTCCAGTTCGAATCTCAAGTTCGACTCAGTTCATACGTTTACGGTTATGTCACATTGTCATACCTATGTATCGCGATGCAAATATATCTGTCAAATTATTTGATAAGTGTTAAGAAATTATGAAATACAGTCTTGTTTTCTGTTTTTCTTAACCAAAACATTTTTTTAGCACTACAATTAAAGACAATCACCGGAAAATTCAGAATTATTGTGAGAAATTTGTAACAATATGGATACATTATTAATTTACAGTTTTTTTTTCCCAGCTTCATCACGTTTCACTTTTGGCTAACCATCCGACATTATCTTCTGCACAGCTTTTTCGGATTAATTGTAAACATCGAGGTAAAACCAGTTGCTGCCTCGCATCGCAGTGTTGGAAAAAAGAATAAACTATAAAAAATAATTTATAAATAATAGAATAAATTGTAGAATGTCAGTATATATTTAATGAAATCAAGGAGAAAATGTTTTAATTGAAAAATCTTTATTTCAGCGGACACAAATATTGCGGTTCGAACTTTTTGTTATTTGCTTAGAAGGAATTTAGTGTGAAACATTGTAAATTTGTAGTACTACGGTCATAAAACCCGTTTTCAAGACACTATCTGTTCAAAACAAATCTTCAAATGTGAAAAGAAAAATACCATAATTTTTCAAAATCCTACAAAATCCATACGGAAGGTATTAATGACAAGTCTTTAAATGCTATTTATTTTAAAATTTATGATTTTGGGCTACAAGAGGTTAAGGAAAGTACTCCGCCTCAATTGCCAACAATCTTAAGGTATGATGATGTAACACTCCAACCTCTATAAATTGTTCGAAAAGTTTACAATGAAAAGCTTTACAAAAACAAAACTTGTACCCTGCCCATATTCATACATTTTTATAATTTAATACTCCGATCATTATCGCTGTAATCAGAGTGTCATTGCATAAACAACTCGCAGCCATTGTTATAACGCGAGGTTATCGCAAGATACGTATATAAGTACCTATTCAGAAGTGGACAGATATAATACGTAGGTACGAATGTTGGAAGGAGACGGAAAGTTGATATCGCTGGTCTCTGATTACGAATAATCCTTATTCCAAGTCACACCTACGCTCGCTTACTCGGCAACTTTATTTCCCCTTTATGGCAATTTAATTGTTGCCCAACGTTTAATTAGCACTTTAATCGTATCGCGGCTTTACGTACAGCTGATACGGCAAAGGCATACACGTATTTATAACTATATACGAAACAGCTTCATAAATTGCTGTAGTAATAGTAAAACAATAAAGTCAGACTGTTCTTGTATTGTCGGTTATTTTTAATCTTACTGATAAGTCGCACTATTGTTCTCTCTTCCCCCTTCCATTCCGTCAAGCTTGTCAGAGTATCTCGAGTTCGGCGTCAAAAACCGGCTATTTAGCGTTTGAAATTTTTTTCCCGTAAATTAAATTGGTAGCACTGTCGGGCTGAATACGAAACTCGCCAGCGCCTCACAAAATTCATACAAGCTCCGTTTTGTGAATGTAGGTATTATAGGCTTATCTACATAATTATAATGCAGAAATGAAAGTATAAAGCATCGGGCGTATGTTGAGATGAAATCAAAGATTATCATTTCGGCATAATGCGTAATTACTTTATTATTACTTGATCATAGATATGCATTGAAACATACAACGTTGAGATTGCCATTTTACTCACGTACGTTTATTTTTTAATACTTTACAGTAATTCTGGCGTATGGAACATATTAAAACAGATTCATTTTGACGTCTGCTATCCCGAAATTCTCAAGGAAACGTATTACATGATGCGAAAATCAATCGAAATTTATCATTGTACTGTTTCAAATATTTTTCGAGAGATTCGATTTCCATCCATTTTATTAGGTTTTAATTGCAATGCAATATCTATTTGATCAATCTGCAACATGCAGTTTTGTTTCTTCTCATTCCTATTCAATTTTTTGGTACATATTTGAATCTATCTGGAATAAAGTTTATTAATACATCTTAACTAAATAAATCTCTCTTAATTCGTTTCTGTTTGGATGCTACAACGATTTCTCTCGGTTTTTTAAATCATTTTTGATCCGTGATTAAAGATTTTGAATATTTCCGTAATTGAAAATATAATTATTTAAGCTCCTCAAACGACAATCCAATTAGAATATTTAGATGATAAATACTAAAACTATGCCTGACCATCTCTTGTTATCACAGTCATCTGATTGTTATTCCAAATTTTGAAGAGATTAGCAATAGAACCCGTCGGATTCAAAGATTCTGTTTCGTTTACGGTATCATTAAGTTACTGTTTACATTAATTTTTCAGCTGAGGATACTCGTTTTTCCAACTTATCTAGAATTATAATATTTCAAAGAAGTACGATTTAAGGAGATTATAAGAGTTATATCACACATGCAAATTTCCCATTTGCATCTCATATTTGTGCAATCTCCAGTACAAAATACTAAAAGCTGAGTATAACTTCATATTCGTGTCAACTTTATTTTTGTTCGAACGGATCTTTCATTGACCAAGTTTGTCCATTTCTGTCAAACTACATCACATGCACAAATATTTTAACGACATACGTAATTTAATTGTGCAAAAGTTGAAATTTAATTTTAGGTCCGAAGACTTAACTTTCTTTCGTTGATTCCCAATCAAATGACCCTGCGATTGTCTCTAATTCAATTACAACTGATTTTCTTTATAAATATGAGAACTTGTACTTTCTTCCTTTGTCAATCTCAACTTGTGCCGCTTGGTTAAGGTGTTCGGCTAGTACGCTGCTCCTTGTGGTTTCAAGCCCTATCCAACTGTCGCAGAACGACAGCGTTATTAGCTGACCAGTTAACTGAAGAATATATCCTCAGTCAACGGCTGACCATCGAAGGGCCTGGCCGCTTGAGTCTGGAATCGGCAGGAAAGATGAAGTGCGTATTTATTGTCTAAAATGTGAAAACTGAAATTATTATACATTATATCATATCATCATACACCATACATCATACGTAGTATTGAAGTTCGAAACCAAAGTTTGGATGTTCGGATGTTCAGTAAGTGCCGTCACCCAGAATTTTTTTTGTCTTGACGTCATCGATCTATAGTAATCGTCGACGACGAATTTCAGCTAGCCGAATTCCTCAATCCGGAAACAACCGCGCAGTAGAGAGGACGTATGAGAATCGCGCTCCGAAAATTTTGAGTATCGGGTTCTCTATCTCCGTGGCTCCTGCGCTCCAGGTCCACTACCCGGCGAAACTCGACGTCAAGGAGAGGACGAGTTGGACGAGGCGGATTTTTCACGCAAACTCAAATTCGGTAGCTATCAATACGATAACAAAATATGGAAATTTTATTTTTTATAATTTTTTCATAATTTCCTTGGTCAAATTTGGCGATAAAAAAAAATTATATTAATCCTTACACAATATTTTTTATGTGTTCTCATACTTAAAATATTTATTAGTATTCGAGGTGGTTAGCGATGGTCGTTGGAGGTGGTCGGAGGTGCTTAACGGTGGTTGCGGGTGATCAAGGGGGACGAGGAGGAGGACAAGGGGGAGGAGGACGAGGAGAATAAGGTGGAAGAGGAAGACGAGGATTTCTGCAAAGTGAGTATAACATTTTTATAATATTTAATGGCAATTGTAATTATATTTCATCTAAAATGTTTTAAACTTGTCGTGATTACGATAAATTATTTATATTCATTTTTCGCGCGAGTAAAAATTCAGTAGCTATAAATGCGCTGATTAAATTTACTATGTAATTAATTAATTAATTTATTATATTAATCCTTACACAATATTTTTGATGTGTTCTTATACTGAAAATATTTATTACTATTTCAGGCATAACCCGAGGTGGTTGTCGGTGGTTCTTGGAGTTGGTCAGAGATGGACGAGGAGGAGGACGAGGAAAACGAGGATTTGTGCTCGGTGAGTTTAACATTTTTATAATATTTAATGGCAACTGTAATTATATTGAATCAAAAATTTTTTGAACTTGTCATGTGTACAATAAATTATTTCAATTCAATTTTCGGGCGAGCACAAATTCAGTAGCTATAAATGTGCTAATAAAATTTATTATATAATTGATTAATTAATAGTAATAAGTAGAAACGGGAGTAGAAGTAGGTGTAGGAGTAGGATCAGGAGTAGGATCAAGAGTAGGAGTAGGAGTAGGAGTAGGAGAAACCTGCCCTACCCTACCCTCCCCTTCCGGTCCCTACCCTCCTCCTGTACTCCTACTCCTACTCCTACTCCTACTTCTACTACGATCTTACTCCAACTCCTGATCCTACTCCTATTCTTACTCTCACTCTTGAACCTACTCCTGATCCTACTTCTATTCCTACTCCTACTCCTAATTCTGAATAAGAATGTTATGGGATATATAGACTGCGTGTCGAATTGTATCCCATATCGAAACGAACAATTCTTTTATTGTCATATTATACCCGATTATAGTAAATAATCTAGTATGTTTCCTAGAAAATTATAAAATTTATAGTTTGCATCACGTATTATTCATAGATAAATCAAATATATCAGTGTCGTACATTGACCGCATATACATTTATACTTTTTGGTCTCTGCATGATTATTACATGTGATCTATTTTTATTCATGATCTATGTATACATTCTTCTCTCGAGTACGTCGACTTTACTTAAATCACTGTTTTGCTACGAATTTTGAAAGATATTTATTCTAATTATTGATTTCTTGTATCGCCGACAAGTCGGCAAGTACACTCAAGCGAAGTACTGGCTTGAAATTGCCATTGCGAAGACTGTGTTACTCAGTAGGTGAGTGCAGCCAGCATCATCTTGAAATCTGGAACTATCTGATGTTCTGCGATTAGTTCTCAACTCTACCGTTGGTATATCTCACGGGGCAATTTTAGGGTGTCACATCTGAGACCATGGGGGCAACTGTCTTTATATTCTTCGTCCAATGATAAGGCAAAACCCTTTGCATTTTTTGCGAAAATTTTCGCGATTTTGAAAAGTGCTGGAATAAATTCTTTCCTGCACTATTCCGACGTAATTCTGCGAGACAAATCGATTGGGCGCTGTCCCAATACGCTGCGATCGACGCATCAAAAGTTACAGCCAAAAAACAAAACCTGTGATTATATGAATCCTTACGTAATGTTTTTGATGTGTTCTTATACTGAAAATATTTATTGCTGTTCCAGGTACAACCCGAGGTGGTTATCGGTGGTTGTTCGAGGTGGTTGGCGATTGTTGGAGGTGGTCGGAGGTGGACGAGGAGGAGGACGAACGGAACTGAGTCTCAAAGCCCTGTTGACATAAAAGCAGCTATTCGATAGAAATTATAGTTTATAGTTTACACAGCCCATTGCATGATATTTCATTATAAATACGTATGTTTCAACGTATTTAGGAATAATTTACCAAATATACAGAGGTCATGTGCAAATAATATGTAAAATACAATAAATGAATTGATTCGACCGCAGCTTGATGTCTTCATTAGAGCTTTAACAATAAATTTAAGCTTTGTTACTTCTTTTATCTTATTATGGATAATCAAAAACATTTCCGAATATTCGTGCTGTGGAAGCATGGGGATTAAACCAAATGTAGCAAAAGATTAGAAACAGTGTATGTAGAGTACGGGTACTTTTATAATAATGCAAATAGAATAGAATACCACGCCTTGCGAATTAGCTTTCCAGACAGAGATGAATGTTGAATTTTAAGGACTGCATTATCGTTGTTGAATACTCTATACCTCATGGGAAAAGAAAATCTGTAACGATAAAATTGATGCACCGGATCATCGTCGACTTTAACTTTTGAAATGTCCTACCATTTTCGAACGCCTCCTACCTCCCCCTGCCACCTCCGACCATCAATGGCCACTTTCGACCACCCCCTATCACCTTCTGCCAGCGCCGACCACCTCCTACCATTTCCGAACACCTCCAACCATCCTATTAACCTATATTACTAGATTAGCTATGATATGAAAAGAGCAGAATTATTCATTTCGAAATGGGATTCTATTCGACGCGCGCTCGATGTATTCCATAACATCAGTATTCATAATTATTTCAACAACTTTTCATTTGCTCTCTCGATCTTGAATTTTCATAGGCATAGAATCGAAACGTTGTTTTAGCTGGTCGCAAGTGTTGTATCTACGTTGGGTAGGAAAGCAGAATTGTTTTTCGAAAGGTGTTCGTATGGAAAAAAAACAGAGTAGCTGTAATACATCACGGACGCGCTAATTTTGATCGAGATGAAACGGATGCTCCGTTAATGAGGCAGTATTTAACGCTGCGTAGTGATTTAGAGACCTAGAAAGGTAATAGGGAGAGAAAGAACGACGCTTCTTAACAGTTCGAGTGAAGAAGAAGAATATATCTTCAGTCAACGGCTGACCATCGAAGGGCCTGGCCGCTTGAGTCTGGAATCGGCAGGAGAGATGAAGTGTGTATTTCTTGTATGAAACGTGAAAACTAAAAGCATTATACATCATATCATATCATCATACATCGTACACCATACATCATACATCATACATCGTACATCATACATCATCATACATAGTATCAAAGTTCGAAACCATAGTTTGAATGTCGGACGTTCAGAAAGTGACGTCACCAATTCAAAATCAGCTAGCCGAATTCCTCAGTCGCGAAACAACCGCGCAGTAGAGCGGACGGATGAGAGACGCGCTCCGCAAATTTCGAGTACCGGGTTCTCAACCTCCCGCATCCCGCGCTTCGGGTCCGCTACGCGGTGAAACTCGACTTCCAGGATAAGCGCTCCGTGGCTCCTCGTTCATGTTTACAATAAATTATTTCAATGCGTTTTTCGCGCAAGCCGAAATTCAGTAGCTGTCAGTCCGCTAATAAAATTTCTCGACTTCCAGGATAAGCGCTCCGTGGTTCCTGGTTCATGTTTACAATAAATTATTTCAATTCGTTTTTCGCGCAACCCCAAATTCGCTAGCTGTCAGTCCGCTAATAAAATTTCTCGACTTCCAGGATAAGCGCTCCGTGGTTCCCGGTTCATGTTTACAATAAATTATTTCAATTCGTTTTTCGCGCAACCCCAAATTCGCTAGCTGTCAGTCCGCTAATAAAATTTCTCGACTTCCAAGATAAGCGCTCCGTGGTTCCTGGTTCATGTTTACAATAAATTATTTCAATTCGTTTTTCGCGCAACCCCAAATTCGGTACCTGTCAGTCCGCTAATAAAATTTCTCGACTTCCAGGATAAGCGCTCCGTGGCTCCTCGTTCATGTTTACAATAAATTATTTCAATTCGTTTTTCGCGCAACCCCAAATTCGCTAGCTGTCAGTCCGCTAATAAAATTTCTCGACTTCCAGGATAAGCGCTCCGTGGTTCCTGGTTCATGTTTACAATAAATTATTTCAATTCGTTTTTCGCGCAACCCCAAATTCGGTACCTGTCAGTCCGCTAATAAAATTTCTCGACTTCCAGGATAAGCGCTCCGTGGCTCCTCGTTCATATTTACAATAAATTATTTCAATTCGTTTTTCGCGCAACCCCAAATTCGGTACCTGTCAGTCCGCTAATAAAATTTCTCGACTTCCAGGATAAGCGCTCCGTGGTTCCTGGTTCATGTTTACAATAAATTATTTCAATTCGTTTTTTGCGCAACCCCAAATTCAGTAGCTGTCGGTCTGCTAATAAAATATCTCGACTTCCAGCATAAACGCTCCGTGGTTCCTGGTTCATGTTTACAATAAATTATTTCAATTCGTTTTTCGCGCAATCCCAAATTCGGTAGCTGTCAGTCCGCTAATAAAATTTCTCGACTTCCAGGATAAGCGCTCCGTGGTTCCTGGTACATGTTTACAATAAATTATTTCAATTCGTTTTTCGCGCAATCCCAAATTCGGTAGCTGTCAGTCCGCTAATAAAATTTCTCGACTTCCAGGATAAGCGCTCCGTGGTTCCTGGTTCATGTTTACAATAAATTATTTCAATTCGTTTTTCGCGCAACCCCAAATTCGGTAGCTGTCAGTCCGCTAATAAAATTTCTCGACTTCCAGGATAAGCGCTCCGTGGTTCCTGGTTCATGTTTACAATAAATTATTTCAATTCGTTTTTCGCGCAACCCCAAATTCGGTACCTGTCAGTCCGCTAATAAAATTTCTCGACTTCCAGGATAAGCGCTCCGTTGTTCCTGGTTCATGTTTACAATAAATTATTTCAATTCGTTTTTCGCGCAACCCCAAATTCGGTACCTGTCAGTCCGCTAATAAAATTTCTCGACTTCCAGGATAAGCGCTCCGTGGTTCCTGGTTCATGTTTACAATAAATTATTTCAATTCGTTTTTCGCGCAACCCCAAATTCGCTAGCTGTCAGTCCGCTAATAAAATTTCTCGACTTCCAGGATAAGCGCTCCGTGGTTCCTGGTTCATGTTTACAATAAATTATTTCAATTCGTTTTTCGCGCAATCCCAAATTCGGTAGCTGTCAGTCCGCTAATAAAATTTCTCGACTTCCAGGATAAGCGCTCCGTGGTTCCTGGTTCATGTTTACAATAAATTATTTCAATTCGTTTTTCGCGCAACCCCAAATTCGGTAGCTGTCAGTCCGCTAATAAAATTTCTCGACTTCCAGGATAAGCGCTCCGTGGTTCCTGGTTCATGTTTACAATAAATTATTTCAATTCGTTTTTCGCGCAACCCCAAATTCGGTACCTGTCAGTCCGCTAATAAAATTTCTCGACTTCCAGGATAAGCGCTCCGTGGTTCCTGGTTCATGTTTACAATAAATTATTTCAATTCGTTTTTTGCGCAACCCCAAATTCAGTAGCTGTCGGTCTGCTAATAAAATATCTCGACTTCCAGCATAAACGCTCCGTGGTTCCTGGTTCATGTTTACAATAAATTATTTCAATTCGTTTTTCGCGCAATCCCAAATTCGGTAGCTGTCAGTCCGCTAATAAAATTTCTCGACTTCCAGGATAAGCGCTCCGTGGTTCCTGGTTCATGTTTACAATAAATTATTTCAATTCGTTTTTCGCGCAACCCCAAATTCGCTAGCTGTCAGTCCGCTAATAAAATTTCTCGACTTCCAGGATAAGCGCTCCGTGGTTCCTGGTTCATGTTTACAATAAATTATTTCAATTCGTTTTTCGCGCAATCCCAAATTCGGTAGCTGTCAGTCCGCTAATAAAATTTCTCGACTTCCAGGATAAGCGCTCCGTGGTTCCTGGTTCATGTTTACAATAAATTATTTCAATTCGTTTTTCGCGCAACCCCAAATTCGGTACCTGTCAGTCCGCTAATAAAATTTCTCGACTTCCAGGATAAGCGCTCCGTGGTTCCTGGTTCATGTTTACAATAAATTATTTCAATTCGTTTTTTGCGCAACCCCAAATTCAGTAGCTGTCGGTCTGCTAATAAAATATCTCGACTTCCAGCATAAACGCTCCGTGGTTCCTGGTTCATGTTTACAATAAATTATTTCAATTCGTTTTTCGCGCAATCCCAAATTCGGTAGCTGTCAGTCCGCTAATAAAATTTCTCGACTTCCAGCGCTCCGTGGCTCCTCGTTCATGTTTACAATAAATTATTTCAATTCGTTTTTCGCGCAATCCCAAATTCGGTAGCTGTCAGTCCGCTAATAAAATTTCTCGACTTCCAGGATAAGCGCTCCGTGGCTCCTCGTTCATGTTTACAATAAATTATTTCAATTCGTTTTTCGCGCAAGCCCAAATTCAGTAGCTGTCGGTCCGCTAATAAAATTTCTATTACTTTACAATCTTCTCATAATCTTTTCGGTAAAATATATCGACAAAAAAATTATCCTAAACCTCACACAGTATTTTTGATTTTTTCTCATGCTGAGAATATTTATTACTATTCAAGGTATAACCTGAGGTGGTTGAAGGTGGTCGGAGGTGGACGAGGAAGAGGACGAGGAGGACGAGGATTTGTGCTGGGTGAGTAAAACACTTTTATAATATTTGATGGCAATTGTAATTATATTTTATCTGAAATATTACAAACTTGTCACGTTTACAATAAATTATTTCAATTCATTTTTCGTGCAAGCACATATTCAGTAGCTATGAATAATCTTATACAATTTATTATATTATTAATCAATTAATTAATATTCTTATAATATTCAATGACAATTGTAATTATATTTCGTCTGAAATATTACAAACGTGTCACGTTTACAATAAATTATTTCAATTCATTTTTCGTGCAAGCACATATTCAGTAGCTATGAATAATCTTATACAATTTATTATATTATTAATCAATTAATTAATATTCTTATAATATTTAATGACAATTGTAATTATATTTCGTCTGAAATATTACAAACTTGTCACGTTTACAATAAATTATTTCAATTCATTTTTCGTGCAAGCACATATTCAGTAGCTATGAATAATCTTATACAATTTATTATATTATTAATCAATTAATTAATATTCTTATAATATTTAATGACAATTGTAATTATATTTCGTCTGAAATATTACAAACTTGTCACGTTTACAATAAATTATTTCAATTCATTTTTCGTGCAAGCACATATTCAGTAGCTATGAATAATCTTGTATAATTTATCATATTATTAATTAATTGGTTAATTACATCAATCCTTACACAATATTTTTGATGTGTTCCTATACTAAAAATATTTGTTACTGTTCCAGGTATTATCCGAGGTGGTCGGAGTTGGACGAGGAGGAGGACGAGCTGGACGAGGAGGAGGACCAGGTGGACGAGGAGGAGGCGGGGTGGGTCGTGGGAGAGGACCTCTCCTCTCCTCAGAGGAGGGGAGGGGCAGGGAAGGGGCGCGGCGGGCGGGTAGGGGGAAGGGAAGGGAAGGGAAGGGAAGGGAAGGGAAGGGAAGGGAAGGGAAGGGAAGGGAAGGGAAGGGAAGGGAAGGGAAGGGAAGGGGTGGGGAGGGGGAGGGGGTGGGGAAGGGGAGGGGGAGGGGGGAGGGGGAGGGGGAGGGGGAGGGGGGAGGGGGAGGGGGAGGGGGAGGGGGAGGGGGAGGGGGAGGGGGGGGGGAGGGGAGGGGAGGGGGAGAGGGGGGAGGGAGGGAGGGAGGGAGGGAGGGAGGGAGGGCGGGAGGGCGGGGGGGGAGAGAGTGGAGGATGGATGTCGATGCGAGCCCGTTAGAGTTAATAGAGCAGTACACCCCCCCCGGCCGCCCTCCCTCCCTCCCTCCCGCCCTCCCTCCCTCCCTCCCCTCCCGCCCGCCCTCCCTCCCTCCCTCCCTCCCGCCCCTCCCTCCCCCCTCCCCCTCCCCCTCCCCCCCCCCCCCCCCCCCCCCCCCCCCCCCCCCCCCCCCTCCCCCTCCCCTTCCCCACCCCCTCCCCCTCCCCACCCTCTTCCCTTCCCTTCCCTTCCCTTCCCTTCCCTTCCCTTCCCTTCCCTTCCCTTCCCTTCCCTTCCCTTCCCTTCCCTTCCCTTCCCTTCCCTTCCCTTCCCCCTACCCGCCCGCCGCGCCCCTTCCCTGCCCCTCCCCTCCTCTGAGGAGAGGAGAGGTCCTCTCCCACGACCCACCCCGCCTCCTCCTCGTCCACCTGGTCCTCCTCCTCGTCCAGCTCGTCCTCCTCCTCGTCCAACTCCGACCACCTCGGGTAATACCTGGAACAGTAATAAATATTTTTAGTATAGGAACACATCAAAAATATTGTGTAAGGATTGATGTAATTAACCAATTAATTAATAATATAATAAATTATACAAGATTATTCATAGCTACTGAATATGTGCTTGCACGAAAAATGAATTGAAATAATTTATTGTAAACGTGACAAGTTTGTAATATTTCAGACGAAATATAATTACAATTGTCATTAAATATTATAAGAATATTAATTAATTGATTAATAATATAATAAATTGTATAAGATTATTCATAGCTACTGAATATGTGCTTGCACGAAAAATGAATTGAAATAATTTATTGTAAACGTGACACGTTTGTAATATTTCAGACGAAATATAATTACAATTGTCATTGAATATTATAAGAATATTAATTAATTGATTAATAATATAATAAATTGTATAAGATTATTCATAGCTACTGAATATGTGCTTGCACGAAAAATGAATTGAAATAATTTATTGTAAACGTGACAAGTTTGTAATATTTCAGATAAAATATAATTACAATTGCCATCAAATATTATAAAAGTGTTTTACTCACCCAGCACAAATCCTCGTCCTCCTCGTCCTCTTCCTCGTCCACCTCCGACCACCTTCAACCACCTCAGGTTATACCTTGAATAGTAATAAATATTCTCAGCATGAGAAAAAATCAAAAATACTGTGTGAGGTTTAGGATAATTTTTTTGTCGATATATTTTACCGAAAAGATTATGAGAAGATTGTAAAGTAATAGAAATTTTATTAGCGGACCGACAGCTACTGAATTTGGGCTTGCGCGAAAAACGAATTGAAATAATTTATTGTAAACATGAACGAGGAGCCACGGAGCGCTTATCCTGGAAGTCGAGAAATTTTATTAGCGGACTGACAGCTACCGAATTTGGGATTGCGCGAAAAACGAATTGAAATAATTTATTGTAAACATGAACGAGGAGCCACGGAGCGCTTATCCTGGAAGTCGAGAAATTTTATTAGCGGACTGACAGCTACCGAATTTGGGATTGCGCGAAAAACGAATTGAAATAATTTATTGTAAACATGAACCAGGAACCACGGAGCGTTTATGCTGGAAGTCGAGATATTTTATTAGCAGACCGACAGCTACTGAATTTGGGGTTGCGCAAAAAACGAATTGAAATAATTTATTGTAAACATGAACCAGGAACCACGGAGCGCTTATCCTGGAAGTCGAGAAATTTTATTAGCGGACTGACAGCTACCGAATTTGGGGTTGCGCGAAAAACGAATTGAAATAATTTATTGTAAACATGAACCAGGAACCACGGAGCGCTTATCCTGGAAGTCGAGAAATTTTATTAGCGGACTGACAGGTACCGAATTTGGGGTTGCGCGAAAAACGAATTGAAATAATTTATTGTAAACATGAACCAGGAACAACGGAGCGCTTATCCTGGAAGTCGAGAAATTTTATTAGCGGACTGACAGGTACCGAATTTGGGGTTGCGCGAAAAACGAATTGAAATAATTTATTGTAAACATGAACGAGGAGCCACGGAGCGCTTATCCTGGAAGTCGAGAAATTTTATTAGCGGACTGACAGGTACCGAATTTGGGGTTGCGCGAAAAACGAATTGAAATAATTTATTGTAAACATGAACCAGGAACCACGGAGCGCTTATCTTGGAAGTCGAGAAATTTTATTAGCGGACTGACAGCTACCGAATTTGGGGTTGCGCGAAAAACGAATTGAAATAATTTATTGTAAACATGAACCAGGAACCACGGAGCGCTTATCCTGGAAGTCGAGAAATTTTATTAGCGGACTGACAGCTAGCGAATTTGGGGTTGCGCGAAAAACGAATTGAAATAATTTATTGTAAACATGAACGAGGAGCCACGGAGCGCTTATCCTGGAAGTCGAGAAATTTTATTAGCGGACTGACAGGTACCGAATTTGGGGTTGCGCGAAAAACGAATTGAAATAATTTATTGTAAACATGAACCAGGAACCACGGAGCGCTTATCTTGGAAGTCGAGAAATTTTATTAGCGGACTGACAGCTAGCGAATTTGGGGTTGCGCGAAAAACGAATTGAAATAATTTATTGTAAACATGAACCGGGAACCACGGAGCGCTTATCCTGGAAGTCGAGAAATTTTATTAGCGGACTGACAGCTAGCGAATTTGGGGTTGCGCGAAAAACGAATTGAAATAATTTATTGTAAACATGAACCAGGAACCACGGAGCGCTTATCCTGGAAGTCGAGAAATTTTATTAGCGGACTGACAGCTACTGAATTTCGGCTTGCGCGAAAAACGCATTGAAATAATTTATTGTAAACATGAACGAGGAGCCACGGAGCGCTTATCCTGGAAGTCGAGTTTCACCGCGTAGCGGACCCGAAGCGCGGGATCCGGGAGGTTGAGAACCCGTTACTCGAAATACGTAGCGGACCCGAAGCGCGGGATGCGGGAGGTTGAGAACCCGGTACTCGAAATTTGCGGAGCGCGACTCTCATCCGTCCGCTCTACTGCGCGGTTGTTTCCCGACTGAGGAATTCGGCTAGCTGATTTTGAATCGGTGACGTCACTTTCTGAAGATCCGACATCCAAACTATGGTTTCGAACTTTGATACTATGTATGATGATGTATGATGTACGATGCACGATGTATGATGTATAAGGTATGATGATATGATATGATGTATAATGATTTTAGCTTTCACATTTCATACAAGAAATACACACTTCATCTCTCCTGCCGATTCCAGACTCAAGCGGCCAGGCCCTTCGATGGTCAGCCGTTGACTGAAGATATATTCTTCTTCTTCACTCGAACTGTTAAGAAGCGTCGTTCTTTCTCTCCCTATCACCTTTCTAGGTCTCTAAATCACTACGCAGCGTTAAATACTGCCTCATTAACGGAGCATCCGTTTCATCTCGATCAAAATTAGCGCGTCCGTGATGTATTACAGCTACTCTGTTTTTTTTCCATACGAACACCTTTCGAAAAACAATTCTGCTTTCCTACCCAACGTAGATACAACACTTGCGACCAGCTAAAACAACGTTTCGATTCTATGCCTATGAAAATTCAAGATCGAGAGAGCAAATGAAAAGTTGTTGAAATAATTATGAATACTGATGTTATGGAATACATCGAGCGCGCGTCGAATAGAATCCCATTTCGAAATGAATAATTCTGCTCTTTTCATATCATAGCTAATCTAGTAATATAGGTTAATAGGATGGTTGGAGGTGTTCGGAAATGGTAGGAGGTGGTCGGCGCTGGCAGAAGGTGATAGGGGGTGGTCGAAAGTGGCCATTGATGGTCGGAGGTGGCAGGGGGAGGTAGGAGGCGTTCGAAAATGGTAGGACATTTCAAAAGTTAAAGTCGACGATGATCCGGTGCATCAATTTTATCGTTACAGATTTTCTTTTCCCATGAGGTATAGAGTATTCAACAACGATAATGCAGTCCTTAAAATTCAACATTCATCTCTGTCTGGAAAGCTAATTCGCAAGGCGTGGTATTCTATTCTATTTGCATTATTATAAAAGTACCCGTACTCTACATACACTGTTTCTAATCTTTTGCTACATTTGGTTTAATCCCCATGCTTCCACAGCACGAATATTCGGAAATGTTTTTGATTATCCATAATAAGATAAAAGAAGTAACAAAGCTTAAATTTATTGTTAAAGCTCCAATGAAGACATCAAGCTGCGGTCGAATCAATTCATTTATTATATTTTACATATTATTTGCACATGACCTCTGTATATTTGGTAAATTATTCCTAAATACGTTGAAACATACGTATTTATAATGAAATATCATGCAATGGGCTGTGTAAACTATAAACTATAATTTCTATCGAATAGCTGCTTTTATGTCAACAGGGCTTTGAGACTCAGTTCCGTTCGTCCTCCTCCTCGTCCACCTCCGACCACCTCCAACCACTGCCAACCACCTCCAACGACCACCGCTTATCACCTCGGGTTATACCTGGAATATCAATAAATATCAATATTGAAAATCAGAACACATCGAAAATATCGTGTAAGGATTAATATAATTTTATCATTGACACATTCTACTAAGAAGATTATGAGGAAATTATAAGAAATTATAGAAATTTTATCAGGGCATTGACAACTACTGAATTTGGGCTCGAAAATTGAATTGAAATAATTTATTGTGAACATGACAAGTTCAAAAAATCCTAGATAAAATATAATTACGATTGCCATTAAATATTAAAAAAATGTTTCATTTCCCGTGCACAAATCCTCGTCCTCCCCGTCCACCTTGTTCTCCTCGTCTTCCTCGTCCTCCTCCTCGTCCACCTCCGACCACCTCCAACGACCACCGCTAACCACCCCGGGTTATACCTCGAATACTAATAAATATTTTCAGTATTAGAACACATTAAAAATATTGTGTAAGGATTAATATAATTTTTTTTATCGACACATTTTACTAAGAAGATTGTGAGATACTTATAAGAAATCATAGAAATTTTATTAGCGCATTGACAGCTAATGAATTTGAACTTATGCGAAAAGCGAATTGAAATAATTTATTGTAAGCATGACAAGTTTGAAAAATTTTAGATGAAATATTATCGCAATTGACATATAATATTATAAAAATGTTAACCTCACCGAGCAAAAATCCTTGTCCTCCTCCTCGTCCACCTCCGACGACCTCCAACCACCGCCAACCACCTCGAACAACCACCGATAACCACCTCGGGTTATACCTTGAATAGTGATAAATGTTTTCACTATAAGAACACATCAAAAATATTCTGTAAGCATTACTATAATTGATTAATTAAATAATAATATAATAAATTTCATTCGCGCATTTATAGCTACTGAATTTGTGCTCGCGCGAAAAATGAATTGCAATAATTCAATGTAAACATGACAAGTTTACAAAATTTTCGACAAAATATAATTACAATTGCCATTAAATATTACAAAAATTTTATACTTACCGTGCACAAATCTAACGACCGCCAACCAGCTTAAATCACCTCCAACGATCTCCTCCTTGTTCTCCCCGTCTTCCTCAACCTCCTCATCCTCCTCGTCCTCTCCCTGAAGTCAAGTTTCACCATGTAGCGGACCTGTAGCGCAGGAACCACGGAGCGCATGTCCTGGATGTTAAGTTTCACCATGTAGTTGACCTTGAGCGCAGAAACTACGGAGCGCTTGTCCTGGAAGTCGAATTCCACCAGGTAGCGGACTTGGAGCGTAGAAACTACGGAGCTCTTGTCCTGGAAGTCGAGTTGCACCAGGTAACGGACCTGGAGCACGGGATCCAGGAGATAGAGAGCCCGGTACTCGAAGTCTGCGGAGCGCGATTCTCATACGTCCGCTCTGCTGCGCGGTGGTTTTCGGACTGAGGAATTCGGCCAACTGATTTTCGTCTATATAGATCGATGACATCAAGAGAAAAAAAATTTCGGGTGACGTCGCTCTCTGAAATTCCGAACATCCGAACATCCAAAATTTGGTTCCGAACTTTAATACTACGTATGATGTATGATGTGTGATGTATGATGTATGACATATGGTGTATGATGATATGGTATGATGTATAATGATTTTAGCTTTCACATTTCAGACATGAAACACGCACTTTGTCCTTCCTGCCGATTCCAGACTCAAGCGGCTAGGCCCTTTGATGGTCAGCCGTTAACTTAACATGTATTCTTCAGTTGACGGGTTAGCTAATAACGCTGCCGTTCTGCGACAGTTGAATGATAAAAATTTTTGCTCGTACCTTTCAAATGTGAGTTAGAATACACTCGAAGTTTTAAGAAGCTTCGTTCTATCTCTCCCCGTAAAAAAAAAAAAAAAGAAAAATCGCCGACAATCACCTTTTTAGGTCTTTAAATCAGGACGCTGCGTTAAATACTGCCTCATATACGGAGCAGCCATTTCATCTCGATCAAAATTAGCGCATCCGTGATGTATTACAGTTACTCTAAATTTTTTTCCATACGAACACTTTTCGAGAAACAATTCTCCTTCTCTACCAAACGTAGATACTTCACTTGCGACTAGCTAAAACAACGTTTCGATTCTATGCCTACGAAAATTCAAGATCGAGAGAGCAAATGAAAAGTTGTTGGAATAATTATGAATAATAATGTTATGAAATACATCGAGCGCGTGTTGAATAGAATCCCATATTGAAATAAATAATTATTCTATTTTCATATTATAGCCGTATTATTGTAGATGATCTAGTTTGTCTTCTGGAAAATTATAAAATTTACAGTATGCATCGCGTATTAATCATAAATGGATCACATATATTAATATTGTACATGGACCGCATATACATATATACTTTTTGGTCTCTGCATCATTATTACACCCGATCTATTATTATTTATAACCTATGTATACATTCTTCTCTCGGGTACCTATACTTTCATTAAATCACTGTTTTCCTACGAATGTTGGAAGAAATTTATCCTCGTTATTAATTTCACGTATCGCCGACAAGGCGGTAAGTACACACAGGCTAAGTATTGGCTTGGGCTCACCATTGCGAAGACTGTGTTACTCAAGAGATACAACCACTCATCATTTAGATACATTTGGCGATCCCGCGTCGTTTGAAGCCCAACTTGTCAGCCCCTGAAGGCGATAAAACCGAAGAGAATATATTCCGAAATAATTCCAGGTGTGTGTTACTTACCCGAAAGACATTAATTGTAATCAAAGTGATGGAAACATTAAACGAAGGACAATAATTGATATCGATTTTATTACTATTCCTTTCGTCATACAAAAGCTATTATATGTGAGATTCAAAATATACACGCAAAGACAGGAAGCCGGCTGACGCCTTCTGCAGCGCCGCTGTAATTATAATATATTTACAATTATTATTAGATTCATTCGGATATTACAATGTCGTGTGTTACATATTATAACATGGTAGGTCATCTTTATATCATTATATCTTTATACACCGATCATTACATTTACGAGAATATATTCATCGTTTTTGATTTATTGGAAAATATACATAATTGTATGTGACGTTTCTATAAGTCCGCGTTTATTATTATCATTATACTACTACACAGGTGTAGAAAAGCTTACATAAATAAATAATATTACACTAATTATGATACATGTTATATGTAGGATATCTGCAACGCATACGTACCAACCGAGTATTGTTATCTTTCGTCTTTACTTAATATTCAATCAACATGTATGTATATACAATATTAGAGATGAGAATATCATCGATATAACTATAATTTATTTTTTCGTCGGATGGATTTCGAGTATTGTCAGCGAGGACTGGGACATTTATATAATAAAAACTATCATCCACTTCGCCTACGTGTTTCAGTTTCATCTAACGAATATAAATTTATATTTTATGGAACAGCACGGTACTGAGTTACGAGAATTAAGCTAAATGTTCTTGTTCCTTTTCTATATGAGAAAAAATCACCGTGGATTTCACGTGCAAATAATGTTACATAAGCCTATTACGTACAACGGGCAGAAGAAAAATACCATCGGAATTTATACGCATTCTTTTTTTTTTTTCTACCATGTACGAGATAATAAATAGTAGCATTATGACTCCATGTCACGGGTATTCTATTCTAGTTTCTTGCACAAGATGATATTATAGGTGTGCATTTTCTCATAAATGAGAATCAATTTCTTCTTCCTCTATCCCATACATCTCGTACGTATAGTATGTTAATAATTAAATTGATAATTCATCACGAAGATCGCTGGGAAAAAATGTCTTTACGCAAAATAGGAATCGCCGTTCAGATCTCTGTAGCATTTTTGCTTTAACCATGCAGCATTTGTAAGTATTTTACGTTGTTACCATAGTTCCGATTATTTAGGGGTATTAGCGGAGTTGATTCAACTGACGAGTGAAAAATTAAATAATTGCGATTATAACGCAATTCACAGCCCAACTCGAGACGTTACCTTAAATATTTTACTACTAGCTTCTCAGATTTCCAAAAGTACGAGCTTTTGTACCGCTCCAGGTTCATGCATATTTGAAAAATGTCCATAATTTTGAATTTTTTTAAATGACAGCATTGCAGGCTGCAGAGTGTGTTTCGTCACCACTAATCTCACCATGGCATGTTCAAATCGACCCCGCTACTTCCATAAAAAATAATAAATTGTTATATACAAAAGTTACAATTTTCATTATTACCTATATCGTATATGCAGTTTCGAAATTTATCGCTATGCAGTCGCCTGTTTTTATATGTATATAGATACCTCAAAATTTCCAAAGTCTTCGATAATAGATTGATTAACTAATTCATTAATACCAGCAGCTTTGCACCAGCATTATAAAATTTAGCACCACCATTTACGTTAAAACGATTCAATGACTTCGTTGCAGTTTCATTGGAAACGGAAAATACAGATTCTGATCGTGTTATGTATTGAACTCTATTATTGCCCAAGTGTCAGGGGCTGCCTAACATCAAAAAACATTTACTTCGAAAGTTCACACATCGATTCGCACAAATCATTACAAACATACATATCGTATTACACTAGCCAATGTATACTTACTATTTAATAGATCGTTCCATCCATCATTACCATAACGAATTATCCATCGCCAATATCTCATGATTTCTGAGTCGCTACATAATTTTTATCTCTCAAGTACATCCAATGTAAACCAGGCCATCATCAGGAATGTATTCACTACAGCGGTTACAAGCTCGTAGCTGAATAGTAAGGTACGCTTAAGGAAACTGAGAACTAATGATTAAATTCTAAGATATTTGAGCCAGCATCTGTTGAAAGGTGCTGGTGCCAACGGTGGTAGACATTTGACTAATACTGTTGAAAAGGGCCTCAGCCTGGAGATTCTCAGGTAACCTAGTGAGGAATTGAGCTCCACGTACAAAGTCCATACCAAGTAGTTCATCCTGGTGTAAATGGAGTACACCAAGTGCCGTCCTGAAGAGGAATTCATCTCCATCCCTCAAAAAAACATCCCAAACTCTGCAGGCAACATCCAAAGGCATTGCTTTAGCATAGACAGTGTAAAGCCAGTCGAGGAGATAAAGATCAGGACTAAGACCAGCGGCGGTAAAGTGAGCATAGATTTTTGGCAACCTGTGAGCAAGTGCGCTTGAATACACTTTGTAATATATACTCATTTGTTTTTGGTTCAAGGTAAAAGCTGCCCTATGACAAGGACGATTTAGGAGGTTTGCAAAGCAAGTGAAAACGTCGACTGGGTCCATATTAAGTGACAATACAGCACCCAGGAAGCTCATGCCTTGAACATAGCCAACATCTGGTCTGTATACAGCATACGCAGCTAAAACCCCTTGCAGACTTTCGGCGAGAGGTCCGCCTTCTTGGAAAACACACAGTGTAGGAAATGTGCGGGATACATCAAGTTTTATGGAGGCCAGCCACTCGTTCGCTGGATGCGACATTGCCCTATCTAGACATAAATTGTACAGATGAGGAGTTATGTTAAGCTGATTAAATATGGCCAGCTTCCAAACCCGCCCTCTTATACTGGGGGGAAGTCCTCGCCACCATAATTCCCTGACTTTTTTAGTTTCTCTGAGCGATTCAAACTTAGGTAAGACCTGCGTACTCCATATTAATGAATCCTCTGCAAGCCTCTCTTCCTCTTTGAGCTGAATCTCTCTCTGCTGCCTGCGCTCCTTTTCCTCCTTCAATTCCCGCTTTCTTGCAGCCTCAATAATAGCATTATACTGTTTCCTGTGACTCTCTTCCTCCAGAGCGCTCTTAGCTGGTAAATTAGATGGTCTAGGCTGTGGAATGAGCGCTGAGCTGCCTCCCACCTTGTCCGCGTTTCTTGACGGACTTCCTGACGGCGTCGAATGCTGTTGAGGCTCCTTCTGCTTCCAAGAAAACACGTTTTTGGTAAAGAACCCAGTGAGAGGCCAGCGCTTGGGTTTCTCAGGCGAGATGTGCGGCTCCTCCGGACCCAACAAGCTCCCGGAAGGCGAGGCTTCGCTCAGGGATGAAACCGTACTACTGCAGGACCGCGGGAGGCTACTTCTCGGACTGTTGTTCAGACTGGCCACATCATTCTTGGCGCCGTCGGCATCAATCCTGGCTATAATGCTGGCCGATTGATTGCTAAGGGATTCTAGATCCCCAGATTGCCGCTCCTCTGGTAATGTGTCAAGCTCATCAAGTGCGTAGAGTTGTTTCGTCGATGGATTATATGCCAGGGACATGCTCTCCAATGCGTTGTTTAGACTGGTGCCACTTGAAACTGCGTTGGCTGCATCGTACCATTTGTTTTCGCGTATATGAACGCAGAGTGCTTTATTTGCGGCTGGAACTCCAGCGGTAACATCGCAGGCCAATGCTTCATCCATTTCCACACTGTCGCAACGCACCGAATCCCCATTAATTGACACTAACTGTTGCTTTCCACCATTCATCTTTGAGGTTATTGTGCTGGCAAGGTAGCCGCCGGGTTCTCGCCTCCCGGTTTTCAACACTTGGAAACTGTTGGCCAAATCCGTGTGGCATGATATCAAGCAGGGCGCTGCTCCTACCTGCACAGCTCCAGGGACTCCGAGGGTTCCCGGAGTCCCTGGGGAGCAGGCTGCTCCGTTTAGACGTTGCAGAACAGGGCTTTTCATGCCTCAAGCCGCCTTTCCCTAACCTCGCTTTACATAGATAACGGATTGATCGTTGACGTCTTTAGTCTTATATTTAATTTAATTTGATTTATTTTTCTGTTAATTCTAGGTTTTGAAATATATGTATGTATGACGTATGATAACGTGGATGTTGGGCCGAAGTGGGAGAAACCCTAAAACTTCTCACCTCAACGATCGTCTTTTGTTCGTATATTTTACACAGCGTGATTGCTTCGCACCCATTGTTAAATATTTTTGATTGTATGAATTATTCTCGCTTCGATCTTTCCGACGGCACTGTGACTCATTTTATTATTGCAATATTTATCTGCTCGTCCGTTGCCCCGTCTGACAACACCCACCACCACATCACACAGCGTCTGTCAAAAAATCACACGCACACACTGCCGCGCACATCATGCACGCCCACTGTTGTCATTCATCTGTCACTTTTAAGGGTGGTTATTTTAAGCCGAATATTTTACTGTTTATGCAATTTTGTTTTGTCTTCCTGCAAATGGATCGTATTACAATTCACGGTGTTTTATTTCTAAAATCAACTATATAATTAGATTATTTATCCGAGATTCTAATAAATCCTATTACAAACTATATTTCCCTATAAATAAATTTGTATTTTACAAGGCATGTCGGGAATACTTTGGAAACTATATGTCAGTTGGCAGTACTGGTTTGTGAGACATCAATTTGTCCAAAAATAATTCTCATTTTTTTATTGACATTATTTAATGACATAAATTCATTATTGGAGAGTCCGGCAGAGTACCAATAAGGCAGTAATTTTTTTTAAGCTTTTCCTTATGTGTAAGTCGGATGCCGTGGAACGAACAAATAGAACCCACATATGCAAACTTTGACGCGACTCTAGGTACGATTTCTTCAGTTCATGGTCAGCGTTCTCGAAAAGTCACTGCCAAAAGTAAAGTAAAACGTCACTAACGAAATCCTAGTAATTAACTGGAGTAGCTGGTTAGGAAAATTCGTATATCGCTAAATAACAGCTGATTCAAGATAAGAAGGTCATCGTATCGCGAAGTGAGAGGTAATACAAGACACAGTTAAAATTGGAAAAATATTAAACATAAAAAAAAAAAACAGTGAACCAACCATAATCTAAAAAAAGGTTTAGAGAAATCAGTACCTTGGATCTGACGTAAACTGGCGACTGGTTAATCTAGGCCGTGGGAAATAGTCTAGAACGTAAAAGTTTTCGATGTAACAGATGTTTCTTGTGAGAGATGTCACAAATTAACATCAAGGAGTTGTTTGACGAGAGCAGGTGAGTCGCCATGTAACCTGTTTGACCTTGATGCATAAAAATCTCACAAACTATCACTGTGCTATGATTTAAATACAACAGGTAATCATTAAGACCTATTGCATATTTTTATTCAGATTTCCAAGCGGTTGGAAACTTGTCGCTCTTTTTCTCTACACACCACTTGGCATAGTTCTTGTCCTACTTCGTCTACTAATCGGGCTTCAGCTCTGGTTGTTTGCGTCCCTTTTACCGGACTGTGATACTCTCCGAACATGCTTGAACCACGGTTTAACTCTTACTTTTGGAATCATAGTCAGAGTGGATATGACCGGAGAGGAAAGGGACAAGAAGTCAAGGATTATAGTTGCAAACAATGTCTCTGCTTTGGATCACTTTGCACTTCGAAGAAATGCAGAGACTGTTACTCCCAGCCTTTGGGAGCTACCGAATGCTCTAAGTCATGCAATGGGTTTGCAAGAGATGAACATGAATAGCAAAGATGCACTGATAGCAAACATAAAGCACTTTTTATCTTCATCGGGCTACAACATCGCTCTTCAGCCTGAATTTGGCTCCACCAATAGCCGCGTAGCTCTTCTCAAGTTCAACTCTTGGCCTTTCAGCATTCAGTCTTCTATTCAGCCCGTAGTTATCAAAACACAAAGGCCTGAGTTTGTCGGTGTCAAGCTAACTTCCGTCGCCTCAACATGGTGGATGGATGTGTTCTGGTTTATGTTTGTACCATATACCATATTCACTTTGAGATATCTGAAAGTGAAGAGAAACATGGACTCCGAGGTACTGGCGCGCGAAGTTGAGCGTGAGATCGCTGACACTCTTGGTATCCAAACTAGTAATCACACAGTTTCCGACAAAACTGAATATGAGAAACGCTACGTCCTGGAGAGGACTAGAAGTGGCACTCTACAAGGTGGTAGAACCATGCCCAATGCCCATATCGTCGCCAATGCTGAGATGAGGAGAATGGCACATCAAGTCAGCGAAGTCTTTCCCTTGGTACCTTACAATGTGATAATTAGAGATTTACGTGAGTATATTTTGTGGCAAAATAATCATTCATCATAAAAAAACTGTAAAATATATTTTTTTATGAGTATTAGTTCTTAACTTGAAGATATTGAAAAAGAAAAACAACATTTCATACTTTGTCACTCTTTACTTCAAGTAAAGTCGATTGTGAACCCTCAGGAAACATTAACTCTAATCAGGATTTTACGGTTCTGTCAAAAATCGTGTTACCTCTAAATTGATTGTAATTATTAAACCGGCAACTGAGTATCAATCGAAAAAATTGATTTCAAAAAACAGTTGAGCAATTGCATCAATGTGCAGGATGGTCCACGACTATTGCTCCATAGGATACCAATGTATTCCTCGTAAAAATCTGTGAAACATTTTTCACATCTCACCAGAAAATTGTTGATTGCAAATTACGGCCGTTTGAAATTGGCTAATTTGGTAGCACCAGATGGCTCAGAACAGGGCTTTCACATCGTTGTTGAACGGTCACGCGCTTTACAATTGTTCTAAGTGACCACATGCTTCTAGATTGGCTAATTTCAAACGGCTGTAATTCATGAACGACAAACTTTCTGTGAGAAAAAAGAAAAACTTTTTACTCATAGATTTCCACGGTCAATACATTGACAGCCTATGCGACGATAGTCTCGGGTCACCTTGTGTATCAGATTCCAAATGTTATAATAACACATTGATCACGCACAACAAAGGATGTAAATTAACATTTCCTGTCTCGTAACTCCCTTAGTTAAAACAAGGAGCGTGGATGTCACTATATCCAACATCCTCGAAGGCATAGTAACTTACGTGCCAGAGCCAGCGCCAACTAACAGTGCATCCACTGCATCTGTAAGCAGAATACAATCAAACGAACCGAAAAGTGGAAGTTCGAGCGGAACTTTATCGTTCCAGGAAAGAAAAGCAAAGATGATAGCTGAGGCAAGAGAAAGGTACATCCAAAAGCATGGGTTACCAAATTGCTGACACTCTTGCTACCATTATTATTACTGTTATGATTACCATTATTATTGCTACTACGACTTCTATTATTATTATTATACATTATTATACTTATAAATAATTTAACTGTATATGAATTTTTCCGCTGCATCTATTCATGTCATAATAATACAATCTTGTTTTTAAATTATAATCTTACGATTGTGGGACGATACCATACACTGCAGGAGTAGAAGGTATAAATATAGGCACAGTATATACTTATAACTCCTACGTATGTATAGATATATACATATTTATGTATATATTAAGGAAGACTAGTTCAATTTGTAACGAGTAGCAATACATATTCTATATTCTATACTTTATGTTAACATTAATTATTTCTAAACGCATACATGTATGTTAAATCGGAGTAGCTCATAAAAGTTGTAATTCTGGAGAATCTGAAAAATTCAGCCCAATTATAATGAAATTGAGGTTTGTGTGAATGTGAAGTTTTTTTTACATAATACATCTGTGAAACAGAAGAAAGATGGTCCTTTCAAAATGTTTTGAAATTTCAACACCTGAAATTTTTTCAACACGCTTTATAATTTAGGTGACAAATTTCATGGTAAAATAGCCTGGGGAAGAAGAAATGCAATTTTGGTTCTGCAAGGCATGGAAGAATAAAGATGAATTACGAATTTCATTGATTGGCCACCCTGTTCTGTACCTGTGTTATATATTCTCCAATCATTAGGAGTCCAATGTATGACATTGTCAAGATTCATGCAATAAGAAATGATATTACATTCTATAACAACCATTATTTCGTAACTTTAATGAGAAATATAAGCAGCATACTAACTAGAAAATTTTTATTAAAATGGAAGACTTCGGACATTTATAATCACGCACCTATAAATCGATCAAAGAAAGCCAGAAAATAAAAAATCATTAACTCTGTCTTATTGTCTAAGAATAAAATCATCGAAAGCTTGCCTTCCAAAGACTGACATTTTTTCTTGTTCTTTTTTTTCTGTCTTTCTTGAAAGCTCTAGCCCTGAGATCGATCTTTTTTGTAGATATTGCAAATTGACATCGAATTAAGTATGTGAATGTGTCGCGTTCTCCTAGTGTCTGGACTCATTGAGGAATGCTCACAAGGTGCTTAAGATAAGTTTCATGACTGATAGGCAACGTTTCCTATGCAGACGTACTTTACATCTACAAAGTCGTCGATCCCATGGTGAGAACCCTCTCTTCCCAGTCCAGATTCCTTGATGCCACCAAATGCAGCTTCTGTACACGAAATAAGCCCTTCGTTTACCCCAACCATGCCTACTTCCAGTTTCCTTGCGACTCTGAAAACCTGTGATATATCCTTGGAGTAAAAATACCCTGCAAGACCGACAGGTGTATTATTTGCCTCCCTAAGAACTTCTTCCTCGCTTGAAAATTTGTTTATAACAGCGACAGGGCCAAAAATTTCTTTGTTGTAAATTTGCATTTCTTTGGTGACACGCGTAAGGACAGTTGGGCCGTAGAAAAGAGGGCCTAATTCAGGTAAAGGCTTGCCTCCACAGTGGAGCTTCGCTCCTTTTGTAAGGGCATCATTGACCAGGTCAGAGACCATCTTGAGTTGTGACTCTTTGATCAGTGGGCCATTGGTAATCCCTTCTCGACTTCCATCGCCCATCTTGATATCAGAGTTAATTTTAGAAACAAATTTATCGACAAATTCAGTATGCACATTCTCATGAACAAAGAACCTGTTAGCAGAAACGCAAGTCTGTCCTGTGTTGCGAAATTTGCTGGCCATTGCACCAGCAACAGCGAGGTCAATGTCAGCTGATTCAAAGACAACGAATGGAGCGTTTCCCCCGAGCTCAAGACTTAGCCGTTTAATTGTCGATGCGCACTGTCTGTAGAGGATCTTCCCAACAGCTGTTGAGCCTGTGAAAGACATCACCCTGACCCTCGCATCCTCGCACAAGAGCTTCCCAACAGCCGCAGAGTTCTTGGGACTGGTTGTGACAACGTTGAAGACGCCAGCTGGAAACCCAGCCTGTTCTGCCAGATTAGCGAGCGCCAGAGCGGTCAGCGGAGTCTCTTCAGAAGGCTTGACGACACAAGTACAACCAACAGCCAATGCTGCTCCAGCCTTTCGGGTGATCATAGCATGCGGAAAGTTCCACGGAGTGATGAGAGCCGCAACACCAACAGGCTGCTTGAGCAATAGGACCTCTCTACCGCGCACTGGCGATTGGATCACCTCACCATTGACGCGACGTGCTTCCTCAGCAAACCACTCTACGAACGAATTACCGTACTTTACCTCGCCCCGCGACTCCGCGAGGGACTTGCCGCTCTCCATGGTCATTATCTGCGCTAGGTCCTCCGCATGCTTCACCATCAGGTTATACCACCCACGCAGCAAGTCGCTCCGTTCCTTCGCCGTCGTGTTGCTGAACTCCCCCACGGTGAAGGCTCGCTGCGCTGTATCCACAGCAAGCTTCACGTCCGACTCGCTCATGTCCGGGACTCTGCCGACTACCGAACCGTCGAAGGGATTCAGCACCTCAAATGTCTCGCCGCTACCGGCATTTCGCCATTCGCCACCAACGTAGGCTTGGTTTCGCAGCATGCTCAGTGCACGCCTGCAACAATGTTGCCACTGACTGTATCGCATTAGGGAAAACATGTTTAACTGTTACCCGGTTATCGGATTATTATGATGAGACAGATTCGCCGGGTTACGTAATCCCTCTAAAAACGCTATGAACCCCAAACGATCGACCGGGTTCGAATCTCGAATTTCGAAGCACTGACGCTTATAACTGCATAAAAGAGAACAGCCTTACTCGTACTAATAAGCCGCCAGCATGATTCTACCGAGTCTACTCTCGGAACTCGACACCAGCGGGTTGATATGGTCTTACTGGAATCGAATTTTAATGATCGCTTTACATGGCGACGGGTTGTAATTGCGCGACAAGCAGTGCGACTTGTTGACAACACTCAGTGCGTCTTACCGGCGTCAGACAATGTTTACGAACGAATTTTATTAACACGTTGTTGTTTGACTTTTATCTGCAGACGACAGATTGATCTCGATTGTAAAATGAGTAACAACGCGAAGAGGACTATATATGTCGGTATGATTCGCCTTGTATTTTTATAATCACTGGATTGAATGAAACTAACCTCAATTATTCTCGCTCGATTTCTGTATTTTCTCGAAGGTACTAATTATCTTGTCTGTTTCTATTTTTCCACTACCCGAGTTATTTTTTACTTCGGTTAATCATTCACTTGATGTTCAAATATCATGTAATTGAGGAAATAAAGATATGAATTTATAATAGGTTAGGTTAATACTGTAAGTTGTTTTTCCTCAATGTTCTTGCGACCAATGTAATTGTACGCAGGTGGGTTGGCTGAGGAAGTAGACGAAAAGGTGCTTCACGCCGCGTTTATACCATTCGGAGAAATCGTCGATGTTCAAATACCACTAGATTACGAATCTGAGAAGCACAGAGGATTTGCATTCATAGAGTTTGAAATTGCTGAGGATGCTGCCTCAGCAATTGACAATATGGTACAAAAAGACTAATAAACGATATAATCAGAGGCAGTGAGAGACAAATTAATAAATTTATTATTCTTGTGTTTTTCATTCACTAGAATGACTCTGAGCTTTTTGGCAGAACCATAAGAGTAAACATAGCCAAACCGCAAAAGATAAAGGAGGGTTCATCTAAGCCAGTTTGGGCAGATGATACTTGGCTCCAGGAACATGCTGGAGAGACACTAGAAACTGATGACTCTACGGCAAAAGTTGATAGCGGACCTCCAGCAAAAAAAGGAAAGCAAAATCCTCAGGTCTACTTTGATGTCAGTATAGGAAAACAGGAGCTGGGCAGAATCATCATGATGCTTAGAGCTGATATTGTTCCCAAAACTGCAGAAAATTTTCGTTGCCTCTGCACACATGAAAAAGGATATGGATATCAGGGCAGCACTTTCCACAGAATCATTCCAGATTTCGTATCCTTGACTTTGAGTGTCGGTTGAAACACCCTATATTTTTTTTCAAGCCAGACACCAATCAAAAGAAAAAACAAAAGGTTTTTTCCTAAACTAATATTTTTATAAAACAGATGTGCCAAGGTGGAGATTTCACAAACCATAATGGAACTGGAGGGAAGTCTATATATGGAAATAAATTTGACGACGAGAACTTTGAGCTCAAACATACGGGTCCTGGGACCTTGTCAATGGCAAATTCAGGCCCTAATACAAACGGTTCTCAATTTTTTATGTGCACGGCACGTACGGACTGGCTTGATGGAAAGCATGTCGTATTTGGTCACGTTCTTAGTGGATTAGATGTATTAAAAAAAATGGAAAAATGTGGAACCAAAGGAGGTACCCCTACTCAAAAAGTGGTCATCACAGCTTGTGGCGAGCTGACATAATTAACTGATATAAAAATGTTATTTTATTATAGCTTTCTAATAAACTCTATAATACATTGTATAAATTCAAAGAGTATCCCAATTTTTTAGCCGATAAAATAGCGATGATAATGAGCACTCTCATCAATACATAATATATAATGCATAATATGAAGCCAAGCATACAAAGAAAGAATCCTTGTTAACTTTGATAATTCGGGGAAAAGCATGTAACAAATGTATTTTTGTAAATGTTATCATTATTTTTTCCTAAAATTGTTTCTGAAAAATTACCTGTGAATAATATGGACTCTGGGGTGTTCAGTCAGACAATGCAAAATTTATATTGTTGATATTTGATGTAGATTTCTCAGAGTCTTGATAACATGCCACCAGCTCCGACGATAGTTTCACCAGTAATGTAAGATGCGTCCTCACTCGCTAAGAAAGCTGCGATTCCTGCTATTTCGTCTGTAGTTCCTAATCTTTGCAGAGGGATTTTTGACATGGCCAAGTCATGTGCTGCCTCGGATTCATAGAGCTATAAATTTTGACCATAAATTTATACATTGTTCACGAGATGTACAAATTTTCACTGGATAACTAATTCACCTTTAGACAATATTTAATCAACAATTGAATTGGTTTCACTGATTGCATATTTATATTGTTGATACATACCGGTGTTGAAAATTTTGTTTTTATTATCCCAGGAGCAATACAGTTGACCCGTATTGATTCCGATGCAAGATCATCAGCTACTGTTTTACACAATGCTAGTAAACTCGTCTTGGTAATTGAGTAGACTCCCAGTAGCTGAAATAAAATGATAAAGATGAAACACGAATAATCATTACCAATTTAAAACTCTTGTTTAACTAAATGTAAATTTCGTTTGGGAAAAGTGGTGTGTATAAAAAATTATTCAGTTATTTCTCTTTGTGTCGATTTGTTTAACGTATCTTCATGAATATAGTAATGAAAGTAGAAAAAATGTCTTGAGTAATGCAAATGTTACATTGAAAGGCTGGTATGCTGCAACGGAAGAAACTATGATTATAGATGAAGATTTCCGTTCTCTAAGAAGTGGCAGTGCTTCCTTCATTAGCATAAACGTCGATTTGACATTAACATCAAATATCTTGTCCCACACAGCCTCTTGACATTCCAAAACTGGGCCCACCGCTGGATTCGCAGCTGCGTTAGACACCAGAATATCCAAACCTCCAAACTGCGCTTTAGTCTGCAAATATATGCTCATTGTAGTCTAAAACTCATACTCTAATGTATAATTGTTCATATTTCATTCTTCCAATTTCAATTAGATTTTTGGTAAGTATGTTTTCGTATTTTCAATCCTCCACCTCTAAAAAGAGACGTGCTCTGTCTTCCGCTTTGCCGACGTGACAAACTAGTCCGGAAACTTTTAATCCCTCTCTTGTGAGTATTTCAACTGCTTGATTGACATTCTTCTCTTTTCTACTGCTTATCATTACTTTCGCTCCTTCTTGCGCTAACCGTCTCGCAATCGAAAATCCGATTCTGTAACAATAATATGCGATAGTCATTGTTCTATACATTCACTCGACACCAGTACTAATTGTACGATGTTTCATTTGTTTCAATTGCTGAAAATATACAATTTACACGTGTTAACTACACGTTAAATTCAATCGTAAGTTTACAGTTCGATACTTGTATGTAACATAAAGTTTACTGTCCAGTCTTGTAGCCTGTTTATTCCGCTTATTTTGAATATTACATTCAACAATCACCAACAATATGCTCATGCATTTTCAATTGGTCAACCTGAGCACTGCATTAAAGTGTCCCTAGTTGACCAGCATTCCTATTGGTTAAGAACCCCGGAAATTGTCGCAGACAGTGCGACCGTATTTCGAAAATGCCGATGTCATGTAAGTCGATGAAAATTATACCTTTGTCACTGACGTATTCAATCTTTTATTTTCAAAAATAAAGGAAACAAGATATGTCAATAATTACCATTAAATTTGAGTAAAAATTTTACATGTACCCACCCGTCTGTTGACGCAGTGACAATAGCGACTTTGCCTTGCAGCCGACTGCATTGTGGCGTTGTCGTCGTCGCAGTTGTCGCAATTGTCCGTAGACCCTGAGCCAACGATAGACGAAGCATTTTCGATCCAGACACTGACGTTTGATACTACTGCTTACCGTAATTATACTTTTACAGAAATGTTACGCACATAATTCGGATCGTAGTAATTTAAGCACTTAATAGATTAACAATCCGTGGTAAAAAGTAAAAAACCGGCAATCAGACTTGTTTTGTGTGGCACCGACTACAGCGCCATGTTGTTTATATACATACCTGCTATCTCACGGTTCAAAGATCGAGAGTACTATAATAATTATGTTTTGCCGTAGTTATGAGTTAGATAAGATTCTCAAGGCCGATTTCTATCCTTGATACGTTCGAATTGTATACATTTTGGTTAAATTGCTTGACTCTAAATCAGAATACTAGATGAATCAACATTTATTTGGGGGGATTAATTTTGTCTGCCAGGCAAAAAACCAGGCCCGAAGATAGGGTTTTCGATCAATGGTATCGATTTATCGTTAAATCATAAGTCATGATTGAAATACACATATCGAACGAAAAAACACTTGCACACATAAATGTATATATTATAGTATATACATACATGTACATATACATAGTATGTCCATGTCATATGTCTATTTCGTTCTTATGCACATTTAACGATGTAACCAGATATACGTTGTTGAGTTGTAGCCAATTAAGAAGTTTTGCAACAATTTAGCAATTAAAACAAAGCTATTTTTCCAGGATCGAATTATGCAATTTCAAAACATCAATTTTTTTTCTGGTTCCGTATCTTCGAATAATATCCTCCGATTCAATTGACGCGAATATCTATCTCAATTTACATTTACAGCGCATTTGACGGGTCATTGCTCGTATGGTCAACTATTTATAAACTTGCTTGCTCTCTTTGTAAACTGGCATAAAATCCAACTTTTTGCAGATCAATGTACTTAATAAGCACCAATATATATAATATTTGAATGACTGAGTGGTAAAAGAAATGCATGTTATTTCTCCGATCAACGATGACCAGAAAATCTGCAATTACAGTAATTTACTCTAGTATAGCATCGCCGGAGAAGTTCCAATATTTTGAATTTCGCAAAAATAGTTAATCACTGACTCCTTAAAAATTATTAAGTATCCCCCACGCGTATGTATATTTGACACGACAGACTCGTGACTTAACGGTTTATCATCATACACTTAGCTGTAGCAACTACATAATTATTGTAGTAATCGAGCCACTGTACTGTTAGACGTATACTATGAGCATACCGGCCATTTCTGAAAAGCTGCTACCTAGGTCAACTATGCTTCGCAACCTGCAATATACCGTAATTTCTGTTTTAAAATCTGAGTATGAAATGTAGGTGATCCATCTCACGATAAGATAGCGACTGTGCTCAAACCGCGAAGAAAAAAAAAGCAGAAAGAGAAACGACAGGAATGGGAAGCGATAATTTCGATGAATCGAATTCAAAGACAGGCTTTATACGAGTATTAATATATATATTGCGTTGTCTGAAATGGTCAATGTAATTATAGGTCCAACAGGTGTTGCCGAATAAGGAAATAGAGCTACAAGACGCACGTCACGGTGGCTAGATTTACGGTGGGCCAAGTTAACGCAGGTGTATAAACATAACTATAACGGACTGTGTCTGTGCTGTACGTCCCTGTCTGTCTCATTACGTAACGCCGGATCGCTAACTTGTATATTCAACCTGTAAGACCGCTACGAGCGGAGAGAAACAGCATCTGTATTCAGCTGATCTTTGACGGCGGTCTGCAGATGGTGGCAGCGACTGATGATTCCTCCGGGACGACCGCCTCATCCCCGGAGGCGAAAGTTCAATTGACTCTCTACTACCATCGATACTCGTTCTACTCCCAAAAGGTACTGTAAAGAGACATATTTTTACGCCTATACACGATATTCGATTTATAAATATTCAAATATATTTTAAGTTGCGCTGCTATTCATATTGTGTAGGTATTCCGCAGCTCTACGTGGGCGTGGCTTTCACGTGGTTTTTCTTTATAATAAATCATGTCAGGCTTTCATGTCTATCTTAATAAATGTGTCTGGGTGTGTAATTAGTTTCAATAATTTTTAATGGAACGAATCTACTTTTCGAAATCTTATAAGATTTTAAATTGATGTTAATTTCGTTTGTGGTTTGAAAAACAATATACAAATTCAATCCGATTGAAAATTTTTGGTGACCTTGATGGGATTACACAGTTTAAGTTCACGTTCATTTGACTTTTATCTAGACTACTGCCAGTAAACTTTCGTTTACACGTGAAGGTAAATCCGGTTGCAAGTATGTTTAATCGGTTGACGAAAATTCAATCGATAACAAATCATTAAAATAAATTCAATTAATTATTAATTCTCGTGGAGTTTATTTCGGTACTCATTAGTTTCTGGAATTTCAATCATTGTAAACACAACACCATTACTTCCGAGCACAATTTAACATTGCGTAAAATCATTCCCATTCATTTTTATTGGAGGATCTTTAAACTGCAACCATTGCAATTGACCCTACGGAAGGCAATTTATTTCCAATCGATTTCCACCGATTTCGATTCCTTTCTACTTATTGTTAATCAGGAACGTATCGTGTTTAGGTTCTCCTGGCGTTGTACGAGAAAAAATTGGACTTCAAACTTCGCGAGGTTGACATAACTCGAGGGGAGCAATACGGAGCTTGGTTCCTGGGGTTGAATCCACGCGGGGAAGTTCCGGTACTCCAAGACGGTGATAAAATAATACCAGAGTCGGTCCGTATAATCGATTACCTCGAGGATCATTTCACCGGTGACAATGTGCCGTCCCTCGTCCCGTCGGAAGCCTCGAGCAAACAGAAGATTCTCGAGTTGCGTAAGGTGCTCGATCAGCTTCCCGGGAATGTGTTGACCGTTGGCTCGTTTCACCATAAAAAATTCGTTGACAAACCGAAGCTCCCGTTCATCGGACCCGTACGATGGTTGTTGTCACGGGCCGAAGAAACCAGCGCTGAAACTCTGCGCATAAATGCTGAAAAAATTCCAGCGGCGCGCGAAGTTCTACTGAGAAAAGCCGCCGCTCAAGAAAAAACTCACGAAATTGTTCAGGACAATGATAAATTCAACGACGCTTTGGCCCAGGTTGAAACAGCGCTTGAAAAAGTAGAAGAAGCTCTGAAACCAGGCCCGTGGCTTGGCGGGGAACAATTCACCGTTGCTGATGTCTCTCTGGCTGTTTTGTTAGAGAGGATGTCGGGTCTGGGTTTGGACGGGAGACTTTGGGGCACTAGGACAGATATCAAAAATTATTACGACAGACTGCAGCAGAGGGAAAGTTTCAAGGCAGCCGTTCCGAGAGGCTGGTTACCCCTGCTCTCTCTGGCTCAATGGCAAACGCCAGCCACTGTAACGGCCGTCTGTTCAGCCGTAATTGCCGGATTTCTTTGGTTCAAGAAGAGGCACTGACGCTCTTATCTCGTTCCGCCGATCATTCAAATATACGCATAAAATCCGATATTTGTTAATTAGGAAATATAACGACGTTCTAGACATTTATGTATGTGTGTGTATGTATACATATATAGATATGATATTATAAATATACTGTGCACAAAGTTCTGTGATATTTGTTGAAAATGTTCTGTCAAAGTATCCTCAAAACTCGAACAATATATTTTCAAATATTAGTAATCCTCATGAAAACCTATATTCAATAATAATAATAACAATCGTAACGAAACCAATTCGCAGATCTTGAAAACCTATAATCTGATGCTGACGGAAAAATTTAAAGACTGCTACTCCTGGGTAAATTTTTGTAACCCGTACTCTACGGATAAGTCCGTAGACTAGGGCCATAAGAAGCCGTTTTAACGATCCGGTAGCCTCTTTACTGTTGGTAGCCGTTTAACACAAAATCCCATAAGACACAAAAATCCCGTTATGGTAACTTATGGTATCCGGTATGGTATGGTAACCGTTATGGTATCTTTAGTCAACGCTTTATGCTTTCATCATCATTGTCGATAAAGGTGTATCGATAATGACATTATAAAGTACAAGTCATGTCGTATTCCCTGTTGATTATTCATGATAGGTGAATTGCAAAACGAAATCACCTACTATATATTCCAAATGGAAATAATTCGGGTTATATGGAGAACCATGTAGACATCAGTGATAAAATAAATTTATTATTCAAGAAAGACAGTGGAGACTTATTATAGAGTATCCTTAGTTACCAAACAACTAATATAGTTCCCCATTGCCCAATACACATTGATTGATTAATGAAAATCTGTCTCATGATCAGGTTCAGCAAGATCACGGGGTCGTGAATTTAAGACAATAAACAAAATTTAGAAATGTATAAAAATAAATTTTTTTACAGCTTAAAAATGAATTCTATATGAAAGATGTGTATTCTTGTAAATTTTAACGCCTAAATTCATACCTTCTAAAATACACTTGTCAATAAACTAGTTACACCGAAATTTGCCCAAGATCCAATGATTATGTGATACCAAGTTTACCGAAACGTAATAGTATTTGTATCCAACACCCGCAATTACTTTCAAACTCGTGCATGATAAGCTCGTCATCGTACTTATTTAATCAGTACTTCAGAAAGTTTAAGTCAATATTACAATAATAAATACTCCCATTGAAAACCGCCTGACATGAATAAAACAAACAAAACAACACCAATAAAAACACGTGGATAAATTATACTATGTGTATTGTGTATATATTAATAAATAATATGCTGTATTATAAATAGCAATTGGTCTAATACAAAATTCAGGTAACAATCCAGGTAGAGGGTAGTAAAGCGTTTGATATATCTGTTTACACCGGACAAATATATTTACATGGTATCCAGTGAGATTGGCATGTAAAATTCCCTAACTTTGCAAAATATTACTCCAAAAAATGCACGAGGTTTAGATACATAACGTTAATGTAATGTAGCGTCAAACGAAATTGCTATTTCACAACTTCAGAATTGGGAGAAATTCAGTAAATGTTAACTATAAAGGCTGAAATAAAGTATAGCGTACCAATTCTGCAATTAGGAAAAAATGTGAGTAGTAAAACATTGAATTACTTGTTGATGTCACAATGGATCATCTTTTTCTATTCTGTTTCTTTGATGAAGTGAATGAATTATTATAATGAATTACGTGTAATGCTTTAACAAAGCGAAGTCATTAAAATTGCAACCACAGTACTCAAAATCATTGCACACAAATTAGTTAAAGACTGAGCGTTAATAGAGTCATTTTAAATGCTTCTACTTATTTTATTAAATATTTTATATCAAGTTTGATTGTCTCGTAAATGCAAAAATACGAAGTGATGGCAATAAATAAATAGTACAAAAGGAACATAAGCACTTTTGCACAAACTTTGACTGCTATATAAGTATAATGAGGCTTTTGTGGTCATTCCTACCGCAATGCAATTAACAGATAAATTCAATTGTGGGAATTGTAAATTTTCAGTATACTCTGAACTACGGAAAGCAAGTTTTGTGTCATGGATTTAGCGAAATACTTTGCTCATCGTTTGGAAAGAAATAAATCCCAAATTCTTTTGCAATTCCTCGTTTTTTCAACGCTACTTAGACATTATGATTTATTAGCCAAATTATCTCGGACCATAAATTCAGTTAACTGGTTCAGCCTCTGACTGCCTAGTCGAACTCTGAAACTCTGTATATTCCTGGTTAGTCCTAAGAGGCATTCCCATGAATCTGGGACCAGATCCATTTAGCGTTCCACGCCTGGCACGGGCTACTGCTGGATCACGAGTCGGTTTAAGATCGTTGTACTTGAAAAGGCCCTCTGAGGGTGCAGAGAGACTCATTTTTGGTAGTTTGTACCACCAGTGATACGTAATGTACCAAGTGAGGATGGCGGCGAGTCCGCCCAACAGTTTCTCTACCATGCTATGGAAGTACAGTATAGTAGTAGACAGCATGAGGTCCCAGAGCAGTTGTTGAAGGGTCATAGCTACAAAGAGGGCCCTGAGGTACGGCGTGAGCGCCTGGTGCGTTTTCTTCAAAAACGCCAGATCACTAGTTGACAAGGTTCTAAGTGGTCTAGACGTTGCTTCAGCCATTGTGTTCCTGTTGTGCTCTTCGCGCATGATAAGATCCGATATTCCTTCCCATCCAATGAGAGTGGATCCTTCCTCAGCGAGAATAAGGCTCGAATAGACAAGGATAAAGGCGTGCCCAGAAATGTCGAGACCAATCCAGAACCGCCCAGCTTGTAAACACGTAAACCTGGATTGAAGCTGAGGGTCGCGAGTGTTCAAGCATCGACCGAAATGGTTCTCAATCATCCTGAACGTAGTTGTCCACATGAACCAGGCTACCGTGGCAAAAATTGCACGACCCAAATGCTTGGCCAGAATCACCCTTCGCCCACAGCCGAGGGTATATGCCGTGAGCGTCACCCAGGGGATGATGACCGAGAGAAGCCAACCCCAGGCCCACTTGACAAAGAACTGGTTAAAGAAGGTGTCTGTTCTTGAAAAGTAGGTGCGAGGCATCGGGATGAAGTCTGCTACTATCGAAACGAGAAACAGTGCTCCGCAGTAAAAGGCTACTCGGAGTCGCGTGTCAAAGAGGAGCCACTTTTTACAGAGGTGTATCAGCATCGTCACCAGGACGAGACCCACCGACGACGGCGTCGAGGTCGGTCGCGTGCCTCCTCGGTCCTCCGTGTTCACATTTGGACGGAAGTTCAGGTTCGCCGACGACGGGATACCCGAACCACCCGTCGACGGGTGCAACGGGCGCCGCTTACCCGTTGCCATTTTTCGAAACCCGGACGACTTACAGTTGGATTTCTCGTTCCAAAGAGCCTCGAATACTCGCGTCACGTTGCCGAAAACATCGCACGTGCAACCGTTGAACTAACTTTTCGCATCAGCTCCACAGGTTATTTTTGTGAAATCTATAGCTGCGCACGGAATAGTTCAAGTCACGGAGCACTGGGTCAACCTGCCTTCGGCGTTGACTGAATATACGTAAAGACTGCTAGCTTTATGGGCATTTTGGGACTTTTCGTAATCGAAAATGGCCGACCTAAATTCATCGTCAAGTGGCGCCCTCTGCGTCCTCTGATACACGCGCAACCCAATCCGGCATACGGTCGGTACGTAAAGACGACAAAAACTGATGTTACCATCGCTCACCGCGTGTGCCCAGATAATGCAGTCGAATGTTACTATGCCTATGGAATGACGAACAGGGAACAGATTGAAACTTTCATATATACCCATATTAACGATGCAGTATAATTCTCAACTACGCAAATTCATTCGAGCCAAATTCAGCAATCCGTCAGATCGACAAAACAATGTTATCTAAATAATTGCACAATAAACGTACACCTGATCTGCTGTTAACAGAATTAGAAACTTTTTCTTGATGTAAATGATAGGAAAAATAAATAGTCAAAGAGAAGTTAACCAAAGGATGAAGATATATAGTTTCTCCTATCTGTTGTACCTTATGTAAACAAATTTGTCATAAAAATTTTAAAATGATTTTCTACAATGCAGATTTAAAAGCGAAGTTGGGAGTTAATTTCTTACTGAATTGCATCTTGTAAAATGGGTCTCTTAGACGGATCACCCGTACCTCGAATGTACAAAATTTTAACATCATTTTTTTTGTTATTTTTAGTAGCTGGTTTTGAATGAGCTTCGTTTTCTTGTTCTGTATCGTTTGTCAATTGCCAAACTCCAATTTGCCAAAGATAGGTGTACCTTGATGACTTTAATTAAGATGCGAAATTTATCAGAGATTTATTTACGTGGAATTCATTCTGACTAAACTAGAGAAATCCGAAGGAATTACGATTCGACATGCGTTACACGTTATCGAAGCGTAAGTTTTATTGATAATGAGTTAACTTTACGCAAGAATGAAATTATCGTTTGAAAAACTATAATATGTTTGTATTTGACCAGTGAAAATAAGTTAACTTACGCTCGTTTCCACACCACTGCAAGCGGTAGAGCAGGCGGCTCGTTTTTTTTTAACGTGGTATCCCCAGTAGGCCTATTGCACGGAGAATAGTTGCAAGATCGATCTTACGTTCTCCGAAAAATTTTAAATGACTTCTTTTCACATGTTAATTGGGGAAAATTGTTTTTGACAGAAAAAGCTGAAAGCGACAGAAGGTTTGATTAGCTGAAACAGATAAAAGGTTTGATTGGCTGAAACGGACAAAAAGTTTGATTAGCTGAAATGGACAAAAAGTTTCGTGAAAAAATTGGTTTTGTTGCCCGGAAACAGAAAATAATGCGTTCAGTTAAACGAGTGTTTCTGTAAATTTCAGATATATTTCATAAATACTTACGGCAAGATTCTCCACTATCACTATACACTACCGAGATTTTCGTACTTGCGCGTTGAGCGCCGGGTTTCAAATGCCGCGTTTTCTCTCATAACTGAAAGGTATCAAATCCACGCGCAAAAGGCGCTGTGGAACTTAAAAACCATTACTCATTGAAAAAATTGACCGAAGAGCTGAAAGATTAGCACATTGAGAGTATGTAACTCTTTTATCGACTATTTGCAAAATCGACGCGTGAAAAAACGTGTCCGGTTCTCGTTATTAATTTACGCGCAAAAGGCTGCGTACAATTCTCGTGATGAATCTACGCGCAATAAGGCGCAACAGATCAAACTGTCAAAAAATTTGTATTATCTGGAACTTGTTATACACTGTTTGAAAAATCGACATGTAAAAAAACGTGTCCGATTCTAGTTATTAATTTACGCGCAAAAGGCTGCGTCCAATTCTTATAATTAATCTACGCGCAATAAGGCGCGACATATTAAACTCTCCAGAAATTTGTATTATCTGGGACTTGTCCCAAAAATTCTGTAGAAATCCAATCCACATCTGCATCTTTTGGAATTAGATACATTGCTATGTGGATTGTTGTTCTCAGATCATAAATCGAATCGAAATCGGAGGAGAGGTTGGAGGGCATGCATTATTGTGTGGCGTGACGGTCGGCGGTCCTCTTCGACGCAAAGTCTTCGAACTCAGCATCTCTCCCCATCTAGCGTACCACGGAACGCGATAGATGGTCCAGAGACGCGTTTTGCCCATTCAGACGATCACAGAGATCAATTGGATGGAAGAACGACCGGTAATGACTGAATAATTGAATTGCATAACGTTTGAAAAATGGTTGCAGTTACAAGAAATGGAAAATTCAATCTCGTTAATATTCAAATGCTTACAAATGGTCGTGAGACTCGAACACGGAGTCTGTTGGGAAAAAAATGTCTCTGACCGTTTGACGCTGTGGATTACAAAAGTTAGTAATATCACGGCACATCGCGACCTTCCTACCCTTGCCTGTTTCCCAACGGAACTACCCAACGGAAAAGAGAGATTCACGCACACACATGCATAAATCTCGCGACGGATCCCAAAACGTCCACCTACCTACCCGGTTACCTATATTCGATCTAAAGGATTCTCCATTTTTTCCAACACACAACATTCTTCATCATTCGCGCCGTGGTCACTGACTTACATTTTCATTGATTACCTGTTGGGATCAAAATGTTTTCGTATCATAGTCTGCGTACTCTGTTTACAGTATCGCGGTTGTATCCCGCCAACCCTAATATTGTATGTATTATTTTATTAAATATTGGCAGACTATCGGTACATTAACCTTTTGTTAAAGTGATTAAAAACATCCTGTATGCCAATTAGCATTTTTCTAAGCGAGCTAAGCCTGCAGTTGATCAATGCTTGTTGGATGTTACAAGATTGAAAATAATACGTAATATAAGATACAAGTTGATTACGTTACGTTATACCAGACTTTGGAATTTCATAAATTTAACAATAACGTGAATAATTGAATATGTTCAAACCTCAGGTGAACCCACCACTTAAACGGCATCATCGGTAAATTCAAACGTAGATTATTACATCAGTTACGAAACACAATTCGATCTCGCGAGTGCCGAGTAAGCGATGGTTACCTGTCGCGATGCTCATTCCACTTTTAGCAACGTGTAAAACGTCTAACATTAAGTAAACTACGGTAAATTGCATTGCGAAAAAAAAATTATTCGACTGAAAGTCAAGCACGTTGCGTTCGTGAATGAGCCTAACCATGCAGCTAAGAAATCGAAGATTAGTGTAACAATTGTTACCGCCACGCCACGTGACAGAGGAATCCCAGAGAAATACCCATAACCTAACACATGCAAACTCACCAACGTTGCCGAGAAATGGAGAAGTTACTCGGAAGTCTCTGCTTAAATCTGTAAAAAAACGAAACAAGACACTTGAATTAATTTAGCAAATCGGCTTTTCAGTTTTCAGATTAATTGCTGTCTAGTTTCATATTTATGCATCGCATGTTATGCTAGAACAAAAGTTTGGTTTTATATGTACCTCCGTGAATTATCAATCAATAATTAAAATAAGTATCGTTACCCTGACTCTGGGCTGCACCACACTTTCGCACGTAGTAGTTTTTGTAGCATCTCAGGTGTATTGGTAAAGCGATGCACTTTTCACGTAATTCAGATCTTCACTAACCTGTTATCCACAAATCCATACCGCAATAAAACTCGATTATACACTCACTTTTTGTACTGTAGCTGTCTGTTTGAACTGAATGAATAAACTTGCTAACAATGTAACTGCGTATTCGCTGAAAATGAGCCAAAAAAATAATTATATTGACACTCGACGCACAGAGACAAAAATACACATCAGTGAAGTCTGAAGTTGCATAAAACAAGGAAAACTCGGGACACGAAATTCACCTTCAACGTTCGCAGGATGTTTTTATTTCAGTAACTCGGTTTTTCTTCAGGCTACACGCGGCTCCTCGTGTAGTATTTACAGATGAGTAGGGTGAGAAATGCACTGATCGAACGTCTTGACACAATCTGAAGAACGCGGTCTGAACGTTAAACCGTCACCGAGAACACGAGAACATGCGATTTCGCTCCAATTGCTCGGAAACGACTGACGCCGCACGGCGCTCAGAAGAGAATAAAATCAGTTCTCTGAAGATCGGAAAATATTAATCCCCCCCCCCTGCCGCTGCCGCTCTTCCCATGGAGTGGGGGTAGCTGCACGCGGCGACCAAGCTGTTTTCCCCTCCCGTGGCCCCCTCACCGTGAATAGAAAGACAGAGAGGGCGGGAGAATTATTATCTCCTGTCCTTTAGAGAACACTTAGGGTACTATTTCATGAGCAGTAAAAAGCAGCAGTGGTTTAGTAACTTACTAGTTTTCACCAGCATCAGTCTGGTAATTTTACGCAGCAGTAGCCCTGCTCATGAAATGGGTCGTGGAAGAATTTAAAAATCTAAGATTTTGAATTGAAATTTGAAATTAAAAAAATGGAGAAAATCAAGAAGCTGATGGCGTATTCGGACTGCGCCCAATCGATTCCTCTCGAAAAATTACTTCGATATAGTGCATCAAAGAATTAATTTAGCTATTTTTCAAAATCGTTGAACTTTCGAATGAAAAAATCCACCGGGATCAGCCATGCTTTCTTGGGATTTTCAGAGCTTGGGAACATTTCATCTCAGAATCGTTTTGCAGGACTCTTTTACCACTAATTGGACCATCAACAATCCGAAACAGACAACAAAAAGAGCGCAGAACCAACAATAGAGGAATTACAAAGGAAATCATTTATTTTTGGGCTGTAATTCTTGATATGTTGCTTACAGCGTATTCTATAGCGCTTGTATAAGCTCTATAAATAGCTGTTCGAGATATAAGAAAATAATCTAATTTATTTTCATTATTTTACAATCGTAATTCATGTAATTCATTGAAATGAATAAAGTATTCATATTTTTTTCATTATTGTTTATTGTTCCCATTAAGAATGGCCTTGGACACACCGCAGTATTTTCAGTATGGACTGTGCGGTAATAAGTGTATGAAAAGGCAGCTCAATTATGCACGAGTGCACGATTCTGGAATAATCAAAATGAATTAATTATTTTCTTACCTCGGAAAACTGCTAGCGTTTTATTCGATTCCCTTCTCACTTCTTCATTTTGTTCGTTTGTCTACATCCTAATCCTCTAAAATAGTCCGCACTTCCAATTAACAATCAGTGTTTTCAATTCTTAAAAAACGCAACTGAGAACCACTGACTCAACCATGTAGGTTAGACTCGTGGCATTTTGCCGTTGCTTCGGTGCTCATTTTTATGAGCGCCTTTTTGCCGCCGACATCGAGCGCTGCCGTGTCAATTTGACGTCCGTGAAAATCCAGCCTTATAATGATTAGTCTGGCCTTCTCCCATACAGTAACTGTGATAAGACGTTCGAAAATAACATGATCACAGTTGTTAAGTAGCTTTATATTTTAACGTGTTTATTGTAAGCGGTAGCCTGCTCCCACGATTGTTAATCTCTCATCAGCTACACATTATTAATTACAATTCAAGACACATGACTCGAGCTGATAAACTATTTAATCGATCAAGTTTTGAAGCAAACGTCAATTCCTTTCATGATTACGTAGACCGTTAACCGAATATAATTAAAGATGCCCTGCAAAAAAGAACTGCAATCCCGTCGGACCTTTCACTACCCTTTGTCTAGACACAGCCCAATAGGTTGACTGTCCTTAGGATTCTTCTGTCAATGCACAGATGCACTGATTGACCTGAATCGTCATCACAGTTAGTTTTTCTGCATCCTTATCGATAATTCCGCATAAAATAACCTCAGGTTAAAGTAAAACAGGCCCAGATAAGTTATCGATAGTTTAGAGGCGTATACACAGGGTAGTGAGACAACCAAAAACGTTAAAGGACGTGTCTGCTCATTGAATTATTCAAGTGATTCTACCAACGAGTTTACCCTGTAAATTGTCAAAATACTGAAATGAAGACCAAGTAGGAAATATTCAAGTCGATAGTCCTTTGTCCGTTAATATTCAACGGCACACGGTGCCCAATTCGGGAATCTTTAACGTATTAAAGTAATTAAGAGCTGCAGATGCACAAGTTTGGACCAAGTTGTAGACTGGATGCACAGTGTCAACAGCATTCGTCCGACGGTTGCCAATGACTACAGGGATGGGCGAATTTTGGGCGACAGATAATCCACTCAGCGTGTAGCACGTATGGTAAACGTCTCTTGGCCTAAAAAAAAAATGAATCATGTTATAGTGATACAATTGCTAAGTATATACGCCGTAGTTTTCTCCTTACTTGTCAGGTTTGTCTAATAGCCCTCCTGATGGATGTTGACAGCAGGCTAGCAGGTACTTTTGTAGTGCTTCTTGGTCATAGAGCCACAACTTCGATTTATGTCCTTGCTCGCATAAAAGTGCGTGTATTAAGGGAAAGGCGCCACCTTGCCAGAAGGAGTAACATCCATCAACGAGCTTATTAGTTCTGCCTTGAAAACCTCCTTCAAGTCGCATCTGCCTATTCACAGTCCATCTCTGCAATGACAGTTTGGTAGTTTATTTTTATATGTTTAAACAGTGCTTCAGCATAGGATTCAGTTTTATGACAGAAGTTTTCATCACTGTCTATGATAATAAACGTACTCTTTGGTTTTCAAATACATTTATCATCATTTTCCAGACATAAAGTTTTAGATTTAATTAATTTCATTTCCTTGGTCATTATCAGTGCTCTACATTTAGAAGTGAAATAAATATACGAAATTTCATGATTTTCAATCGTACCAGTAATGACGATATATCACACAGTTTGGACTTTTCGAGTAACAGTAATGCAGCTAGAGCACAGAAAGCGTATCCTCCATGAGCTTCCATGCCTGGGCAGCCACCAAAACCACCTTCCCACGTCTGGCAACTTGCTATCCACTCTCCAGTATTCTTGAACATTTCCGGATGGTACACGTTTGTTAATCTGGCCACAGAAACAGCACAATACGCCCCTCGTATGTCAACTTCTCCCCCAACGTGCATACTGAACGCCCCCTCGTCATCTCTCAAAGAAGACAAGAACCGACAGAGCCCCTGCCTGCAAAGGTAATTTATCGAATTGAATTAATTCAATATTCTTTGAAGTACTGTTGTGGCGTTATTATAAAGTAATTGAATTTTACTCAGTGTTTACCTGTCTATTGTTTGATAAGCTTCTGGTGTCCCAATGGTGCAGAGAGCATTCACAGCTGCATAGGTTGGTGCCAGATGGGGGTGTTGCCCTGGACCTCCACCAAACCCACCTTCTGGTGATTGGCATTTTGCTAAGAATCCCGCTATATGAGAATAGTCCTCATCTTCTAATCTTTCTCCTAGTATTTGCAGAGCATGAAGTATCCAGTAACAGAGCCAAGGTCTGCTACTGTCTAGACACTGTCACAAAATAAATTGTGGTTATCTTGCTTATGGATTATACTTTATTTTGTATTTTTGAAGTATTTTTGTATTCTCGTATTTAGCGAATGGGAAAATTGGAATTGAATGTGTTGTGAATCGCTTCTTGTGTTTGTGTCTTTAAAACTTCTTGTCTTTCTGCAATAGAATTATTGATAAGTTATGAATGGAACAAATCAAGATATGAGACAAAACTTTGCTGAAGTGAAAATAGACAGAACTTTGAATTCTAGCATTCTGTGTCACGTATTTTACTTGAGATTCGTTTCCCAAAATACAATGTCTTGGTAGGCATATTCCAGCTATCGTAGTAATAAATATTGAATATGCATAATAAGTATTAACAAATCATTAGAAAGTAACTTAAAATATTCTTTTTATGTAATATAGTTTAAGGATCTTTTTATTTTCTAATAAAAAGTACTCTTTTCTGTTCTTCGCTATGAAAATTTTATATATATAAACAACTCATTACCTCATATGACTGCGAAAGATGCGTCAAGGAAGTTTTGAGGTAGAATACATGATTGTCTCTTGCGAGTAGTGGAAGTTTACCCTCAAGGTCTTGGAGGTGTTGCATGACTTGATAAATCTTAAGTACGGTAGTTTCAACCTCATCCTGAATATGGAAACAAGCGTATTAGAAGTTTGAAAAATCATTCCAATGTCAGCAATGAATAAAATTCATACCTGCATAACAGAACTGACAGTCTCAAAACCTTCCGTATCCTGTTTGTCATTAATCAATTCCTCATACCGTTTGAATACCATTCTTTCCTCAGACTCATCTTCGACGTCAATTGATTCCCAATCCCACATAACCTAAAAAAACGGTATGACAAGATTACGAACGATTTTGTCTGTTTTTTTGTCGAGATCATAGCAAAGGTTATAATCGTACGAAACGAGCAATGTGCGTCGATATATTAAATTACGATATATAGCCGTTATTCTGTCCAGTTGTAAGGAACTCTGTGTACTGTCGCATCAATATATCTTCAGTTAACGTTACTTTTATGCCTGCATACTCCCTGTGTTAGTTCACAACGGCATGTGAATGCCACAAATAGATCGTCGAAATTATACTTGAATTCTTGGGTTTTTCGATTCAGACATCCGGAGGATACGGGGAAGTTGTGTTGGGTTAGGTTAGGTTAGATCGCGTTATTAAGATTATAATTCCATTCAAAATGTTTAAAGCTGATCACGATTTTGATCATTTTGATTACACGAACACGTGACTTTTTGCATGACAAAATCGGATCGCAATTCAGGAAATAAGCACGGTACTCTATGGGAATAAGTTATGTTAGGTTAGGGTTGGTGCATTGGCTTAGGGCGTGTAGCTCACTGGTTATGTTAGGTTAGGCTAGGTATATCTGCTTGGTACACAGGATTAGGCGATGGTGACGTGATGTTTATGCACGATGAATTTCAGCTACATACTTGTCAACAGAGAAAGACAAGTAATTTCGTGAATACATTTGACGCATTCAGTTTGAGTTAAGCCAGATTTGTATTCATGTTTATTTAATAGATAAAGAGGCATTATCGTCGGCCAAGTTCGCGCTGACGACCTTTCATTCTCTTATCACAGTCATACAAGCTAGCCGATTTTTCGAATGCTTTGTGGCTATTCAAAAGTCTCGTCAGTTATCAAACACTAGGTACATGTGTCTATAAAAATAGCAGTAAAGCGGTTGTACGTACCTGGTAAATATATTTTATTGCAGTAAACCCTCAAGGTGTTGCTGTAAGTATTAAGAGAATCGAATTTTCGCTACATAATTACTAAAAAGCAGTGGTTTAAATTGAAAACAAAATAATAATGAGAAAAATTTAATGACTCAATATTATCATTTTTCGATGAATTTACGTAAAGTAAATAATCATGCAATCTCTAGTATGCGTAAAATCGCGTCTTAACTCGTTCGATTAGCGTTATAATTTGCACGAGTCGTCGAATTTGTGTAGGTATGTCGATGAAAGTTTTTTTTCTCCATTTCACCGTATGTTTTTGCATCAGGAAATTATTTCCTTCACAAACAATACAATATGAGAAAGATAATGGATTTTGCATCTTTAAAACGGATTAAATTCAAAATACTGCAATGTGGGTAATTATCAGTTGGTCAAGAAATACTGCGCAGCATTGTCTTAACTGATGTGTACCACTGAATTATTCTCATTTTACTTTGGTGCAGGACTACAAGAACCAAAATGTTGAATCTCAGTTGGAGGAAGATAGTGAGACACTTCAGTAACTATGTTAGAATAGTTGAAGTGGGGCCACGCGATGGATTGCAAAATGAGTCAGTTATTGTACCAACTTCGACGAAAATCAGTTTTATAAACAAACTCTCTGAAACTGGTCTGAAGACTATAGAAGCAACGAGTTTTGTTTCTCCCCAATGGCTTCCACAGATGGGAGACAACAAGGAAGTCTTTGAGGGTATTAACATTAAGCCCGGCATTAGCTACCCTGTCCTAGTTCCAAACCTCCAGGGATTGCACCAGGCTTTGGATGTCGGTGTGCAGGAAGTTGCCATCTTTGGTGCAGCCTCGGAAGCATTCAGCAGAAAGAACATAAACTGTTCGATTGCAAAGAGCATTGAAAGGTTTTCTCTAATCACAGAACAGGCTGCACAGCGCAATATCAGAGTCAGAGCCTACATATCTTGCATCGTCGGATGTCCATATGAAGGCGACGTTAAGCCCTCGGTTGTAGCAAGCTTGGCTGCATCCATGCTTGAACTTGGATGCTATGAGGTATCATTGGGTGATACCATTGGCGTTGGAACGCCCAAAAAGATAAGAGCAGTTCTTAACGAGTTAAAAACTTTATCTCCATCTGGAACCTTCTCGGAGTTTGCACTTCATTGTCACGATACTTTCGGACAGGCACTAACAAACATTTATTCAAGCCTGGATTTTGGCATCAGGACCTTTGATTCATCTGTTGCTGGTCTCGGAGGCTGTCCGTATGCCGCTGGAGCTTCTGGGAATGTTGCGACGGAAGATTTACTGTACTTTCTCAATGGGCAAGGTCTTGAGTCTGGTGTCGATTTGAAAAAAGTTATTGACGTCGGAGATTACATCAGCACACAAATTGGCAGAGAGAACAAATCCAAAGTTGGCACTGCAATACTTAGAAAAGAGAAGCACACCAGAGTGAAAAACTGATTTAGAGAAAATCTGTGAAAATCATTGTAATATGCAAAACATTTTTTTTTGGTTTCAATACAATTTTCAACATACGTTAGCTATCAATTTGTTTCAAAGTAACTCACCTGCTCTAGAGCATTAAGAATTTTCTGAAAATTCAAGATTAAGTCATGTCCACTTTTAAAAAATATGTCATTTTTATTTTCAGTTTTTTTTTCCTACGCATTTCATACTCCATCAGTAGGGCATTGAATTTCCCCTAGATCTTTAATTAATTATTACCTTATAGCTAGTTTAAATTAAATTCATTCAGAAAATGGCTATGGTATATATTACACCTTTACTTTAACAGTAAAACAAATAATTGCTCTGTTTAATGAGGAAATTATAACCGACATATTGATTAGTAGAAACTCAAAATAAACGGTTGATTATGGTTATTATAAAAGTGAGGATGTATCAAATTTGTAAATACATAACTTTCGTTATTGAAACTAAGCATGATAGACAAATTTATGGAATGAAAGCGAAGGTCTTAAAAATTATTTTTGTTTTTATTAATGAGTATGACTTCTTTGATGTGAATTCAGAACTAGGAGATGGCAAGTTTTACTTAATGTTATCTACCAATTATGCAATAATATCTGTCCCGCTTTGCAAGACTTCGGAACATTGAAATTATTTCCAGTACATACTTCACTCAAGAGTATACTATAATGCGTAACAAAGTGGCAAACTCGGTGTTTTCAGGCCGAGCGTAAGTTTGTAATCTGAGTCGTTGATCAGCACGCAGGCGAGCCCAATAAGAATATAACGAATACGAGAGCCGAAGGAGATCATTGCCTCTTTGTTGTATACTATTCTTTTCACATGTAACAAGACTATGTTACGTGGATTTTCACGAAGCACGAAATTGAGGTTGAGGTCATGTAATGTCAGATTGGTTGGGACTGCGCATACGCGGAGTACAGAAAAAATCACGTTTTACTCCCAGGGTTTAAAATGGTCTTTTTTCTCACACCTGCTCTGAAAAGTGCTCTTTTCGTACTTGTACGGCAGGCGTAAAGTAACTTTTTCTCCTCTACTTTATGTTTCTCGCTTAGGATGGTAAAGAAGTATTTGTGAATCCTTCCCTATATTATTCTCCTCTTCCTCACAAGTGTTACGAAAAATATTGGATGTATCCCAGGCGGATAGACGATTCCCCATTCGTACAGATTTTAAAACCCTGGTCTCGGCTTGTGCTACAAATTCCGTACTCGCGGGTGGAAATGATCTATTTTGTATCCTGGATACACGATGCATAATGAATTGTCTTCTGCGTGTGCGCAATCGTAACTTACTCCCACCATCGCTAAAACAGTTCCTTTACATACCGGACACAAGCGTGAAACACGCGTAAAATATGCTTGCGTTATATAAAATACAATAACAATAATTGAAAAACATCGAAGAAACCAAAATTTCGAAACCCCCACTACACAAAAAACCCGATTTATGGCACGATCAATTTTTTTTTGTACATTTTATACTCATCTATAGATTTTTCGATGCAGTTTATATACATGTATATGTATATTAATACGTTAAAGATGATTAAGGGTTACTAAAAATGACTTAATCCTTACAATACTTTATTGCTACGAAAAGCTGGAAAACTCTTGTAGAATGGCCTGAGTATCCAATGTGCTTAAGTCTATGGATCCTCTTGTATCGATCACAACTCCTCTTACCTGTAATAAATTCAAAATGGATCAGAACAGACACAAAGTATATGTTACAGTTTGCAACAAACGATCATCGGCACGGAACTGCCTTACCATATTTGTGAAGAAAGCAGTATGTTTCGGTTTTTCAGAGTATCTTTCATACTGATCTAAACTATCTTGTAGTTTTAACGTAAGACTGTCATAATTCTGAATAACAACAGCTAAAATCTGTTCTTCGGTTGGTGTTGAGAGACTTTGACTTGCTAACCAAGTATCAATCTTCGGAGTAAAGTGATTTATAATATCCCGCACGTTGACTAAGCAGTTTGTCAACTTCAGAGCATGTTCTTTGAACTCGCAAATCTCACTCGTCGAATATCTAAGGGCTGGGTGTAAAATACAAGTGGATCATTAATCAATCCTGTGAAACATTACAAGGATGTTTATAAAATTAAACACTAGTTCATCATTTACCCATAGCATTCAGATTCGTGAAAACGGCCCGCATTCTTATTATTTCGTAAAATAATTCGTCGTAACTGCTTGGCGATGATAGAAAGGTATCTCCATATGTAATGAAGAGATTCAAAATGTTGACGATCTTGAAATGAGAAAATTATTTTGTCAAACTGGAATGACTTGATTGCACAGCACGTAGTTCACTCTACGGAGTTTACCTGGATGGCCAGATGAAATATGTTCATTTTCTTAGCTAATTGACTTTCGGCGGTAGTGAGATATTTCAACAGATGAATCAACGCAGCCCATAGCTCTCTCCATTGATAACCAAGTCTTACGCGGCACCTTTTCTGATAGCAAAGCAATCTTTGCAATACTCCGATACACTGAAGATACAATTCGATTGGAAAATTCTTCATCATGTGTGTCATTATAAATTCAACCAACAAGTCTGAGAATATTGTAAATCGATATCAGTATTTAAAGTGATTATTGAACTCTCAGTGCTAGCAAAAAAAAAGTCTTTACCTAGTAGTGTGGCAGCTAAAGGTTGAATTAGAGCCACCTTTTCCTGGAGTTTTCTATGTCTCATGGGTAATCTGTGTAGTTGAGCTTTGAAGGCCAAGTTAGCATCGTGTATCAAGCTGTTGGCATATTGATCTTCAGCAATGCAACTCAGAATGAGAAAGCAGAGCTTCACGTTTGCAGTTATAGCATCAGTTTTGTTCCCCTGAGTTTTAACGCCTTGCGTAACGATGGAACTGCAATCAAATTCATGAATTAAATGAAGTGTCTTCATATCAGCAAAGATTTGAAGATAATAACATTCTTACCAGTATTCAAAAAACGTTGCCAAGAGATTTACTGGCTGTGCCATTATATCTTGAGGTTGCGCTCCGGGTGCAACTGCATTTGGACCTAAAGTATTATTTGGTGAAGGTGGTGCACTTGTGTCGCTCTGTATATGTGCCAATGTAGTAACAAAATATCTGTTCAAATGTGTCGCTTCATAAAGTGCCAAGAGTAGTGCGTTATTAGCACGAATTTGTTGAGTCTTTGCCTCTTCCTCACCTACAAACATGCTGCCAACCATATTCGTCAATGACGACAACCAAGAAGCTTGAATGTCTGAGGAAATTTATTCAGTTATTAGATGATGTCCAGATAAGTTCTATTTTGTTTTGTTTAGTGGAGATTCACCTGCTCTCTGTTGGTCGAATTGTCGACAAAAATCAGTCAATGATGTTGATATCACTTGACCATAGCCATTCAATGCTACCTCGTCATCTAGAATTGAAAGTTTAACTATATAGGGATTGGCACTTTCGTGTTTCCTGTAGTTCACTAGAAGTGTCAAGAGTAGCACTGCGTCGTGACCATGCTGACTCCTTGTTTTCGTATCTCTTAATAGCTGCGAAATAATGATATTGGTTACAGAAATTTTACAAAATTAGCTTTAGCTAGATCTATAAATAAATAAAAATAGAATCAACCTGCACTAGTGATTCAAATACACTGTTCAACATCACGTATTCAAGCAAAGTGTTCTGGCTAACATTATCCGTGCCGGTAACTATTATCAGTAACAGTTTAAGGCATAAGGCCTTCAAGCTATCTGGGTATTCGCCTGAAATGAAGAAAATTTTTGTTAATACTTGAAGATTAACGAATGATTGAAAAAGTACCCTGATGCAAGGGAGTATACAGAACAGACAGCTGAAAAAGTGGATATTTATGTCTCGATAACCAATTATTGAATTCTAATGGGATTTGTTTTATTATAAACTATGTACATCAAGTTTTAACTTGCATATTTTATTTTATTTGAATCAATTAATAGAAAACATTGTTATTGACAATAACGTAAACCATTTCGCTCAGTCACATCTTTTGTTGTATTCACGCTATCTGAAACACAGCTGGACTGACTTATACCAAATTCGGTGACAGTATTCTTGGATAGTTTGTCTCTCAGTCACAATCTCACGATTTTCCAAAACACAGGACTTTTTTGATTATTAAATAAAAATGTCTTAAATTTTAGAAGAAAAATTTAATTTCAGTATCAAAAAGTTGCTATTTTGACGAAGAAAAAAAAAAATTCGAATCGTGGCAAACAGCATAACGTATCCAAGAATACTGTCTCCGAAATTAAAGAAATACAGTTGAGCTGTTTTATCGATATCGCAAGCACCGCAAAGCATGTCACCAAGCGAAATGGATGATGCTACTGTCAATAAAAATGCTTCCTACCAATTGATTCTAATGAAAAAGATATGTAAATAAAGTTCAATTGGATCTACATTCGTTTGAAACAAATAAGCCACAGTCAAATTGCAAAACTAGTTGTCAAGATATGAATTCCCAAAATTCACTCACTTTTTTAGTAGTATACTCGTATATACTCCCTTAAATTAAGTAAAATGCCTCACCAGTGATGAAGTTATTGCAGTGCCGCATCAGTGTTGTCATTCTCTGTTCAGCGGAGTTAAAACCGACCAAATTATCAATTAAATTAAATCCACAGTCACCTTGGTCAGCTTTTTTATACATTGCTTGAATTACAGCAGACAATGTTTGCAGTGCATACACCACCCTGATGTGGTGTTCGTGTGCCAAAGTATCAACGCAGTGGCATACCAGAGCATTAAGATTTTCTCTCACTGTACTAAGCTGGTCTACAGCTAAACGTAATATTTCAGCCTCAATTTGTGCTACCTGTGAAAAAGGAACTGGTCAAGAAATTGTATAAGGTGAGTTATTTTTTAATGGGAGTTTTGAGCAGTAGCCATTGCATTCAGTTAATACTTCAATTGTTACAATATCATAACTCATTTGACAGAACAGAATAAATTATAACCACCCATCAATGCTGTAAAATTTGTGTTTAATATTTGCTATTGTGTTACTTATAACTTGTTTCAAGTGAAAAATGAGCTTAAACTTATTTTTTTCGACATTTATGTAATAAGGTTTGACGAGATTTCATTCGCCCTGAAATTGTTATTTCATGATGTTATGACAGTTTTCATGCAACCAATAACATGGTTATTGGAAAATTATTTTCGAAAGTGGTACAGGTAAGCGGGCGAAGTGGGTTTATCCTGCCCAAAGACAAAATGGAATTTTTTTTAATTACGATAAAAGTAATGGGCAAATTTGACTTTTGGTTTCATAGGCAATTCCTTCCTGGGAAATGACAAAGTACTATGGGCGAGTATGCGTTTTTCAATTACGATGCATAAAGTACAGGATCCAAACCAGCGAAGCTTGGTTCAATTTTAGATGCAAGTTTATGCCTAGCAGTATAAAGGCAGACGAATCTAAGCCAAAGGGAACAGAGCCGTGCGATTCACAAAACAATGAAAAAGAAGCAACAGTGGTAGAATCTAAGCGCAAAATGTGGCTGTCAAAAAAATTAAGTGAAACTGACGGTCCCACAAGGCTAGAGGAAAAAAAGACATGGTTCCCATTCGGACGTGGATCGAAAGACAAAAAGGTTGTCCTATTAAAGATATCAAAATTTATTTTTGGTAGCTAATAGCTGGCGAAATATGGAAAATTTATCCTTTCTTTATTTTATAGTGCTAAATGAATGAAAGAAGCTTTGTATATGATGGGGAGCAAGCTTTTCACTTTGGGAAAGATGAAAAAAAATACTGGGATTTAGCAGGCGTAATTTTGTACATAGATCATATTTTTATGGAATGGAGCCCTTCTGTTCAAATGATTTTACTACGATCCGAATGAAGAATTGACCATGACCATAACTACAATAAATACTATTTTGGAGCAAAAATTATACATAATGGAGCAAATTTGAAATTTTTTTTGCTGAAATCATCACTTCGTTAGAACAAATTTACTTTTTCTATTTCAGATCACGTTTTATTGCAGGTAATATTTATTTTCGCAATACCCTAATTGTTCCACATTGTTTTGACCAAACCTATTAACTGCACATTGTACCGAAAAATACTGTACACGGAATAAACTCCATTTTAAACCCCATTCATCGTTACAACCATAATTTTTGCAATCGTTATTCTGTGAACAGTACTTTACAAAAATACAAAAATCCTGTTGTGAGTTATGACACAGTTCGGATTTATTCATTCATCATTTAAACCATAATTTTTTGAATCGTCATACTGTGAACGGCATTGTAAAAAAACACAAAAATATATTTGACATGACATCATTCAAATTTAGCACAAAGTCGAAAAATCCTGAATCTGAAAAACAAGTAACTCCTCCTTCTAGTAACCAGGTTAATAGGGCATTAGAGAAAAAAAGATACCGTGTCTTGTGAGCCTTTATACAAATGACAATGATTAAGAAACGTTCAAGTGGCGACAGACCTTTGGTTTGAGGAGAAAGAGTTCATCCCAAAAATGAGGATTGGCAAGTGTGGGTTCATCCCCCTTGAAGAAGCTCTCGTATATAAGTAATATTTTTTCCCTATACTGTCGCTTGGATCCAGAGCCGCTTCTCTTTCGCATCGCCATCGTCATCTTGTCTCGAGCTTTATCCTTGAGCCACCATTTAGCGGCCTATGTAAGTACCTGTAAACAGATTTTATATTATCACATTACCAGATTTGAAGGTAAAAAGCGCCTCAACTCCAATACGCAGTACTCACTGATAGTCGGCAAGGCCTAACCTCGAAGTGTCAGAAATCGTGACGAAACGGGCAGCAAGCCGAGCTAAGGGAAATTACCACGTTGTTGGATCAGTCGGTTTCCGATCAGCTAATCTAATAAATTCCTGTAATGACCTGTGATCAAATTAAACGTGTAATCGAGAGGGGAGAGCGGAAATTGTGCGATGCAGATGCTTGTTTACAGGCGGTACTGCGCGTAAGCAGTGAACATAAGGTGTGTTCCTTCGGCGGACGCATTTTCGTCCCGTTCTGCGCCGACCATATGGGAGTCATTTTCTAACTGATTTCGAATGTAATTGGTTAAAAAGCCAAGATAGCCTTCATATGGTTGATTCTTAGACATCGCTACTTAGACATGGTTGCGCAAGAACACACCCTACATTTTTCACTTACGGTCGCACCTGCTCGAGGTCACGTATCTGTTCACTGCTTCTTGTCATACGATGCAACAATACAAGTTGCAACTGGGTAAAAATAACCTTGGTCATCAGCCGCGCCGTATTCGTCATTTTATCATTAAACTTGTCATTGGACTTTTTCTTCCCCGTTTGAAAAACTAATGACATTGACACTGACAGCGATTGCATGCACTACAAACGGACGATAAATGCCGGGCATTGCTAGGTGGCGCGATAACCTCCCTACCGAACTATGTCGAAATCGAGAACTTGTAAGAATTTGTTTATTGGTTCGTATTACGCACGCAAATACAAGCGTGTAATCCGTAGTGCTAAACTCCGGAACACGTTATTCCGTTATTGTCGCCAAAAGTTAAATGAGAAAGTTGTCGATTCTCATCAGCGATTACCGCAAACCGCGATTTCTCTCTCTCCTCTCTCCCTCTGACCGTTTATTTATCCTTTGAAAATCGAACGTGCACACCTTGTCTTCAAGGGAATTTCAAAAACGGATTATTAAGAGATTGTTGAATTCATTGCCAACAGGAAATCATGCTACATTTACGGATACTTTGCCGTGCTAACAACAGGTAATTCATTATTTCCGCGGCTGATCTACTTACCATTCCTTGTTAGCAAAAATCCCGTGGGATAGTTGAACTTATTTTTAAACAAAATCACAGTAGAATTATACCTAAATTACCGTTTCTATGAGTGTTTTTGTTCTTTGTCGGTATTTCGTTACTTGTGATTACGTTTTTTAACCGGGGTTATCATTGTATTTGTGTTACGTCACATTTCTCGACTATCGTACTTTAATGATAAAACCCGTATCATCTGCTAATTGCTAAGCAATCAATTTTTCAACACAATCTACACTATTTTCCATGGTTGTAGAACATCATGTTATTTTCTACGAGAATATCGCTAAACAGACTTCTAATAGTTCTATAGTTTTATCATATTGCTGACAATTTTGGCAATCAACCAATTAAATTGAGTATTAGTAATGTTTTGTAAGTATCACGATTCGAGCTTGATTTTGATTAGACTTACAACCGTATATCCAAAAATCTCAATATCTGTTAAAAACCAAATATTTTGCAATGTACACCGAAAGTCTTAGAAAAAGACTAACAGGGAAATCTCTATTCCATAAACTCCTATCAATGCTCTCCAACCTTATTCAACTTACCAGTCTTTGCTTATTGCTATTTTCGTTTCATCTTCCTTTAGATCAACTGCACTATTGGTAAAACCAGTGGGAAGCGGTTCCTTATGCATTCTGAAGAATAAGTATCTATTGCACAAACGACGTTACAATTCGTCACATGAAAACTTTTCAAAAGATGAACATAAGAAGTACATCGGATGCATTGGCGTGGTATCGATACTCGGATTTTATTATTACTATACATCGAACAAGCGGAGAGCTTTTGCTCGGGAACATAAAATTGAGTCACACTCTGGACAAAGGTCTAGCCCCGGAGAATTTGACTCGAGGTATAAGTCATATACCTTGTCAGAGGTGGCTAAACACGACAATAAGAATGTTGGCATTTGGGTGACCTACAAGCAAGGCGTCTATGACATAACAGATTTTATTGAGAAGCACCCTGGTGGTGCTGGAAAGATAATTATGGCTGCTGGCGGCTCTATTGAGCCGTTTTGGATGATCTTTTCAAATCACAACAAGCGCGATATCTACGATCTGTTGGAATCAATGCGAATTGGAAATATTTCCAAGGAAGAAGCGTCAACTGCCGTTGAAGGGATGGAGGATCCTTACGCGAACGATCCGCAGAGGCACAAGATTTTAATAATAAATAACCCGAAACCATTCAATGCAGAAACACCTGCACCGTTGTTAATTGAGAGTTTTCACACACCCTCGTTAGTTGCTTTCATTTCATATTAATCATACCCAAATTTCACTGTTACAAACAGCCAATAATTGGATAAATTTGAATTGTGTTGTCAGGGATCTTTTCTATGTTAGAAATCACCTTCCAGTTCCTGATGTAGATCCTCAAACTTATGAACTTGAAATAGCGATAGAAGAGGATACCATGAAAGTACTAAGGCTAGATGACATTAAGAAATATCCAAAGCACACTGTGAGCAGCACGATAATGTGCGCTGGTAACAGACGATCGGAGATGGCAAAGGTACCTATCGGCTTGAGTGGAAATTAAATATTCGTACGTAAGTCTAAAAAACTATTATCTCTTGCGCGACAGGTAAAGGCAGTAAAAGGACTGAGTTGGAGTGTCGGAGCTGTTGGGAATGCAACGTGGTCAGGAGCTAAATTGTGCGATATCTTAAACGAACTGAACGTCAAAGAGGAAGACTATGAGCACATACAAGTACAAATATTAATCTATACCATTATGTGAAATATTTTTTGAACAGTTTTTAGTGCGTAGCTTCAGTTTTCTTTTCATCTACAGTTTGAAGGACTTGACTTGGATCCTTCAAGCACACCTTATGGTTCTAGTATACCAATAAGCAAAGCAATAGACCCTAAAGGGGACGTTATATTGGCTTACGAAATGAACGGAAAGCCTCTGCCCAGAGATCATGGATTTCCTATAAGAGTTGTTGTTCCTGGAGTGGTAGGAGCGAGGAATGTAAAATGGCTAGGTGAGAAGCAGCGAATAAAAAGTTAAACAAGCGATTGGCATGTGTTGGCGCATCAGTTTGTAAGCACAATGCATGTTTTCACAGGTCGAATCATTATCTCAAAGCACGAAAGTCAATCACAATGGCAGCAGGGTGACTACAAGGGGTTTTCACCAAGCACTGATTGGGACACTGTTGATTTCTCGAAATCACCCGCGATACAGGAATTGCCAGTAATTTCTGCAATTTGTACTCCACAATCTGGAGATCAAGTTGTAGTTCAAAATGGAAAAATCAAAGTCGCAGGTGAGGCAAACGACAATCAGTCGTAACTGAACTGGATTAATATCTATTGTTTCACAGGATATGCATGGTCAGGTGGCGGCCAAAAAATAGTTAGAGTCGATGTGACCATCGATGGCGGTGACACCTGGCATACAGCTGAGTTTTTTGGCCAAGATTTATCCAAACCTGGACGTCACTGGAGTTGGACGTTGTGGCAAGTTGAAATCCCGGTCAAAGAAGGGGATAAGAATGTTGAAATTTGGGCTAAGGCTGTAGATTCGATGTACAATGTTCAGCCGGAATCATTTAAGAACATCTGGAATCTTAGAGGTGTACTGAATAACGCTTATCACAGAGTTAAAATTGATTTGAAATAAAAAAAAACAAGTCAGATGATTAAGAAGTACCTAATTAAAATCAATGTCCTTGTTCGGCATGGTACATGAAAACATTACGGAATTTTATTACCTACATAGCCTATATCACACTTCTTACTATTATTGCACTAATTTGATTTATAACGCACTTCGTTCATCTCGTACCGAGTGGTTTGGTCGTCGTTTGTAGTACGCAAGTAATCTATGACTCCCTCGAAACTTAAATCCAGCCGTTTATCTTCGTAAAGATCATGTATTTCAAACATTGGCCTGGGCTCAGTGGATCTTTTTCCGACCACTACGATATATGGATACCCAGTTCTCCTAGCATCGATCATGCGTTTACCAATTGTGAAATGGGTTCTGTCATCGAGAATCACATCTATACCAGATTGCTCAATAACTTGATAAATATCGTCCGCATAACGAGATGCTGAGGCTTCTTTACTTCCATTCTAAATAAAGATTCAGAGATGAGAATTTGCATAGAGATGTGGGCCATATGTGATCAAATTCACCTTTGGGGGCATCACGCAAACGTTGTAGGGTACCAAAGGGCGGGGCCATCTCAGTTCTTCGTCACTTGATAAAATTTCAAGAGCTGCTCCAAGAATTCGAGTTAGACCCAATCCAAAACACCCCATTACCAATGGTACTGGTTTTCCATTGGCTGTATACGTGGCCTTTAGAGGTTCAGAATATTTGGTTCCCAGGAGAAAGGTGTGTCCTACCTGAAATTAAAACGGACGTACTTCAGAATGTCAAGCGAATCATAAAATATAGTTGAACGTGATGACAGTGAATCTGCATCTTATTACAGGGGTAGATGTGAGTAGAGAGCTGAAAAATTGGGTGAATTTTTGGAATTATCTCGACAACGAATTATTAAATTGTTTAACAAAAAATTATTAAGTTGAGTTTTCACTAGATCTTGATGTTTCAAGATCAGCCCACATCTGCTTGTTTAAGAATCAATTTACAGAAAGCATTGATATTAACAGTAACATCAATCATTTCGACAGTGAAATGTTTTGCAATGCTTACGATAACTAAAAAAATACCTGGTTCGATTAAAAATGTAAATTTCGAACCAGAAATCGATTTTCAATTTCAAACGGTCACTATTTTGTGTATAAGAAAAAAAAAGACCATAAATCATGGCAAAAAGAAACAACTATCCAAGACTACTGTCTCCAAAGAAGTAAATTAGTTGAGCTATTTTGAAATATTGGGGACACCTCGAAATATGTCACCCAACAAAATGGTTGACTTTATTATCAATAACAATGCTACCCAGCAATTAATTTTAATTTAAAAAAATATCTAAACGAACCTCGATCTACTAAATAAACACAAACCCCAATCAAATGAAATAATCGGTTACAGAACAAGGAATTTTCAAAATTCGCTGACCTTTTCAGCCCTCTACTCGTATACACCTCCCCCAAAAACTACCTCGACACTCGTGTTATGGCATAATTCTCGTTGGCACTGCGGGCAACTAGATTTGTTGTGAATCTCAGTAGTGGCAAAGTAGTTGCAACTAGTACAACTAACAACAACAGTCTCTCCGATATTTGATACATAGTGATATTCATTAGAAAATGAACCACCAATGATGCCGGTGTCAGCAGCGGCTGAAAACATATTCAGAAAAATGAACTCCAATTTGCTTGCCTTTGAAGAAAAACCTTTGGGTTAGAAGAAAACAGCAGTTTTTAATGAAACCTTTTACAAACTCGACGCCTATTTTTTGGAAGAGATTGTCATAAGCTTTGCACACCAGGTCATAAGTCTCCTTTGCTTTATCTAAGTCAGCGTCAAATGTGTACAGGTCCTTCATAATGAATTCTCGTCCTCGTAAGACACCCAATCTAGGCTTCATTTCGTCTCGCCATTTGCTTGAGATCTGATACAGTTTGATTGGTAACATCTTCTTTGACAATGGACTAACGGAGGCGATTAGGCTGGTGACGGCTTCCTCGTGGGTCTGGGAATGAGGAAATGCGACATAAGTTGTAATAAATTCAATATTCATTCTGGACTGAATTGGCTAACAGAAACTGAATAGCTTTGCTGTAAAAGGATGTGGAAAAATATATTAAAGCAGATTCTGATACTGAAAACTTCTTTAGCAGAACTGTAATCTCCAAATGAGACTGACAACAATTTTTATCAAATCGATCTGATTTAGAAGCTTTCATTTTGACTTCCTACATGTTTTTTTAGTATATCAATACAGTCCGGGCTATGGCCTGCAGGATTTTACAGCAACATCCAAATACGTTTGCTTTTTATATCTAGTAAAAATCAAGTGATCGATAAAAATTTAGCGTACAGGACTTAATATATACTGTCTTTGATGTCGATCGTGTAGCATGAATAGCTCATTTTCAGCAACTTCTAATCGACCAGTTGCCTTCCACAGCGTGCTCGGTATAAGGTGAGGCAGAAGTACTTTCTGAGCATCTATATTTGCCATTTCATCATCAACGAGAGTATTGAGCTTCTCCAAGGCTCGCAAACCCAGAGGCAACAAGTTGTACATCCCGTTGCTTGACTGGCGAATTATCCCCATGTCTACCATAAGCTGGATAAAAATAAGAATAAACATTAGCAAGAGGAAGAAAGCATGCCGACACATTTGGCATTCATCAATGAATTTGGGAATTGTACCTTATAACTTTTGGAGGATACTTCATCTCTGGGTTTACTGTCTTTCGGTACGATATTCAGAGGTTGAAATAACTTCGAAATTCTGTTCGCCCGTGGTAATAGTTTCTTCGACATTTCTCAAATCAGTTTCTTGAATCTTATTCAAGGAACCCGAAATGCAATGTTATCAATATCCACGCGTGCAGGTCTCTTTCCAAACGTGTGTTTATGTAGCTTATCGTAAATCGCACGCACGCCGTCTGCTGGCTGTCAGCGTTGCGTCTTCTGCTAGTTTCTGCTACGATGCGAGTTAACCTTGAAGTGATACGTACGACACGGGACACTTATCTTCGTTTGAGAAAAAAATAATGAGTGCGCGTTGATAGAGATGTTCGACGACTTAGCTGGCAATATTCAAATTTATTACGCCAATTTGACCTGGTTCTACACTTTCAGCATGATCATCTCGTGTCTGGCTGTTGGCATAAATTTCTGGGGGCGTTCTTTTTTCGATATAAAGCAGGTATGTTTCACAAAATACGACTGTCAACGTCGCGTGACTAAACTTCTGGGAGATCGTTATCGGTGATTAATTATTACAGAAGGCAGTAGAAAATAGTGAGCATGATGCGAAGATGGGATCTGAGGCAGAGCGCTGCAGTTTGCAAACTCAGTACAAACTGGCGAAACAGAAATTGGCTGAGAAACACCTCACGCCGGAGCAACGTTCGATAGAGAAAGAGTATTTGAGTCGATTTTCCTCATGGAAAATACTGATCTTCACATTTTAGTGTTTATACTTTATATTTTTCAGAGCGGAGGCACAGCAGTTAGCAGCCATCCTAAAGCTGCTCCAAGAACAAAGCGATACCTTTCAAGTATCTTCAATGGAACAGCTTGAAGATCAGCTCAGGCTGTACAGAAATTAGCGAGTTGAAGAAATTTTATTCGCATCACCAATTGAGAAGCATAGACAAAAAATTTGACGTTTCGATTATGTAAATTCTGTAACGTCTATGCGTGTGTTTGTATATAGATAAGGCAAAAAAATGTTGATTTTCAAATTTCCTACAATATTTATCGAGACGTTTTTAAAATGTGTTGTACAAATTCTATGAGTAAGATCGTAGATTTTTCAAGAGGCTTTTTTACGATGTGCAATATTTCAAGATATAAATTATAATTCATATGACGCGTGTATTGTACAATATTATTATTCAATCTGGGATATATTAAAATTAGTCAAATACGTGGTTGTGATTAAATATTAGGGTTTAGTTATTGTGTCTATACATTGTACTGATTAAAAACAATTGTAAATAAATGTGACAATTATACAATCTGGCACTATTGATTTCTGTAGCACAGACTCTGGTTTCGCAGGTGCCTCTACAGAGCCCCAATATTTATTAATATATTTATAAATATATTTATATATATATTTATATATACACGACATGTTACGTATGAATTACGGTGTGTCAAAAAGAAATTGTTTTTTTTTCCTCAGAAACAGGTACAAAAGATTCATTTAGGTACAAAAATACGCTTGTTGAAAGTTAAGCTACTTTTCTATTTTTCATAAGAATAACATGCGAATAATGGTTTTTGCTCCTGGTGATTTTTATAACTAACTAAAGATGCGTACAGAAAATTCACAGCCATATTTTTGTAGGGAACTGAATTATCTGCCAAAAAGGTCCCTTGTCATTTTGTGATGAATATACTCTCTCAAAAGTTATTTGAGATCAAAAATTATTTAGGGACCTGTTACTTCTGTACGATGCATCGTTAGCTAATTGTGAAAATCAGAAGAGCAAAACCAATTTTTCTCATGTTATTCTTATCAAAAATAGAAAAGTGCTATGCGCAACATCTTAATGTTAAATCTTAACAGGCGCATTTATATACCTAAACAAAACTTTAGAACCTGTTTCCAAGAAAAAAATGATTTATATTTACACACCCTGGTATGCATACATACATAGGTATAATTATACAAATACTAAAAGGTAGCTACTTGAAAAGTTGACGATGACTCCGGTTTTCCTTTGGAGTAGTGTAAAATTAATTTCCTCAATCGTTCTCTTTTGTGCTATATATTATCTTAGACCTTTCGATGATCTAACTCTTTATTCAATAATATACATCGATTACACACAAACGTAAATTTGTATCATAGGTTTTGAATTTTGTCTGTATTATTCATGAAATCGCCAGAGCGATTATTAATATTATGGGTGGGTTTTTGATTTGTGTTTCCATTTTCCATTCTTATCATTCAATTGGGTATATTTTGAAGTTTAAGAAATACCAGCAACGAATTGAAATTGGGCAATTTTAATTAGAGCTATAGATCATTGAGAACAGCCGATGCAAATTTTTTTTCAGAATGTTTTTCCTAGATTTTTGCCGTTGCTATTAGTTGAAAACTGAGGAAATCGCACTCAAAGTGCACCGCATGCAGTCAGTTTCAAACCGGTCCAAAATGTCCAAAATCATTCAGCCATTGAATCTAACCTGACCTGGAATTACAAATATATCTGACATTCAAACTTGACTTTGCATCTCTTCTGGGACTTGACGCGTTAATCACGGTTTGACGTTTAAAGTTGCGGCGTGTAAAAATTGGAAACAAAAAATGTCGATGTAAAATAATCACTGCGATTATTTCCGGTATAAGATTTGAACTTGACAATGTTTACTCATGCCATATGAAAAATACAAAATATCTTGTTTCAAGCTACCGAGGTGGTTTGAGGTTATGGTGCCTACTAGGAAAAAGGTTTCGGTGCCGGTGGTGAAAGAAATTTTTTAAGGAATGGGATAATTTCAGAAATTTCAAATAATCCGCTTGCGGCGTTAAGAGAAAAAAAAAATACAACGAAAAATTAAACAGAAGAACAAAGAATGACGTCCGCAGAGCACTTCATAAGCCTGATAACTGTTGCTAGTGCAAAAAAACTTGCTGCAGCTTTAGTTCTCTGTTTTATCGTATATCATGGTGTGATGCATCTTATTTACGGTAAAGAATATTTGTGAGAATAAAATCTCATTACTTCTTTCTTTATTCTGCACAATTTTTCCTTGAATTTTAAGGGAGTGACTCATGCAGATGGCTTTTGACTGAGGGAAGGTATAAAGGTGACAAGGAATGGCAACCCTATGGATGCATGATGCATCATTATACCCAAACGTAACTATTTTAAATAGTTCCAATCAATAGTTATTTACTGGAAAGCAATCTTTGTTTTGTGAACCATCGAAAACAAAACTGTGAGATTCTCTTGTCTTCTAGCTGTAGAATTCAATTTTGTTATGAAGAAGCTTTAATTGGCATGGATTTTTTTTTTTTGTAAATGGAGTGTACAATCACAAAAGAATACATTTTTCTCACTTTTCTTCTACCTAATTGTGTTTCTGAAGTAGGATACACAATACGCTTTAGCTGAAATTCAAAATCACTTCGAAACAGCTCTCAAGTATTTTACATTACGGGGGAAAATCATGTGCAAAAAAATTTTCCTCGTACTATAAATTGGGTCTTATAGTTATTTACAGATACTATTACGCATAATGTGTGATGATATTTTTTAAGTATCCAAAAAATATTGCTCTATAACAGCATGTTAGTAAACGAAATTCGTTAATCTATCACTTCTTGAAAATGCAATTTCAGAGAGTTGTTAGGAGTTCCAACTTTTGATACATGGGAAACATTACTTCACTTCATATTGAGCAACTTAATCTTATAGTCAATATTTCTTATCTCTATATACATGGAAACTGATACCTACGTTTCATGACTTGAAATCTATTTGGTTAAAGAACTGGATAATTTACGACTAAATTCAAGTGCTGCAACTTGAAATCTTACAATTATTTTTTATTTTGTGGATTTTTTTATTTTCAAGGCAATATAGCAAATCAGAATGATTTCTTAATTAATTAGCAAGACTATAACTGGTAAATACGTGAAAACATCACAACTGCAAGACACGCAATCGACCCATAACATTACTTTGGATGATTCTTGATTGTCGATCTAGGGAATTTGATTTTAGTTTCAACTGAATTATTGAGCCTAATCTACACCTTTCATTTATTCTACTTATTTCTTCAAATTGGTCCTTACATAATCTTAGGGACAGCCGGAGATGCCTCAGGTATCTGGCATTCATGGGTCACCGAAACCACTTTGTATTCACCGGAGATGCCAGGGTTCAGCAATTGTACAAGTCGTTTGTATCACAGTTCAGCGTCGATGGAAAACCTGCAGACTCAGCAAAGCTGCTTGAGAATGCAGATTTGAGTTTCAATGACGTACAATTAAAACTAAATGTACAGTTCCTGTGGCGGCCGAGATTGGATGATACTATGTCAGAAGATTTTAGAGGCTGGATGGTGTGTAAGAATCACTGACAGCAATATCAAGCCAAAACAAATTTAAAGTTTCAAATGTAAAGCGATTTGCTATATTTTAGGATGGCCCAGCACCAAGTATGGTAGTTGCCGGGTGTGCAGCAGCCGATATTCTAGTAAACAACGCTAGCGAGGTGAAGTTGTATACCGATTACAGTAGAGGACTTGTCAGACTCGTGCAACCTGCAGATGCCTTAGCTGAAAAAGGAATTAGACTTCTTTGGATGATGCAGGATCCAGTACTGAAGGAAAGACTTCCCTCGCAACTTTCCAGTATCGACAACACAAAGATCAATGTATGCAACAAGGCAGCTACGGAGGTGATTCAGAGCAGACATTTTTCGAGACATCATTTTAACTTTAAAAAAAAAATAAGATGTATTAGCAATTAAGAACGATTAATGGGGTATATGCATATGAAGAGCATAAAAAGTGGGTGAATTTCATAAATTGACATTTTGACTACAAATTGTTCAATTTGATGGGGTTTGTTTTATTCGAAAGTCTGTAGATCGAGCTTTATCTGCATACATTTTTCTTGATTTGAATTAATCAGTAGAAAGCATTGTTATTTTTAATCACGTCCACCATTTCGTTCGTTGACATGTTTCAAGCTGTCCACGAAAACTCAAATATGGCCTATGAATTTACTCTAAATTTAAAGATAGTATCCTTGGCCAGTTTATCCTCTTTCTCATACAAGAATTTTTTTCTCTGCCAAAATGGCACCTGTTTGAAGCAAAATTTAGGAAATTTTTATTTAATTGACGAAAAAGTAGAAAAAAATTGTAATTGGCAAAGAAGTGACATGGTAGCGAAGAGGATTAACTATCCAAGAATATTGGCACCAAATACGTAAATTAGTTGAGCTGTTTTTGATATATCATAGGCACCTCAAAAGATGCCACCAAGTGAAATGGTTGACTTTATCGTCAATAACAGTGCTGCCGAAAAACAATTTGGATAAAAAAACACGTGAAAGAAGTTTGATCTATACACGTCTGAATAAAATACATCGCAAACGAATGGAATCATCGGTTGTTGAGGTATAAATTCCCAAAAGTCACCCAATTTTTTAGCCGTTTATCATATACCCCCTCAACTAAACTCGGTAAGAGAAGAAAAAAAAATTTAACACTCAACAGATACTGTCTCACAGTTCGGCCCATCTTTGGGAGAGCAGTAAATTGGTTGGTGCTGGAGTCTTGGAACAAAGTCCAGACGGCTATCTGGCTAGCCCTCTGTCGCTGCGCCACAAAGTACAACTTCTGCTTAACACGTACTGTAATGATCACATGAATTTTGATGATGGCAGTTGTTGCAGCTATCCAGAAGCTGCCACGACTTTACAACTGCTGACATTTTCTGTCTTAGCATTGTGGTGAGAGTTAAAAAATTGCTCTCTCTCATTCCTAACAACCTGTTTCTTTAATTGGTATGCTTTGATCATTCAGCACAGTAATGGGTACCAGTGCTTGGATTTACCGAAGAATTAATCAGTACCGTACAGGCCACTTGTACTCGCGAGTGATGCTCCAGGAGGTGGAAAATAACGATGAATTAACCGAATGCGATGATCCTAAGTCTGAACAAAATCAGGAGAAGAATTTTTATTCACTAATTACCTCGCTGGCACTTCTATCAGTTATTTTGGCATATTTTTACCTATGCGACAGGTAAGCTGGGCACCAGAACCCATCATGTTCAAGATACTGAAATTTTAATTTAAACTTGTATTGAAACATTACAGGACGAATTTCTTCATGAAAGAAAACAAATACTACAGCGAATTCAGCTTCTGGTTACCCTTGGGATACATATTGGCTCTCGGTCTGTTTTTTACCGAGGAAAGAGAGGGAGGACCCAGAGCTCTAAACAGAGAGCAAACAGATGAGTTGCGAGGACTTATGCAAGCTGTAGTGCTAATATACCATGTAACGGGAGCAAGAAATGTTCTCCCGATTTACATGCACTTAAGGCTGATCAATTCTGCTTACTTATTTCTATCAGGCTACGGGCATTTCTGTTATTTCTGGCAGAGGGGGGATGTATCCCTGGTCAGATTTGCGAGGGTAAGAGAATTTGGCGGCAAGAAAATTCGTCCTTTCTTTGTCCGCAAAGAAGAAAAAGAAAGAAAACAATTGAAAAATCTTACTACCTGTCGATGCTCTCTAGGTTCTTTTCAGGCTCAATTTGCTCACTGTATCGTTATGCTTGTGTATGAATCGACCATATCAGTTTTACCACTTCGTTCCACTGGTCTCATTTTGGTTCCTGGTCGTGTATGTCTTGGCTTGGTTACCGCCTAGAGTTCACTCAGGGAGTTTGGCTGAGCACGGCCCAAGGGCGTTGTTATACCTAGCCTTAAAATTACTAGGACTTATGAGTGTCATAACTATTCTCTATATGTCCGAGGTTGGTTTAATATATTTAGAGATAAAAATATTGTTGACCATCCATTCTAATATTAATCATTGGATCGAAATCCGGTCAGGTGTTTTTTGAGAAGGTTTTCGTGACCCGCCCATGGAAGGCACTTTTCGTAACCACAGATGACGATATACGCGAATGGTGGTCCCGATGGCGTGTCGACAGATACAGTGTTGCTTGGGGTGTTGGATTCGGTGCAGGTCTGCTAGTGCTGCAGAGGCTTGATCATGTTCCTGGAATGGCACTGGCCCCTGTACTGGCACTAGTTTCTCTTGCTGCGTATAGTACATTCACAATGATTTGCCATTCTGCCTCAGAATGTGAAGAAGTTCACTCTTATGTCGCTTTTATACCGGTAATTTAAATATCTGTTGAAGCTGAAAAACTCTGTTGTGCCAGCATGAAGTAACACTATTGTCCATTCATGTATAAGTGTGTAATCGAATGTAAAAATTTTGTGACATGTGCTTAGATCGTCGGATACATTGTACTAAGAAATGCATCACTGGCTCTGCGAGGAAAACACTCTGCGCTTTTGGCTGGTCTAGGTCGGATTAGTCTGGAAACGCTTGTTGGTCAGGGACACGTTTGGCTGGCTGCAGATTCCCATGGAGTTTTAGTTCTACTACCACGATTTCCAGTGCTCAATCTGCTAGTCACATCGTTTATTTTTATCTGCGCAAGTCACGAGGTAAGAACCACAGTTATTGGTGATCTAATTTTATTATGAAAATGCAAAAATGCTTTGAAATATTTTTTACCACTTTAGATTTGCCGGCTGACCCATGTTCTGGCCCCTTATGCTGTACCAAATGACTGGAGGCATGTTGCGCGAAACTTGTTGCTCTTTATTGCTGTCTTGGTACCAATCGGTATACACGATGGAATGTTTTGAATATTTTCATCGTTGTTTCACTGCCAGTTAATGAACTAGGATCGTGTTTAAAAGTACGGAAACGAAAATCGAGGGGTAATCCACTGTCGAAATTTCGTACAATTTTTCATTTCTTCAACATCACCAAACGTTTTCTTTTATTATTGCGCTGCAATATCTTGAAAAATGTCTCAAAATTCTTCGAATTCTTGCAGTATTTGTAAGAATCCCTAGATATCTTTAAAAAAAAGTCTGATAATTCACCAAAATCTTTCTGTAATTTCGCCTATCATCTCCAAACATCTCATAATATTACCTGCCTACTGTATACCAAATTTCACTTGTGATTCACCCCTCGACAGAAATTTTAAAGAATCGTTGAATTTATTAAAATCTGCTATTGCTCATACTTTTGTAAATACCCCTATGTACAGTTGATTCTTCTTTCCTACACTGCTTCTAGCACATATATAATTTAATATTTCTGTACTTTATACAATGGTTTTTAGAAACCGCACTTGAATTATGATTGTGATATAAATAATATTTAAATCTAAAAGCACTTGGTACCATTTCCCAGAGTCATATTTGTAGTAATTAGATACATTAAAACTAACATGAATTTCATCTTTCGTAGTACATGACATCGATTTGAATTCAATGGTATAATATTCTTGTCAATTTCTAACAGAATATCTTCAATTAACTAGGTAAGTAGTGATAACTCTAGCAAATGCCTGAGTTATTCAGATTTATCTTCAGCTACTGGTTTGTCGTGTTTAACCTGGCTGGTATACACGTCATAGCCAAGAGATATGGTATTATCGTATAGCACCCTGAACCTGGTGGGTAAGAAATAGAAATTAATGATTTGAGCAGGTGGCCAGACAATCCACTCTGCGAGATACAACTGATGGGCTTTGTCTCTGATTTCTTGCTTAAACTCTGTCCAGGTATTTCTCTCCAGTATACCCAATGTTACAAAAAACATTCCTATGCAAAGAGGAGAGCACACCATTTGGTCAACCAATACCTTCTTTAAGACAATGCCAATTGTTCTACCCGGCATTTTTCGATCTAGAAATCTGTACCAGTGATGGCACACTATGCCGACGGACATACCAGATATCGCCATGTGTCTTGTTCTTACAGGACTCCATTTTTCCCAGGTACCCTGAATGTAAGTATACTTATGTTTGTTAATATGTATTAGCTATGAGTTTTGAATTTATAAAAAATACGGAATTGCGTTACCTGAAGAATTTCGTAATGCTGTTCTAGAATGTCACCAACGCCGGAGAGAGATACGGAAATTGCGATATTGGTGTAAAATAAGTTTTTTGGTGAGAATATTTGTTCTTTCAGTTGATTGACCCGACTTCCAAGTTGGGTCACCCCACGAGCTATGCTCATTCTCTGAAATCAAAGGGTATTGATAGAGTTGTGTTGTGATGATTGGACTGTGAAACTTAGGTAATTGCGGGTATGAATCGATCGGATGACGTTAGTAACAAGTTTTCCTTTGAGTTTATCAATGCTTTTGCTACAGATAAGACGGCGGGCAAATATCAGTTAAAGTTAGGTTACTTGTATTCGATTATTAGCCTAAAAGCAATTTAACAATGTTTTTTGCTTCGTTGAAAGTGTTACATGTTATTACACTCACAGTATAATATACGTAATAATATCCTAGCCAGTTGTATTCGTCTTGAAACTAGTTATCCGAGTTCGTAGGGAATTGCGTCAAGGGTTATAACATAGGATTTAAGGTTATCTGTAAGACTAGCGCGAGCATCGAAACAACAGTGATTCAGTACTTTGATCATTTTTACAACAACGGTGAATGCAACTTATTCCTATTATAACGAAATAAAGCGATCTTTTAGAACGTTAAAACTTCTACCGAGAGTAGCGGTTGATAGCAGAAAGCATCGGAGGCCACGTGCAAAGACCACGACCACTCGTGATGCGTAAACTACTCGTATCAAAACTATTCACATTTGGGGTGGAGTCTTGTAAATTTCAGAACTCTGTATTGGTTTATTAATTATCTTTCATATATAACTTTTTATTTTATGTTTTCAACTTCTATAGCAGTGAAAAATAATTCTAAACGTTTTCCTTTGGATATGAATCATAAAGGAACGAATTTGACTGCTTGAGCGCTTTATGTGTCAAGGGATCGCTACACTAGCTAATTTACTGCCTTTTGGCTGATTTCTTATACGGGTGATGAACAGTTAAGTATATTACTCAGTCTATCGAACTTTATTTTTTATAATTTTAACTAGCTATCGGGGTAAACAAAATTGAGAGTAAATAAATTTCAGTGGGCGGCATATAATTTGGCATTTCAATTTCAACAATGAATACAAATGGCGATGATGGCTACACTTCTGCGTGACTGCAGAAATTGTAGAATCTGATTGGTTGTTATTTTAAACCAGCCAATCAAAATCTACGATTTCTACTCACACACTGCGTTATATTCATAGACTTATTCACAGATAAACGTAACCAAGAATCCATCTGACAAGTGCAGAAAGACGAATTTGAGTGTCAGCCGCGTTTAGCGCGATTTTTTGCAAAATCGAGTAATTGAATGGAAAAACCGAAACGTTGATATAATGTTTCCTGCATATGCGAACCTCTCGGCATATGATCGTCACAAGAAGTTGATGAATGATTATTTTTTAACGAGAAAAGGTTCAGCCATAACCTTGAAACGGGACACGTAAGTGAGAATTACTTACTAGAAAAAAAAAAAAAAACAAGGTTCGAAATGCATTCGAATAGATGGAATGATAGTTATCTGTTGACCAGAAACATGATGATAATAAAATAATCTTCCTGTTCATCATGACGTTTCGGCGTGTTTTTCGAGGTCGCGGGACAAAACAGACGCCGATGTTATTCGGGATCAGCACAGATTTTTATGGCACAGCGAAGATAACGACGTACGCGATTCATGGGAAACTAGACTGGCAAAAAAATACTATGACAAATTGTTCAAGGAGTACTGCATATCCGATTTGACCCACTACAAAAAAAACAAGGTACCTCTTTCCGCTGATCCGTTTTACTTTTGCTTTGTAATACGCCATTGCTTTATGTTCCACTTTTAAAACTCAGGTTGCTCTCCGATGGAGAACAGAGAACGAAGTTGTCATAGGCAAGGGTCAGTTTCAATGTGGAAACAAGAGGTGTGTAGAAAAGAATGAGCTCAAAACTTGGGAAGTAAATTTCGGTTATGTCGAGCATGGAGAGAAGAAAAACGCGCTTGTCAAATTGAGTGAGTCTCCGACATTTGTTTGTAAAAAAATTATGACCAATTTCTTTGTTCAGTACATATAAATTTATTAATTTCCAGGACTTTGTCCAGAATGTTCTCTCAAGTTAAATCATCATAGTAAAAAGCGGGAGGTGAAAAGAAGAAAATCTTTAAAACGATTAGGAAAAACTGTTGACGTCCAAGAAGTTTTGGCGACGTCTACTACTATGGTAAGGGACGCGATTGAAGTTAAAGTTGAAAAGGAAGATCAAGCCGACGACAAAAAGGAAGAAAAAACCGTTAAGGAATCGCAAATTTGGAAGGACAAGCCCATAGATAGCAATGAAAAATCAAGGGAGGAAGAGTTCGAAGAGTATTTCGACGAACTGTTCATGTAAAATAGATTACACCGTAGTAAATAACGAAAATACACTCTCATTTCACAGAACAATTGTACTGTGTACTTATTATACTGTCTAATAAAAACGGATTTCATTTTACATACTATCATAGACAGGAACGATTGTTTCATGATCGGTCAGTTTTTTGATTTCAACTAAAACGATATAATTCGTCTGGTGTGTTTCATCACTAGCTATATTTAATTTCATGTCATGTTATTCCAGGATTTCAAAATTACTAGCCTGTCAGGAGTATAAGATAAATTTTATTTATAAAAAATTCATAACGTAGTAAATTCAATTTTTTTTAAATAGCGCTAGATTCTGTCTACCTGTATGGTTATACGTATGCAAACTTTGTAATTCTGGATTTTGTACGTATGTATAATTCAAATATCTGGTGAAAAAACTAAGCTACGTATCTCACTTTGAATTCCGACGTTCGTTACACTGTGCTTTCCAATTTCTCGACATTTTTTCCCTCCATTTTAAAATTGATTTGATTAGTAAAAACTACTTTAGCAACATGCAAGCACCATTATTGCAGATTTCTTTTCCCCTACCTTCCAAGTTATCATATATTATGAAGATTACTATAGTATTGACTGAACGTAAATAAAAAATAATTTATTATAATTTCATATCATATACGGTAATATGTAACGATTACAATATTGTCAGATGATATACAACGTCTCTAGATATCTAAAAATTTGTTTAACATTTCTTCTTAATCTAAGTAAACGACTGGGCATATTGCCCTCTCAACGTGTTGAATTCACCCGTCGGCGTTGCTAGTCCTTTTTTGTTGCTTAACAATAATTATTATAACTAAATTTTTTTCGTCGTATACAATATCATGTATATTACATAAAGACTATCGGCAATATTTTAATTACACAGCACGCCAACGTGTAGAATTATCAATTGTTTCTTTGCCTATAAACGGGCTAAAAGCTTCAAACAATTTGACCAGTGGTGAAAGCCAAAATTCGAGTAGTTTAAAAACTGAATAATCAATAGTCAACATCTAACGGCTTATCTAATTTACTTCTCTCAATGACAATTTACGTGCTTCGATATTGGCCTGCTTTTGCGAGTCGCTATCTTCGTCGCTACAATCTTCGTCGTGAGTATGTGTCACATTTCTAGGTGTTTCAGGTCTTGCATGTGGTATCTGGCTCCCTGTATGATCGATGTCAACTAATCCCTGCTAAGAGGATACAACAAAGTTAGTTAATATTCTGTAATTAGCTATCACGGAAGTGCCTATATTTCCATGTGAAAACTTACGCTGAATACTTTTCCCTGATCTTCTTCCTCGTCTGTGAGCTTGAATGTGCGAGATCGACTGATCATTGGAGTTTCCATAACAAATCTCTGCTCATGTGCGACCGTACTTTCATGAGGCATCTAAATATGTGACAAAAACATGCATCGCGTTATGAATAATTATTTATAAAGCCGTTTATCGATCTGGAAACGCATCTTGGGATTACCAACCAGCATTGCAGGTGCTCTAAACATGTAGGAAAACGGATAGTAAATAAGATTCAGGAACGTTGCCGCATAGAGGTCGGCATACCTCACGACCTGGCTGCTGAAAAACGTCTGCCTACTTCCGCTGCGAAATAGAGAACCCATCATACCATAAGCCAAGTCCATTTTGTGCGTAACATCCCTTATCGACGCCCGAAGTTTTGAGATGTCTGGTTTCTCTTTTGTACTGCTATCTAAATTTCTACAAAGAAAATAATGAAAAACCGGTCATTTTTATTGGAAAAAAAAAGCTGAGGAAATAACAACCAAAATGTCAGAAAATCGCAATCTCTCTACTTTTCTGTTTTCAAAAAATTTTCCGAGGTTACAAAGTATTACTTCGAAAGAAATTAATAAATGCAAAAACGTGATTCTCATTTCCAGATAAAACAAAAATGTTGGGCGAGTTTTCTGATTTTCTCTGATTAGTTGTGACTTCTCTGATGTCACCACAATTGCATACCAGCTTCGAGCACACTTACTTGTACATTTCCCCGAGCATAACGTCAAGGCTTTGGAGTTCTGCAAACAGCTGACATTTGTCTGTCCAAACATGAAGTTCCTGAACGAGTTCAGGAACGATTAAGAATGTCCTCCAACCCCGTATTTTTTTGCTTTTCAATATATCACCAAAAATGTGATCACCAATGTATAGAACGTCTTTGCCCTTGGCGCCAATTAGTTCAGTGAATACGTCGCACGAACCGCCTGAATATACTTCGCCTGTGTTTTGTAAAAGCACAAAGGTGAATTAGAGTTTTTCCATAAAAGTCTTATCAGATTTGTTATTATTTTTTTTCTCCAAGTCTACCTAAGTGTAAAGGTCCTCTATGAGTTCCCAATTTCAATGCCCCAGTCTTGGTGTCAACTTGACGGAGGATCGTACCCTCGCCAAAGAACAGTGGTTTACTAGCATCGACAACAATAATGTCGAAATAAGTTTTCCAATTTCTGTGGGGATCCTCTGGCTAAAAAAGCAACAAACAAAATGAAACAAGAATAAAAAGATGAAGAGAAAGTATTTGTGACATTTATATATTTTGAAAATATACAACACTACTCACTCTCGCTCCGTGAGGAAAGTCAAAGAGGTAGGTCATAATTTTATCTGTAAACACGTAGTCGCTGTTTGTGAGTAAAAAAACTTTGGCACCATTCTCTCTGATCCTTGTCAAGAACATCGGTAGCCTTTCGTCCTTTTTAACATAGTCGTCCAAATTCTGTATAGTTCTGGTTTTCAGATCTCCCTGGAGATGTATCCAGTCAACGGCGTTCCTGACATCTTGAAAAATACTCTTGAAACTCATAGTGAGCTCGCCGGCCTTTACGCCAGTCTTTTCTGGTGTGTACTGAGGTGAGTTTGTGAAAAAGTCTATCAAACACGCCAGCAGGTAAGTCTCAGGTAAGTTGAACAAAGTGTTTAGTACGTAAACACGCGATTCGTCGAGCTGCAAGAACTTGTTTGGATAAAGTTCGTAAACTTGGGAGCTGAAACAACCGATAAATTAATGATTACAAATAATGGAAGTTGGGAAAGAAAGGATGCCTCGGTATCGTGGAACAAAAAACGTTTAGCTTACTGTTTGAGAAATTCAAAACCGTGGACGCATACGAGAATGTTTCCGTAGGCGTCAACCTTCAATAAATTTCCATAAAGAGTATCGAACCATAAGCCTCTTACAGGGAAACTCGGATCGTATTCGAATTCTTTAATTTCTTCCGGGTAGCCCAGAGACACTAAGTGATCCTTGAGAAGATTGAAACCCAGCTGTTCGTACTGCGGCGATTTGTACTCTGTAAAAAAATATACTTCCATAGAAAAATGTTTAGCATAAATCACATAGATTTTCGAATGAATCTAAAGTGATAGAAAATATGACATACATTTGGTCCAATGACAATTTCAGGTCGCAACTCAGTTTAAATGACCCGTGATTTTTTATTAGTGTTTTGGATTAAAATTGACAATTTGGGTTTCAAGCGATTTCGCATTTCACATAAATATAAATATTTAAGATCAGAAGACTGTTCTGTAACATCATTAGTTCGATTGGTTTAATTACACGATGGCGGAATACTGAATAACAAATTTCAACGCGGTCTCTTCGCGAACTTTTCATTTTAAATAAAAAAGTGACTAAACCGAGTTGACATAATATTCCATTACGTCACCCGGATTAGTCGATATAATTAATATTTTTTCAATCGAGCGAAGTGTTAACGTTAAGAGAAATCAATAAAATTTGACACCAACCAGCCAATGTGTAGTCCATATCGAATCCATAGAACTTGATATTTTCGAGATGCAGACTTCTATTGACAAATATTCTGGAACAGAGATAAAAAGGAATATTTTTTAAAATTAGCAAATTTAACGTGTTGGTCACAAAATATATGAACAATATGAATATGAACACAAAAGTTGGCAAGACCTGTTGACCGCGTGATGACGGGTTACGGACCCTTCGGTATGGGAATTTTCGGCAACAAATAAAAAACTGTCCGAAATTATTTCAGTAAATTTAATGGATTCTGCCTCGTTGTTGGTGACAAAATTATCTGAAATAATATCCTTTGGCATGATAATGATACTTGATTTTTCGAGATTACTACAATCCTTCGCGTCGAATTTGACGCTTCTTTCCTTAATTAACAAAAACGAATCAATTGACGCCCAAAAATAATCGACTTTAGACTAGATCGATTATTTTTTACCGGTTATAAGCGAGTATAATCAATTATTTTTGAAACTCGATTAATCGACCGACTCGATTATTTTTCCGCACAATCGTTTTTTGTTTTTTACTCCCACGAACGACGCAAAACAATATCAATTTATGTGATTAAAGTATCAATTATTATCATTGTCTTCCTTACTAATTGTAAGTACCTATTTGATGTAATAAGTGAACGATAAATGAAATTTTAGTTTCAAATACATCGTTTCAAAAAAATGCGAAATAATCGATTAATTGTCGCCCATTCATTTTTTTTTTTTTTTTTTTTGAACTTCATTAATCGATGCATCGATTATTCTTAGCTCAGTAGCCATCGCTAGAATCAACCATATAAACGATAACAGCATATTATTACACGCTACTGAACTCTATATTACACGCAAATGAAAAAGATTGAAGGTCCGTTGCCCGATGGACTTTGTTGGAAAGAAATGAATAACACAAACACGATCCTAAGCGGATTGCAAAATGGAACCGATTATTTTCCAATCAAGATTCTCGATCTCGTTATAATACAACATTTCGTGAAATAATTTAAATCACGAATTACGTGTGATCTTATTGATATGTAACTGAATTTCCGATTCACCAATTATAATTATTGAACGAAATTGATAAACTTTATTCTCCCAGAGAGAATATTAACGACATATTTAGAATTTACTGTAAACGATTCGTGCATAATTAATCTGTAAATACAAAATCGATCGTAATCCACAATAACTGGCCAAATAATAAAATGATGGAAAACGGGGGGAAAAAAAACATGACAATATTATGTCCAATTTTTTTCAAATATATTAATAACTGAACAATGTTTATTTTCATATGCGGTTTTATATTTCTATTCCATTAAAACTGAATCCATTCAACTCCCAATCAATCAGCTGCAGAGCTTCACTTTTTAAATCTCGATCTCGTCATTCGGCGCTATTACAGCTTACCTATTATTCGTAGCAATGGGGAGAGCGTCGTGGCCGATGGAAAATAGCCACCCAGGCATTTTGAATACGCGATTAAGTAATCAGTTATTTATCGATCTGCGAATCGTCCGTACAAATCGGTGAAATTCTCTCTTGCGCACTATTTTACACACAGCATAATGATGTGCGTATTAATTAGTAACGCAGTCGAATGTACAAGGCACTTGAACGAATATCGGCTTATTGACATTTATACTCGCGAGTTCAGCCGTCTTGTACTTTGTATTTATTTATTTATTCAGCAGTAAATATTTTAACTTCCCGAGGTCGTGAAAACAATTATATCCAACGCGGCTAAACTTTTGAAAAAGAAAGAATTTTTTCACATAGGTAATACTTTCACCATTTTCCTGTTTAATATATGTATCATTCGTATGTATTTTTCGGGTATTTCGTTTCGAAGCTGTTTCATTTTTTCAATCATGTTTCAAACGTTATTTTCTTGGGCAAGAATCGCGAGGAATTACATAATTTATCAGCAGATTCAACGATTTCGATGGATTGATGAAATTTTTTCATTTGTAAACTTGAGCAAATTTTCAGCAAATATTTCATCCACTTGTTAATCACATTTGTCAAATTTTACCGTTATAAAAATTAGAGCCATTCGCATCTGTCGCGATAAAAGAAGAATCTATATTTTTCGGAAAAGAACAGGTTTAAAAAACCTCGGAGAAAAATTGCAACCGATATTTTTTTACATTATTGTGCTATTATTTAGCGTACGATCCCCGAGGGAAAAAAAAACAAATTAAAAAAGAAGAATAGCGGGACGTTGACGGAAAAAGCGGCCCTGCACTTAACAAAGAGAGCCTCTTCTCGCATAATAACATGGTTTAGCAATCTTATGTATATATTTTTTTATTCGATAGGTCAGATAAAACATCACTGTCTTTATACTTATAATATGTTTTCGAGGTGGCGATTAATCACGATTTATATTTAGCCTGCACGTACAGTAAACTTTTCTTTCAAGTATAACGTATAATGGAAAATAATTACACAAAGCACTTTTGTTCTCTTCTTTACATTAATAATTGCCAAAGGCAATTTGTCAACGTGTAGACCCCGCGTTTGTCGAAAACATATTGTTATATATTTTAAAGAGTTTATCTAATTCAAAGAAACTAATGAGGCGGGGTTGAAATTCCGAATTTGAAAAGTTCCGAAAGCGCGAAATGCCGATATTTTTTTCGGCGAAACTTGAAGTAGGGAAATCAAACTTTAAAGAAAGATCAAAGTTTCGAAAGTGTGAAAATGAGAAAATTGAAAATTCGAAACACCGAAATTTCGACTGTTCGAAGATTTTCAGTTCTGTAAATTTCTAGCTTAGTGAAATTTCACCACTTTGACATTTCGTTGTTTTGGAGTTTCGATATTTTTACGTTCGGAATCCTGGTCATTCTGATTTTCTCTTGTCGAGTAAACTACGTTGCGTGAGTATATTTTAATTTTCGGAATTTTACCCTATCAAAACTTTGCTCTACCGTAACTTGAATTTTTGGAATCTTGCATTTCGGAAATTTGAGCCATAGGCTTTCCGACCCTTCGAAATTTTGTTGTTTCGTAAAAGTTCGACTTCCTTACTTCAAATTGCGCCACCAAATAGGCGCTTTCGGAACTTTTCAAATTCGGAACATCAACCCGGTCCCAAAGTAATGACCTACTAATAGATAAAATTATGTTACACGATTCTTGACGTAAAACTTGCAACACTGTTATTTTTGCAAGCTAGCGTGGCGAATATATTTATGTACGTATTTCTGAGTATGTTTGAGAAGAAGAAGAAATTGATAATTGTCGTCACTGAAAATTTACAGAATGAAAAAAAAAATACACGAGATTTGTCGATCGAGTTCTAATCTACTATTTTTTTTTTTTTTTTCACCATCTCAAAAACCCTGAATATTTAAACTAATGGACTTTACGTTCGTATTTCGTTACGTTCGCATTACCGACGAATTCAACCTCGTCGACTATTCGATCACATTCAATCAAATTCACGAGCGTGTATTGCGTAGTTTTCAACGCAGAATGTCGTGCGCGGTTTTATCATACACAATATTTACAATAAAAATTACAGCAGTATTTTTAACTCAGTAAACACAACTTAAAAATTATCCGAAAAGTTATTAATCATATCGACAAGTGAATTCCGCTGCACGACGAAAGACAAATCGCGCACTCTTTAACCACTTTTTATTTAAGCAATGTCCAAGTCGTTACGTGACTTAACTATTAATTAATTATCGGTTTATAACGATCGATCGGTGGCTGATAGACACAGTATTAATCGGCCTTTATTAGTTAAATCGGGAATAAAGATTGCTGCAGGATTTACGAGTGTTTTAAAACCTGCGGTCCGCTGCACGACCAAATTCGCGAATATAGATGGCTACTGCTCACAATTTACAAAGTATGTATAATATTACGATGTGTTCCAGTGTAACAGCAGATGCCGAATGCGCGGCAGGTATGAGTAAATTTTTCCACAGGCACCGCTGCGTTGTGACGCACAACGCAGCTGCAGATTTATTTTCATCGTTATTTTCTCCCACGCGGTTTGAAGAGTAGAAAAAAAATATTTTATACCAATAATCAAGCTTACAACCTGATAAGAAAAAAAAAAAAAAACTAAGGAATAAAAAATTATCAGTAAAACAATGACATCGGACAGTTTGAATTATCGATCGGTTTGAAAAATGATAACGGCAGGTGAATTGAATTTTTATATTCATCTTGAATGAACCAAAGCTGACTTTTTTCGGTGGAGTTGAAGTCTCGGAAAATCGTCTGAAATAAATCTTTGTGAAAATTAATTTCTTTCGATTACTAACGATTAATCACGCATTCGAAATTGTTAATTTCGATCTGTTATTATGGGTTTCAGGAGAATTTATAAATTTTTGAAATTCAACTGATAAGCTGGGGAAAAAATTCATCTCAAGCGATTTTTAAAGCATTCATTTCTATTATATGTAATATATTGTAATCTTCTTATTTAGTTACAAAGCGATGGTTGTAAATTAATTTTTTACGCCAAGGAGATAACGTTAAAATTGAATTCCACTCGATTCATATCAGTCACAGCTGTTCAACCTGTTTCCAAATGATCAAAGCTGTGTTTCGTACTTTTTTTCACGCTAAATATTTTTTTTCCTCAAGATTGTCAGCTTGGCAGATTTTCAAAGACAGTTGTGAAAACTTCTGCACTGGAAACTCGCAAGGCGTTCCGACCTCTCGGATGTTTTTTTTCTTTTTTTTGTCATTCAATCAGCATTTATTAAATTTTCACGGATGGAAACGCTGTAAACGAGATAAATACCCCATAATTTTATTACACTCAGACTTTTTACTTCGCAATCAGAGTATTGCAAACAATTCCTCGATATTACCGATTAAAAGAAATCCAATTCAATCTTATCCTTTTCGACCATGTAATTAGACATTCGGTATAATCGTAATCAGATTTGAATATTAGGTTTTTGTATTTTCCGTAGAAAAAAAAAACAAAAAGAAAGCTCAGTGTGCGCTGTGCATGTGATAATTATATAATTCCGACACGATGAAAAATCGCGCGTACATAGATAATGAAAGTAAGTATTGCGTCATTTATAAATTGTATCGCATTATGTTATGCTGTGGGTGTGTAAAAAAATAAAAAAAACTTACTCATTAGGTACGTTGAGCCTTGAATTCATAAATTGTGCAGCAGGCAATGCACCATCACACATATCTTTCAGCCACATTATGTTCAAGTTTTTTTTTTTTTTTTTTTATGACTGGTTTTCGATCCTTTTTTTTATTGATGTTCGTTTTTACAACTATCTCGTCTCAAGTTTTAAACCTGCGTTGGTTTCGTATACTTCCACACTTGTAACAGTGAATAAATCACTCACCTATCATATGTAACACAACACATAATGATATACTTTAAACACGTAACAAGTATGACGAGAATAAATAAATAATTCGACCGAAGAATTGAGGGAGATCAGTTTTTTTTTTTTTTTTTTTTACGAGGTGTAGAGGGGTTTATTTATCCGTGTGAATATCAATTCTGGCTAATTGACGTTATCTAATTGATAAAGCGCATATATTATACAGCTGAACGATAAAGCGTATATGGTTACAATTTCACGGAATTATTTTCACTGCGAGTCCTCGGTATAGATACAAATTGAGAAGGGTTAATCATTCCACATTTTTTTTTTTTTAATTTTTTATTTCTCATACGTATCAAAGATAAACGAATTTATCGCTGGAAAATTTTATATCGGTGTATGGTAATTACATGCAATAATTAATTAGTGTGAATTGTTAGCGATTATGCATGTTATGCGTGTTTAACACTGCGTTTGAATAGCTACTTTATTATACCTATAGGTAGATTATATTACACACGTTTATCAGCTTGCATAGCGATAATCTTTGATAGTCGATAGAAATACGGGGGGGAAAAAAAAAGTTGAAATTTAAACAAGAAAATCAAGTAAAATTTGTTGGACTGTTGGAATTAAAAGATCAAATGAATACTTATAAGCCCTTAAATTTCGTACGTGAATGCGATTATTGTTATAAATTAGGCACGATATGCACGATGAAATACGTATAAATTATAATAACGGTGATCCTATTCTTTATAAAACTGAATCTCGAGGAAGCTGTTCGCATTTAACATGAATATTTCTAACAGTTCTTCAATTATCGTTAGACTTATTTTCGCTTTAAACAGACGATAAGCGAGTGATGCGAACCTAAATATAGCAGTGCATAAAATTACAGTGAATGAATAATCAACCGAACACCGCAATCAGTTATTTAATAATCTCTTGCTGTATCATAATTCTGAGAAATATCATTCTAATTTTGATACTGACCGGAAACTTTTAGAACTCACTTTTATATTCTACATATATCATAATATGACCGAACAATATAATTAATTGAGAAATTTGATAGGCAAAATTATCTATAAGATTATAATGATCGAGATTATATGATAACATGTTAAAAGGTGTCTGGTTTTTTGATAATATAAGAAAAATGACTTTAGAACTATGATTTTGTGTATGACAACAATGTACTAAAATATTGTTATTAGTGATTAATTATTATCACTCCCGGAAAATGACTTGAAATATTCAAAATCTGTACGTTTTCATTGCGGTTGAAAAAATGAATTTTACGATCGGGCATTGTAATTTATTTCTAAAATTTGCAAGAAATTGAAAAGTACTCACAGTACAATTTATACGTATCGGATAGTTTCTTTGTGTCGAAAAAGTTTCTAATATGCGCGAAGAATCGAATGACGCTGTTAAATGTAAATAAATTTCCACGCCATAAATTCTCTTAACTTTTCTGTATTACTTATTTGTTTCGATTTATTTCGTATTTTAACTACCAGAATATCGTTAAAACAAGTTTGACCAGTGTGAATATTGGTTTAGGCTATACAGACAAGTATCCAAAGAAATGATTCACACATAATACGCAGGAGTAAAAAATTCCACGGCGTATCATACGATGGTGGTTATCGCATCAAAGCGTGAACGAATTAGATTAAAACGAATTAAAAATGACATAAAGCGGCCCTCTCTAACTCTCTCCCTCTCCTCTCTACAATAATCGATTCGTAAACTGTGTGCGTAATATAAATAGAAAATAAATTAACAAATAAATAAAATAAACAAACAAATGATCACAACACGGACAAAATATTATCCATACCAAATTGATGTGGATATGTAATTTTACAATATCGGTTAAATGCCGTAACTCAATCTCATTGTCAATAAACTTTGCATCGATGAAATTAGAAAGTTAACACGTATAGGCGATTCCGTGAAAGAAATAAAGAGACGTGGAATGGTTGAACGGAATGTTTACAAAACCGCGACGCACGTTGCAGGACAAAATGAAATACCTTACGCACGTTTATTTTAATATTACACACATAATATACGCACTCTCGAATAAAACCGCGTAAAATTCGGTGATAACGGGCACTTAAGGCAGTTCGAAATAAAGACTGACCCAACCGAGTTCCAAGTTCTACTAACTCACTGACTGACTGACTGACTGTCTATCCCAGACGAGAGCGAAACTAATTACTCTCCCCTCTCTCTGTCGCAAAGTTCCGCTACAACTCCCGCCCTTTCATTACAGTACGGTATCGACGATGAAGAATAATCCGAAAGAATTTCTCTTCTCATTTCTATTCGTACCTGATTATTATTATTATTATTATTTTTTATTTCCTTTTTTTCTTCATCTTGCCTGATTCTCTTATTTTTTTTTTTTTTTTATGGTTTTCAAAGGCACATGTAACGAGTATACATGGTGTAACATAAATATGTATACTTATTAGGATCACGCAAAGTTTCTACAGCTCTTCGTTTACACTTGCATCTGTGACCCCCCCCCCCCCCCCCCCCTCATGACTACGCACTCTGTATACATACATGCAAACATGCATACGGAGTGAGTAACTAGCGGTCGAACGATCTAAAGCGCACGCGCTGAAATTCTAGAGCAAAGCAGTTTTTTGCCAGTTCCGCCAACCGTCATAAGTTCAGATGACAGGTCAATGCGGTATTATGTAACGAGAACTGTCCTCGACTGTGAAAATTTTTAGTTACGACGGTTGGCGGACCCGACCAGCGTTGCCAACCCTCTGGTGGCAACAGGTTGTACCCAAATTGAAAGTGGACCGTAATTTGAATTTCAGAACCGTACAAAGATTTCGCGAAGTACATTTTTGTGCTTTATATTTTATGGTCGTAAAATGACCAAGATTTTGGTTCTTTTGTCAAAGATCAGACGGGATTTAATCAAATCATTGACATTCTTACGTTCAAGAATATTTTCAAACCAACGATAAAGATTGTGAATTTTTCAATTACACGAAGCGGTTGCTGGAGATTTGGAGATAGTATTATTTTCTTTATTCTTGAATCAATAATTAAAAACATACTAGCTTTAAAACTCAAAAGCTCACTGCACTGCGTAGGAACTACGGAGCGCTCGTCATGGTGCTCGAAATTCGCGGAGTGCGATTTCCGCACGTCCGCTCCTCTGAGCGCTCATTTCCAGACTGAGGAATTCTGCTGAATGATTTTCGTCGTCATAGATTCTCGTGCTCTGACGTGAGAAGAAAAAAAAAAAAAAAGAAACAAAACTCTGGTATCAAAATGTACAACGCCGAAGTAAGAAAACAAGAATTGCCTTTTCGATCGATGATTTGTAATGACTCGTATTATCTTCTTTATCTTTTCGAATAACAAAAATGGTACAAAAGATTGTTTGAACATACGTTGTACATATGCAGTCATTAAAATGCAATCAATCAGAATTGTTTAAGAACAATAAATTCGGGAATATTCCTCGTATTTCTCGTCTATAATAAAGTAGCTATAATAAATGACAATTTATTTAGCAAAAGATTAATATGTTTTAAAATCAAAGCTGTGCATAATAAACCTGTAACATTATTAAAAGCTGGAATGTATGTAAGAACCAGAATATCGTACATAAACATGCTCTCCGTGTTATTATTCAAGTGTATATTTACACGATAGGATATGATAATTCACAAACAGGAAATTGAATGATGAAGATAAATTTATTCAAACGACTCTTCAGTATAACATATACAATGTATGTACCGCGTATCGCACTGAATATTTTCTTTTACATATATTTGACACCAGAGAAGCCTCACTCTATATATAATATTATACGTGGCTTCGAAATATGGCTTGGCGTGGCTTCATATTCAAACACGGCTAAAATAAATATTTACAAAGTGGAAATTCATCCATGCTAACTCGATTGATACCTATAATAAACCTGACAACCGTCTCGGATTTGAACCAGATTGAAAGTAAGAATAAATAAATAAAATGCGACCTGTTGTTGCAGGTTTTTTCACCGTCAAATTTCTGAGTAAGTTTTCATTGACTTTTTGAACCTTGGAAATTTACTCGATTAGCAAAAGACGGACGAATATATAAATAAACAAAATACATATATCGGTAGATAGAATAATACATTCAACAGATGACGATAATTTTGAGTCGATTCGAGAACTCGAAGCAAATTTTCCTTAACTATTTTACTTGTTTATTAAAATTTTGAATCACAGGGACAAAATTCAAAAGTTTCCTACAGCAGTCGTTTTTTTTTTATTTTTATTCTTGTTGCTACAAACAATTTCAAATCTCGCAATTATCTTTTTCAAAATAGCAACCTAAGTGGGATTGATCACTTATCGCTTAACGTCAAAAACCCGTTTTCAAACTCGTGTACTAGGTGTACCATTTTCGTATCATCTATACAATATTACCGGCAAATTAGATGCGGGAAAAAAAAGCACAGATTATGTTTTGGTTTTAGGTAATTCCCCTTTTTACATAAATTTTTTTTTTTTTTTTCATACTTGTCAATTTCTTTTTCAAACGGGCAAACAGCGACTGCTTTCGCTACGTGAAGACCGAATTAACACACATGCCTGCAGGTAAAGCAGAGGCGGTGCGTGGGACACACATAATTATACATGTAAATTACGCATGTACCAATATATCTATACGTGCATATATAGATATATGTATAATATCTATATTCGTGTAACACACGTGTACGCAGAAAATTCCACGTATACATATACCGCATATCAATTGATTCTCAAGAATTTGTTGAGAATTAATTAACGCCCATGCATACAGTGCCCATATCGTAGGTATATAAGATATAAATATACATAAATGCAGGATTTCCGATCGGAATGCATCGCTGTACGCTATTCGTGCAGCTAAGTAAAACGAATGAATAAATCAATGACTGTCGCAAAAGCAAGTACAATAAAAAGTTACAGAGATACAATGTTAGGTTGGATAATATTTTACGATTAAAAGCAAAAAGAGGTTTCTTCAAAATACCGAGGAGAAAATACTGCGAAAGTTAGGCGCATGCGCGAACTTTGTCGTATTTTTGTACAGGCTGGCCACCTCAAACTTCAGTTGTCAGACACGGTTTGCGGAGGTTATGGTTATGGTATTTTAGTGCATTGATTTACAATGACAGGGGAAAACTTGGCCAACTTTTATTGCCAAATGACTGATGACACGTTACTGCGACGAGTTGTTATAATTCCTTTGTTGTTGTTGTTATAATAAAACGCGGAGGCGTCTCATGACTTTCACGTCACGTTTCGAGAAAGTTGGCTGCCCTGCCTTGCGGACGATCTCGCCGACTAATAGAGTTCAATTATTTTGCGCATGCGCATTCGGTCATCCAGCCTGGTAAGTTTCACCATTTCCTTTCGATACAATGTCAACGCCGAGTGGAATACGCAATTCACAGATATATTTTTTCTCATCAGTATTCTCACGAAATGATCGAAGCGGTAAAAAAAAAAAATCCATTCTTTTTTGTACCGTATAAAATTGGGACACCCTGTAAATCAATCTCTATACGAGCCAGAGATAAAGTGACGCAAGATAGCCGGCGCCTTTAGCATGAAGAGAATTATCGATCTCCTACATGAGTTGGTTCGCTCGTTCGTTCGTTTGCATAGCTATAAACTTGGATAGTACAAATATGTAGAAATAAAGGTGGGGAGAAAGAAGGGTAGGAAAAATTTTTATAAGGAATTTGAGACATTAAAAAAAACTACGAGGTTGCCTACCTGTAAACCTGATTAATTTCCACATTGCGGAATCGAATGGTTTACGCAATTACATAACATTGCATATAGATATAGATTATAAATATAGTGTGAAACAATTTCCACATGATTCGTTGTTAAAGAAATCAATTTTAACGAAGGAAGAAATCTTCTCAACTCAACCGAGCAATATTTCAGATCACAAAATATTACTCAAAATATGATTTCCGAATTGAATGAATTTAATTAAATCCATTTGTGGGCGTTGTTTTACTTATTTATTTTTTATTTTTTTGCAAATCATCTCACGAGTATATGATAAAACCACTATCGGAATGCCTTATATATCTGTGACGGATTTCAGATCATTAAATTCTGCTGTGTTTGATAGGCATGCACTTAAAGTGCAGCGATTTCGGATTCGCGAAACACTTTTGGCATTCCCTCCGATCGATCCGTGCCAAATATCAAATCTCGTTCCTTACATCGTGCTTTAATATACACATGTATATATGTACATACGTCATGCAACGTACATACCTATGTATAAATTACACCTCGTACCTATTTAACCTTGACACGCGTATGCGACACTGACGTGTGCGAATCGTTACACGGTCCTTGATTGGAAATTTCATAACCAAGTATTCTGCGCAGGAATTATGACATAATTGGTAAAAGCTCATACGTGAGAGTTGCAAAAATTTCGCAAATTAACGGATATTGGATAAATGACAACCACTTGACGATTAGACATAATCGCGATTTAAAAATTGTTTCTCTTTCTCGTTTTCTCCTTCTATTTTATTTTATCATACCTTTAACGCAAATTCTGATGTAAAATTGTTATTTGCAAAAAAAAAAAAAAATTGTATTTCATTTCCTTGTCTCATATGTTTCGTAATTAATTTGGCAGTTAATTTATCGCAGAAGTAAATAATATATTATAAATTGTATATTACATATAATGAAGTGTTCCGGCGTAAAACAGGGAAGAGGAACCGAAAATTATGAGAACAAGAGAATAAAAATAATATGATGGATATGCGATACGGGTGAAGTTGCCGATAAAGCGATTCGCTAATATTACATCTTGGCAGAGCGGCATTTTGCTATCTGTAAAAACGATTGACACGCGTGTACGATTATGTATGTAACACTTGCGTATACATACACTGCCGACCAAAAGTTTCGGTACACCAAGCGAAATTTCTTACCGTACTAAAAAGCTCGACAGCGGACTCAAAAATAAAGATAATATAATCAAACATTCCAAGCGGCGTTTTAAACAAGACAAATTTACCTTCATTTTGCGTTTTTTTCGGAAAATCTCTGCAATTTTATTTTGCCCCCGGTTACGTAGTTTTGAACATGGCCCTTTTTCGGTTATTTTTTAGCCGTCGGAAATTAACTCCGAATCTTAGAGAAAAAGTTTTCCTCGAATATACGCGTACGTGTAAATTTCTGAGAAATCGTGACGATGTAATAATAATAGTATATAATGCAACAATCGTTGTGCAATTCGCATACAATTTTTATTCTATCCAAGATAACTTTTTTTCCTCCATTTCTGACGAAGAAAATTTCAATATGTAATAATAAAAAAATCTAAAGCAATTTTAATTATTACAGAACTAAATATCGACACTGCATTTCTATAACATATATGACAGAAAAAAATTCGAGCAAATTTGAATACATGTGAAAAGTTATTGCGAGATAACAAAACAAATTTGAAAAATGATCTTACGATCGTAAGGAACGTTCGGTACGATTAATCGCTGGTGTTTTTCTGTCCGATGTTTATATTTTTTATTTCTTTTTTCTCACCGATCAAATCTCTGCAAATTGTGTGAAAACCGTTAAAACAAACTCACATAATAATACAGTATTTATATAATTTTACACAGAAGCATTTTCGCAAATAACATCGGTAGGGATTTTTCGAACGTTATTTCCTCTTTTCCCAGCTGTCGATAAATCCAACATGTCGCAAATACCGCTGCAAATATTACGGAAATACTGGATATGTTTTGATTTGTGTGTATTATCAGTATTTATCACTAGGCGGGTGAAAATCCTGTTCTAAAAAAATTTTACCGAGGGTTAGAGCATGCTCGCGGAACACATCGTAAAGTACCGGATAAACGATGAAATCGAGCGCCAATCCAATACCAATACGTAACCAACACGTAACCAATATGCGAGCAAAGTTTGGATCGGTGAACTAGTTACAAAAACTGCCGCCAGGTGTCGTGGAAAAAATGTGTAATAATTCAGGCCAGTAGAACCTCCGGAATCTGATGTACCCGAAATTCTCTCCTCAACATATTTCGCGATGTATACACATCCTTATGTATCTGGCGAGAGAGAAAGAGAAAGAGAGAGAAAGAGAGAGAGAGAGTGAGAGAGAGAGCGAGTCGGCGATCGATAAAGAGACAAAGGACCTCGCAGAGCAGAGAAGATTTCGTCTTAATTACCCTCAACCTATTTTTTAAGTACATTGTGCCCAATGATATTGAAAAGGCATGAAAAACAAAGAGGGCAACAAATACATATTGTACAAACATAATATGCAAATTTAGCAATTTATGTTTGGTGTATTTGAAGGGTGAAATTTTTCCACATTTATCTAAACCGTCGACATAATTTTCCAAATTAATCATCTGCTCGTCGTTTTAAAACCTGTCAAGTATTTTCTTACTTTACATACTTAGAAAGTAATTCGTTTTCGATCGGTATGTATTTAAATTTTTACTTTTCCGCATATTTACTATGCATATTACGCCGCAACAATTACGCAACTACTACAGCAATCTCACGTTTCTGCAGTTCTTATTGTGTGTAAATGATATTTTATAAACCACGCAAGAGTCTTTCCCTTTTTTTTCTTACCGTATATATATATATATATATATATATAGCTGGTATGTATGTTTGCGATACAAACGTACGTTAAGAAAACCGTTCGTGTGATATTCGCGTTATCTTATCAAGGATATATGTATGGGTATATAAAGCGTAGTTCGCGGAGGGAAGAGGAAAAAAAAATATACAAACAACTTCGAAAATCTGTGACGAACAAACTGTTAGTTATGGCGATGCGTATACGTATGGATGTGTGTAAAGTGTAAATACATGCGTGTAGTTGTTGATTGCTTGTTTAATCGAAAATGTTATTGGGGAAAATCAAATCGATCGTAGATTGTACATTACAATATTGACACTGACGTCTGTAGATTTGTTTGTTACTTTGTGCGTGATTTTTGTGGAAAAATGCAATAAGAGAGAATACTTGCGTTTGAAAATAAAGAAAGATGGGTGACGAATTACCGGAGAGAAAAAAAAGAACGAGAATTTTGCACGAGGTCGAACGGAGTTAGTTAACATTACGAGGCAGGGATGTGTTTTTGAGGAAAATCGTTACTTCTCAATTATTAGAATATAAACAAATTTAACCATTTCAAATTAATTCTCAAGTTGCAAGATAACGATGTTTTTAAAACGAATTTCGTTACGTTTACGCAATAACATTAACGTCATATAATTTTGACTGCAAAAATAAGTTTCAAATTGATAATGCCGGCATCAATTCTGACTAAACGACGTTCAAGGAAAAAATAAAGTATCATACTCGTCAAAAATTGTAATAATTGTACTTAAAACCGAAAAAACCGAGTAGATTCGAGAAAAATCGCTATAATAACGACCGCTGAATTAAATTGACAAATTTTTACTTCGGGATTCGTCAATTTCTAACAATACTTATCGTACAAGAATATATATCATGCATTCTATACAACTACATTCATTCATTCATTTTAATTTACCTCTTTGAGTCATTTGTTGTATATTTAGAGAACTTTTAAACATATTTCTTTGCGATTTTTTATTATTTCCAATAGTATACTAATACCTTTTCAATACTCGAAAGTAATTGTTGAGATATGATATATTTTTTATTATTGTTAGAAACAAGTTGCTTAAAAAAAAAAATCGTGAAAATTGAAGTAATAATTCGTTTCCGAGAAAGTCACCCCTCTACACATATTACATGTTTTATATAAATTATAAGTTTTCAGATTTTGAAACTTCAGTATGGCAAATCCAATCGACGACCCCGATAACCCCTGTAGAGTTTTTTGACCCGTCTGGATTAAATTTGAAAGTTTTGTCCACCATATTGTAGCCACCATCTTGAATTTTCAACCCCTAAATAAAGTTTTTCAACCGAATTTAATTAAATCTTAAATTTTTGTCCGCCATATTGAACCCGCCATCTTTACTTTTCGAAATCTGATTTAAGATTCGGGGGCAGTGTCAAAGTTCCGAATTTGAAAAGTTCCGAAGGCGCAGAATTCCGAATTTTTTCGCGACGAAACTTAAAGTAAAGAAACAAAATTTCGAGGAATCATCAAAGTTTCGATTGGTCAGAAAACCGACGCGACGGCTCAAATTTCCGAAATGCAAGATTGCGAAAAGTAAAATTCCGACAGAGCAAAGTTCCGAAAAGCAAAAATTCCAATAGAGCAAAAAACTTGAATCAAAATTTACTGAAAATTTTATGTACTACAAATCTGGTTCACACCATTTTTAATGTTTCATTAACCATTAACTATATATTTAGCAATAACCATGTTAAAGAAAGTTTGACGCGCTATAAATAAAAACCTATGCATTATACAGAAAAAAGTTTTTAATAAAAGTTATAGGAAATTTTATCATACAAAAAATCTGTTGTTACTACATTTTTGTCGGGTGCGGGTAAAAAATCAGAAAAACCAAAAATCAGAATGGTCTGCATGAAAACAGTCTCACGATGGCTCATTTTACTCCTTATTCTTTTCGCACTTTCGGAATTTTGTCTTCTCGGTATTTTGTCATTTCGGAACTTTGCGCGTCGGATTTTCGACCATTCGAAAGTTTGATGTTTCGTCAAAGTTTTGTTTCCTTACTTTAAAATCACCGACCCGAAATATCATTGAATACTAACTTGTTATAAAAGTTGACTTGGCACTATAATTTAATAAAAAAAAATTATACACAGCTCACGATTCACACCCGCTCAATGAACAGGAGATTTATAAATGTATATTATCTATCATCAATATAATGTTTAGTCTTCAGAGAAATTGACGTACATAAATTCAATAAACGAGCGAGAGGATGTTTCTTATTTCCATTTCTCATTTTCCTGCCAAACTTGAAGTGAATTGTATTATTTTATTTATTTATTTTTTTGTTAAAAATTACCTGTGCGCTATCTCGCGTTTGTCGGTCCTCAAGCGATGCTGATCACCCTCGGTGAAACAATCTAAATCCTGTTCGCTACGGTCGTTTCTAGTCAGGCCGACGTTTGAAGATGGAGATAAATTTAATCCAAGCATAGCTTGATGGAATAAATTTCCCGTGAAAGAACCGGGATTGTCACGAAAATACGACGTCAAACCAGCGTCTACAACTATCATTATGAAATTTATATAGCATACGATAAAAAAGAAGACATCCGAAATTTATACCAAAATTTTTCCACTGGCAATCAATATATATATACTACATATGAGGGATTCTCCGTCAACTCTGCCACTTTTTTTTCAACCATCTCAGATCTGCCCCGTAATTGGTTATATCAAAGTACTACTAAGAGGTACTCTATGCGAATTTTTTCAGATTTTTTAATTCATTATTTGAGAAATTGCCGTTTTTTTTTCAAATAAATATATCTCGGAAACTTGAAGTAACTGAAAAAAATTTTTTTCAGAAAAAAAGGGTCCTTTTTTGAATAAAAAAAATAATTTCATCCTTTTTTGGTAAAAAATCAGTGTTACCGGAACGTAAAAATGTTTCTCGAAAGCTAACAAAAAACTACAACTTTTATGTAGAGTCATTTTTTTTCAGTTACTTCAAGTTTCCGAGATATATTTATTTGAAAAAAAAACGGCAATTTCTCAAATAATGAATTAAAAAATCTGAAAAAATTCACATAGAGTACCTCTTAGTAGTACTTTGATATAACCAATTATGGGGCAGATCTGAGATGGTCGAAAAAATTTTCAACAGTACATTATGTATTTAGTAATTTAAGTGAAACGATATCTGTCAGCATATTTTTGTAATATTATATGTGTATTGCAGCAACTGCTGCAGCGAGGAGTTTTGAAATAATAAGCAGGCATGTACTTCTCTTGGCAACAGTTATGTATATGTACGTAATTCGATACGAGTGCACGTCTTTTGTATGTCAATAAAAATGATAAAACGATTATAGATGTATTATCATTATTATTATAATAATCTAATCGTTATTAACGAGCTATTGTTAACCATTGTCTGCTGGAGTAACGACGACGTCAACGTTTTGCCGGATCATTTCTTTTATGCGGTATAATCACTTTTTTTTTTTTTATCTTCTTATTCTTCGATTACTGTAGTATTTATGTAATTTATAAATTGCTAGAGATGAAGAATAATTATTCTTTACTCTCTTTTTTCTTACGATCCACTCGACGCTTTTGACGTTTTTTTTTTTTTTATTTCTTTCAAATACGTTACTTTCGAACTAGTATTAAATAACTTCTTCTCTCGAGCGGCCAACGACAGAAACCGTTTGAGTTTAAATCAAGACTGCACTCTCCGTTTAAGCGAAATAACTCTATATACCCTGGCCTTATTGAACGTACAGAAATACAAGATAAGTACAGAGAGATTAGCCAAAGGTCATGTACGCAGATGATAGTCTTACACGTATTTTCTTATGCTCTGTGAAATCCGTGCTACGCTTGATAATATCGGCATCATTCGGTCTAGGGGGTCGAAAACACGCGCATAAGGCATTCCAGATAAAATCGACAAGCCTCTCTCGCTCTATTTATTTATTTTTTTTTTTTTTACCTCATCTTGTTTTGAAGAGACGAACAAAAATTGTTTACTCACATACAAGTGTAATGGAAAATTATGTAACGATATGACCACTTTCGCAATATCCCACCTAGTAAAGCAAAAACAAAAAGGATAGAAAAACTTTCAAATATGAATTACAGTACGAAGAAATACGTTTTTTTTTTTTTATTTAAGAAGGGACGAAAACAATTTACTTCCGTCCAGTTGTCATATTTTTTTTCACCGATAATTCCACATTATCATTTTCATAAAACGAGAAAATTTTATGTACAGCATTAATTCGTATTGTTGATTTGTTTTTATTTATATACAATTTTCGTACAATGTTATATCACGTTGCAGTAGATCTTTTTGCGCGCAATAAATTCCAAACTACACATATAAATTCCACTTGTCATGGAATAATTTTATCTAATATCGTAATCTTCAAATCAACAGGTTTTGTGTATATTTTTCAACTAAATCAGTTTAAAAAAATTCACACCAATTTTAGAAATTTGAAAATCTTCAACTGATCAATATAATTATTCATATATATATATACATATGTATATATAGGAAGGTGAAAAATTATGGGTTTAAATTTTAAACCATCGTATGAATACTGAAAGAAAGAACTGTGAAACCAATAACTTGTCTGTCTTTCGGAGCCCAATAAGTCTCTACGACGACAAACAGAAAGTCATTTTTTTCTCTCTGTTCCAGGTTACAGCATTATTGAAAGAGATGGATACCGATAAATGTGACAGTGTGTTATAATTAAGTATAGTTTGTACTGGAATCAAAAATGAAAAGAAGCGCTTTTCTTTCTTTACAGTTTAACGACGAGAGTAAAGAAAAAGGATAGTAGTAATTGATCGGTTTAAAGTGCAATTGAGTTTCAACTATTTATATATATTATAATATTAGCCAAGTTTTTCCTGAGTCATGAAGGTTGGCTACGTACGACGAACGAACAAGTCGCCCACAGAGCAGGTCGGAAATAATTTAGCTACCTACTACACCAGACGTCGTACAAAAATAGAATATGAAATCTAAAAATGTACAACATGCCATTTACACATGCCGACGACCTCCGTATGTCGTGGTGATAAATTTCAGATAATCAAATTCCGTATCGTCATCGTCCAGCCATCCGGTATAAAAATTTTGTCAGACGATGATGGATCTGGAAGCCTACTTCTAAATTCATCGTATGTCAATTTCGCTTATCGTAGCTTGTCATCTACTCGCATCAAGAATAGACAGCAGCTGATAGTGAAAGATTTTCTGATTACGAATGTAATCTCCAGTATGGTAAGCAAAACCGATTAAATGAGAAAAATGATGAAATAGCTTTTCAAAAATGTGCTAATTTACTTAGTTTTCTATGAGAAATTAGAATCCTGTACAAATATTGCAATGCCAAAATTATATTATCACATTAAATGTGACAAATTGATAACTTGATACGAGTTAAAATAAACAGGAAAAAAACACGTCATACACTACTGGTCAAAAGTTCGGGTACACCAGTCGAAATTTCTCGCCGCACTAGAAGTTAGATAACGGACTCAAAAATAAAGATAATCAAGTTACTAAGCAGCGTTTTAAAGAGCACAAATTTACCTTCATTTTACTTTTTCAGTAAATTCTCTACCATTTTTTTTTTTGCTCCAGTACGCATTACGAAAGAAGATTTGTAACTTTTTCATTTGTAATTCAAAATAATTTTTTTTAATTCTGAAAAAATTCTTGCTACTCCAGTGTGAACCTGTGCAACGTTTCACCTCCTGACATTTACTCTGAGAGCCCATAGTTATTGGAATACGCTTTTTTTTTCTAAGACATGTTTGTTTTTAGCTAAAAATGTAAAACTGGGGCGAAAAAAAAAATGGTACGAGACTTTATAAAAAACTAAAATGTAGGTTTTGAAATGCTTTTCAAGTTTACCATGGAAACACCTGCGAAAAAATTTTCCCTAAAACTGTGGGGTTAATTTTCGCGCAGATAAAAAATAGCCGACAAACGGCCATGTTCAAAAGTAGGTACCAGGCAAAAAAAAAAAATCGTAGAGCCAGGAGTGTATGTGTAGATGATTAGTGAGTCGACTTAAAATTATTTTCACCCTATCATTTATTAAAAATATGATCACAGAGATTAAAATTATAAAATTATAAAATTAAAATTTAAAATAAAATAAAAAAAAGTACGAAAGGAATAAATATTCCTTTCAAAAATAAAAAAAGAAAAATCTCCAAAAATTTCAACTCAGTTTGAACACAAGTACAAATTTCATCACTTTTCATTCATTCCATAGGCATGGCAAATTTTTAAATCGTTATCATTCAGAGATATTATCTCACGATCTTTATGACTCTGATGATGTGGACAAATTGTTTCCACGATAGAACAGCAAGAATGAAGAAAAAAGATATTTGTTAGAACTTGAATTATAATTAAATGAGTAATTAATATGACGATTGTTAACAAGCATCAACGGCGTGCTACAAGGCTATTCTAATTATGAGAATATGTCAATATCAAATTTCTGGTTGGTTTAAGCTGGTGATTTTCAGTTCACAATCAGAGAATGAATCAAAGTAGGTAAAGAAGGTTTTACTCACCGCTGAGTTGCTTGGCGGTACCATTTTTTGCTTGAACTGTTGTCACTGTCATTCTGCGGCGTTGTTGGTGATGACTTTAGGGTTTCCATATTGTTGTAATTATCCATGATAAATTTAGGCTGAAAAATGATGAACTTTACTTTGCGAAAGAAGAAAACAAAAGAGAGCTTAAAATAGAATCAGGTTCGAGACAAAGGATCGTTAGATGATTTAGCAAAGAATTAATCAAGTTCGGTTTAGTTTACACTTCATCGACGGTACGAAATCGACATTTAAAGATCACCGCGGGATTCCCGCTTACAAGAATCACGTTTGCGCTAAATATCAGGCGTGTACCTGGTCTAGAGTGTTGAATGACAGGTTGTCACACCTTTCTTCGAAAATCTGTGAAACACTGCGATACTGGAGTTTCAGGTTATATGTCGTCTGCTCGGTCACGTATTGTCAACAATTATGCACTCTTTTATCGGGTGGTATAAAAAAATAACCTATAAACGTGTAATCTCACACCGTACCACTGCTGCATACTCATCATATACTGCAGTACTGCATATACTGGTTCCCGGTGAAACGTAAGTTCGTGGTGAAACCCACTACCACAAACAATGCGAATCAGGTAGATCGACATCTTGGAGTTGGATTTTCACGGGCAGCAAAATGCATTATTTCTTAACCAATAGGAATACCATGTCTATGGGAATGCCAATAAACCAGGGCAGCGCCACCTTGTGTGCGCTGTGTAACATCCGATTGGAGGCTTGTATGTTTTGGCCGTGTTCGAAAATTGACTGACAGTATTGTCAGCAATCTTTTATCTCTTTTGCGCTGCCAAGTTCATGGACAGCTCTGTCTCTGTCCTAGGGAATTTTTAGTACTGGCAGTCAATTTACGAGGCCTTTATCCCATATTTGTCATGGGATGTTACAGCTGAATGCGATGAACTATTTTCTTGGTGTTCCTATTGGCGAAGAACTAGGTAGCAAAATACTGTGGTAGCATTTTCTTGCTTAAATGCGAAACGGTGGAATTGGAACCAATCGCGCCAAGTACCGAATCTAACAAGCGACTGGTACCGCAGATCAGCGGGTGATTTGATTTGTATGTGCGTTAAATTCTCCAATCAACGGCGTTAAATGTCTTCGAATTCTCTTTTTCAGATCTTTATTACTCAGATCAACGTGGAGAATTCAGGTATTTATTGGACACCTGTGGGACATATTCACCCTATAACTGTTTATGCTGAATAAATTTTTGAGATGTCATACCTGCATATAAACTTTATATATGTATGTTTCGAAACTGTGTAGACGAATTAATTTGAAAAATAATAAACTGTCAATAAAATAATGGATTGAAAATTATATCAGGTGTGATTCGGTCTATTATATGATAGATGATTGTTTTAATCGATAAAGAATGACTTGGATCTGATTCTTCAGACCATATTATTACATTACAACATTATCGTTAACTGCAATCTCTAACATGTATTCCTCAGAAAATCGGTATTTATGATAATCGATCTTCGTATTAGTTATAAACAACACGATTATAAAAGAGTTCTCAGACTGTTTTTCATTCTATAATACAGGATATTAAAAATGCGTTTTAATCGACTTATTCCTTTCCCATTTTCCAATTATACAACCGCAGTGACTCATTGTATGATTGTATATTACACGTTAAAAAATTCATATTTTTTAATTTGAATGTACATGCTGAATGTGGCCGCACATAACAGATCACGTATCTCTAAAATACCTACAGAAATAAATCCTGACATGATAATGGAGTCAGTCTACGATTAATCAGATAAAAAAATACAGTCCGCATAGAGTATACACGTATCACTGCGTGGACGCGAAATAACAATGATACGTGTAAAATTTTTCGTAGAGTAAAATAGAATGGAAAATATAAGGAGAGTTGGATTATAAATTTTCAATCACCTGTCTAACACGCAGCGGAGCTGTCAAAGTAGCAGACGACGACGACTTTGCCCGTAGCGCCGTCCGTTTGTCCGTCTGTATCCCGAGCACGAAAATTTTTGGTAAGACGAAAACTGGCCCGTTTCTGCATGATTTAATCGCATTCATGTCACCGTTGAGTTGGATTGAAACGTAGCTATTTCACTAATCGAGTACTTGGCCACTGAACAATGAGGTTGCATCGCTGGTATTGCGTAAATTTAATCCAATTTAGAGTGACCTCGGCCGTAACATAACCTCAAATATCAACTGCTCGCGCTGAAAGTTCGGCAATCCGCTGCTTCAGGCGCTCGACTTTCGTGCCCCTTACGAACGTTTTTCCGCTTCAATTTACGTTTGTTCAATTTCACTTCCACCTTGCTCGACACCATTAAGTGCCGAGTTACTATTTTACAACTAATTTCTGGGTTAAATTTTCTGTCTACTTTTCAAGTGGCCCAACCCACTTTTACAAGTTTCTCTCACTTTGTATTGTCTACTGCAGAAAAATATTGTAACAATAATACACACTGTTACATGCATGTGCAACATGTTTAGCTGTTTCGTCACTGTTCGTTGCATAATGACAAAAAACAAAACAACAAAACAATACTATCCATATCTATAATTACTTTTCATCGTAAGTTATCCATCATCGTTCACAACTCTCTTGTGTTTATATTTATTTATTCATTATTTTGTTTATCTATTCCGAATTTAATTGATTATTATTAAGTTTAATTTAAAGATTATGTTTAATTTTGATTTGTTATTTTCTTAAGTTATCGATTAGTCGATTTATACTTTTAAACACGATAATACAATTATTGTACAATTACGTATTGTAATCATCATTTTTGTACTATGCAGCTTGTTTATTTTCCATGACAAAACAACTTGTAATCGAAACGAAAGTTTATTCAATAAAAACTTCATTTCCTAAGTTATAAATATGTCTATTTTCTCATTTGCACACAAAGCTTGGCAATACCAATCAACGTCGCACACCACCAAAGCATTATTCTTTACTTTTCCTACTGGCAATTAAATTAAAACAGCACACATGTCAATTGCAATGTAATTTAATATTACTTATTATTGGACTGCCTACATCAGTTTGTTGGCGTATTATGTCGTTTTTACATTACTCATTATTTAGAAACACACTGAGACCAGCTACATTTTGAATTACATCGTTTATCACAGATCGATTACTTTGATTCTACGAATAATGGAGAAGCATGATTTCTTCGGTTTTCTGCTCATTCTTTTACTTTCTCTATTTTCCGTTTCATGATTGTTCACTAATGGTCTTGTGATAAAATAAAGAGTTTATTTGAAACTAGTACACAATGCTGTGCTAAGGCATTGGTATACAATATTTCTGTGGATCGACCATCTGGGAACAAAGCAAACGATATGAACAGTCTAGCGTTCAGTTTGGCCGAAACTCTAATTCCATCCACATACGTTCAACAAGGACTGAACGCCAAGAAGACACGAGAAAATCTTATACGACATTTCATAGAACACGTGAGTCTTTGACAAAAAATCTGACACAAATCACAGAATGATCACGACTTGTCAGCCATGTTTCAATATCGCAGCGGAAATGGCCAGAAGAGGGATGGGATGACGCGACAATAGAAGCTTTCTTCTCGGACTTATCCCAAATGGACAGCAATAATTTTCCGTCCAACTGCAGCGTCGGCGAAAGAGAGGCCAGAATAGCATCAAACATCGTTGCTCGCAGACACTTTCGTATGGGCCATGGGATTGGTAGGTCAGGAGACTTGGAGGAGGTGCAGCCTAAGGCGGCAGGCAGTAGTCTTATGTATAAGTTGACGAACGCATTAGTTCTCGACGTGATACGATACATGGGTATGCAATGTTACCGTTTCTATCTAGTGAATTTTGAAACTCTTGTAAAACTTATCGGATAATATGAAACATTGATTGTTGTTTCAGGGGTAAAGAGCATAGCAGGTTGCTTTGTATCGCCAATGGCGACAGGGATGAGTCTGGTACTCTGTATGTTGACGCTGAAGCAGGACAGACCGCGAGCAAAGTACGTGCTTTGGCCAAGGATTGATCAAAAGTCAAGTTTCAAATCGATCGTCACGGCAGGACTGGAGCCAGTTGTTGTTGAGATGCAAATTGTTGGCGACGAGTTAAAGACCGATTTGCAGAGGCTGGAGGCTCAGATGGCTGCGCTTGGTGAAAGCGTCGCCTGTGTTTTAACTACCACCAGCTGTTTTGCTCCACGGGCCTGTGATTCAATCGATTTGATAGCAGCGCTCTGTACACAATACAACATACCTCATTTAGTGAACAACGCATACGGGTAAGAAACAGCGTACTGATAATTGAATTGCTAAATATTTTCTACGATTTAATATTCATTTTGAAAAAAAAACAACAGATTACAGAGCACAAGATGTATGCATCTTATTCAAGAGGCGTCCAGAAAGGGACGCGTCGACGCGTTTGTTCAAAGCACAGACAAGAACTTTTTGGTGCCAGTTGGGGGAGCGGTGATTGGATCCTTTGATAAGAACCTACTCGATAGAATTTCAAAAATGTATCCGGGCAGAGCGAATGCGAGCTCAACGATGGACGTGCTGATAACTCTCCTGGGACTCGGAATGGCTGGATACAAGCAGTTAATCACGCAACGCAAAGAGACCTACTCGTACTTGAAAGACGAACTCGGAAAGTTAGCCTCCAGACACGGAGAGAGGCTCCTGGATACCAAGGGAAACCCGATATCCATGGGAATGACGCTACAGTCACTGAGCCATCAGCACGACAATAAACAAGTAACGATGTTGGGCTCGATGCTGTTTTTGAGAAATGTTAGCGGTACTAGAGTCATCACGACCACAGATTCAAAGCACATTGTTTCACACAAGTTTGAAGGTAAGAAATTCGCGCCCGAAACTGATATAAAAAATTTTCAGAATCCAAAGCATACTTCGATCACGTTATATTTTAACCAGGTTGGGGAGCGCACAACAGCAACTATCCGGTGCCCTATTTAACAGCAGCCGCTGCTTTGGGTATGAAAAAATCAGATGTCGACTCGTTTGTTCAACGTCTGGACAAAGCTATGATAAAAGTGAGGCGGCGCTCTGCTCCTGCTACACCGACAGCTTCTCTAGCCGGTTCTAGCATCAATGGAGACACCGGAGGCGCCGGGGGACCTGGCGAATCAAGCACAGCTTCGACTAGCCGAGCGAGCAGCAAAGACAGCCTGAGAAAGTGAACCGTGATCAACGCGACCGGTCAGTCCAATCAGCACATTAACATGTAAGTGTTGAACACTTGTGATAAAAAGATGTCACGTGTTTCTAAGATATGACAAACGTTTTTACATCCATCAGTTTCAACAAAGCTGATTAACTCTCTTGTGAATAGACAAAGGTATTGACGATTATTTCGTTAGAAAACACTTTGTTTGACTTTCCATAGATTGGTCAGGTGTCATTGACGATACTTGAGTATTCATCAGTGATATTTTACTAATAGATTATAAATCAGTTATAAATAGAATACTGTGAATATCACGTCAAGCTTGATTGTCTTTTGATGAAAGATTGTCGAATGAGAAACACGGTAAAACAAAGTTATGTTCTGGGTACACGTGACTTCTAAATGCGCTGGTTTGTCTGTCCGTTCGCGTTGAGAAACCGTTTGAATTAAGTCATTGCAAGTTCAGTTTAAGATTTGAAAATTAGTCGTACTGATAAGTGGTCACTTGAACAGCTTATGAACATCGTCCTGTCGCAATTTCCCAAAAGGACGATAATTATTCACATTTGCCGTTCGCATTCGATTTTAACATTTAGCTGATAATTGAATATTTATCACACCGTGACCATTTCTTAGTCGATGAATTTACAAAAGAGTGCTTGCTGGTTGATAAAACCAATCGATAAGAGGCAAATTGATATTCTAGATACGATGTAAAATCAATACATGTCTCCAATGTTCATTTTAAGCATCGTAAATATCTGAGCAATCGTCGCACGTCGCCAGATACTACGTGCTTGGCCTGTCACATTGCAATACCACATGTTAGAACCTAGCTAAGGGTACAGGTTGTTGAAAAATCTTGAAGAAATAAACTGGTTTCATTAGTCAATAATACGTTCCACTTCATTTGCTGAAGAGATGATGTTGATAAAAATTTCTTAGTTCATTCTCGAAATGCGTTTTTTCATCAGAGGTATGATATTTTAATGTTTATGAAATGAAGTTGATGCAAATATCGACGAAGCATCACAGGAAACTATATAAACCATATTCAAATGCAATGACAGTAAAACCATTTTATGTCTTCCACCTAGTTTTTCATGTGATCCTGTATTAAGGCGAAGTGTCAGATGCCGATGAAAACCGTTAATTCTATTGACATACATAATGATTTGATCGATTATAATTTCGATTGGAAGGTTCCAAAATTGTTAACGAATCAAAAGATTGTCAGTATAATTTATTACCCTACTATGTCATTATCTTCTCCCGTCGCCCGCAAGTACAACAAACTCTCAATTTTTCAACACATTAACTTAATCAATCAACACAGCTAATCATTTGGATATAAACAGATCTCCAAGTCCCAATTCATCTCAAACCTGAATTAATCTTTCCTTACTTCTACTAATTATTATACAAAGATATACCTATATTAAGTTTCCTACTTTTTACAAAAAAGAGATAATAAAAAAAAAAAAAAAAAAAATAAAGAAAAAGAATGAATTTAACAACTCCGCCTCACAGTGGTGAAGCAGTCGTGACTTTGTAGTAAAGATCTATACAACTGAATAATAAGATAATAATTACCGAAAGATATATTACTAACTGTGAAATTAAGAGGCGTCAGAAAATTTTTTCAAAATTTCAAAGGGGAATTGGAGCTTTCCCTTTGACGCCTCTTAGTTATATGAATTATTTAGAAGAGAATTTAAGTAATTTCGACATGTAGATAATAATTACTATACATTGCACTATGAATACGAACACACAACTACGTCACGTAAGAAATAGTTATTAGGCGTTAGCTTGTAGCACGTTTTTAAATTAACATCTCGGAACACAAAAGTGTTGAGTTTTTTTTTTTTATCGTGACAATTGTTTTTTTTGTTTTCATCTTCTAGTCTGTTCTCGATACTTATTGTAAGATCCGCATTATGTAGCATAAGATGGTGAGAGTAATTTTAATATCCTTGCATTCATTTTGGCTTTGTCTTAATATACGACATACATCGTTGTCATTAACAGTACCTTTGACAAAGTTGAAATGAATTAGGAATAGTCCAATAATACGCATCTCATATATTGTAGATTTAGACATAAATATTGTTAGAATGCAGTTTTCCGAGTGCTCGTTTACCGTTATGAAATGATCTCACGACATGTGATTAACAGTTGTGCAATCGAATCTGGATATTGCAATTGAACCGAATATTGAATGGAAAATAGATTGAAAATTATTGTGTCTAAACTACGAGTTACGATATCCACATTCTGAAAATTTTGCAAGGAGTATTCGACAAATTATTCGTATGCCCTAGTTATTGAATTTGTTATTTATAGATAAATTATATTACATATTGTTAGATATCGATGCTGATCATGTTGAAAAATACTCATCAAAGTTACGTTGGCTCCGAATTTTATTAATCAAAGTTGATAAAAAGAAAAAAAAAATAATGAATAAAGCGCCGCTTAGCATACATAATTCAACTGCCTGTAATCAATTATAAATTTTTGTAGTTCATATTGCGATAGTGAAAGTCTGGAGTAATTTTTCTCCGTTCCTACGTAGGTCTTGCAAATGATTGTTTATGCACTGTGCAACATCTTCATATCATCGAGATAACGACCAAAGATTTATAAATGCAAATATTATCAACTTCCAAGCATTGCACGTGAAAACCGCGTGAAATTCACTGATTTTTTTAGTTGAAGTGAGTTATAGCACTAATGCTGAAAAAATTAATCAGTTTCACGTGGTTTTCACGTACAACTTACTTGCGCTTCCAAGTCAATAAGATCTACATTTACATATCTTTGATCTTTGTCTCGATATATATAAATATATAATATATATACACACGAGGATGGTCCTTAAATAGGTAATTTTCGAATATCGACCGGCGCGCCCCCGAAATCGGCTCCAAATAATTCAAAAATAATTCTCTAATTTTTTCAGATTTTTATCTCGACTTTAACCCGTGCCCCAAAAAGCTTGGATTTCCACATTAAATATACCGAACGGATTTAGATGAAATTTGGTGTAAGGTGGGTTTTTTGTGTCGCTGATTACGAATCTGATCTCAAAAGTCACTTGCCATATAAAAGATATTGCCATATTGGATCCACCAGTTTGAATATTTTAATTTTGAGTTCAGTTTCGTTATTCTGAGATTCAATAAACCTGCCTATACCATGGGGGGTTTTATGTTAATCCGTTTGGTAAATTTGACTGCCCTTGAAAGGGTTGAATGGAATCCACCCTCTTTGGGGCACGGCTTAGAGTTGAGATAAAAATTTGAAAAAATCGGAAAATTATTTTTAAATTATCTGGAGCCGATTTGGGGGGCGCACATGTCGAAATTTACAATTGACCTTTTTGAGGACCACCCTAAATTATTATATATATATAATAATGTTATCGATTATTTATTGATATAATGAATATTAGGTATAATCGAAGATTTTATGTAGCTGGTGTCCGAATAACAGAGTTTAAAATTACGTACAGATTCAGAATGCAAAAATGAAGAAGCATGTTGAAATGTATGTATAGAAGCATACGCAATGTTGATGCAATTTTTTACCTTTCAATAGCATTTTCTTCATTTTATATCCGAATCCATACACAATTTTACACGAAAAAGACACCAGGGACATAATAATTCCTATGTAAATAATATTTTCTTTCACTTTAAATTTTACTCACAAAGAGATAATAATTTTTGAAGACGTTAAATTATTGCTTTGCATATTTCATCATACAACGATATATCAATGGACCTAATTTTTACTATAGAATTTTATTGCTCTCGCGAACGTACAACAAAAAGTTGAGTTCTACTAAACGTTGATATGATTAATATAATTAGTATATTAGCTTGCAGTTAAATTTTATCATTTCTCTTTTCTATGACAAAGCGAAGAAAAGGGAATAACAAATTGCGGCCTTTTTTTTGGCATACTGCACTTAACGGATGACAAACTGTTGTTGTTGTTATTATTATTATTATTATTATTATTATTATTATTATTATTATTAATAATGTATACTGTGTATTATGTTACCAATTTCAAAAATTTCTTCACGCTATTACACATGCGACGAAATTTAAGCCTTTTGTCTGTACATTTGCCGTATTAAATTTGAACGAAGTAATATATTATTCAGTTCGATACGCAGCATGAATTTTCTCCCGGTTAGATATGTGGAATTTGAAAATTTTCCCACCGCTATTGATGAAATATGATGTGAAGTGGTGGAATGTTAATTGCAAGCAGTCGGACACACACGCATCATTTAACACTTATGGCGCAATACGCAAGGGACAACTGATCCTCCGTATGACGGTATTATGTATTTTGCAATATATTGTACATACATACGGTATTATATATACATTGTTTCAACGATCTTTTTAAACATTTAAAGTTAAGGGAGTATAATATAGCGTAATAAGATACGTCTCTTACGCATAAGGCACGGAGCACACACATTTACGACATCATTATACCAACAGGCGTGTAAATTTATATAATAATAATACCAATTAAACAAAATGTTACTACGTGGAAAAAAAAATTTAATTCGTATTGAAGAAAAGGAGGAGGTAGGAAAGGAAGGAATAAGAAATCAACAATCTGATAAGAATGTACGATGCTCTTCCCCAAATATACCTATAATTATTGTGTAAAATCTAGTGCTTTATTTGTAAAATACACAAATATTGGATATAAATAAATATAGAGAAAATGTTAAGTAAAAGATTCACATATCGTTTTCAAACTACACCCTGATTTTCAGAAAGAATTATTCCAACTTTCACGGAAAATACGTATTACTATAATACATACCTATACGTATAATACATATAGTTTCTCAAGATTTATATTTTAACGAAATTGCGAAATTTAGGTAACGTCTGCATGTAATAAATTTTATTTATTACCTAAGAACGAGAAATTTGATAGTAGATTTTGAATAATAATTTCCTTGAAAACGTAACCAGCAAACCAAAAATTTGTCGATGGTAAAAGTGTATTCAATTCTACTTCGCATCGTATATTTCAATCAATTTACATTACAAAACAGCCAATAATATTCAAAAAAAGTGCATCTGATGTCGGCGTGAACAAACTTTTACTGAACATCTACCTATGTATGAATGTTTCCATGACGATTACCGATTTTCAAATCGTCGAAAATAATAATCATAATCCCGGTATACCACAGGTTTTTGAAAATAAGTCAATCCAGTATTTTAGAACTATTTTTATGGTTCCGTAAGCAGCGAATCAAATAATTGTAGCCAGTTTTCCAGATTACACAGAAGCCAAAAGACCGCGGCTTAATTAATGACGTTAAGGTGTTATATACAGTTAGAATTTTCAAAAAATCGATTTTTGTTTTATTTTATTTTCTTAATGTACATATATTTAAGAATACGCACAGAAAATTCCATATCGTTCCGGTGAATATTTTCGAAGCTACACGCAAATTTGAAAAGGCATTTCAGAGTGCTTGAAAGTACAAGGCTGGAGCGGAAGCGCTTACTTGGAACGTTGTCCCTTTTATGCACCTGCCTATTGTAAATGTTCCCTTCTAATATATTTAGATGTGTAAAGCAACAGTGTGTTATTGTTTTTTTTTTATACCTGAAAGGTAAATTTTTATTTTTCTCACCCCAAACTGGAAAATATTTAAGAGTGGTAGTCAGTATAAGCAGCTAAGCCGAGCAGTAAATCTGTGAGTTCGATCAAATTTTTTTTTGTAATTTTTTCGTGAAAATAAAGTGTTCTAGAGAAATGAGAAAATCTCTTAATATAGGTAAGTCGAGAACAAAAAAGTGCAAAAATGTTTTTAATCCAAAAACAGCTGAAACGGATAAAAGTAGTTTCAGTGCCTCGGCGAAAAAATTTAAAGAACAAGAGGAAATCTCAGTTCCGCGTGATCCGTCTGTTGAGTATCGCATTTTAAAGATGAAAGTATGAGTAGAGAAAATGAACGATACGCAATCACGTTTGCGCCTTGTCGCCGCGTGTCAGGCAACCCGATCAACAATCACGACACGCGTTGAGAAATGGCGGGTGAGACGTGGATATTTTGAGAGCATTTGATAAGAGGAGTGAATAAAGTTCGGCTATCGAGGGGAGAGGGGTTTAGGGAGAGCGACGTGAGTATATCTAAGATCTGTTGAAATATTTGAAAATGTAACGGTCTGTTTATCTCCTGAATTGCATTCCATAACTCATAATTCATACTCTGAATACCTGAAGCTGTAACCTTTTTTTTGTATGCTTCAAGTCGGCTAAAAAAAGTACAGGTAGAAGATAACATTTTTTGAGAAAACAATAACACTCTCTTATATTCTTTTCAATATGGAGTATCCGAGTTAGAATGTATGCTCGTTGTTTCTGAACTTTTTATCAAAATTCGATTTTTTTTCCTTCAAACCAAATTAGCGGCCACATAATACTCTCATTAATGTATTTAAAAGCACTGCTTCACTCAACAGGTCAATATGGCTAAGATTAAGAATCATGAAAAGCTTGTGAAGCCAAAGCCAAAATCAACGACCAGTGGCGAGTCTAAAAAGGAATATTCGACAAAAATACCAATGCTGAACACGATATTAACTGCTACCTGCATAGCTGTAGCTGCCTGGTTCAGCTATAAGGGTTACTTGGAGACTCGTGTGAATACACCGTTTGATACGGAGAAGGTAGCGATTCTCTGTTATTCTATAGTCGCCGTTGAAGGCTCTGAGAAAAAATGTAATGACAAAATCGCATATGGATCAGCCTTACAGTATCTCTACATATTTTTGTTTTATTATATAGCTTGTCACTGAAACTGGGCTCGATGTTCCGGACAAATACTGGGGGACCTATAGACCTGGAGTTTATTTTGGATTGAAAACGAGAGATCCTTATTCCTTGGTCACTGGTTTGATGTGGTACTTCCCACGCCATTTGAGGCAAGGTGGTGAAGGGTTCAGACACTGGTGCGAACAAGGGGATAAGCTGGATAGGTAAAATCGTTGTTTGTTCCCTCCGTTCTCTCGATCCTAATCACTTTACGTTTAGGCAAAGTCAGCAATTCAGATTTCAGAAGACAATGAATTTGTTGAATAAAATGATAATGGCCTTGAAAAATGGCCGTTTTAATAAGAATCTCTCGAAAATCGATAGTTTTGCTACATTTTTCAAGCAATGCAAAGTGATGTTTTCGTACCAAGTAATTATATAATATTAATTAGGTCTTTGCATGCTAACAAAGTGTTTGAAGATTATTTATTTTATTTTCCCATATTCGAGTTAAACGCATTTCACTTTGTACTCGTGAATTTTAATCAATTATTGCAATGATAATAGAAAAGAGCAATAGATGAAATTATCAAAAAAGAACACCCCAACTCTTTTTGCACACAATACCTAAATAAAAGTACAAATATTTCTTTCCAAAATGCTAGATACGCTTGGCTGGAACATGACGGTAAAAACTTTGGAGTACAAGAGATAGTTGATGGCGGAGCAGTAATACGAACTACGTTTGTAAAAAAATTTGGTGGAAATCACGGTGGTGATTGGACAGCAAGGATTGGAGTATCTTCGGAAAATAAAGAAAGAATTGGGGAGGAAATTTCTCTGCTGTTTTATACGGCAATTGAGGATAAGACTAAGGGCTGGATCAGGTCTGTTGTGGGGGGTGATGAGAAATTGACCGGAGTCGAGGGTAACACAGAAGGTCTAGGATCTTTCAAGTTGGATATGACTCCTATAACTGGGACGGTAATCGAGCATTCGTTTCTGGTTACGGTGGCGCCAGGTTTGCACCTCCTGAAAGAGACTGTATTGAACAATTTGAGACTGTCACCTCACAAAGGGAGTTCCAAAAAGTACATAGTTTTGGGTGGAGAACAGATGCCGTTGGATGTTGAGGGTAAAGGAATACAGCCGAATTTCATCGTTACACAAATTACAGCTAAGATCCCGTTCGAATTTGAAGTCTCATTTGAATCCGGTACCTTTATTGACCGCGGTGAGAGATTAGTTGGGACAACTTACGATTTGGCATTACGAAATTGGAGACAAAAGTTCAGTGACAAATTTGAAAGAGTGTTTAGTTTGAAATCGAAACAATTCAAAGAGGATGAGATCAGTTTTGCCAAAATGGCGTTCTCTAACATGATCGGCTCGATTGGATACTTTTACGGCAGTCCGCAGGTCCAGAGTGAATACACCAAAGTTCCTGTTCCATACTGGAGGGGATCTTTGTACACCGGAGTGCCGAGTCGAAGTTTTTTTCCCAGAGGATTTCTGTGGGACGAGGGATTCCATGGATTACTCATATCAACATGGGATCTGGACATACAGCTAGACATTATTTCCCACTGGTTTGACTTGATGAATGTAGAAGGATGGATACCAAGGGAGATGATTCTGGGTCAAGAGGCGCTTGCCAAAGTTCCGGAGGAGTTTGTCACCCAAATAAATACAAACGCGAACCCACCTACTTTCTTCCTTACGCTACAATCGATTCTGAATCGTTACAACGAGAATTTGAGCGACAGGCACCTCCGCCAATTGGAGAGGTTGTATCCCAGGCTACAGACCTGGTTCGAATGGTACAATACAACACAGATAGGAGATCTGCCAGGAACATATCGATGGCGTGGCAGGGATCCGACCGCGATTCGTGAAATCAATCCCAAAACCTTGACTTCAGGGCTCGATGACTTCCCAAGAGCATCGCACCCAAACATTGACGAGCGCCATGTAGATCTGAGATGCTGGATCGCCTTTTCGGCCCACATAATGTCCCAAATATCTGAAGTCCTCAAAAGACCAGGATGCAAGTATGCTGATACCTTCAATTACTTGTCAAATAACGAGCTATTGAATAAATTGCACTGGTCACCCAGTAGGCAACGTTACTCTGACTATGGCTTACACACGGATAAAGTTGTCTTGCGAAGGCCAAAATCACCCCCAAGATCTCATGCACCCACGTCTGAAATGGTGAGGGTAGTTTTGGAAGATCCAACGTTGCGCTACGTCGATTCGACATTTGGATACGTTTCTCTTTTCCCATTCATCCTGCATTTGATAGAACCAAATTCACCCCAGTTGAATAAAATTTTGAATGATTTAACGGACCCGGAATTGCTTTGGACCAATTACGGACTAAGATCGCTCGCCCGGAATGCTCCTCTGTATATGGCTAGGAACACCGAACATGATCCTCCATACTGGAGGGGTGCGATATGGATGAACATTAATTACCTTGTTGTTAGAGCTTTGCATCACTATTCTAAGTACGAAGGACCTTCGCAGGTTGAGGCGCGCAGAGTATACCATGAGTTGCGTAAAAATTTGATAAGAAATGTTATTTCACAGTACAAACGTTCCGGTTACCTGTGGGAAAATTACGGGGATGTTCACGGAGAGGGTAAAGGAAGTCATCCGTTCACAGGTTGGACTTCTCTAACTGTTTTACTTATGGGGGAGTTGTACTAGAATGTTATTATTATTTGCTCCGTAACAGAGATAGAACCAAACACACAAAAGACTTGCAGTAAAGTAAAATGATTAATGTAGTGGCATATTATCAATGTCAAAAAATAACGTATAGATCTTTGTATAGAGGTTCAGTGAATGACTAGTGTTATTTATGTGGATGGGAAGATATTGCCACGTTGTATTAGGTCGTAATTGTTTTTGCAGTGTGGGGAATTTTGGTTACAAACCAATACTCGCCAGTAAACCAGTCAAGTAGAATCGTTTTTTTTAAATGTGGCAATTGGTTGATAATCAAAATAATTCGGCTAGAAATAGCTCACAATTCATTATTTTCTATTACTCTCTCTGTTTCTCTGCTGATGACGAGTAGCCAACCCACAATCATAGGATAACTCTACTTCGTTTTAAACGAAGTTTAGATGTTTAAAAGCATATATTGTTGACACCATGTCTTCGTAAATCTTATACATTATACATACTTTAATCTTGTACATAGACATATGTATAAACAAGGAGTACTTTAAAAAATCCTGGCTGTGAGTTGTTAAACCTTCTAGTAGCGCGAGCTATATTTATATCTACGCCAATTTCACTATTCTCATACTATACTCTTACATTATTATTCGGTTGTAATAAAATTCTTATTTTTCAAATCCCGTCTATGCACTCATTTCTTATTCCTTCCTCTTAGGTGAGAAATACAAATGAACAAGCGCAAACGTCAGCGGGCTGACTAGAATCGGAGCTTCGTTGATATTGTATGAAATCTACGTATTTTTAACAACGAAAACATTTTTAGCGAAAATTTTTGTCCTTGATTTATCAAACATGTTTTTCCAGTTATAGTGGGGTATAATTAGTAATTAAAACATAGTTTAATTAATCCAACTAACTAATTTAATATTATCTAAACAATTGCTATTTCGAAATCCTCAATTGTAAAAAAACTGAAGAAGTCATGCTCCATTTTAATACGATATTGGAATACGTGGAAATGCTCGAATTCAAATCTCAAACTGTTTCTATTATTTCATATTTACCGCAACGTTGATGAGAATCAATATAAAATTCCAATTTTAACGACCGCGAATCACAATCATAATTTGGAACGATAATTTTGTTTTATCCAATCGAATCATTACTTTTGGTTAGAAAATATTTTGAAAAATCGAGAAAAAAAAGTTACAGGCGTCGACGTTAGGAAAAATCTACTCGGAGTTTGGATAATCGCGGACAAAATATCGACTGCCTATTCTCGAACTGTCGAATGACATCGTTCGAGAGGAGATTAATCGCTAATATTTTCGACCAGCCGCTTCCTTCAGAGCTCACCTGAAAAAAGGTGTGCGACAGTTGAGGCTAAAGTGAAACTAACTGTAACTTAGGGTAGTTAAAAGAACTAAGGGGTTGAAATGGAACCGTATGATGTTATTGTTAATCAGCCGGTTGTTATAGACAATGTAAGTGCAATAGGATTATCGTCGAATTAACTGTTCGAGTGTATTCGATTTTTTATTCTGACATGTCAAAGTCAGTTCCGCCATATTGTCGGCAGTTTGTGCCACTGAAATGATTCACAACTCCCCGTTAGATAAGATGATTGAAAATAAGAAACTGTCACAGATGTCATTTGAATTTTTAGTGTCAGATTTTTCACACACAGAAACGATTGCTCAATAAATTTCTTCGATAAAATTTTTCCCATAATTGATTACGAATTTAAGGCCATTCGTCGATCTAGCCTCATTCATTTTACTCGCAATTTGCATGCATTCTAACAAATGATATTGCGGATACAATCAATAATAAATATCACATCCATTTATCCGCAAACTATTGCTGCAGGGTTCTGGAGTGATTAAAGCTGGATTCGCCGGTGGTCAAGTTCCAAAATGCAGATTCCCAAATTAGTAAGTACTTCCATGATATTTCGAAAACCGGCGGATTACTAGCGAAAGGATTTATCACTGAGATTATATGTTTACCTTTATCTCGAACCGCGCAGGATGGATTTCGAAATAAGTCTTACAATCTTCTCTAAACCTAAGAGACCTAAGCATCGCTCTTAATTTTCCCAAATTTCTATTATGTTAGAAGTGTCAGTACCAATTGACTTTGACACATGGTGAAAACGCCGAACTATTGCCTTTCTAAAGCTTATTTTAGTATATTTGATATTTAGTATAATTGATCTTCAGCATTTCATAATAGTTGTATAATTTGTCATAATAATTTCTAGTTGTTGCTAGATTTCAATTTGACAGTCAGGTTTATTTCAATTATTGAAACATCTAAGCTTGAAAAGAAAATCTGTTTAATTAATCGGAGGAAATATAGTTGAAAATGCTGCGACACATCTGTGTCAAAATAACGTTTTTACTCGAAAAATGTGACGCAGTTAAAAATCGTCTTGAATTTGCAATATCGTAATATTTTTACATTATTTCGTTGGGTTAATGTCACCAACCTTAATCTCGTAATAGTTGGAGACCATAATAATTAAAATCAGGTGAATAATCATGCATTTGAATCAATAATTTTGGAACAATTACTGTTTCTTTTCTACATGAGCATGGTCAGTTGTTAATGACCAATAAACGAAACCAAATCTTAAAGGAACACGACTTTGAGTTGTATCAAATTTTTCTCTTCGAATGACTAAAGAATTTAAATTTGTGGTAATTGATTACTTACCAAATCTGTACTTTTCGCATTTGTTAAAGTCAATATATGATCTTAAGGGGTTACACTTAATTTCAACAGCTAAGCTCACATCGTAAATATAACATCTTTGAATGATACGGAAATGGTAGTCAATCCAATCCATCCTGAGATATTATTGCAATCATTCTTGATCAGGTTTTTTTTGATCGCGTAATTTTCACTAAACCTCATGTGGTTAAATACCCAAGACCGTACTTTATGAATCCTGAGTAGCATAGTTAAGATTGTGAATGGTGCGATGATATGAGGCGTAAAATAATTTAAATCTCATGAAAACATTTTGAACCTTTCTTTTCAACGTACTTAAAAGCATCCTCTTAAAAGCGTGCTCCACGATTACGTGATTTGAATAGTAAAACCGTAATTAACATTCAGCGACACTGGTTGAATCATGACGTTAACAACGCCCAAATAATACCAGACTACAATAATAATACACAAATCATTCTTGAAATAGCATCGGGAGGCCGAAGCATGTTCGAGTTATGGCAGGAGCCTTGGAAGGGGATCTTTTTGTTGGCCCCATAGCTGAAGAGCACAGAGGATTGTTGTCGCTAAGCTATCCAATGGAACATGGCATAGTAACGGATTGGAACGACATGGAAAGGATCTGGTCATATGTATACAGTAAAGACCAACTGGCGACGTTTAGTGAAGAGCATCCCGTTCTCCTAACAGAGGCACCCCTGAACCCACGAAAGAACAGAGAAAAGGCTGCCGAAATATTCTTCGAAACATTCAACGTCCCGGCTTTGTTTGTCTCTATGCAAGCTGTACTTAGTTTGTGAGTAGAAGTACAAATCACTTTTTTTTCATTATGAATGTAAAGTTCTCTTTATCATGTTAGTCATCAAGTTATCTTTACCGGTTGTTCAATTTTATATCTCAGATACGCCACTGGAAGGACAACTGGCGTCGTTTTAGACGCGGGAGACGGAGTTACTCATGCAGTTCCAATATACGAAGGATTCGCAATGCCGCACAGTATAATGAGGGTTGACATAGCTGGTAGGGACGTTAGCAGGTATCTTAGATTACTCCTGCGCAAAGAAGGCATTAATTTCAAGACTACAGCAGAGTTTGAGATTGTTAGAACTATCAAAGAAAGGGCATGCTACCTTGCGAGTAATCCACAAAAAGAGGAGACCGTTGAGACAGAAAAATTCCAGTACACTTTACCAGATGGAAGTAATCTTGAGGTGAATATAGATTCAAGAGACGATTTCACTTGATAGAGAAGCCAGTGTACAGATTCGACACGCGTCTCTTTTTTCTGTCCTCTTTTTCAGATCGGACCAGCTAGATTTAGAGCTCCTGAGGTTCTTTTCAGACCCGACCTTGTGGGCGAAGAATGCGAGGGGCTTCACGAAGTGCTAATGTATTCAATCCAAAAGTCAGATTTAGACTTGAGGAAGGTTCTTTATCAAAACATTGTATTATCTGGGGGATCAACACTTTTCCGAGTGAGTTTTAGAAGTTTGAAATGATAAGATATGAAAGTTAGTTGAGAATATGTTGTAGCCTAATGGAATTAATTCTTTATTAACATGAAAATGTCGCTGTTTTTAGGGATTTGGTGATAGGTTACTTTCGGAAATTCGTAAATTGTCGTCAAAGGATATCAAGATCAGGGTATGTTATTGTTACATACAAGATTCAGCGACTGATGTTTACAAAGTATTTATAATACCGTTTTTTTACTCCAGATATCAGCGCCACAGGAACGATTGTACAGTACTTGGATCGGAGGTTCGATTTTAGCTTCTTTGGATACATTTAAAAAGATGTGGGTGAGCAAGAGGGAATACGACGAAGAAGGAAGTAGAGCAATTCACCGTAAAACTTTTTGAGCCCTATTATGTATTAATTATTATGCATACGGAGTATAGATATTGTATAAGCATACGACAATGCTCGGGCACATTCACCACGCACTGCAATAACCAACTAATAACAAATGCTGCTTTTAACTTTCATTTTAAGACTCCACTCTTTATCTAATTATTTGAAGAGTGTGACGAAAATAGGGAAAAAACCACGCAGTGACCAATTATACGATTCATTTACACTTTTCAGTGATCATTAATCAACCCTTTTTGCTTCGAAAAATAGCGGGTATACGATTCTATACTGTAGGTTTAACACAATACGGTATTGTTGTTTTAGTTTTTGTAAATCAGCGTTTAGATAAAATCGAAATGGATTGCTCTAGTACGAAAATTTTATGATTCGCGAAGACTCAATATAAACAAATATTTGCTATGCTAAGTAATCCAGATGTAGAGCTGCTCTATAGTTTTGTTAATTTTTTTGTAAAAAAAAAAGATAAATAATATTTAGCTAATAAAGTGCGGTAGGAATTTTGCAAAGTATTTGTAAATATATGTACGCTTACGTAAAATAAATTTGAAAATGTTGTAAAATTAGAGCAACGGAAAAAAAAAGAATTAATTAATGGGCATATAAATCTTTTTCCAAACAGCAAGTCAACCATTTACAATTTTTGCACGATTTAAAATATGTTGCGAAATCTTTATCAATTGTGATATGCAGTAGAAAACCGAGCATTGAAGTAAAGTATGTAACATAAGAATCAGTCAGGAATTCAGTCACCAAATGTTAATTTGACATTCACTTTTGAAATTACCGTACTTATTGCACAAAGGTGTAAATTGGAGAAAGCAAGTTGCCGAATAATTAAACATTTATATTACCTAATTGGTGTGCTATGCTTGTGGGTCCCAAAAAAGAAAGATAAAGACAGAAAATACAATAAATAACACGAAGCTAGATTAATAATAGGGTTCATGGTGGTGCAATTGTAATTATTGAAACCAAACCAGTAAGTGTTGAAAAAGCTAAGACGCGTAAAATAAGATGAGCAAGTTTTTTCCAGCAGCTTTTATAGTTTTCATCATTATTTAATCAAATATCATTAATATTTATACTGTCTACTATTCATTTAATATTACTATTTATATTAAAAATGAAGAGAAAAACAACAAATAAAATTCGTAACGTCGATCACGTCTTCTATTTATTTGCATGCATAAGTTCTAAAAAATGTCAGCTCGTTTGTCTAATATTAGAATTTAATGACTCAAAATGAAATCAAATGTCCACCAATCACCCGTATAATAATAATCGCGTATCAGTAAGTGAACGAATGTTTGTTCTTGTGTGTTTGAACAAACATATGAAAGAAACTTGAAATCTTGAGGTTTTATGTTTTTTATTGTGGTACATAAATTGGGAAATGTTTGATGGTTTACGAGGTCTCCATTGCGGCAGTTGTATCCTCGGTGTATTTGCCCTTATCTTTGCCTAGAGCAGCAAGACGTCCCTTGCTCCTCCTGTCGATGATCTTTTTGCGATCCTTGTCCATTTTTAGTTTGACAATAACCGTCTAAAAGAAATACAATAAAAACCATTTAGGTCGAAAAATGATCCGTAAAATTGTGAGCCCCTTTTTTCCTTACTTGATCAAGAAAAAGAGACAATCTTTATCAAGTATTAATCAGTGCCAATCTCTCTGCAGCAATTGGACCGGGAAAAACCAGAACTTCAACATCTAGGAGTACCCTAGATATGTCGTTGCTGGTAAAACCGTCTGTCCAATCCTATGTGAATGGTTTAGATCATCATTTTAAAGTGTTGAATTGAAATGTCTTGGGCTTCAAGTATTAACAATGCTTTTACAAGATTTGAATTCCTAAAATTTTCAAAGTTATCGTAGATTATCTAGAGAAATACAGTTAGGCTGAAAAAATATTTCGCATAACATTCCATCTGACATCGAGTGATGAATTGTATTTTGAGTGGATTAGAAATTTGATGAGGTAATCAATTTACCTTGGAAGGGTCAATGCCAACATAGACACTCGCTCCATTAGCTTTTTCCCTCTGAATTCGTTCAACATAAACAACGAATTTTTTCCTGTACACCTGTACAACCTTTCCAACTTGCTGTCCCTTGTAGTGACCGCGGACAACCTGTGGATTGTGGAACAAAAAAAACAGCAATAGGAAAAAGTCATAAACGGTTGGCTATATGTAAAGTTGAATCAGTGATTGAGAAAAGTATGCTCAGAGCCAATTTCTCTGCAGGACACGAACCGGACAAGATTTACGAACCACCGTTCGAGAAAACCTCGGCAGTGGATCAAAAAATCAAGTTCTTTGTTCGTCTCATCAGTGAATGGTTTGGTTCATCATTGAATAGTCAGTTTTGTGCACGCTTATGTGAAATACACTTCCGCAGTCCAAGTTAAGCAACCGAAACGAATATTTTATTATACGTAGTAAACTCACATTAGACATGTGTTCAATGAGAATCTTACGTTATTTTTTTGGTATTACTCCATTGGTGTGTTTTTTCTTTTTCTTCATACATTGGCACTTTACAGGGATATAAGTAATCAATTAAAATTGAATTGAGTCATTTTTATTTGAATTGCAAACTATATTATTAAGCGAAGCATGTTAAGAAGCTCACGTTTTAGTCAGCAAGTACTAGAATATAGTTTATAGTTCTCCATGAAATCGCGTTGTTGTAAAATCATATGCATTTCAACTACTACTTTTTTTAAAGCTTAGACAAAGCTTTAATATCCTTAATAAACCACTTCAACTTTCAGAATTATTGAGATATGTACTTGGTTTTTCATTTTTAATTGATATCATAAGAAATATCAATCATAATTATCATATTTAAGAGATGGTATTGACATGGGTAATTTAATAAGTGTTATGGTCAAGATGAAAAACCTGCAACAATAATACCAGTTGTGATTCAAAGTACATTGTTGAAACTCGAAAATTTAAAAACATAGGCTACCGCGAGGAAGGTGAGTAGTAGATTTGATGTGAATCATTTGAAGGAACTCGGCAGATAGTCTATAAATGACCAAGTGTAACAGAGTTCAGGTCGATTTCTCTTAAACTCCGTTAAAATGTGGTTATAGTGTAATTCTGGTCAATTTGGGTAACTTGTATAGCAAGAATCCAAAATAATGAATGGCTGCGACGCCTGTAAGGGATATAAATCGACCGAGGGATGTTTGAGGTTAGGAGAAGATAGGTTAGGTTTACCTGGACTTCGTCATCCTTGCGAATGGGCATAGATCGTACGTTGTACTTCTGGCGAAGTTCCTTGGACAGAGGAGCGCTCATTAGTCGCCTCCTGATGTGGGAAGGTGCGGTGAAATGCCTCTTGCGGTTTTTCCTCCGCGAGGATGAAACCAAGCTGTTAAACTTCATGCTTGACTACGAGTTGCTGTCTCGTCTCCTATAGAAAAGAGCAGTTACCGTAAAAATGTGCCGAGCGTTAGTAGCCGTCGGGTGTATTTTCCATTCCTGGTGCTAGTCACGATTCGATAATGAATTAGGATAGAAACATAAAGGATGGCATTACAGAGAATCCCTCGTTTATTTATATTAACGCAAACATCTCACATGGATGTCAGTCATTGTTAATAGTAAAATAATGAAAATAATAACTTTTCACGAGTAAAAATGTTACTATCATTCGACGAGGAAGGCTACACCGTATCTAACACTCGAATATTTTTGTATAAAATCAATTCCCCGTATCGGATGAGCCCGGATTATATTTGTTGGCACTCACCGACAACAGCAGAGTAACCCGACATGAACCGGAAGAAGTTGCCGTACCGGAAAAGACCGCGAATTCGCCGGGAATCGAGATGCGACTACGTTCAAGACATTTTAAGGCTTCGAGTATTCGATACATCGCGACTCGAATTCCGGAGTTCGGTTAATTCATTAATTCATTCAAATACGAAGGTGACTTCGCCATTGATATACTTGTTTCTTTTTCCAATTCGGATAGTGTCTCAATGCTTTTTTCAGCTATAAATATTCTGGCCATGCGGCTGTCTAGTTGGCCTTGAATATACAAGCTATTCTTACAGCATATACACTACATGCTCTAAGAAGCTATTCCCAAACAAGCGCATACTTTTCATCGCCATTTTCAATATTTATCGTCGTACAGACGCTGCGGCAGCGTTACCAACATCAGAGAAAAACTTTTTTTTTCGACCTAAGAAGATTATCAAACAAATGTGGGAATCGATCGAATTGAATGTTGAAAAACTATGAAATCCAACTATCAAGCTCATTCATCAACAACTTTCCAGCATAGATCATACTATTGTTTTATTTTTCAATATCACAAACTCACCATATGCTCAATGCTGATGATTTCAAGCTTATTCGGTTCGATAATGAGTTTTTCATAAATCACCTAATATCGAATTTTTACAATTCTTTTTGTGATAAATCATAAGTAACATTCAGTATAAAGACTACGATAATCATTTTCCAGCATATGTCTATTTTCATCACATGATTAAAAGAACGGCGTTACACAATGTCCATATAATTCGTTTCCAATAAAAACGATTTACAATTCTTCATTGAAATTGCACTTATGTGAGATGTGTTTTCTTTGAAACAAATGAATAACACAGTGCTGTTATATTTTTGTACATTGAGAGAAATTTCGTTTGTTATAATAACGGTCGATATATTGCCGAAATTAAATATGGTATATTGTTTGGTTGTTTGTTCAGTTCACTACATTTTTCCAGTTCAACAAGACTTGAACTTCAATCTATTCACGCAACGATATCAGATTATCGCAGCAGTTATATGCAAATATATTACGAGTGACAATAATCAAAAAGCACATAGTAACGTATACATATACTACGTGTATACAGATTTTCTGATTACATCTGCAAAACTAATTGTCATTTTGTATCCAGAACTACATTTTCGCTTATAATATGGTATAAATGAAAATAATTAATAACTGTATGATAACCACAACTATAGTAATTCTCCCCAGTACAGCTTGGTGGTATTGGATGTTTTATTCAATTTGAAATGCGAAGAAGACATAACTTTCATGAACTTCTATTTGATGACCCTCAGTTGCGCCTTTTAAACTACGCTATTATAGGAGGGGGAGGGCGAGGGGGCGAAGGGGAGATAACAGACCCAAAGCGAATTTAAAAATTGCTTAGATCGTTATACTTATACGAAAGCCTGCAGCTATGAAACTCTTGCGAGATATTCGACTTATCAGTATTAAGTGGTGCACAATAGGTGCAGTAATTGAATCGAATGTACGTACGTCGACGTACGAGATTGAGTAGAGAGTTAGAAGTGAAATATAAAATTATTAAACAAAACAACGTATTAACGAGTGCGTTCGCCCGAAGTTAAATCTGATTTCCTAATTTACAACACCATTAAGCTCCCGGCACATTAACTTGTCAGAATTACGCAATCGCCCGTACGATGGTGATAAGGCATTTCGTGATAAGGCCAATTTCTGAACAAGCATGTTATTCTGTGTATACTCCGCGAGAATGTGTCGACGATTATTTATTCTCATTATATAACCTGTTCCCTACCTTCCTCGATTCTCGCCGTATTGGCCGGCAGGCAGATCCGAACCTGCCCCATGATATCTTGCAGTATTATTCCAGCAGTTGCGGAACGCAACTCGTGCCGATAAACACACCAAGAGTGAACTGATAACAAGTAAATTTCAAAATGAATGCGGTTAGATCCTTAGTGCGTCAAGTAAGTGGGCAATTGATACTAACACCCGTTTACCACAATATCGCATCTCTGCGTTACAATTACATACCGATAATTACAATCGGCGACCCCCGGTCCGTTGATTATTATTGTTATTCTATGATTTTTTTTTTCAATAGTTACCGAGAAAACTGATCGACGGTAGAAAGTTCCACGTATGTGCTACACTGTGTCAGACCAATCCTCGTCCCTTGACGGAATTCACCGACGATGAACTGATGATGAAGGAAACTGGTCAGTAGGTCCTCAGGGTTAAATTGTTTATTTATCAAGATTATTTAACTACACGTCGATTTTAGACTGCATTGTGGTATTTAAGCGCACAAGGAACGCGTGTTGATGACAAAAAAAAAAAAAAATTTCAAGGCTTTCCGATCATTTTTCGTAATTATTTACAATCATACCCAGTTGAATCGACACAGCTGGTTCGATCGTGAGGGCTATAATTAAACGTATGCGTAATTATTGTTGTTCGTACATTCGACGAACAAATGATTGAAGAAAGGATCAATCAAAAGCCGAATAAAAATTAAATCGGTATAAAATACTTTCAGAGTAATGGAGTTGTTCAATAGAATTATATGGTAACTATGCTATCTGTTATCAGGATGGTACAGCATGTGTTTAAGCTTACTACCAACGTTGTTGCCTGAACAAAAGTAGGCGAATCGCGAAAGCTTGTTATCAGTTTCCGGTATTAAAGTAACCAGATTTTATTGCGAAACACTGAAAAGGGTAAAAAATATACCGACACGTGTCGAATGTGCAAAATAGATTTGGTTAAACTAATCTGGAATTATTAACCATTGACCCGATATTAATATACAATGATCCAGTTTGCCTTATATATGTACCTCATGGTTTCTTTGATTTTGCGCAGTGGCGAAACTTGCCAAAGACGAGATTTTGCCAATCGTAAGAAAAATGGAAAAAGAGGGTAAAATCGATGACGGATTATTGCAGTCTTTGTTCGCAAATGGGGTAAGAATGATGCATATTTATACTACACGTACCAATTGCAAACAGGTTGCGAAAGAGGTCTGACAAATACGTTGCATAATTGACTATTATCTCAATGATACGGAAAACCAGAGATCAGTTTATTTATACAGTGAATTACAAAACTAATATATGCCCTGGTTAAAAAGAAAATAATATTTATTCACAATCAAAATCATAGAAATCGGTGGAAGACGGTAAGAATTGACTTTGATTTAGTCAATTGGCAGAATTTTTGCTCTTCGATTGTGAAGAAATAAATGAGAAATTTAAAGGTTCTCAACTCGATTTCAATTTCAATGAAGAAGTATATTCGGATTTTCCTGAGAAAGTATTACCGATGAATTTGAGCTTTTCAATCGATAATGTCAACTGGAATTCATCGAAAGTGTAAGAATTCGATGAAATATGTTTGAAAAGCTTCGATTGTGCAAATAGTGATTCAAATTTTCTATCCATGCTGCTTATGACTTATAAAACTTCTACGAAAAAATGGCCTAACAACAGATTAATAAAAGATGTTCACCGTTGTATACAGGGGATTTTTAAAGAACTTTTGTTGAAAATATTCTGACTTTTCTCACTTAACTTGGAAATGAAATGAATGGCTTTATCTCGGTGACATTGATTACGACGAATTTTCGATGATTTTCAACGTCAGTATCAACTGATTTTCATTGAGTCCCAATGTTTTTACAGCGTTCTAGGTGATTCCCAGTGATTTTCAGACGAGACAGAATCACAAGAGACCACAAAAAAAAAACCCAAAAATTAACGAAAATAGTATGTTACAATAGAAATCGATATTAATGAATTGAAATTGTTAGGCATTTTCCTGCACAAGTCGTTCAGAAATTTTCGACGCTATCTCATGATTTCACTTAATTCGCAATGATTTTGAATATTTTCAGTTATATAAATTCATTCCCCGTGATGTCGAAAACATTCAACTTCTTTGATTTCCCTTATTTCGCAATATCATTTCCAGTTTAGACCACTGCATTTGAAGTTTCTAAGTTTATGTTTTCCTTATTCAATTGGCTTTCATCAATTTCTCTGAAATTTCTTGAGTAAGCTTCGTTAATTCATTACAATTGTTGCATCCAAAATATCGTATAATCAAATGAATTATAAATCTTAGAAATATTGAAAATTAGTTGAGATAATTGGCGATGAAAGTAAACACAAACGTATACGTTTTCAGATAAATTCGTATATATGTTTTTTGGATGAATTATATTAACTCACGCTTCCATGTTCAGAATTCTTAAGAGAGGTAATAGATTCACCTTTGTGGATAATTTGTTTGTTATTGTTTTTTTTTTTTGTTCAAATTTTCCTCTTCCGCCAGCTAATGGGGATGGAAATTCCCGAGAAGTACGGGGGCACAGGGAGCAATTTCATGTCGACGATATTGATGGTGGAGGAGTTGGCTAAGGTAGACGGAGCGGTTGCTGCCCTCGTCGATATCCACAACACGTTGGTAAATTCGTTGATAATTAAAGTCGGCACAGAGGAGCAAAAAGCAAAGTACTTGCCAAATCTTGCTCAAAAATACGTAAGTAATCCCTGATGCATGAATGTGATGTAACGTATTACAAATATTTATCAAGTAATAATTGTAATTCACCTAATTAAAAGGCTCGTCTACTTACAGCGATATGATATGACGATTTATACCTCTTCTTGATAAACCCGTTCTCAGGTTCGCGAAAACATGATTGCTGATACGACTTTTTTGTTTTAATTCTGCTTTTTTATTTTTCTTCTTCTACCTTATGGATATCTACGTTAAAGAATGTGTCAAATAGTTGTTATTCATTCGATTAAAGTATATTTTTATGACTCATGGTCAAAAAGTTGATAAGTTTTCCAATTTCAATTTCAAAACAAGAGTCAAGTGACTGGGTAGAAAAATTCCTTCATTTGAGAATGATATTCTCAAAAAATCTCAATACACATGATATACTAATACGCAAATTTAAGTTGTAACAAATTTTTTTTCCATTAATCGGACAGCGAATTTTGTTTTCTACTATTTCCAGCCAGGTAGTTTCTGTTTAACTGAACCCAGCGCAGGATCTGATGCATTTTCATTGAAAACAGTGGCAAAGAAAGACGGTTCCGACTATGTTATCAACGGAACTAAAATGTGGATTTCAAACTCAGACATAGCTGGAGTATTTTTAGTATTTGCAAACGCAGATCCATCGGCGGTAAGTCTGTTCAACAATCTTGCCTGTAGTTTTAATTTCACTTCACAAATCATAGCGCTTATCTCTTGTATTCCAGGGATACCGAGGCATCACCACATTCTTCGTTGATCGAGAAACACCGGGACTCACAGTAGCTAAACCAGAGGATAAATTGGGTATTAAGGCATCGGGAACTTGCATGTTGCATTTTGATAATGTTAGGGTGAGTTTGGCCAGACGATCCAATTCGGCCAAAACGGCAAAACGAGGGATTTAATGAAGATTTTCGAAAATGTATCGAAAAAATATTAACAGAAACTTTTCCCTTGCAGGTTCCGGAAAGCAATATACTGGGAGAGTTTGGTCACGGTTACAAATACGCCGCCGGTTTTTTGAACGAGGGTAGAGTCGGTATTGGTGCTCAAATGATCGGCATGGCGCAGGGCTCGCTAGATGCAACAATACCCTACACTTTGGAGAGAAAGCAGTTTGGACAAGATATATTTTCGTTTCAGGTCAGTTATTTGTATTTGTTGTACTGTACAACGAGATTGAAGTTAGTAGCGGTAACATAATGGAAAATTTTGAAAACATGTCTATTTTCTTATCTTCAGCGTTACTTTGGCGGAGTTAAGATTGCAAAACATGATTATGTTTTACTGTATCGTAGTGTATCGAATTACAAACAATTTCAATGTTGCAAGATAACCAATTTTTTATAATAATTATCAATACAGTTATCATGAATTTCGAACTCATTCTGTTTATTATTCCTTAAGCGAATGATTTTTCTTCTGCTCTGTAACTGATGATGCTTTACAACTAATCACTTTTTAGCTCATTACGATATCAACTTTTTCACCAATTACAGTCTATGCAGCATCAGATTGCACAAGCAGTGACGGAGGTTGAGAGTGCTAGATTGCTCGTTTACAATGCGGCGCGTCTGGTGGAGGCAAAGAAGCCATTTGCAAAGGAAGCCGCGATGGCGAAGCTAATTGCATCTGGTGAGAAAATTTGTATCGGTTGTTTGGTCAGCGAGGCTAAAGCCCCGTTTTGACTATAATGAATGTTTAAATTACAGAAACGGCAGTTAGGGTGACGGCTAAATGCATAGATTTCATGGGGGGCGTTGGATATACGACTGATTTCCCACAGGAGAAATTCTTCAGAGATTGTAAAATTGGCACAATATACGAGGGAACAAGCAACATGCAGTTGTCGACAATAGCAAAAGCAATCCGCAAGGAATACTCATGAGTAAAAAGAGAAAAAAGATATGCAAAATAGGTGTCAAAGATTTGAGGAAAAGAGCCAAATATTTCGCGATACATATCGGCGTTGCTATTTCACATGTTTTTACTTTCTTTAAACATTGTTATGAAATAAACATTTTTACATTTACTACTATTAAAAGGTTATTTACAAATTCCTTTTTCAACTTATTTTGGATCGTGGGGTAGCTTGAATCCCACCAAGTCAGCAGTTTCCTTAACACTTCTGTCACCTTTACCGGCATACTGAGTTCTGATTTCATTGTACTTTCTTTGGGATTCTAAATAGCAAAGGTAGTTTTCTCCCATGCTTTTCAGCTCCTCCCTCGCCTTACACAGCACTTCTGACGTTTCTCTGTGTTTTTTTGCCTCCTCTAATATATACTGCACCATGATGTTGTCCTTCATTTTTTTCTCCTTCGCTACATGACGAATCTCATTAATCAGCGATCTTAGGATTTTCAAATTTCCATTCATCGTTTAGGGTTTCTGCAACAGTGTAATTATAAAATATAAACTAAATGATTTATTCCTGTTTTCATTCAATGTAATGAGAGTATCGAGATTCAATATCGCAGTAAACTGAGTAATCAGAAATTTACTCTGCAACCATTGTTTCTTGAATATTATGTGCCACTAGTACAACTTGGTGAAAAAATATCCAAAGATTTCATCACTGACACAACCTTACTGTAAAACTAATCCCAAGATTTAAGATATGGTTTAGAAACGATGAAAACTTACGCAGTTATCTAATCAATGGTATTCCTACAGCATCAAGCTCTGGTTCAAGGAATTTGTAATGAACTCAATATCATCCTTATTATATACAGGTTCTTCCCTATCCAGCCAAAATCCTATTGGAACCCTGTCCAAGTTATCTTTGATGAAAATATGGAGCGCAGAGTCGTTAAATATGTCGTTATATCGAAAGGAATTTTCTAATTGTATTTCTTTAACGAAAGGATTTATCCTCGCTATATAACCTGCAGAATTATCCAAAGCTCTAGCTGTGTGAGAATCGAGTATTTCAGTAAAACTATTAGTCAAAAGAATCGAATTCTTTATTCCCGGACCCCAATTGGCATACAGATAATTATTTGTTAGCTGCTTTGGGCAGTGGGGTAGATACACTAAAGTAGTCGCTTCAACCTTCCGCTTGCCCTCTTCATTTTCTTGCAATACCTGACAGTCTATCGACTCTAAGTACCGAATTTCTTCAGCACAGAATAGAGGGTCGTACACAAAAACCTGGGCGCTAAAATAATCCCTGACGATCAGGAGCAGAGCCAACTGATACCTAGACTGTTTCAGATTGAAGAAATTGCCTAAGCCATAGCAGACAATTTCGTTGATACGATCTACGTTGAGGAGCTGGGTGCATTCTTTCAGGCTTTGAAAAAGGCTAATCTTATACTTCGAATTGTTAAGCTCGTCTTTGGCATCTTTTAGTTTGCTGAAAATAGCAACATGGTAAACTTGGTGTGAGGTTATATCTAGTCACTTTTCTTCTCCGCAAATTTACAATCGGCTACGCGGTTCACGTACCGTTTGAAAAACTTACCGGCTCAGATTGTCAACGTCGTATTCGGATATATTTCTGGATGTGTTATTATCTCGCAGTACGTCTGACGCTCGTTTTCCTCGCTTACGACGACCCACCAATTCGAACTTTTCGTTGTCGGCCATGTTGTATATTTTTCAGGGTGATTAACCGTGGATAACATAGATGGTCGACAACGAAAGGTGAACGAAAAGTTGCTATGTATGTAGGTTTCGCAACTCTGCGCAATTTTTTGGTGGTGGACGCGTTTTGTGACCTTCTAGTTCTCTTACAGTTGGCACAGGTGGCACTACTGGACGTGCCGAGCTAGAATCAGTAGAAGCAGCCTACATTGGTCAGACTTTTGAATCCTATTAAAGTTTCCAAGAATCTATTACTTTCAACATTAGTTCTTATTTCAATGTTCAAGGAATTAAAAAAAAATAATACAACAAACCAACCCCGTAATATACTGTGTGAAAAATATCTAGGTATATGAAACTTCGCCTAGTTAATTTTTCGAAGAAATTCCTAAATGTTTCAATTTTGATTACATGTTCAATTACAATATTGTGCTTGCGGGAGTAGTGTCAACGATAGATTAGGAAATTGCGACAGAAGGCTGAAAATTAATGAAAGTTATTAAATCCGCATTAGTCGGGACGACAGAAAAAAATATCTTTCGGACAGAGAAGATATAACCAGAAATTAATGGTTTTTAAAAGAATTTTAACTCTAGGGGTATTAGATGACTTAAGAGACCAAATCTAGTTGAAGTAAATCGATGACTCCACCACGACCTTTATTTCCTCAGATCAGTGGCAGTGATTCGAAGTTTATTATCATGTGCTGAACAAGCAACATAGTATTCAATACGTAAACAGGATAAAAGTCAATTAAAGTCAAACGACAAATAGTTACCAAAACATCAGTAATTAGGTGGTAGGCTTTTAATTGGTCTGCCATAAGTCGTTGGAATTTCTTTCGCGATGTAGAAAAAAATGACAGAACGAAGTGACATTTACTTATAAATAAGAATTATAACGCTAAATAGAATCCAACCTTTTACATACGTACGGGTAAAGCATGAATATATCTGAATTACAATTACCGAGACAGTATTTTTTCCTTATTATTCACTACATTGCTGCATTTTACTGTCAAAGTGGGTCAAGCATGCATTTGGCGACTGATTTCTCGTGGAAGCTTTACCATATAATTTACTATAGATATGTTTATACATCCGCATATCCATATTTCAATTGCTTCATAGGAGTGGGGTAATAATAGAATAGCGCAGTTGCAGTTGACTTATTAGGTAAATACTCGGGTTTATGTGCCGAGATTACAGCTTTAACTTTATCTCTTGCTAAGAGGGACACAAAGGCCTTCCACCTAGTGCTCTGTGGGTATACAAATCGTATCAAAAGAAACATGCAATTACGCGACCCTGCTGTATATTGTAATTGCGACATTATTTCAGTGGTGGATTAGTCGCACGTAATTAGAGCATTAATTATGACGCTCTGCAATTATTACGTCTGCCGAGCACGCATGTCTACACTTGATACAACAAATGTGAAATGGAGTCATGAAAATATTTTATATACTTCTGTAATTCTTCATCGAAATTTTTGATTTTTAAAGTTTTGTTCACCCTTGAAAATAATTACTTATTTTCTCGTGACTGATTAATTTACACATGTGAATTATAATCGGTACACTCAAACTAAAATTTCGGCTAGTTCGAAAAAATAGTTTGACCAACAACATTTTTTTACTTTAGATGAAAATATGTTGAAATTAGTGACAAATTTTTTTGATTTGATTATCCGCATTTTTCGCATACAAATTTTTATCAGTTTAATACGTTTGGTCGGTTTAACCAAATATCTCACGAACCTATCAAATTGTTTTTTTTTTTTTGCTTTCTTACGCATTCAAAAATATACAGTCGTCGTCGAATCTCATCATCAATGTAGCGAAAGGTTACAAATGCAATTGTGAATAAAATAACGTTGGATAATTTTATCAATTCTGCGTTGTAGTATTTCGCAATATTTGAATACGCAAACGTCGCATGATATTTCACAAGATAATTTGGAATTATAAAAAAAAAAAGAATAATATGAAGTACTGGCTGATTCAGAATAAATTACTTTTTTAACTTTTCTAAGCTCTCTCCGACGAAACAAACAAAATTTCGTTCAATTTTACAGCAATGCAAAAATTTGTTTAAATTGATCGAGACAAATGTTCGAATGAATGAAATTTTTCCTGCGATTTGTCAGTGTGACTTATACCACGAAGAAATCTATACAGAATTATCTAGTTCAAAAAGATAACGGGAAAATCAATGGAATTTGTTTTCGGAAACATTTACATATGATAATTAATGACGAAAACTTGCAAAATTAACAGATGATTAGAATCTCTGTGAATATTTTCTTTAATATTTTTAGCTATGCAGTCTCAGTTCCGAAAGCTTGGCATGCAAATACTAGTGTAGAAATTATTGTTGCAGTCTGCAATAATGGTTGATGAAGAAAAATAATTCACTCGTAAAAAACTGTGTACGGTAATTAACGTTGAGTCATAAATTACGTGAGAAAAAAGAAATTACGCGTGCAAAAAACCAACGCTACCAATTATTGCTCGAGCATAAACTCAAATGCTATTGTGTGTCTGGAATGCCGCCTTTGTGGTTGAATTAAATACGGGGGTTTGGCAGGAACTGCATTGACCACATGATACGAACGGCCCAACTGCGCAGATATATAATATAAATAAAACTCGGGGGCGCTGCCTCGTATAATCTGACTTTGAAAAACATCGCCAACGATTATATTGTTTTTCTCTCTCGACGCTTCACGGTTCAAAAGTGAACAAACGAGAAAATAAACGAATGAGCGAGTGCAACGAATGCAGCTTGCATGCAGGTAATAACAAATTCAAAGATAAGAAATTCTCACAGATACTTATTGAAATCAAATTACATAATATTACACGATATTTTGCATTGTTTTCTTTTACTCTTGAGAATATTTCACTGTATCGATAATCTCCACGGTTGTTTGAAACTTGTTGTAAAGGGTAAGAAAGAAAAAAAAAAAACAACTTTCTTTACTCGATCTTAAGATGATTTCGTCTGTAAGACTATTTAACGATCTTGGGAAATAATAATATGAACAATATACCAAGCTTGAGTCCCTCGTGAGAGAAATATTTTTTTCCAAAAATCCTCGAATGAATTTATTATCCTAGATTTGGTGCTCGAAATGGCAATTAAAGATACGATGAAATATTTTCGAAAAAAAGAAAAAAAGAAAAAAAAAAAAAACAAATTTGTATCAGGTATTATTTAGGTCTGTATCAATTGTGTCAAATTTCCAAGAAATCCAGCATCGAGACTAATTTATATAATCTCCAGTTTATTATTGATAAATTCTAGACAGCGATGAACAAAGGTATCGTGCGATTCGCGCGATGATACTCGGTAAGTCACACGTACAATGTGCACGCAGGATTTCTTTTTGTAGAAACAAAAATCGTATAACCGAGCCGACAAGTGAACATATCCTGTTAACACGTGACGCATTAATCGTACGACGACGTCTTAATCAGCATGACGATTTAGTATACACAAAGCTTCGTATTATCACTTATAGATCGTGCGTTTCAGTTATTCCGCGATGCGATTACATCTGATCGACACATGTGCCTGCACAGCGCAGAATGCAGATAGTTGCTACTTACGGAAATTATTATTGTTATTAAAATTATTGTTGTTAATACGCCTCATTATGCTCGGAGAATTTTTTATTCCACGCGAATTAATCTCATCCAATTGTATGCGATTACAAAACGTGTGCGTAACTTGAGTTTTCCGTGAAACTCGCCGCTCAACTACAGCAGATAGGCAAATGCAGCTATAAATTTTGAACATGAATGTAGGTATGCCGCAAGAAAAGAAAAAAATTTAGTATCTTCGATTGCCTATCCACAGGCATTAAAATTTAGCGTTTCTCTTGAAAAATTTTATATAACATTATAAAGCGGCATGTTTTCAAAGCGACATCGAATATATTTGCGTAAAAAATATTCGTATAAATGTGTCTACACGGAAAAATTTGACCAGCGTTTCACATACGCTTTCGTTGATTATGCGCGGTCATAAACTATTGTCGAATTGAATAATAAAAATACCGTTAAACCCGGTCGTCACATTGTTCCGTTACCCAGCTGCATTAAGCTGCATTCTAATCTAACCATTAGGCCAATTATTTCACCCAGAGAATGTAAGATACCTATATAAATTTGCAAAAATTATATATCAGGCATTGATTAGTCGTCCGGTTTAAAAACTTGTTGCGTGTATAAGTTATTAGGAATTTATTGTTTACCATTATTATTATTATTAATATTATTTTGCGGATTCGCTGAATTAAGCTGTTAATAACTACTACGCAGGTACAACATTAGAACGAGGATATCCTGTGACGTAATAACTCATAATAATAATAATTAGTCGTCTGTGCGCACGGTTAAAGAAATAATACGTAAGTTTATCACGTATTCACTGCGGCTGCAGGCGGTCCCGTATTAGCGGAAAGGCCGCAGCGCAACGCATACAGATTTTATGCGTGTGAGAGAGAGAGAGAGAGAGAGAGAATGAGGATTTTAATCGGCATTCCGAGCCTCCGTCCTTATTATACACCCCTTGTTTCTCTGCAGGAGTTCCCGGGCCACCGCAACGCGTTTCTCGTGTACGTGAATACTTTTAGCAAATGCGATACCTACGCCAACTTTGCATGTGTAATACTGTATACGTATACATATCACAGTGTGCACTGTACATTATACGGAGAATATTCCGAAGGATTGTTTCATCCGGACGAACGGACGGATATGAGTAATAATCTGTGTGTTTGGATTAATCTAATGAATTTCCTACATCCTTGAATAAATTTTTAAACCATGTATCAATTTATGGTATTTTTTTTTATAGTGGATTAAAATTTGACCAGGATGAAATTCTTATGCTGATAAAACGCGGTTGAGTTTTACCTAAAGTCGGCATGATAATAATACATAGAGTTGTACAAGGTGATTTATTGTTAGTGGAATATTTCTTAAGAAAAAAAAAAAAAAAAACAAAAGGTCACAAGGAAAGTAAAGTATTTTTTTTCACTTTCCACTATTTCGTATTGAATATTTAACTATTCTAGACATTTCTTATACGTCGGGTCGTTAAATTTCACCCACATCGGTCAGTCTCAACTAAACAGTGAAAATATCAATGCGGTTGAAAATCGTATGGGATTGCATAACTAATTCGGGTATAAAAATGTCACATTATTAACGGTATTATCACATAAATCTGCGCCCGCACGGATTGTATCGCGTAAAAGAAGTTCCAACTTGCTCAAGGCTCGCTCGATTGTCAGCCGCGCCTATAATATACAACAGAATAATAATTACAAGGCGTCGGTACAACGTAATTTTTTGTTTACACCTGATATAACTTGTTTCTGTTTTCCCCGATACCCACACGCCGATACCTATGTTTCACGTTACGAACACGTGAAGCTGCTGTTTTATTCTTGGCTGACAAACTAGATCTGACCAGCGCGGTTCGTCGCAAGTCAGAAATGTTGTGTGAAAATCAAGGAGCAACGGATTCATCGGTTGAAATCAACCCGAAACGCGATCAAGTTTCCTCTTCTCTCTCATTTTGATCCATTTTTTTTATTTTTTATTTTTTCCTCTTACCGCGGTTATTTGATATCTTGGATTTTACAAGTAGAATATTCGTCGTTAGAAATTTTCGCCCGGATTTTGACACGTTTTACGGTATCTTTCAGCTTGTCTTTGTTTATTAATGTCTGCAGTATCATGTTATCTCCGCATCGCAGTTGAATCCGTTATCGGGCATCGCGCGAAAAGATCATAGAGATCCGAAAAAATGCACTATATAAATATCAATCGGCGGCGAATAGTCACTGATCAAGCGATAGATTATAAAACAGAAGAGTGCGGTAGCTGATAACATTAAACAACGCCGAGTCTGTATTGACATTACGGGTAATTAGTCAGTGAGACTGATGCACTGGCTTTATAATTGTAAGTGCAAAGAACTGGCTGAATGTAGATCAGATTCCGATGATTAATTTGCAAGAAAATCAGTCGAATGATTTTTTATGATGGAAAAGCATCCTTGCATATTTGCAATGTTAAAAGTACTTTTGAAATTGAAATTTGCATTTCAAAGTACAATCCTTTGAGTGTATACCACGAAAATTTCATAAAGAAATTCGCAGTAACGACGAAGTTATAGCGTTTTGCAAAGAATGAAAAATGAGGTTGAAACGGCACAAAAAAAAAAAAAAAGATCCAACGGAAGCGACGATTTCAAGTGAGTTTGAAAAAAACCAACCATTTCAGTGTAAACTGTGCTCAAAACTTCAAACGCGTTTTTATGAAAACGGTGTTTTCAAAATCGGTACCAGAAACATATCCGTAACTACTGGACCGATCGGCATTTAGTTTGGCTCAGTCATGTCTCATACAATAATCTCGTACTTGTCGAGTCGTTTTTTCGATACCTGGCTTAGATTTTTTTTTTTTCAATCACAAGTACCGAACAATTTTAAGGAGAAAAATCGCCTGTTATATTTCCGAGACTCCCACGATCCAAGAACCAGTTTTGTCTATCTACTTTAAGAAATTTTTTTCTTTTTCCAAATAAAATAAGGCGGATGCGCGTCTGGTAATGGTGGATTTTTTCTTTCGTTATTCAAAATTCAGAATTCGTTATGTTTTATATTTGCGTTTAAATTATTTTAATTTATTGAAATTGTATCTGTACATATAAAACTAGTTCGAACCGATAGAAAAAGACGGAAAGATATCGCCTAACGACGTTGTTTTCATACCAGTGCATTCTCCTGCGCAGTTCTCGTTGAGACTTCGTGTCTATAGATCAAGAATTATCAAGAATTTTTGATTTCAGATAACATTAAGAGCCAAAATCACCGGGGCCACCCACGCGCTTTTTTTCGAGGTGCCAACTTTGATGAATAACAATAATAATAATAATAATAATAACAATAACAACAAACTATTAAATTTTTTCAAAACAATTTTTTTTTGTCTCTTTAATATGTAAATAAAAAGATATTGACATATCACAGATTTCAGCTCATTCTGCAAGGGTTAAAAATCGGTCTCATTGAGCGTAAACCGTGCGATAATAATACTGGGGTGAAATTTATGCAAACGGAAAGTAGTGAAGTGGATTACTCGGATCTAAGCGTGTATTCAAAAATAGGAGTGAACAAATCAGGCTAACTTCGAAACAAATATTTATTTCTCGGCTGCGATTTCTCACTTTATACACGTGGAGCGATGATCGTCGAGCGATTTCAATCGATAAATAGAAAACAATGCTTACACGGTATAATTAATCACGGAATGACAATCATGAATTCGGCACGTGTCCTAATTATATTACATATCCGTGGAGTAGGCGGGAATTGATAATTGTCACGGGTACATTGTAATTAATGATAATTCGTGGGTATGACTTGAATTGAGGAACCTGTGCAGGTGAGGCCCCGATGTCACTTGGAGTAATTTTCACACCTGCAGTAACGGCTCTCGCACCTGGTTCTTATTACGGGGCTTCGGGTGAAATCCTTCGGCTCGTTGCGAGGATTGAATACAAAATTGAGACACCAATTATTGCGCTGCTCTTGCCTTTAGGACAGACAATTTTTCACTTCGTCAGGACTTACCGATCGGTTCGTGGTTCGGTAAATTTTTCACTTCATGCTGTTAAGAGGTTCGACGAACAAAAATTTGATGAAAAATTTGAGAACTCTGAATATTATTTCTTACAAAAGATTCCATTGTAATGATTTCGATATTTTTTAAATACTTCGTTCGTCGTTTCTTCAATCAGTCAAAAGTTGGACAATGCGAATTTTCATGTAATGGAACGAGATGTATACATCTTTCATCGCATTCATGTATAGATGAAAAATTGTGAATATTAGTAGATTCACGTCACATCCTGTAGATTTATCGAAAAATTTTCACATCAATGTATCAAGATTCACGGATACTTCATAGAAACTTTATACAAACTAACCCAAAGAAATTTTGAAATATTGTAATTTTTTCATCTTACGATTAAAATTTTTTCCACCTGGGATGAAGAAGTAAAAATTCCTTACGAGTAAGTTTGCGTGAGTTGACATAAGGATAATTCAAAGCTTCGGACTCGTGCGAGAAAAAATCTTTCAAATCCAATGATATTCGATAATTTCGTGACTCATCTTTGTTCTTCGAATGTAAAATTAAGACTAAATGAAAATTTCTAATACGACAGGATATATCCAGTGTTATTTGGACAAACGATCGTGGACGCAACGAAGTTTTGGAATTAAAAAAAAAAAAAAACGACGCGAATGGGATTACTCAGATCTAACAATAAGCATATATTCAAAAATAAGAGTGAACAATCAAGCTAAGTTTAAAACAAGTATTTGCTACTTCTTGGCTGCGAATTCTAACGTATTCGGTCGAACAGGATTCCTTTTTTTTATCACTTTCGACGAGAGGAGACGGATCTCGAATAGTAATCAAATCTGCGCTAGTACACGAGGTCAATGAATGAATATACGAATCACGGTGATTCTGTTACAATGGACAAAACCCAGTCTCCACGTATACTGGAATTGAGTTTCACTCGAATGAACAGTGTACTACACGTTAGTCCCGGTGTAAAGTAACAGTCGCAGCTGCAGCTAGGAGGATTAGCGATCTGTGCGGACAACTTATTTCTTCAGTAGGTTATAGGCGTAATTATAAAGAAAGTATCAAGTTTCCGTACGGTTGCGAAACTAGATCGTATAAGATTGTAGAAATGACGTAGGTGCGCCTGCCTGAGAGAATATGAGCTGACGGTACAATTTCCTCTTGGAACCGTTTCCTGCATGTCATGTGAATACAGGCGTAGGAGTCTAATTAAACTCGAGTATTGTCATCGACGATAACTTTTGGCTTTCTGAAAAATGGTCTGATCTGGATTGGGGAAAATTTATTGCATGCGAAAACTTTCGAAAAATTTATGAAGTTTTTGCATTCCTGAAATGATACATCACGAATACTTAAAAGTAGTACGCCATATTTATATAATAAACATCTAGTGTCATTAGTAGGGTGGTCCTTGTTTAGGGTGTTGACGAATTTTTTACCGCCCCATCACTGAAATCAATTTTAAATCATTTATAAAGAGTCGCCAAATTTTTTTCCGATTCTTACAGCAAGTCTGAGATAGCCGGCATTGTGATCGAAGTTTGTTACGGGAATGGTATGAGAAAAACTTTTTTTCGCACTATATATTTTATCGTGAAAGTGATAATGTTCCAAAAAAATCTGTAACTGCGAGGTTTTAGTCGGCATTAGTGATGCTGTATGAAAAAAAAAATACACATCATCGTACGAGGCGATCCAGACGAATTGCACTTCCTCTAAATAAAGAAAAAGTCAGGTTTCGAGGTTGTGCAATTCGTCTAGATTGCCTGGTACGATGATGTGTATTTTTTTTTCAGATAGTAGCACTAATTCTCACCAAAACCTCGCGGTTACAGATTATTTGGAACATTATTACTCTTGCAATAAAATATATACTGAGAAAAAAAGTTTTACCCATGTTAATTTCCATAAGAAACTTCGATCACAATGCGGACTATCTTAGATTCGATGTAAAAATCTGAAAAAAAATTAGGCGATTGTTTTCGAATTATTTGAAGTTGAGTTCGGGGGATGGTCTGGCAAAAATTCGTCAACACCCTGAATAAGGACCATCCTAATCATTAGCTGTATAGAAACAAAACATCCCGACGTGATTTTTTGACGGATTTTTTTCTCAAAACGTGAAACGTTTTATCAAAAAATTTGCTCTTCTTGTTATCATCACACAACGATCCCGGGTACAATTGATTGCAAATTGCACTATAATGACAGTCAATATTATTGGTGATGGATCATTGAGAATTTTTTTGTACTTTCATTTGTCTAGAAATTCTATTCTTCCATGAAAATATATCTTTCACGCGTAATCAAACGCGTGTATGCAAATGGTTGCGTATATCGGATCGTGTCCTTTAACGCACGAACGCTGCTAGTCAACAAAGGTGTTATAACATTTCTTTTCACTGTCAATCACATTGTCGCGATCAAGATCACGATCGGTGAACAAAGGATATTATTATAGGCATAAAAATATCGTGGAGTAGGATGCGGAAATAAAAAAAAAAAAAAACCCAAGACACAAGAAATGTCACCGGCCTTACAATTATTTGGATCAATTTTTCTTACCAGGGAATTATACAATTTACAATGAAAACTGAAATATATAGTCTTTCAGTAATGAAATTATTTAGGGTATGTATTGAAATTTTTATTACGAAAATTTTACTACCGTTAAAATTGTGAAGTTGTGTTATAAAAATAATTGCGTTCATCGATATTCCAGAATCTGTAAATAATATCGAAATTTTCATTTCATTTGGCACACATACAATTTATTCTCGTATTTTTGTATTTCGCGCTACTCGATAGTTTATAAAAATTCATAAACTTCAATTAGCAGTCAATAATGTTTAGGTCGATAGTAAATTGACTTACGTTCTCACGAAAAAATAGAAACCTTAATATTTTCCGAATTACCTGTATATTTTTTTATACCTTATTAGATTCGTTATAGCGAGTATTTTACGATATCAAATTTGTATTTTAACAATGTTAAAATTGAAAATAATTTCCACATGCCTGAGGCAAACAATCACCGTCTTACCGACTTTCTGTCAAAATTTACAATGAAGTCAAATTAAGCCAATGTTTGACTGACCAAGGTTAAAATTTTTCACAATTCTAATTTATACTCTCACGCTGTTCTCATGCCGATTTACAGAGTCTGACTGCGTATAAATTTCTGAATTATAACGATAAATACGATTCTCTGAGAACGTGTCGATTTTATATTCACAAAATAAAAACTTGACACTTGGTAACTACAGTAGTCAGCATTATACGAGGTCTCGTTTTGATGTGCAGTATACCGAAATACGGCGAAGAATTATCATGGTATAAATTGTACAAATTACTCAATACGATGCGATAATAACAAGCATGCGTGGCATGAATTGTTAAAATTAAGAGGGGGAGAAATTCAATACGTTCGATAGGCTGACGCGTAACATAAAACTTAAAACATACAATTGCCAGTATAAGAAACCAGCTCGACAAAGAGTTTTGAAATTCTGCAGTCGCCAATTAATAGACGTGTGTATTATAAGGATCACGTGAGACACCGGACAGCACTGATCAAATAAACGAGTCACGTTCTTTCAGCATTTTTTTACTTTCTTCTTTCCTTAATTTTCGTATTCTTCTTTTTTTCCTCTACGCGTCCGATTCATTACATATTCAAGACATCGCGGATCATCACATTATATCTCTTATCGCCAAACCAAATTAAGGCGTGACCTCAAGTTCGCCGGGCTACAGAGGGCAACTCTGACAAAGAATAAACAGCAGTGTTTGTAATTTTCGATTCACGAATTCAGATGCCATGTACGAATACCGAGTGAGAAAATTAGACCAAATAACAACGCTTCAACTTTTTGGCATAACATACGTATGAGAGTATTTTTGGTTGATCCGATCAACTCATGTCGCAAATAGATACATGCATTCCAATTTTTTGTTTATCAATGTGTTTCTTTGAAGCTGAACCGTACAGAAGTGATAAAAGACATGAAAACAAGTGTTAAATCATTTATTTATCGTAGTTATTATATAAAAAACTAAAATTGAATTGAAATGAATAATGTAGCAAAGTCGCTTGAAATAATTAAGGGGTTCAAATTGTAGAATCGTTGATATCGTTCGAAATCATTTAACTTTGCCGATGTTTTATAATATTTAAACAATCAATTTTGGTTAGGAAAACTGTGAGAGCTTTTTCTGCGAACCTAAATATTTTTAAAAAATTATTAGTAAGTATCGTTGAAGCAGAATATCACCCCGTGTGACCGATATGCGATTCTACTAATGTGTAATCTATTAGGGTTAAGGTTCTTTGAAATTTTATGAGATTGGTGATATCTTGAATTTTTAGAATGATCATAAATATTCGAAAGCATTAATCTGAATTTATTGTAACATCGAAATCTTCAGATTATCGAATCTAAGTCTTGGAATATAAATGGCATGATTTATATCGCTTGAAATGACAATTTTTTAAAATAATGAATTTTTAAATTCATGGAAAATAAGCAAAGCCATTTGAATCAATAAAAATTCAGAAGTGATGAAATATTAGAATAAAACGAGAATGATTTGAGCTTCCAATGAAGTAAATGAAAAATCGAAATCTTGATGTCGGGAAATTTTAGAATCGCGGAAAACGCAATTCAAATACATCAAAATCATTAATGAAATGTTGAAATATTAAACTCGTTCAGATGCTTCGAAATCAGCAATCTTGTGAACTAACGAATACATCGCGATAATGATTAACCCGAAGGATGAACGACCGTTATTTCCCAACTTGTGAGCCAACCATGTAGTATCAGGCATTGGAAGAAGTTATACACGTGCCATGAGTAACTGAAACTGCATTCGTGTTACATCCATAGGGTGGATTGAGTCACGCAGTGAAGAATAGCGTGATTCGCACACCCCGAGGGAGCGATCGCTGTTATTACAATCAGCATTTTATTGTACACGAGACAACAAATTCGAGGGCGGTTGGTTATGGAGGGACGTTTAAGCGATTTCCACCCTCGGAAGAGCAATTGGCTTAGGGTGGCACGAGTAAGCTGTCAATATTGATATTCGATAAATCGAATTGCTCGATTAAGGTACTCAAAATAGATAAAAATGAAAACAATCTGTTTTCCAAATTTCTCGTGTCTCTGCAATTAATTTGTAAGTTTTCGTCGAAACTGAAACATCTACAATCAAAACTTTGAATAAGGTTATACGATAATGCAAAATGAATGATTTCTTCCATCATCATCAGTGCAACATGATAAATCCATCTCATCTCGTTCTGGGATACTTTAAAATTGCCTGTAAATTTATTGTCGTCCGAGTTTTTCAAAGCTCCGAAATCCAATATTTATATGAATTTTTACCGGGTCTTAAATGTTGACAAAAATTTTCACAGGTTTGGAATAAAATTTTTAAGTGAAGTTTGTTCATTTACTTGATTGACGGCACAACCAACACCTTGGCTGAAAATAATAATTTTGCAAAAATTTAATTGTCACTGTATCCGGATGTTGTATAAATTTGGATTGTACATCAAAAATTCTAATAAGAATCGCACAGATTTTTTCTTCTTTTCCCTCTATGAAAATCCTATTGTACGGAGTTTTCTTTCAATGAAAAATATTAACTAATTTTCCACACTTCTTGCAGCTTGAAGAGTGTAGAAAAGTGGTAAAAAATTGTTTTCAAGAACAGCAATAATTTTGGCCTCCCAGACCGTTCTGCACGGTCTTTCCATACATTTCGACATTGATTTGCCAAACGTACGAAAAAATTTCCGTAGCAAACTGTCTGTACAAGGATCTTGTTGAACTGTTATGAGTTCGACGAAACGTCCGACGAAGGATGAAATTTTTCTGACCTTTGGTAAATTAGTTATCTATAGCAAAATCAAATATTGAACATGAAAAAAAAAATTCATAAAACAACAAAATGTCAGAAAACGGATCAATTTACTCATAAAATCGTAACTCACTGAAAATTGACTGAGTAACTTTCACGACGTATTAAAGAAAAAGAAAAAAAATAACAATACGCAGATACTGCGCGATGAGAAAAAGGTATTCATTTGAACGAGTGAATTTTCGGAAAGACAATGAATTATCGATTTTCACGACATTTCATTATTTATCTCGGATCAAATGAGATTATTTAAGGTGTTTTTCATATGAAATTTAGGGTGAAGATGCCGCGCTCTCGCTGCTCGCCGCTCCGACGTTTCATCTGCATAGAACCCGCGTCATTCGGCTGCAAATTGGAGTTGTAGGGTATAAAATGACAAAAGCAACCCTCCCCGGACTGAATTTGACGCCTTTTTTTCCCCGGGTCCGAGTTCGAAACTCCTAACGAAACCCGAGGTCGTCTAGTCGCGTGCCTGGTGCAAAAACCGGAGACTTCGGAGACGGACGGACGCGTCAAAATTTACTCCGGGTATCCGAGCACTCCGGAGGGAGTGAGTCATGACGGGACGTAAAGCGGCGCCGCGACGAATCGCCGAGTCGAAGACTCAGACGGCTTTGCGCTGCCGTTCAGTCTGACCCGAGAGGTCTTTTGCTACTGACGGGGGCCTCGAGACGCGCAGCTCGCGTCGCGCGCTTTTTTTGAACGCGAATAACAACGAGCGGTGGGAAATCTTTTTCCTCCTGAATTTCACTTTCACGAAATCGTCGGAGAATAATTGTAAATTTTCAAATCTGATAGTGGAAGATCCCGCGATACATTCGATTCGAATGGTCATACAGATATCTGTATTTCTCATGTGACATACGGATATTGTGTACGATATCGCGGTTAATGCATGGCTAACCGGAAGTTATTTGCAGATTAACCGCACGTGCGGTTTAGTACGTATGGTATAATACGCGGCGTATAACGTTCGTCTGAATGACCATCGACGTGAATTACAGGCAGCGTGACAAGTGTGACGATGAATTGAAAAGGAGCTGAAAGAACGTTGTATGTTTCGGTTAAGGTATTTTCAACGTTTGTTGTTTCTCCGCGCAGTTTATACGGCTAACGTAATCCACGAAAATATCGGTAAGTTTGGCGTTCAAGTATGCTGAGATTATTTTTATACTATACACAGTAATGAAAGAAATATCCTTAGTCGATTATTTGCATACCGATTCGCACGATCGATCCACGGGTTCAAATATCCAAAATCGAATACATGATACGCTACATAGAATGTGAGCTGTAAAAACGAAATGAACACGATCGAAACTCGAAGGATTATCCATTGCCATTTGTCTCATAACTTGTCAGAATGAGAATTACAAAGTAAAGCAAAAAAAAAAAAAAATCTAAAAAAAAAAAAAAACGAAGAATAAAATTATGCAATTATGTTAATATAAAACTGTGAAAGTAATCGCAATACGAAAAATTTTCATCATTCAATAATAAATAAAACAAGACAAGTAAATTGTTTTCAAGATCGATACTCGTATGCTTGTAGCTAGAATCGCGAACATTATAAAAGACGAATGTACGGTATTCACTGATTTATTTCTTAGGAAAAAAAAAAGAAATGCATAACCGGTCTGATTGTAAAGTATCATTATATACGCTCGTTTTTATTAATACAAGGAAAGGTCTGATAATGAGTTAATCTAGTTTCGCAACATGATACTTTAAAAAAAAAAAAAAAATTTTTTAAATGTTTAAACTAAACAACGTTCAGTCTAATTACGGTGAAAATGGTACATGTAAATTAATAGATAGATGATAATAGCAACAACAACAATAATAACAGTATGTTTCCCAGAAGAAAAAGTTAAGGGAGAAGCTGTTATATGAAATAAAATGAATTAAACCTATAACGTGCAACAGTTACACACAAGGTGAAGGAATTATTTTCTTTCCACAAAAATGTATTTTTTTTTATACTGCTTTATCAATTACTACTTCTAGCAAATTTTCCATTCTTTTTTACAAAATTCAAATATGCATTGAGAGGATCAGTTATGAATTGTATCCGATTTTTTTTAATAAGCAGTTACCGCGCTGCGCTCATCTGAGAAATGGGGTTTCGATAAGTTCGTCAATTTTTCAAATCAACGTATCTCAAAATCAGAGTAAGAATGGAAATAAAGTTATTATAGAAAAGTTTTACCGCTTTATGCGAAATTCTTGATCATTTTTATACAGATCGTCATTTAGGATGCGAGTTACTTTTGTCTGAAAATCAATGAATCGATGAACCAGTCAATTAAAAAAAAAAGAACGTACAAAAATTCATGACCGATTCTTCTCGAACATACTTAATAGGATTGCGTAGAGAGCCAAGAAAATCGGTCGTTCGCTTCGGCACGGAAAGCCTCGTAATATCTATAATTGCGTACCGCAAGATTAAAGAGAAACGCAAAATTTGTATGTCAGTTGATTATTTATGCTTATAATATGCAATATACATATACAGTATACATACCTTTCCATACCTATCTTACGCAAACAATGCATAACAATATTGTTTAATTACGGCTGAAAATTATTACTGCAAAGATATGTGAAATTCGATTTGCGCTTGCAGTTATTCGTGCGATAATACTTATATTTGCAGTTTCTTCCATACATATATATATATATATATATATACACCGAGTCTACAATAACGTTTTCTGTAATCAGTTGAGGAAGAATGTATAACAGCACCGTTGCTGAGGCGTGTGATGCGAGGGATCGGTGAGAAAGAAACAAAAGGATAAATAAAGATAAAAAAAATCAAGAGGTGCGGAACGAACGTAAGGATGTATAAGTGTGCGGAACTGGAGCCGCGCCAATTTAAAGATAGTCATTGCACGGCGGCTGCAGGCGTGACGTAGTCACTCGAATTGGGGCAAAGGGAGCGAAATAAACTAACGAGAGAAAGAGAGGAGAAGTTTCAAATGACCCCGTACTTAATAAGATTGTACTGCGAGTAAATATGCTATAACAATAATAGTTGTGCGAAATCTTTGATCTTGTTTTTTTTTTTTCTTAATTTTTCTTCTTTAAACAAAGTTTAAACATTGAGAAAACGATATTTAACGAGTACCGAAAATGGTCGGAGATTTTATTGTTTTATTGGAGTTGAGCTTTTCTCAAATTTTCCCCATTCCTTTCACACTTTCGCACCAAAGTCGTAGGAAATCCGTTTGAGAACATGAAATTTTGACAAGGGTTGTGCAAATGTGTAAAATCGTGCAAAAATTCACAATCATCGGGTATAAAATTGTTTAGTCTGTAGAAAAAAATTTCACCGTATTGAAATTTCTCGCGATTTATAAAGGTACTGCGCGATGAGAAAAATAAATTGCATTTCTGCCCAAAATGTCGACGTGTTGAATCAAAGTTCTTCAGTCTTACTTAATCAAGTGCACGATAGATTTAAATTTCATACGTAAAAACATAAAACGACAATCCTGATTCGTCAGGGAGAGTATGCGTTAAAGATTTGACCCGAATTTAATGAAGTGACTCGCGTAATGAGCTCGCATAGCGATATTCCTGTCACTCTAACTGTAAGGTGTGAGAATCGGTCTTAATTGAAAATCATTTAACGATCATCAGACAAGCGCGTGAATATTTCGTTAGTCTTGTTATTCCCGTGTTTACTAATCTGACAGCTTTGTACAAATATCTCAAATTGATGGATACGTAGGCCTCAACTATACATATATATATATATAAATATATATATAGAGAGAGAGAGAGAGAGAGAGATATAGATAGAACCGTCTCTTGTATTTAATTATTTACTCACGTAATCGTTAGAATCGACGAATTAGGAACAGCGACATGAAGATTATAACATTGAGATAAGCGTCTTTATCCCCATCTTATTCAAATCCCACCCACTTCGGACAGTACGTGTATTAGACGGTGGAAAAACTATCATTGTCATTATCTAGCCGACAATTGTAATCGCGGAATTAGTCATCGAAGGGATTAGCGAAAGTTTATAGCTTCGAAAAACTCCAGGTTCAGTCACGTATCAGTTATTTTATTTTTTTTTATATTTTTTTTTTAAATATTAACTTTTTGATGAGAGCAAAGTCCGGTTTTATCACGCCTACATGATGGAAAATTTTTTTTCATCAAGGATATTTTAATTTCAACCAAATTAGACTTTCGGTATTACAATAAAAAAAATTCAATAATCCAGGAATAAGAGTGGTAAAAAAATTTATAACGATTTTGTACGTCTTCGCTTTCCGAGAGATTTCAACAATCTGCAGAAAATGTAAACGGAACTCGGAATTATTCTCAATGCAGATTTCTTGATTTGCAATCTCTTGAAAAATTATGCAGGTTTCTAAAAGAAACAGGTCCAACTTTTCATAGATTTATTACGTGATGATTTTTTTTTACATGCCACTGCAGATCTTGCTTTCCTCGAATGCGTATTGCCGCATTGCTGTGTGTTGCAAATTGGCAAAGTTACAGAGGAGAAATTGATAACGGGTAGAAAAAAAAATCTATTACGAGAATCTAACATCATTTTACAGAGAGACTGCGACAAGTAATAACGCAAATTGCTTCGACTAATTAAAAGAATTTTTATGAATCTTCTTCGATCTCTCTTTACGCCCACATGCTATGTGACACCTAATTTTGGGAAGTATGAAAATGATTTGCAAGCAATTCTGCGAAGCATCGGAAGAGTTTAATTTTACAGAAATTCTCTTTACGAAAGCGTAATCATCAATTCTTACACCATTTTTCTGTTTAAAAGAATGGCCATTCTTATAATCTCATTCGACTCATCTAAATAATCCAAAACGCGATAGTAAAAATAAGATAAAAGGCAATATTTCCAGATGGAATCGATGTAAATGACCCTAATAATTTAGGTGTATCCATTATTGTTGTACAGCATTTCATTGGTTGCGACTTTTGATCGAGGCCGATTAATTGACACTCGGCACGTGGAAGATTAAACAGAGTTTTCTAATCCAATTAGTGACGAAGGAGCCTGACGTATTTGTGTGAATGTCGCAGTAATCTCTTTCATTACTACGATCGTGTTAAACAAAGTGAGAGAAAGAAAAAAATATAACGATGATAAACACCGCGTTATTCTATGCCAACGTTATTGCGCCCGCAAGCACTTTATACATATATACACATGTATCCGAATACTAATTGCGTCCTGTGCCGTATAATGCACTTATCGATTAACGTACAAGGCATTCGGCGAGAATTATCGTGTAGATTGTGAATTTCACAAAGATATTGTTCAATATTTATACTGGATAGACGAAAGTGTAATTTGGTTCGAAACGGCGAGGAAAAATTTTGTGCATTTCCTGTACGCTGGCGGATTTCGACAGACTATAGTATATTCTGTAAGAAGAAGGCAAACTCGGTCTTTCGGTCCGAGCGTAAATTTGCAATATAAGCTGAAGACGAATATTGCAAATGCGCGAGGCGAAAAAACCGTTGCTTCCTTGTTACACCCGATTCTTTGCATAACAAGTGTATATTTTTACGCGTTTTCTCACGCAGCATGAAATTGAGGTTAGGGTCACGTAATGTCAGATTTGTTCGCGACGGCGCATGCGCGCAGTATTGAAAAAACCCTAGGACTTAAAAGTGATCTTTTCTGTATTCCGCGGATTCGCACTCGACCGTCATAGAAACGGATACTTTGTGTATGGAAAACACGTTTGAATTTTTGTTTTCTCGAACGGTTATTCAGTTGAGAATAGTAATGACAACGAATTTCGAAAACCGTGTTTAATTGCTTTCGAAAAATGAAACTTTTATTCTCTCCTGCTTGCATAACTGATTTCAAGGAAATTTGAATATAAGATTCACTGACCTTGAATGTTTCTTTTTTTTTTTTAATCGATGGTCGGAAAAGTGAGTTTAAACAGAATTCTGAAAATTCACATCTCAATCGATAAATGCGCACACGACGTAGGATAAAAAAGTACAAATTCCGACGTCGGAAAACTCGATTTTTCTCGAAAATACTGTTTATCGTGGTACTTCATGGTTAAAATAACGCGAATTGGGTGTGAAGAAATACATAAAAAAATTATTAAAACGGTATTGTCAAGTCTTATATCTTTGAGTAACAAAAACGACAGGGCGAATCAAAATTCAAAACGCCCAGAGGCTAAAGAGAAAAAAACATCGAAATACATGCATCGGCGATGACAGGGGAGAAAAAGAAAACTTGCTGGTTGTGAGACGATAATGATCAGTCGTCAGTCGAGTTATCGTGGAATACCCTCTATGCGGTATAAATGCATAAATAGTCGATAGAAGTTTAGGCGGCGCGTAGCCTGAGGACGTTGTAATTAACGGAATTATTTTCACTAATAAGTTATTTGTCATGACGCGTGACTTGGCAATACAATGTTGAGACGTGCACCGAGAAAAGGAAAAATACATGTGGGTTTAAATGGCCGTTTGCGTTATTGCAGTTTGTAATGTATAACATTTACGCACGCGACTTTTTGTTTTCCTTGTATTAAGCCACATCAGAATTACGAGCATGAAGTTAGTGACAATGCCGTGCTTAGGAAAAGTCGTTACTTCGCATTTTCAGCAGTGTTCGAAATTCAGTAAATCATGATAAACAAAATATCCTCTTATTTTGAAAAGCCAACTTCTTTAAAGTCATTCTAAATTTGTGGAATAATGATTTTTTCTCTGATATTTCGTTACTTTAACGTTACTAACTTCAACCTCATTCCGAATTGCAGCTCAGTAATTTTATCGCGAGGTTAACATTCTTTCGACAAATTCTGTATCGTGGAATTTTGCTCCCAAAGAGCCTTTCGGCGAATTTACCAATTCTACATTTTTTATAAACAGGAAACAGAATTTATTCTCTTTACAACGGTATAATAACGCTTATAACATTTGGATTAATTGTCATTCCGTACCAGTTGCAGTTGAGCATGATCACAGTTTTACCACCCGTGGATAACAATTCATTGTTCTTAATTTTAGTTCCATGAAAATTAGAGCCAATTACAGTTTATCAGTTCGTCGTAAGCGTAAGTGTCAAGGTAATATTAGTATAGCAATTAAAGATACGAAATCGAAAGAAATGAAAAAATTATTCTAATTTGCACAAAAAGTGGAAAATAGTTCAGTTGCGAATTTGATGGTTGCCACTGAAACTGTAAACTTTCCTTGATTCAATTGTACATTGATACATGGGTAGGAAATTTTCAGAAGTAAGAACCGAACTTGCACAAACCGAAGTACGGCAAATACTTCTTTATTTTTTGTATACGAAGATAATAATATTTGCTTGTTTTACGTGCATGCGCGTGTCTGGCAGTGCGCCTTAGAAATAAGACGAAGGTGTAACAGTTCGCAGAGAAATATACACGATGAATGGGAAAACGGCGTGGATTGTAATTTACAGTACACAGAAATAGAGTTATCGCCTGTAGTAATTCCACAGGCGATCGATATTACCGCATTCGAATTAATTAATACATAATCGCTGTTGTGACGCGTCATAAGCGCGAAGTGAGAGAGACTCGACCGAGTTGAGTGTCGCTTTAATAATCGTCGTCCTGTTCGGTCACTGTTTATTTTTTTTTTCAACATTCTACCTCCCTGCCACCCATCTTACCTCTCAAACGTTCCAAAGTTTATCGTTTTGCTTCTGAACTAAATAATATCACATCTTAAAAACAAGCGGCAGAAAAATAACGTATTCGGATACGTGGCTTTTAAAGGAATTCATAAAGAAAAAAAAAAAAAAAAAAATTCCACTATCTTCTATAACTAACCAGATTTATTTTCCACTGGTTTTCTAATCATGATATTTTCAAGTCGTCGCGTGTCTTAATACTTTCTTTTTTTTTAACGACAGATCAAACTTAACAATTTTCGTGGTTAAATTGAGATAACAATACGGGTTGAAAAACATTCGGTGTCAAAAAAGAAATGACGTAAGTTGGAAAAAAAAAATATATATATATATTTGCAACAGTATTGATATAAATGCTACGCTTGTACATATATTTGTTAATTATTTTTGAGATCGTACAAAATAATGATTTAGTAATAACGACTGAGGAAAAAAAAATAATTTAATTATAAACGTAGATAGAATATAATTTGATATACTATAATTATTTCGTTTTCCTTTCGTTTTTATCACCGTCAAAGTTGACCCGCACATTCTATCACTCTTTCAATTTTGCAGCATGTTACATCAATGCTGTACAGTGTTAACTGTACACCTCTGCAACTGAGCTGCAAACGGTGCATAATAATATCTAACTATATCGGAACTATCAGCGGTTAACAAATTATGCTTATACATGCAATACGAGTGCGCGGTTTTAATACGCGTTCAGAGGATGTATAAAGCACTTTAATATTCCTGTTTATTTTTCCAATTCTTTAAACAGTATACCTTAGCAAACATTTAGGCGTGATGCAGTCCATGTACAATTGTACATCCATACGTATACACCATGTATGTATACCTATATTATACCCGTATACGTGCATTTAATAATCGTGTATCAGCGTCGCGAACGGCAGTTTTTAACACGTGTACGAGGCGTGGGTGACCGCTAACCGAGACGTGTAGATTGCTGCAAAGACCATCCTATAGACGAATCGAATCCTCGCTACATTTGGCGGAGAAACAGTATTGTTCTCGAGAGAGAGCAGGCCCGGCTGTAAATGAATTTTTAATTAACACCTTGTCGCAGGCTGCGAATAATTATGACATATTTTCAGGTATATTCGTTGAGCGATTTGCTTGGATAGATTAGAAACGTTCGTTGTAAGCTTTTAAAAATTCGAAGGACGAATTTCGTCCTATACTTTGAGCCGATCTGTCGAAATTTCAACATTTCCGTTAATTATCGAAAGATTTGTTTCGAGGATTTTAAAACAATTTTAGTCACACGTTGGAACATGAAATTCTTCGCTGTCATTGAGTGAAATGAATGTACAAAAAAAAAACAATCGGAACTTTAAAAATCTATGTTAATATTCTAGTTGGGATAGAAATAATGGTGAATTTTTCACTTTTTGCTAAAAACTTGGCAAGTGACTCGTAAAAATTTACAAATATATTCCAAGTATTCCAATACAATGCAATCTTTTAACACAGTTCTAAAATTAATTTTTTTTTCTAAGTGTATTTTTGTGAAATTTTGCGGAAATCCTTCGCAACTTGTAATAGATGTATACAGAATCTAAAAATAGTTAAAAAATATACGCGCAATTTGTTGCAATTCATGAAATCAATTATTGAATCTTTCTAATCTTGCATAAATAGAGAGAACAATATTTTTTTGCCTAACGACGTCTAATTGATAAAAAAAAAAAACAGTTAGTATATGCATAACCGTTGTGTTAAAACCTATACAATCAGTTGGTTATAACGTAATAATGATTGTTGCAAAAGGATTTTTTCTTGATTGAAATATTTGTTGTAATATACTATACACTTAAAAATTAATACGCGATTCTTTCGAATTTTTACAAAATTATTACTTCCAAAGTTATGTACTAATACCGATGTCTCATTTGACCAGTTTCAGGTATCAGAAATAAAATACCATTGGCTCTCGATCATCGAAAGATTCGTCACTTTGGATAGTTCCGATAGTTCAAACACATATCGACGTGGTTTAGAAACATGTTCTGCAGGATTTGCGACAAGGAAATAATCCGACTGCATTCGTCGTCCTGCAAATCCATCGGCATGTTGAAACAGCAGGAAAATAGTAACCACATCCGTAAACAACATTGATGTATCAGCTGGGGTTCTATCCAGCAACAGCAGAGGTTCCCAGAATGTCTCTAACTGCAGGAGCCAACCGGTGGGCATCAAAAGTCGTAATAATCCTTCAACTCGCCGCTTGGAGTGCCGTTGGAATCGTTCTTCTACAGAAAGGCGTTTCCTCCATGCACAAAGCAGTCGATGTCAGAAACGCGACTCAGGTAATGTACCAAGAGAAAACGGTGAAACTTAGCAGGTAGAGTGATGGACTACGCATGCGCGAAACAAATCTGCTTCATTGGTTGGCAAGATCGTATCGTGGCAATATTTTTGGCGGTCAGGCAGGGCAACCAACTCACTCGAAGCGAAACGTGAAACGTTAAACTCTCCCGCGGCAAGTGGGGAACTGAAATTGTTTTGTTAAAACGTCTCTTATCTTTCAGTCGACAGTAAAAGCTTGCTGAGCCTTGCCGAATCATTGTATAAACTATCTGAGATTGTGAAAAAATTGCGTGACCTAATTATTTCCCTAAGCCGCGTTTCACTGCTGAAGTTTGAGGTGGCCGGCTTGATTTTAAATCCGATAAAGCTCGCGCATGCGTAGTTGGACATTCAATTTGAGTTTAACACTTTCTTCTTCGTGTACGCTGAACTTTAATATCTTATTCACCTACACATAAATTCGATCGTAAGCGCTCCTATTTTCGATAGTTTGAAGCATATATAATTTTATCGCTCAAGAGAATAAAATAGGGTAAAAGTATACGACATGCTGAATTTGTTGCGGTAAAACTTGAAGGTCCGACATCATCGTGAGAATATAAGAAATCAAAATGCGGCATGCCACTGAACGACGGTATAAACCGAACCGCATAAAAATCTTGTAATAGTTTCCATTGGCCCGAGAGCATCTCGCACGCGAAATATCTCGGCATAATAATTACCTTCTTTCCCTGGCTCTCTTTCAGTTAAACAACACAGTAACGGTGAGTAACCTGATAACGAAAAAAATCGCCAACGAAGAAGATCGGAGCGAGAATGAGTCATCGTCAAGTAGTTCGAGTAGTTCAGAGGTTCAAAACGAGGAGGAATGGAGCCCGGGGTCAGTTAAAAGTAAAAAGTACGATCTCGGTAACAAGTTGAAAGTAATCGAAGAGGGATCGGCAGAAGCTGTTTTGCCATCTTCGTCGTCGACGAACGACGACGTGTCCAAGGAGTTTATGCCGGGATACAAATCCGCAAATGCTTCTGAATCAAGTCGGAATTTAAGGACGTCCAACGTCGCCGGAGGCGGAACGGCCGCTGCGGCCGTTGCGATGATCGCCGTGGGGGCGGTGATGCTGGTTTTGGGACCGGCCGTCATTCTTTTGCGGACTCTCGACGATCGCCGGCAGGAGCGAAGGTTCCTCAAGCTTTCAGCGCAGGACGATTTGCCCCCGAGCTACGAGCAGGCCACGCTTATGGACGAGGCGCCAAGGTATTCGACCCTGAGCCTCAACACCATCAGTGGCGCCCCGAGCGGTGGAGGGAGGCCTACAGGCTCTTCGGAAGTTTGCGAGGTGTGATCAGGTCGCTTGACTTGCCTTCTGAAATACGATGGAAAAAGCAAGAAAAACATGTGCGTGGCCGCGGAAACGAAAAACTCTTCCTTCTTAAACATCGGTTCTTGTTTTCTAATGATGTTCTTCGGCGATCTGCGGGTTCTCCGTTATCTTGAAAATCGAAAGTGTGTGCTTTGGGACACGATTTGTCGTGACAATTGACCGGTGCGCTCCCTACCGGGCTTGAAACGTACCGTTGGAAGTTTTCAACATCGTTGATTAAAGACTCAAATTTGCGCAATCAGTGAGGGATGAAGCTTTTAGGGATCTTAAGATAACCAACCTCCACATAAATCGAATGTTTTTTCTTACATTCACTGAGTTCCACGTGAATACTCAATTCGGTACTGTTTGTGGTTTTCGGTAGGAAAAAATATCATCATTGCACGGAATAATGAAACTTTTTCTAGTAATACTGAATAATTATAGCAAACAGTTCTTGTCTGATTATCGAATAGTCTCAAGTGTACGGTCTACGTTCGGTAGGGTGGCGCAACAGTGACTCAACGTAACGAATTAATGCAGTTGCATTTCCGAACTGGGTTTATTTTCGTGGCACCGTGTTCCGTTGAAAAAAATCTTATTCCGACATCAATTACCGTTGTTCATGTATAGACCGATAATTGACCGAGCAAAAAAAAGTGCGGGAAGATTAAAAAGGAGAGAAATGATCGGTGGTAGAATTGTTAGCTGCGCTGTCTTACGTCGTCTCTTTTCGCAGATCTTGAAGCTCGTGTTTACAGTGAACTCCCCGTAACTTTCCGTCATGATATTAATCGTCATGAAGTCGGTAATTCATGCTCTGAACACGAGCAGCACCGTATAAAGCCGAATGTTACGAAGCACCGTAAAATGTAACGATGTATTTATTATAATCACGTTATGATTGAAGACGATGCATTAAATCTGCTGGGACAGATTTGTAATTCCTAACTGAAATGAAAACATGTGATATATATAGATAATAATGGCATTACAATTATCGAATATTTTCACGTAAAAATTCGACTTTGAGGTATAAAACGGTTATTTTTAGACAATAATTATTTCGTTCTTACAAGCCAGATCTCCTCAGCAAGGATCGCTGTGTTCATTGGTTATGAACTATCAACGTTTTGTATAAATCACATATTTGTTTTGTAAATATTATAAGATAAGTATAATACACGAAGTCCAAGACATTAGTTGTACAGTATATCGACGATAAAACGATATTGCGCAACTACAAACGAAGACAAGAAAGTAGAATAAAAGTGAATATGTAATTGTTTTTGAACAAACAATTTTAATAGTTCCAATGACTCCGGAAAAAACTTTTGCATACATGCGTATACCTTAGATATTACGTAAAAAAAAGAAAGTTTTACCGTATTTTATCTACGAAGATTAGATTTTCGGGAGAGAAACTTGCTGGAAATAAAAATTTAATAATACGCAGCTGTCCATTCGTTCAAACTTTAGACACAGACCCTCTTACCGTGCGAGTTATCGATATCGGCTTGACTTCAACATAAATTATTCGAGTGACTAGAAACAAACATGATATAACTTGGTTAATAACGAGCCAAAAAAAAAGCCATTCTGATTATACGAGATATGGGTAGCTACAAGGTTCGCCCGGCAGGCAGAGAAGGTCACAATGAGCCAATTGGCTTTAATTGATCCCGAGGCATGAACTCAACCGTCCGCCGAATTAGAGTGGACTTATTCCGGAACTGAATAACGAATCCAGCCCGATGCGTGTGCAGTGCTAAAACTCACGGATGATTTATTCTTGAAATCTTTACGTGAATTTTCTCCGATTCTGTACGGAGAGAGCTTCGCTTTTTATACCTTCTAGTATTGTCATTCTTATCACTATTTTTACTTACATACGCGTCGTGCATAATGTAGAGATTTATTTTAGATGTATGAGATAATGATATGGGTGTGTATGTACAAAGTACGTACATATATATAAATAATATGTTATATTTAAAATATTTTGTATACCGACTGTGAAATCATTATTATTATTAATATTAATATGTACATCAATCATTTAATACGAAATAAACATGATATTTCTAGAGATATTAGCTGATCGTGCACGCTGTGTTTGTCATTGCAATGGAAATTATTATATCAACTAAAAAATACGCGTACACCGATTGATATTTTTTTAAATTCTTGGTATTGGAGATCATTTTATTCGTACTTTACATAACTGATAAATATTCCTCGGTTGTATTATATATACACATATATATATTTGTTTTTGTGATGAAAATTACTTTCTTACATTGGCAAAATAGACGTATACTAACCGATGGTCTTTGAAATTTTCGGTTTTGGAGATACACGCGTAGCATAAAAAATGTCCCAAGATCTCGGAATATCAACTGGATTCACGATGGGTAATTTAATATACTCTGGTTCTACAAATTATAAAAAAGAAAAAAATAGATACAAATCTGAGAAATAATAATCAGTTTATCCGCTTATTATTTGTCAACGGTTTTGAAAAACCTATTTGAGAAATTACAAGGCAGCATGCACGTTTCTATCATGAATTTTTTCATATCGTTATAAAATTTCTCCAGCAGTTCCTTACCCATCGACGGACAAAAATTCCTCCAGTACCTTGTATAATTATAAACGAAAGGCATGCTGGCACTCAGTTTCGGCCAATATTGCTATAACGATTCCGAGTTAAATCAGATCAAGATTTTCAGAAACTCGGGCAATGGTTTACCTAATTAACTTCTCAAACGCACCAATTACACCGATTTTTCTCAAGAATCGAGATAAGTAATTTCATGTGAATCCGCCGAGGTTCGTTCATACAAGGAGTACGATCTTACATCGATTGAAGGTGGAGTCTGATACGTGCACGAGAGTCGGTGACTATCGCTCCGCAATGGCGTAGCCGTTGACAATGGTTCAACGTTTATGCGGAGTCCGACGGTAAAGCGGTCTGATTACGAGATAAGAGAGAAAAGGTGAGCCAGGCGGTACAAGCAGTCGGGCTTTACATGGTCGTGAAAGATTAAGCGTCCAAGCTAATTTTCGTATCATAAAAATCGTTACAACATGTGGGCAATAAAATAATACAGTGTGTCTAGAGTAATTGCTAGTGTGAAAAAGCGACGAACACCGCGATGCTGCAGCAGCGGCGTTGAACGTGCTTGAAATCATCTCGATGACCAAACTTGTATGATAGAGAACCGCAGAGAAGACTTTCTAAAACACGATCGGATTGCCGCTGCCGCTCGAGTAGCGGCCGTCCAAGTGGATCACAGAATTAGCATCGTGCGATTTGGCGCCTTCTTATTTTATACACATTTTTTACAACGACGGTAAGAAGGGGATTTTTCATCCGAATGCCTGCGGCCCCGGAATATGGCAAACGACCAGTCCGCTCAACTTCGAACAACGATGCCGGACAGAACTGCAGAAGCCGCGCCTCTTACGACCGGTAAGTCATCGTCGAGATATACAGCGTTTAAGATTATACATGTACGAGATGTTGTTCGTACGCTCGTTATCGAGGAACCGGCACGAATGCAAGAAGAAAAAATTTCTCCCGTCGGAATAACAAACTACGAGGAAAAAAAAAAAGAAAAAAAATAATAATATACGTATATACAAAATTCAGACGACACTTCTTATCTTATTGACAAAATAATTTGAGAAGTTGAAGAACGGAGAATGTGAGAGAAGTAAATAGGGGGGAGTGACAAATGTTTTGAATAAACGTGCAAACTTACGCACGGCTGTTCCGTCGACAATAAATATACATTTCGACCTGTGTGCGAATGCAGTTTACATATAAGCACAGCTGCACATTTTGCACGGGCCCACATTTCATTTGTCGCTCAAGTTGGGTTAATGTTGATTTCGTCAAGCCACAGCGTGTCAACGTGACAGCACATACTGTGGATAATACCGTGTACCGTGTATGCATCGTAAATACTGTAGTCTCTCGGTCAGATGAGGAATTATATATACTATAGTATTTCTCACGTATGTGGCAGCGGTTGATTCAGAGAGTATGGATAAAAATTTGACTTTTACTACGGGGAGGAGATGAGTTTACTTAAATTCGTTATTTCGATACGTTAGGAATACGTGAACTTAATTCAGGCGATTTTTACACATTTCCCGTTATCTTATCGATGACGTCATAGACGAGCGTGGAATTCGATTATAGACGTAATGCGTCGATTGTCGATTATATTTTATGTTGGTACAAGAGTTTCATTATTCGTGATGAGGGCTATCGGAGAAACTTGGAAATTGAACCAAGCCGAGCGGATCAATCTGCAAGCTGTCACCGATTTTCGGTGGGGATTTTGACGTATTAGACGGATAAATCGCAAGAAGCAATTTTAAAGACAGGATTTGAAATTGAAATCGAAAGCGATTGATTGAATGAATTTAATTTCTTAATGTAGAAAAGAATTTAAAATCACATATTCGAGTAAAGTAAGTTCAGCTGTTGACAACTTTAAAAATATCGTGTTATTGTGTCAGTTTTTTCAACATGTAAACAAAATGACTTAATAATTCGTTAAAATTGGACTAAAAGTACGTTCTTGGTATTCAAAAGTATCGCACGATATTATAATTGCTCCATAGTGCGGTCAATAAACCGGCTTTTTTAATTGAATTCCATAGATTAAACTTTTTTTCGACAAAGGGGAAACTGATCGGTATTCTTTGAAGTTGATTTAACTTGTTTGACTTCGATCACAGCTTTCGAACTTCTTGATCATTTTTTATCATTTGATGGAATAATGTGATCAAAGCATAGGAAAGTATAGGAAAAAGAAATTTGTAATGTTGCAAGTTGTTGATAATTTTTCTATATCAAATTCGATCATCGATATTTCACTAGTTTTTTGCACACAACTGGCCGTGACCTACCATTTATCTGCACGACTTCGTAATAACGTAATACAATCTCATTGCGATCAGAATATAACGAAATGAAATTCCTTGGATTTGATTATGAGAAAAACCCATTCAAAGTAAAGGATGTACGCGAAAGTGCGTATACTGACCTAATTAATGATTGCCAAATGGCAAGTTTCGAGTAAAGGTGTAAACAAGGAAATCATTGTGTTGTAACGACATGCATGAGCGAGTTGACCGCTGGTCGATTTTTACAGTTTGTGGCCATGTGCCATTGTAATACGACGCCCATTATATTTTTGCCATCCCATTTAACCTTGGTTCGTTCTTCTTCTTTCAAACTACGCGTCGACAAAACTAAATAAGCGCGACAATATGATCCTCGTATATTTAAATCACGCGCCCCTCTCGCTCGCTTGTTTTGGCTGATCAGCTACGCCTTAGGCAGTAGCTACTACTTGTTGGCTAGATTTCATTTGAGATTATATACCGAAATAAGCAGCAACTGTTTGTCACGCAGCGGTATGCACGACAAAGAATAAGAATGGTAAAAATTAATTGAAGAGGAAAAACCTGAGGTGAAAAAGAATAAAAATAAGAACGATTGATTGGTTCGCTCGGCGTCGATCTGGTGTAAAATATTCGTGCGTGAATAATCGTAAAATCTACATTTTGATCGCGGTTATATTCTGCGATGAGTAAGCTGATATTTAGAAGGAATTGATATAATACGTGCGGTAATTTTTCAGGCTCTTTGTATTATCGGTTTCAAAATGACGTTGATTCGAACATCTGAGAACTATAGATAAATTTCATCGTTATTGACGAGTCTTGATATGACTCGGTGAATAAATTTATGCCATCGGCTGAGGTTGCACACAACTTTTTCCAAATATATGTTGCCAAGTAACCCACAACCATGAGCTTTTGAATATTTGCAAGTTCAAGAGCAGGTTTCGCTTTTTGTTTCGCGCGATTCTCTGTCCTTAGTAAAGCGAATTAATCGACGAATCGCGTTACAAAATACCTACACATACGATCGTCACCGAAATTAAAGTTCCTCCTCCTTCCTTCTCCAGAACGTCGATATGGATTTTCTCGGATAGGATGCGCAGCTGCATTTGTACTGATAATTCTTGCCGTCGGAACAGGAGTGGCTCTTGTTATCGGCGTTAGAGATGCCGGGATAATGCTGGCGATTTTATTGCCAATTCTGGTGCTATCTGCAGGATTAGCCAACCTGTTTCTGTGGTGGCAGCACAAGAAGGCCGTTCGACGTCGAGAACTGGCAGCAAACGAGTGGGTCTCAACACCGCAAGCAGTACAGCAGGTTCGATGATTGAATGTGTTCAGTATAATTAAACTGGCGTTTTCGCACATGCGAATGAAATCATTCGAACTGTTCGACAGGTACAGGCATCGGCACCGTCCGAGACTCCAAGGAGCAGCGGTTCCTGGTTCAGTAGGTTTTCTCTGAGAGCCTCATCGCGCTCAACTCCGCCTCCTGGATATCAAACGGTGGTCTCGGGGACCTGATGGACGAATGTATCGATATTACACAGATAAACGTTTTTTATTTGATAAGTACACAAAAAAACGATACGTTTGTTAACACTACGTTAGGTACGTTTTTTTATTTTCTCGAAGTCTGGACGATCGCTTGGCGGTATCGTTTTCTATTTTTCCTCGGACTCCGGAATGAAAGTGTTTTCCTACGTGGGATTGCTTTGAGCCACATTTTTGTTTTCGAAAGTGCTTAATGAAATATTAATGGGGTTCGTGAGGCGTAGCGGTAAAAATATCATTGCGGAGGAAACAAAGTATATCTTTTCACGACACTTTGAGGTCCTAGTAAAAGTGATACTTCGAGAACGTGTTATGTATATAGATTAGGGCGGTCCTCAAATAAGTAATTTTCCAATCTCGACCGGCTCGCTCTTCAAATCACTTCCGAATACTTCAAAAATGATTCTTTCATTTTTTTCAGATTTTTATCGCAATTCTAATACGTGCCCGTAAGAGAGTGGATTTCTCCATCTAGCCCTTTCAGATGCATATTAAATCCACCGAATGGATTTCGATGAAATTTGGTGCAGGGAGGTTTCTTTATTGAGTTTTGTTATTTCAAGTTTATATTCGTAATTAGCAACCTCGCAAACCCTCGAGCACTGAATTTAATTGAAATCGAAACACTTTTTGGATTTTGGTACGCCATATTGAATCCGCCGTGATGAATTTTCAAATTTTGAGTTCAGATGCGTAGTCAGCGATCCACGAAACCGCCGTATACCAAATTTTATAGAAATCCGTTGGGTAGATATATTGGCGGGTACGGGTTAGAGTTGAGATCAAAATTTTAAAATATAAGGGAATCATTTTTTAATTATTAGGAGCCGATTTGGGGGGTGAGCCGGTCAAGATTCGAAATGACCGTTTACAGGACCACCTTAATATACATAGATATTATATATTACAGTGATAATCAAACCTGCCAAAATTTGAGTCTACATGCAAAAACATTCACGTTCTACTTGTGTATATAGTTCCAGAGAAGTGGAATTCGATATGCTTAAAAGAATTCAAAAACGTATCTAATTGTAAGACGCAGACGAATGGTAGTTACATATGTTTTTAAATAATTTTACGCTTGCGTGATAAATTAAGTTCAGTATTGTATCATTGTTGGATCTTAATCTGTACTTCATGAAATATATGTCATTAATTTGTAACTCATAAACGTATAATGATCAATGTTCGTGGAATTGAAATGTATCTGCAGTGTGGGTCGAAACTTAAAGGATAAGTTACAAGCCAAAAAAACATTACATAGTATGATATTCTCAAACTCATCGAATATCATAGAAATTGATTTGACGTTACAAGTTTACACAGTAAACCAAAACGAATTGAAATGAATTGTGCCAGTCAAAAACGGAATTGCCACGAATTAAAACAAATTGAATAGAATCAACAGACCTGTGTGCCAATTCTTTTGAATTTCATTTGATTTGTTTTAATTCCGTTTTTGACATGCTCAATTCGTGTTGGTTTACTGGGTACATTTTCGTTCGGAGCGAAGCGTCATGACATCTATAGTTTGCAAGTATAGAATAAAAATTGAACACTGGTTCAACTAGCGTAGTTATGCAACAAATCGAGAAAAAGGAAGCGTTTAGTAAGACATTTGAAGTACAAAAAACACTACACAAATACCTATTCGTAATTCCCGCATTAATTAGCGAGTGGCACCTCATTTCTGGCAAACTGACAACAGTGTATCCCAAAGATGGATTTTCACGGGCGTCAAATTGACGCGACGGGAATTTGAAGCGGCAGCGTCACGCCGTCCGCCGCAAAACTCGTTCGTGAAAATGGGTATCGACACAATGGCAAAATGCCGCACATTGAAACCCACCTGGTTGGTTCAGTGGATCTCAATTATACTTTTATTCAATGAATTTAAAAATATAGAATTGCTAATTGGAGGTATGAAAAAATTGAGATAATGAAGAAGCGAGATAAAGCAGTTGTTCGAGATATAAGAAAATAACACAACTCTACATAAAAATTTGTCGCCCGTTTCCTAAAATTTATAGCTCCTTTGTCGTCACAAAAATGTTACCTCCGATGAGACGGCGTCGGGGTCTAACTCTTTGGTTATTGCAAGTAACCACAACGTTTCTTGTCCCGTTGAGGATAGCGCCATGTATTCAGACTCCGTTGTGGATAGCGCTATTGTGCGCTGTTTTTTGTTTTGCCAAAATATGAACCCTCCTTGGAACAGATAGATACTTTTGGTACTGAGTGCCTGTTGTCGGCTTCGTTTGCCCCATCCGAGTCACTGTAGCTCTCAATTTCTCGATGACTTTGTATATTAAAGACTAGTCTTGTAGAGAGAGTTCCTTTCAGAACAGATTCCTCGACAGAATCGGCTAGCTAGATCTAACGCGTATGCGATATGTGGTCTTGTTCCTTGGCTTACATAAAGTAGACTGCCTACAGCTTCCCTGTTTGGAATTTTTCTCGTTTCACTCGCTTCTACGTCCGTCATTGGCTGGTTCTCGCTTTTCTTTCAGGAATACTACATTTCTTCATTCGTGTATCTTATACATGTTCAGGACTATTAGTCGATACCTTTTAGTGTTATCGTCATAGCTTACAAAGATTAGTTTTTCTGCCTTAAAATCCCATTTTTGGTGTCGTCTCTTTGGAACCTGCGTCATTGCCTTGCACCTAAAAACTTTCAAATTTCTCAAATCGGATATTAGTCCAGTCCATATTTTTTCTGGAGTCTTCCCATTGATTCCTCTGGCTGGAGATCTGTTAATTAGTTAGACAGTCATAGCTACCACCTCTCCCCAGAACTGTTTTGGTAGGTCAGCTTCAAAAAAGCATGCTCTCTCTCAATGATAGTGCGGTTCATTTTTTCAAATAAACCATTCTGTTCTGACGAATGTGGGACTGTTCGCTGATGTCTGATTCCAGATTTCCTCAGGATCCCTTTCAGCTCTCGATTCATGAATTCACCTCCGTTGTCGGATCAGATGGATTTTATTTCTCTCCCGGTCTGTTTTTCCACAAACGTTTTGAACTCCACGATAACGTCTTTGGCTTGACCCTTTTTTTTTAAAGCAATCGATAAATGCTTTACGGTTGAAGCCATCTATTAAGGTTATGAAATATCTCGATCCTCCAATAGATGCGCTATCTATCGGTCCACATAAATCTGTATGTATTATCTCAAGTATTTCTTTGGTACATTTCCCTTCTTTTGGAAGCGGTTTTTTTGCAATCATACCCTTGATGTATGGAATACAAAATTTTTCTCCAATGTTACTTTGCTTTATTCCTGTTGCTCAATCATTACTGAGTTGTGATATGCCTTAGTAATGAAGATGACCTAGTCTCCTATGCCAAAGTTCTTCTAATGACATTGTGCCTAGGTTGATCCCTCCTCATCGCAGATCTCTGTGATCTTTGGAGAAAAATGTACAGATAAACTCCTTTTAACCATTTGACTTATCGAAAGCAGGTCAACTGAGGTTTCCGGTACGTGGAGCACATTGTATGCTGTAACCTCCTGTTTACCTGTACTTGCGGGAACCTATAGGCTGATATCTCAGGTTGACCCTGCTGACATACCTTGCTTGTTCGCCGTAGGAACTTTTTCTACTGAGCATTTCCTCGTGTTTTTTAATGCCTCATCCTCTGCCGAAATATGGTGCGACGTACATGGGTCGCCAAACCAGTTTCTACCATTGATTGCCATCGACGATAGAAAAGTCCAATACGAGTTACCTTGAGTAGGCGCTTTCTATTTTTCGCTTTGTTTGTCTGTACTTAGTTTTTCGATTAGCTTTGCTTTGCATCTGCTGGCAAAGTGTCCTGTGCGCTTATACCGAAAACATTGCATGTTTTTCAACTATGGTTTTGTTCCATTTGTGTAAAATGCTGTATCAACTATTCACACTTATAGCCATCTTCGTATTCTTGATGTTTTGCAGCAGTTTCTTCTTCACTGAATCTGCCGTTATTGCTGTTCCAGAGTTTTTCAGACCCATAATCATTGGGCGATATCCTTCTGGTAGTCCTGCCAGGAGTAGCGTTCCTACCCACTCGTCCGGTACCTTAAATCCTATGCTGTTGAGTTTGTGAGCTATTGTAATTACAAAGTTTACGTATTCTTCAACGTCTTTACATTTTCGTAATTGAGTAGTTACCAAGGTCCTTAAGAGGCTGAGCTTGCGCGTCAATCCCGAGTCTACGAAAATAGTTTGAATTTTTTCCCATACCTCTTTTGCAGTGGCACACTCCTGAATATCCACGTAATTTATGGGGTCTACAGATAAGATAAACTTTGACTCAGCCTTTGTAGCCTTTTTCTTGTCAGCTATGTACTCTTCTGTACCGATCACGCGCCTCCACAGGTCATCGTGTTCTAGCCATGGTTCCGTCGCGAATTTTCATGTTGGGAAATTATGTCTTCCTTTCAGTTTCTCGACGAGTAGTGTTTGGTTTGAGTTCGACATTTTTTACGGAAATGACGTTTGTTCGCAGCGAATCGCAGATTAATTCTGAGAAATAACAGAAGGCTTTCACACGTATTTCTCACACATTAAGAGGTAAAAAAATTGTGTCACTTTCGAGGTTAGCTTACCCAGGCCTCGTATTTTTAATTTTTTTTTGCTTCACATGACTGTTGCAAAAAAATCTACGCTGTCCTTCGCGCACGACAGTTTTTTTTTTGTTCGTATTAACTTCATGTTCCTGGGTCCATAACCTGATGTAACAGGATTGTCGAAATAACTTGTTAGCAATTCTACGTCCTTTGTGTGTATGGACATTCAGGAGAGTATTTTTTTTAAATAATTTTTATTTTTAACTATCGTAGTTCGATATATTGAATTCAAACCAAGTTGGCCGGTACTGGCTTCGACCGTCGAATGAGCGCCAGGGTTTTTAACTTCTGGGACTTTTCGTAATCGAAAATGGACGAGATAAATTCATCGACATGCAGCGCCCTCTTCATTATACCTTGCGCGCAACGTTGACTACCACGCGAAACTCAATCCGACAAGCGGTCGGTACGTAAAGACGACAAGAACTGATGTTACCATCGCTCACCGCGTGTGCCCAGATAATACAGAGTCGAATATTGTCATGCATATAGAATGACGAACTGGAACCGACTGAAATTTTCGTATAACCTCGTAACGACGCGGTATTCCTTTTGAATATGCAAATTCATTTCAGCCAAATTCAGCAATGTTAATTTAACTCCATCGAATCGACAAAAATAATGTTATCTACATAGATACACAATAATCATGCACTTGCTTTACTGTTAACAGAGTTGGCAACCTTTTCTTGATGCAAAGGATGTGAAACATAATCAATTTATACTCGCGTATATTCGCAGTTTGTTCAAAGTTTTTCAGTTCTTACAACCCGCTGACTATCGATTATTGATGAAAGATAACTGTTTTAATTGTGGATAAAAGATAGTTGTTTTAATTATGGATGAAGGGAGATTGTTTTTATCTTATATGCGAACGGCGAATGACTTTGGATGCTCGCGCACGGGCTTTTTTCTTATGAGGTATGAGATAATCACTAAAATGGGGAACCTGGTGAATACGAAAAACAATCAACAACCAAACCCGGACGGAAAACACGAATCGCTGTAAGTCGTTGGCATTTGCCTATCGGATGATGATGCGGGAATTTTTGAAGAAATGGGAACAAATCGGAGTAGAATAAGCAGAACCACCAAAATACAACATATAATTCTACTGTTAAATACAAACTGAACATGACCTACGAGCGACACGACAAGAGAGAACTCTGACACTAGAACGATCGCAATAAAAGACCGTAAAACCATTAAAAAAAAACTACTGCTGAATAAATTTTACTACATTTTGTGATTATGATGATTCTGAACTACACCGCTCAATCTATGCATCCTTGAAAACAAGATGACTGACCCTGAGCCAGCCCTAAACTGGACCTAATTCTAGAAAATGAAACGTTAATTTTTCAGTACAGTCAATTAAACTCAGTTACCTGGACTGGATGAAAATACAATTAGTGACACATGGCGATACAGACAAAAATATACTTAGCTTAGATAAGTGGAAATTTAATCAACGAAAAAAAGAGACAAATTAATTAGTTGAAACAGACAGAAGATTTGATTAGCTGAAACAGACAAAAAGTTTGATTAGCTGCAACAGACAAAAAATTTGGTTAGCTGAAACAGACAAAGGTTTTGTTAGGTGAAACAGATAACGGTTTAATTAACTAAAACACATAAACGTTCGATTAGCTAGATCGAACAAAGGAGCGATGATCTGAAACAAGGAAAAATTTTATTAGCTGAAACAGACGAAGGTACCGTTAGCACAATCACATTAGTTCATACACTGACAAAAAATGGGTCGAGCCCAACGTGATATATGCTTTAATATTTCTTGCTTCGATTATTAATTTTATTGATGAAAAAAAAACATTCTCAATTTTTGAATCGACATCTCTTTCTGCTTTGAGTTATTAAAGTGAATATCTTTTTCAAGTGAACATTCTATAGTTCTCAGTGCATTTGTTAAAAATTGGGTTTGTTGCCCTGAAAAAAAAAATAATGCGATCAGTTAATCGAGTATTTGTGTACATTTCAGATACTTTTCATAAATACTTACGCCAAGATTTTCCACTATCAATATACACTACCGAGATTTTTGTTCCTGCGCGTTGAGCGCCGGTTTTTAAATGCCGCGCTTTCTCTCATAATTGAAAGGTATCAAGTCCACGCGGAAAAGGCACCATTAAACTTGAAAACTTTATTATTCGTCAAAAAATTGACCGAAGAGCTGAAAAATCAGTACATCGAGAGTACGCAACTCTTTTATATGGGACTTTCTTTTACAAGCCGAACAAATTTGGACAAAAATTGACCGACACATTTTTGATTCAGCTGAATTTTTTTTACGGATTCTGTATCGAAAAAAAGAGATATGTATTCGAGGATTTTTGTTTTTGACGTATTTTGGAAAATAGAGGGAGTCGAAAATTTCAGAATCTGGCGATTTTCGGCTTGGAAACCCATTTTCACAAATTCCCAACTGCGCTTGTAATTGAGCTAGGAACTTCTTTTTTTTCATTTTAAAGCGAAAAGAATGAATTATAATATAAAAATTGTCTCATTAAAAATTATTCACAAATTCATATTGTTACAAACAAATGAAATGTTTAAATCCATTTTTAACAATTGCCCCCAACTCGTAGCGAGTTGTTATTATAACCATGGTATTCTACATTAAATTTCCTATCAAAAACGTATTTTTAAATGATGGGCATATCATCATTACTATGGGGAAAAAATTAATTCATCTAGAGCCGCGCGTCACATCGGCGCGCGGGTTCCTTTGCACGCCTCATTTTCGTGCCTCGTATCATTTTTCTCTGTAATATAAGTGATTATTCTATATTTTTAATAAAATAATATTATTTGTTGGCAAATAAGACTTTATAAAAAATCGAACGAAAACATAAATAAATAAAAAATATTATGGTACCAAATCAAAAATTAATTTATTAAGATTTCAATACATTATAATATCAGTTAATAAGTACCTCGTATACGTAGTATTTTTGGTTTAAAAATTTTTGCAATAGTAGTTTTTTCAGCCAAAGAGAAAGGCTTTGCTGCCAATTCTTCACGAGAAATTGGAATAATAGAATGATATTTTAAAGTGCGTTTAACTGTTACAGCTTTTTGGAAACGCGATGATAATCGTTTTTATTCCTCCTCATACTCATTATTTTTTGACTAGCGGTACGTAAGATTCGGTAGGGCTTCTGTCATCCAGGTAAATAATTCTTCAGGTGTGCGAATAAGATTATTTACCCTCTGAAGACTAGCTCTAGCAGCAAGTGATTATAAAGTTCCACCTATACCGTCACATGGCCCTTTACCATGTGATATTGGGAAAAAGGGCCACTCAGCTGTTATTTGAAAATCTTCAAAATGATAAGTGAGGTTTATTTATTTTTTCGTTCGATTTTTTATAAAGCCTTATCTGCTAACAAATAATATTATTTTATTAAGAATATAGAATAATCACTTACATTACAGAGAAAAACGATACGAGGCACGAAATGAGGCGTGCAATGGAACCCACGCGCCGATGTGACGCGCGGCTCTAGATAAATTAATTTTTTCCCAATAGTAATGATGATATGCCCATCATTTAAAAATACGTTTTTGATAGGAAATTTAATGTAGAATACCATGGTTATAATAACAACTCGCTACGAGTTGGGGGCAATTGTTAAAAATGGATTTAAACATTTCATTTGTTTGTAACAATATGAATTTGTGAATAATTTTTAATGAGATAATATTTATATTAAAATTCATTCTTTTCGCTTTAAAATGAAAAAAAAGAAGTTCCTAGCTCAATTACACCCGCAGTTGGGAATTTGTGAAAATGGGTCTCCAAGTCGAAAATCGCCAGATTCTGAAATTTTCGACCCCCTCTATTTTCCAAAATACGTCAAAAACAAAAATCCTCGAATACATATCTCTTTTTTTCAATACAGAACCCGTAAAAAAAATTCGGGTGAATCAAAAATGTGTCGGTCAATTTTTGTCCAAATCTGTTCGGTTTGTAAAAGAAAAATCCATATATTGTATGCAAAATCAATGCGCAAAAAAACGTGACCGATTTCTGTTATTAATTTACGCGCAAAAGGCTGCGTCCAATTCTCGTGATTAATCTACGCGCCACAAGGCGCGACAGATTAAACTGTGAAAAAATGTGTATTATCTGGGACTTGTCCCAAAAGTTCTGTAGAAATCCAATCCACATCTGTATCTTTTTGAATCAGATACATTGCTATGCGGATTGTTGTTCTCAGATTACAAATCGAATTGAAATCGGGAGGGAGGTTGGAGGGCATGCATTATTGTGTGGCGTGACGGTCGGCGGTCCTCTTCGACGCGAAGTCTTCGAACTCAGCATCTCTCCCCATCTAGCGTACCACGGAACGCGATAGATGGTCCAGAGATGCGTTTTGCCCATTCAGACGATCACAGAGATCAATTGAATGGAATAACGATCGGTAATGACTAAATAATGAAATGCATAACGACTGAAAACTGGTTGCAGAGTCACAAGAAATGGAAAATTCAATCTCGTTAATATTCAAATGCTTATAAATGGTCGCGAGAGTTGAATACGGAGTCTTTTGGGAAAAAATTTCTGTGATCGTTTGACGCTGTGGATTACAAAAGTTAGTAACATCACGGTATATCGCGACCTTCCTACCCTCGCCTGTTTCCCAACGAAGCCACCCAACGGAAAAGAGAGATTCACACACACACACACATGCATAAATCCCGCGACGGATCCCAAAACGTCCACCTACCTACCCGGATACCTATATTCGATCTAAACGATTCTCCATTTTTTCCAACACACATCAGTCTTCATCATTTGCGCCGTGGTCACTGACTTACATTTTCGTTGGTTACCTGTTGGGAGCAAAATGTTTTTGTATCGTAGTCTGCCTTCTCGGAATACAGTATCGCGGTTGTATCCCGCCAACTCTAATATTGCATTTATTATTTTAGTAAATGTTGGCAGACTATCGGTACATTAACCTTTTGTAAAATTGATTAAATACATCCTGTATGCCAATTAGCATTTTCCTAAGCGAGCTAAACCTGCAGTTGATCAATACATGTTGCTGTTAAAAGATTGAAAATGATAAATAATATAAAATGCAATTTGATTACGTTGCGTTATGCCAGACTTTGTAATTTTATAAATTTAACAATAACGTGAATAATTAAATATGTTCAAACCTCAGGTGAATCCACCACTTAAACGGCATAATCCGTAAATTCAAACGTAGATTATAACGTAAGTTACGAAACACAATTCGACCTCGCGAGTGCCGAGTAAGCGATGGTTACCTGTCGCGATGCTCATTCCACTTTTAGCAACGTGTGAAACGTCTCACTTTAAGTAAGCTACGTTAAATTGCATTGCGAAAAAAAAAATGATCCGACTGAAAGTCAAGCACGTTGCGATCGTGAATGAGCCTATCCATGCAGCTAAAAAATCGATGATTTGTGTAACAATTGTTACCGCCACGCCACGTGACAAAGGAATCCCAGGGAAATACCCATAACCTAACACATGCAAACTCACCAACGTTGCCGAGAAATGGAAAAGTTACTCGGAAGTCTCTGCTTTAATCTGTGAAAAACAAAACAGAATACTTGAATTAATTTATCAAATTGGCTTTTCAGTTTTCAGATTAATTATTACTGCTGTATAGTTTCATATTTATGCATCGCGTGTTATGCAAGAACAAAAGTTCGGCTTTAAATGTGATTCCTTGAATTATCAATCAATAATTAAAATAAGTATTTTTACCTGGAATCTGGGCTGCTCCACACGTTTACACGTAGTAGTTCTTGTGGCATCTCAGGTTTATTGGTGAAGCGACGCACTTTTTACATCATACAGATCTTCACTAGTCTTTTATAATCTAAAAATCCACACCACAATAACACTCACAGATTCTACACTCACTTTTTGTGCTGTTGCTGTCTGTTTGAACCATATAATGGTTTGAACCGACTGAATAATCGTGCTAACAATGCAACTGCGCATTTGCCGAAAAGAAGCCAAAAAAAAATAATAAAACTGACACGCGCCGCACAGAGACAAAATACACATCACTAAACTCTGAAGTCACACAAAACAATGAAAACTCCGGATACGAAATGCACCTTTGACGTTCGCGAGTTATTTTTATTGCAGTTACTCGGTTTTTCTTCAGGTTACACGCTGCTCCTCGTGTATTATTCACAGATGAGAAAGGTGGAAATACACTGATCGAACAAGGTGACACAACCTGAACAACGCGGTCTAAATGTTGAACCGATGCTGAGAACGCATGATTCCGCTCCGATCGCTCGGAAACGACTGATGCTGCTCGGCGCTCAGAAATCTATTTGGAATTTTGCGATGTATAGTTAGATTGGAGTAGGCGTTATCTAGTACCCTTCGGTTTATCACTAGATTCTCGTACTGAAGTTAGGCGTGGTTAACGAGGGTTATGAAATAGAAAGGAAAGTATGTATTACCCGAGGTAACCTCGCGTATGCGGAAAGTGTGGCGGAGGAATGAAATGAGGATTCATGGAGTAAGAGCATTTACGCCATATACAACTTGTTTCTCTCGCTCTACAACCTGGCAGGCCGATCCGTTTCCTCTCACAATCGGCCGATCAGATCCAGAGTGAGTGAGACGGAACATTCAGGGTAGCCCGGGAATACATATCTCCCTCTCTTATCACTACGGCCACAGTTTTCACGAGGTTGATGGCATGGGTAGCTACCAGTAGTACATGTTCCAAGGTCGGATGCTACAGCAGTGTCAATCACTGAATATACCTATATTTTGTATCAGCGCAAGTAATGCGGATCGCTGTATGACAACGGGAACGTTGGAATACGGACCAGTATATTCAAGATGGTGCTTGAAAGTACGATGATATGGTGAGCGGTCAAATATTAACGAATTAAGGATAACTACCGAAATATCTGATGGGGTTTGATTTACACGTTTGAAAACTAGTTTGACACCGGTTTTGAAAATGTGCATTATGTTCAAATTGAGCTTATAAGTCGGATGAGCGGCGCGTTGTTCGTTCGGTGTTTTTCGGAGTGACAATGCAAAGTTGAACGGCTTCGTGTCGTCGTATATAAAAGGCTTCTGCAATTCACCCTTCTATGACTTCACGCAAATTCTTACAAATTTTTACCCTACAATCAACCGCGCTGCAATTTATTCGGAGATCCCACTGATCCATTTTTTTTCCTCACCAATCTACCTTTTTAGGTTATCTTATTCTCTCAAACGAACAATTTGACCAGGCGTGACTGGCCTAATTTACAGTCGTCTATTGGTTTCAACACTTTTCTTGATCCGTTATTTTTATCTCATCTCGACAGCGATGAGTAGATGTGAATCAAATTTTATTTACTTTGTACAAACAACTGTGACTTTAAGTAAGAAAGCAACCAATCAGTAGGATGAAATGATATGTAAATACAATAGAATAGGATGTACACACTTTTCCTGCAGTTTATTTGGCTAGCATTCATTGAACTACTTTCAGGGATTTTCATTATTTGAAGTGGATGAAAACCTAGATTAATTAAATTTGAAGAATCATGTCCCAACAACCCGATACAGCTGTAACCCATTGTCAGATCTTTAGTTCCATCTGGTCATTCTCTATTTTTACACAAAAGTACTTCGCAGTTTGCGACAAATTTGGGACTTGACTTATTGATTTTATATTTAATATCAGTGATACATTCTTTCCAGTGTCGACAACAGCGACTACATGAGAAATGGAGATTTTCTTCCGACCCGCTTGCAGGCTCAGCAAGATGCCGTCAACTTAGTATGCCATTCCAAGACCCGATCCAACCCTGAAAACAACGTAGGACTTATAACTCTTGCTAAGTAAGTAAAGTGCCAGTCAAAAAAAATATTTATCCTTGTTTTATTCCTCATCATCCATTGATTATCTGCTTTTCCTACAAAATTTCTTGGTTTGCCTTTGTCTAGTGTTGAAGTATTAGCCACGCTGACCAGCGATGTGGGACGTATTCTATCCAAACTTCATCAAGTACAGCCTAATGGAAACTTGAGTCTGATCACTGGCATCAGAATTGCTCATGTAAGCTATTCTTTAAGATTGTGTTTTTTGCCACTTGAAAAACATAGATATTTTTTCTTATCTTATGGACATGAAAAAATAATAGGATAATGCTCCACTAGTTGAGAACCTAAATAAAGTATTTTCTGCAGTTTGTATATAACGCAATTCCAACACACAAGTCTAGTCATTTGCAAAAGTAATTCTCACAAAATCATTGTGAAAAAAAAGTATTTTACTGAATTATTGTACTTACAAAACAGCCCAATTTCTTGGTCTCAAGTTTATATACCATTTTTTAGCTGGCTCTGAAGCATCGCCAAGGAAAGAACCATAAAATGCGAATAGTCGCATTTGTCGGAAGTCCAATTCAGTTGGATGAAAAGGAGTTAGTAAAGCTTGCCAAGCGTTTGAAAAAAGAGAAAGTGAACGTAGACATAATAAGCTTTGGCGAAGAAACGATCAACAACGAGGTCTTGACTTCGTTCATAAATGCTTTGAACGGCAAGGATGGCACTGGCAGTCACTTGGTAACCGTTCCACCTGGACCCCACCTCTCAGACGCTTTGATATCCTCACCAATAATCCAGGGAGAGGATGGAATGGGGGCAGCTGGGATGGGCGGTGCAGCATTCGAATTTGGTGTGGACCCCAACGAAGATCCTGAACTGGCTTTGGTACGCGTTAGAAGCTACAATCAAAAATGGGTTTTTTTAGTTCATTCGTTATCCACCTTATTTTCTGGTATCAGGCACTTCGTGTATCTATGGAGGAGCAGCGACAGAGGCAGGAGGACGAGGCTCGGCGAGCTCAGGCGACTGACACACCTGCTAAGCAGCCAGAGACCATCAAAGAGGCTCCTAACGAGGAAGCGATGCTCAAACGCGCCTTGGCCATGTCCCTTGAAGGGGCCGAAGATACAAGCTCACCGGCAGAAGCCGTTGTAACGACTACAGGAAACGTTCCCGACTTCGCGCACATGAGTGAAGAGGAGCAGATTGCTTTTGCCATGCAAATGTCGATGCAGGATCAACGTGAGCATTGCATTGTTTGGGCGCTTACTACGCGGTTCTTTTTCAAGTCATTTCATATTTTGTTCATTCGAATTCGGCGAGAAATATTTTGCACTGTTAAAGTTTTATTTTGTTTTTAAAAGTGACGAATGACGGAGAAGAAAATGTTATTCAATATGCGAATATTTTCAGAGGAGCCTGAAACAGGAAAGGACGAGGCCATGGATGTGGAAGAGGATTATGCAGCAGTAATGTCGGATCCAGCGTTTTTGCAATCCGTACTTGAAAATTTACCCGGAGTCGATCCACAGTCGGAGGCAGTTCGTCAGGCAGTCGGTTCCTTGCAACAAAACAAGGATAAACAAGATAAGGAGAAGAAATGAGGGATACTGCTTAGATGAATTAAATATAATAATACTTACCTAACTACTATAATGAAAAGTTCATTTAAGATTATTTGATACTCGTTAAGCCACTGTGTAATGGTTTATTGTGGAAGCTTCGATATGATAATGAAATACACATCATCGACCTTGTGGAAATAACATTATCACCTTTTTCGTTATTTTTTCGAATTGCTGGTAAAAAATAAAAGTTTGAGTAAACTAAAGAATCGTTATTAGAACAATAATGATAACAACAGTACCAGTCTCAAGTGAATTATAAGTTCATGTTTGTTTTAAAAAATTGAGCATAAACAATGGGATACATTTATAATCATCTATCGCGTGTTGTCATTACCTATAGTCTTAAACAGCACGTGATTTCAATAAACAAGTTTATAAATATCGATTTTATGCACGTAGCCAATCACCAGTTATAGGGCAACTAAATATTACACAAATATACGGAGTAAATTTAAACTAGTCAAATTTCTAAGACGTTGGTTCATTTTATTCGTATTGTTACCAGGATAATCTTCTTAAATCAAAACGGCAATATTTGGTAAAGACCATGTGAACAAGGTTTTAAGCACAAGAAGATCTATTTTGAAAATTTTACTATCATTGTTCTATGAAATTAATTATAGAATTATTGTTTTTATTAAATCAATAGAAGTTTCGTACGAAATTATGCCTTCATCAAAGCTGTTATGGCTAAGATAAGCATATGAGGAAAAAGTGAATCAAGGAACATTACATGTATTCTCGTCCAATAAAGACCACAGGTCTGAAATAAAGCTATTCCCTTGAAGTTTATAAATTGAAAATTTCTAGTAATATAGACGTAATACAATTTTTCTTGCCGGGGCGTCCTTAATGTAAATGAGATTTATTTTAAGGCACAGCAGGTAATCGATGGTGACTTAGGTAAGTGTATAAAAATCTAAATGGTTGATTGAAAAATTGCACATATGAATATATATTTTTGACGAGACATTGAATTTGTTTCTCTCTTCTTTGTTATAGTATACGTATCAAGAGTTATTATTTACATAAGTCTCGTTCATACGATATCTTACGTTTAGGGCTTAAACAAGTTTAAAAAATACTTTAACGCAAAGATGTATACCGATTAAAGTGTAAACATTGCGCGAATGAAGGAACTCGGTGACTCTTGAATTCAGTTACATATAGTCGCATTTATCCGCTTACTTGCAACTGAATGCCTATAAATATCCACTTTCCGACGTCCATGTTGCAGGTATGTAGTATTTATACATATTATTTAAAAACTCGTGAGGTCCAATTAAACAATCCTGCTTCAATTTCTCGGCAACCCCGTACCCGGGAATCGACTGTGCACGGCGATTGAAAACGTGTTGTTCGTCTCATCAGTCTAAAAACAAAAGTATTTGTTACACAGCGATTCGTTTGACATATTGAATTTCCCTGACTTCCAAGTTTGCCAGACCCCTATCACGATATTTCCCCGATTTTCCGAATACATACTAGTTGAACCGAGGCATGAAAATCCATCTGATCGTAAGAAGAATCACAAAATTCTGCGAAAAATTCTATTCAAAAACTACGATCGTCTTTCAAGTTTCCTAAAAAATGTTAGTTTTTTTTTTAAAAATTCAACGAAATATCTTTCACCACATAATTTGCAATAAACTAAAAATCTTTAAGTTTTTTGCGCCTCCTTCCGTCTTTTGCTACTGAAAAATACTGTGTCGAGTCAACGACATTACTGGAGAAACTACCTGATAGCCGTGCAGGGTATTGGGGTGGTTGTCCGGTGACGTTGTTGTTGTTGTTAATATTGTTACGATTGTTTTGGCTCTCGGTCTGCCCGTTTCCCAGGGAAATATTCTGGTCTCCGTTGTTGACCCTCCTGCTCCTGCCGAAGGTTGAGTTTATGATGGACGCCAGATACTGGGTTCGTGTCTGAGCTACGCTGCCCGTGTTCTGCCCACTCTCGGGCCCCTCGCCGACCTTGTCTTCGTCCCCGACGACCGGGGGCGGAGGCGCCAGAAACCGGGGGGCCGTATTCATGCTTTGGTTGTTTTGGAGGCCGGAATTCCCGCTGTGTGAGCTGGTCTGCCCGCCTTCCTGTGCCGTTTGGGGGCCCGAATTTTGGGACCCCCCGTGTACCGCTGGTTGGATTCCCCCCCCGCACATCCCGCTCTGGAGTGCATTTTGGATCGGCAGAAGCAGCGGCTCTGCCTGTATCGCGACAGCGTATGGCGGCGGGTTTGACAGCCTCGGTGCTGTGATCGACTGCGCCTCGGTATCAACTTCCGGTCCCGTCGTTGCTCCGCCGACGCTGCCCGTCGTATTCACCGCCATGTTGTACGAGGGTGGCAGGTCCGATACCCAGTACGTTTGGTATTCCGGCGGGTTTATTATCTGTGACAAATAATGATCGAGCGATATTAAATGGTGGTAGAGATGCTCTGATGGTGGGTGTGCTCTGCGAGTTCGTATGCGGTAGTCTCTCCGTAAGTTCCCGCCAGCGGGCTTTTGGAGCCGAGCCATCTCAGGAAATGTCGGGATATTGTATCGAGAGGCGAGAGGAAAACATTTAAATCTAAGCAGGTCGAGCCTCCGACTGCGCATGTATGAGCTTTGGAAAATTTTCATGCAGGTCTGCCACCTCAAGCTATAGCTGTCAAACGAGACTTTGGCATTTTTGAGTTGAGACCATATTTGAATTTGCAAACTTCGAACCTATAAGCTTGAAAAGTGACATTTCTGTAGTTGAAAAATTATCCGTCACTCACAGTTATTTGCTCCTACTGAAATATCCCAATTTTTCAGTTGTTCCACCCTCGTCGCCGGGGTGCGAAGTATGTAAAACTTTTGGTCAGTGAGTCAAAGATGTTGCAGTGGCGACGAACGATAAATGTTTTTGGTATAAAGTCTTTGAGGGGTTGTCAGTCTTTCGTACTCAATTCTTAAGTCAACTTTGAATAGCTGCCACTTATACGGAAAGAGTGACCACCACCCTTGAGATGACAATAGAATATTACTACAGTCTTTCTAACGAGTGAATTAAAAGTGATGTAGTTTTGCGTTGTAGTTTTACGGCACGCGAGTGGTCAATTTCCTCTCCCTAGGGACAAAAGCGATCTTCCTAGGAACGAAAGTGAACCAATCGTAAATTGCGCATGCGCGAAACTATCTTTGCAGCACTGAGATGCAATTGCCTACAATTACATTCCGCTAAACTGCCACGCAAAGCCCCACTTTTCACGCAGATGCGATAAAAAATGTCTGGATACGTCGATGTCTCGGCGTATCGCACCCACCTCTGGATAATTGTCGATCCCCCCGCCGACGGACTCCAGTTGCTGTTCCCTCCGGCGGCGTCGTTCGAGTTGCCGTTGTTCCTCCCTTGCCAAGGCCCGTTCGTGGGTCCTTCTGGCGTCGCAAGCTGCATAGCCGCAAGCGGCGAGGAAAAGCAGGGTCAGAACAGCGAGGGCCACCCACATGTGTGTCCATTTAAGGAGCACCGAGGCTACCAAGGCTGCACCGACCCAGGCGACGACGAGAGTAGCCAGAGCTCGACCCGAGCAGTCGGCCTCCTTCAATGTCATTTTTGTTAATTGTTAATTACGGAATGAGCGATGGCAGGTGATAGGCAACGCAACGCCTAGATTTTTCACAAACTTGGGCTGTTGCACAACTTTGCGAAACAGGTAATTGCGTGATTACTGATACGGGGCACGGTACATTTAACGTCAGCCTGATCAGTCACGTTACCAATATATTGTTTTGATTTTGTATGTCGATGGGCCTCGTAATGTTGAAGTGTCATTCGAAAGGGACCTTACTACTGTGCAGTGACATTCATCGAGTTGTACAAAATGGAAAATTTTAACAAGATTTTCTTATCAACAATTCGTTACATATCGTTAGTTCCTGCAGTCGCAGTAACGTTGGATCGAATTTTATAGAATTCGAGAGGGATTTGTTTGAGAAATTTTCAATTTCGTAAATATCAATTTTTTTAAAAATACTTCAGTGATCGATATTTCTGAAATTTAGAATTTGTCAATAAATATAGAGTACTTTTCAAGCCTGCACATAATGTGAAAAAATTTGACACAAGGAACGGAAATACAATACGTATTTTTTTTTTTATAAAATTTAGCACGAATTTTTAACCTGGAAACAATTACATAACCGGGGTCTTTTGTAAAATTCGACACTCACCGCCAGAAAGTAGACAATCGTAAGTACATTTTGAATACGCAGAAATACAAAATGTATCTTCGGTTGCCTATTTGCGGTGAGTTTCACGAAATTTCTCGAGGCTCACCTGCATCATAAATTCCAAAAAAAAAAATAAATAAATAAAAATCCCAGCTGATCGGCTTCGTGCAAAACGTTCCGAAAATCAGTGCATTGTGCATACGTAAAAGAGAACAACGAAACTGCCAAATCAGAATGTGCTGTCCATGCTACATGTTCTGTACATTACATTGAACAAATGAATTTTTATGCATTCTACCGCAGGCGCATCATCGAGAGACTTACGCCAAGTTATTGTTACCGAATGTCAGCAGTTCGCTTGTGTTTTTCGCAAAAGAAAAGGAAAGAAATAAAGAGAGGGGAAGAATTCCATCTCAACGGTGACACAAAAGTTACGACTGAATATTACACTGACACCAATAATACACCGAATGTCGACGAAAGTGTCGCATTTCAGAGATGCAGACGTGCAGGCAGACCAGCTTATACCGATTGGAAATATCGTCGTTCCGTAATGAGTAAGCCGTGAGAGCGGTGAACCGATGAAAATAAATTATTGCAAGGATAGTATGCATGTAAATACACACCCGTTGTGATACATAAATATTTGCATTGAGTAAATAAGTGCAGGCAAGGCTAGGCAAGGTATCATAACACGGGATAAAAGTTGAGGAATGACAAACCAGAGTAGAGGTGAAACTTTTGTGGCGACAACCTTCCACATTTTTCGGAATATCGTTCTGATTAGATAAGCGAGCGTTATTTGCGTGTACGTTTTATGCAGGTAACAATTTGTTGAAACGCTTCGTTAGAACGGTTATACACACACGGGACTCTTTCGTTCTTGTGTACTTAATTTTCACATGCATACATATATTTGCCAAGCTTCCAGCAGTATACATTAAGCGTGTTACACTGAGCTTGCAAAAAGCTGATCAACAGGTGCGAGCGCACAATTGATAAAATAATTATAAAGTGCGTGACAATTGCGAGTTCAGAAAAACAAGCTGTGGGTTCCATCTCTTTCTCTATCTCTTTTTTTTTAAACCTTTGAATTCGAGACATAAAGTTAAGATTTGCCTTTTTTTCGCTATTTCAGCTTCAGCAACTACGAGGTCGTTCTCATAGCTTTTTTTTTTTTTTATTTCTGTTGACGTACTTTGAGGTCATACGGGATGATACTGTCGTCCATCTGTCTTGGCTGGTATAATCCTTCACGGGATGCCAACGTAGCTTCTGATCCTCGCATTTTTAATGTTTCTGAAAATATACACACTAGGACGGTCCTTAATATGGCCGTTCTCGGAATAATTTTTTATAGAATATTTTAATTTTGCTAAAACTAAAGGCCCTTAATTCAATCCTGCCACTGCGAAGCCCTTGAAGTCGCCCATTCGTATAACAATTTTTTTTCCTATCGTTGCGTCAAGTCAAAAAATTTTATACATGGTATATTTCTTACCTACAGCCATTCGTTGGAAATCTTACAGGTTTTTGGAAACAAAACTTTACTTTGAAACCCTAGAATTTTTCCATTTAAACCTCAAATTTTTTTCACACTTTACGGCTAATACTTTTTCTATAATCGCTAAAATTTTAATCGAATCTCTACGGCTATACGGATAAGAAATTTACCACAAATATTTTTAAACAAGACATAGATACGAAAAAAAGTCCAAGTTTTTTGGGCAGAATTTAGAATCGATACAGGAGTTTGGGGAATTCGCTGAATTAAAAAAAAATATATATATACATATTTCGAAACATTTTGCCGATGAGAGCAACGAAAATTGATCGCAACCATATTAAGGACCACTCTAATACACACACAGTCAACGACTCGATTAATATATAATATCTTCTGTACGGACAAACCGTTCAAAATAATAATGAGATATTGTTGAGGATCAGGATCATTACACCATCAGTTACTTTCATCTATGGGCACACAATGAATCCCGCAATTTAGTATTGTGTAATTTTCTACACAAAAGTCACGATTTTGTCTTTCGATCCTTCTTGCAATCTTGCATTCTAGGACGAAGGACGGGATGACCAAGAGGTGTGACGTGTAAGATATGTGCGACGTGAATCGAGAGGAGTGATTCTTTCGAAACAACCAGATCACGATTCGAGTCCTCGTGTACGTTCTGCACCTTCACTCAAATTACAGTTAGAAAAATAAATGGCTGTATAAATTTCTGTGTCTTCCATGAGCAAAAAACAATTTTGTCTTTCTGTTGACTACGCATAACTTTATCGAATTATTGCGGTGCTTACTAAGCATGGACAAATGCGGTGAGGTCTACCTGCACGTACATCCACAATTCAACTCCGATTTCCAATCGAACTTTATAACCGTTCGCCAAAAACTACATATTATTTACATGGAAGCAGATCAGTGCGTTTGTGCTACAACGACTAACGAACAACAGACTAGTGCATGCTTAAGTCGCGTACGCGTATGCGGTGCTCCAATTATGAAATCGCACCTAATGATATTGTTGATATGATTTATTGACTAGGTGAATTAACCGCAGGCACGTAAGGTTCGTGGTGTCGAAATTCTTGAATAAGCAGAAGCTAGGTCTATAAAAAATGAAGTTAGCAATAAGAAGAATCTAGGGTAATTATACGAGACAGGTAACTTCCATCAGCCCTGAGATTCTTAAATAAAGACTGCTAGCCTTATCCCTTTCAGTCACAGTGGAATGCTCAGCGTTCAGCCTCAAAAATTTTCATGGTTCAGCCTTATCACAGCTTATTTACACCTTTAAACTATCTCGGTTACTTCGCATGACTTTCTGAGCCCCCGAGTAAAAAGTTTCGGTAAAAATCATCGAATTTCGATAGTTTTTTTTTTGATTTTACATCCGCCATATTGGATCCGCTATCTTGTATTCAGAAATTATCAAATTCCGACTTCAGATTTGTCATCAGCGACCCCAAAAAACCCCGGAGTAACATAACTTAGGCCAAAATATGGAGTGGAAAAATATGTGACTGATGGGGTTGTGGATTTTACGGTGAGGGTAAGGGGGCTGAAAGGCGGAGGCAAAAATTGCAGCGTTCTATTGTCCAAACTCGATTTTACATTGGGATCCCGTAAGACGAGTCGATAAGTAAGGTAAGTATACCAGTTATTAACACGTTTAAACGCAATTATTGACCCTTTAATTTTCCAAAATTATAATTTTACGCCACAAAGTGCGAATTTCTCCCTGATCAGAACGAATTGCTTCAGGGTTAAACACTACAGATTGATTTTTTGGTAATTTTAGAACGAAGGATCAACCATATACAACCAAAAATGGTCAATAATTGGGACCGGGTAAATAACTGGGACACTTACCTTACAGGGCAGTAGAATTAGCCCAAAACCCGCCCAGATTAGACAAACGATTACGAAAAACAACTCAGTGCTAGCAGTCTTTATAGATACATCTTTAGTTAACGGTGAGTTAACGCTGTTTTATCTATTCATCGATCGATTAGTGTTGCGATTAATTCAGCTCTTCAATCTGCGAACACTGCGTGGAAAAATTTTTCACAATGTTTTTGGACTTAATCATTCTAACAAGATATGAAAGGTTTCAAATCAAAGGGATGAAAATTTTCCGATTTTGTGAAATTTTCTAGGATACACGCATGCGGAAAAAACACGGTGAAACTTGGCAGGCTGATCGATCGACTGCGCATGCGTACAACAATCGAATTCTGTTGGTCAGCGAGATCGTACCGCGGAAATATTTTCGTCTGCAAGACAGGGGCGCCAAGTTACTCGGAAATGGGAATGTGATGTCAAAATGTCCCGCACCAAGTGGCAAATTTATAAATAATATTGTTACAATGACTCGTAACAGTCATCGGTCATCCGTCGGTTGACAATAAAAGTTTACCAAGCTTTCCGAAACCGCTACATCAACTATTTGAGATCCGTTTAACCTGAAAGAATTCTCGTCGTAATACATAATCTCCGTAAGTCGCGTTTGACAGCCGAAGCTTAAGGTGACCAGCCTGCGCGAAAATACGACAAAGCTCGCGCATGCGCAGTGATTTGCTAAATCTGCCAAGTCTTATCGTGTACTTTGAGGATATAGTTTAAAAAAAACGCGAAACCGGGTTCAGAATAAAAAATAGCGAAAATTTTTGTCTCTTTTTCTTTGTTATACTTCAGAAGCTTTGGAGAAATATCATTTTCTTAACAAAATTATGTAGACACACGGGATAAGAATTTCCAAATTTTTTCTCTCGCTGTATTGCCAATATGAAAGGTAAATGCGATGATTGTTTTTGCGACTAAGAAGCAATCGCATTAAAGTGAAAAAAATTTCCACGCGCGGGCGGCACGCTCGAGACGAATATGCTAAGCGTTGGAAAATAAATTTTAGACAGATATTAACGTGGGGTGATTGAATGATTGAACGGGGGTTGTTAATACGGTGGAGAACGTACTCTCATGTCATCTTCCAATCGGCTGTTCATCATCGAAACGGGTCTCCGACGTGGCATGGCTGCTTCAGCGCGGAGGTAAGTGTGTTGAATAATGTAAGCAGGCGCAGGCATTTACACGCTTCTTTATACCTGGCACAAATTTTCACTGTAGATTCTATGCTTTCCTCAATCGCCTAGAGCCTCCTCCGCACTTCTCTTCTCCCTCGAATTAATTCACTCTCTTTTTATCTATTCGCTCGGTATTTTTCACCCTCACTTTTTCCGTAAAGTACCAATTTCACTCTGCACTTGGCGCGAGACCCTAGAGATAGAGAGTCTCCTGATCTTCGATGCTCCGCTAGTTCTGTCCAACCTTTGAAACGTAATCTGGGTTTTCATCAACAAAGATATTTTACAAGCGGAGAAAGGCGGCCACGTTGACGAAAGCGATTTCTTCGAAAATTATTTTCAAACCATGAGCAATTGTTCGTCTTTTATCCTTCTGCCTAACGCGCATTATGTTTGTTTAGTCGGCAAAGTTTCCGATGCAAGACGGCTGCCCCAATTTCCTCTTAGTTTAGCACCGAGCAATAACGTTGAGTCTTATAGAAAAAAACCTCTTCTCCCTTTGATCGCGGATGGAAAAAATTTTAAACTGAGAATTTAAATGTAAGGAATTCGGTTGTTAATTGTAAGTTTAGAAAAATCGGATTAATTTTGCCAGAATGAATCCGTCACGAATCACTTGACGTCAATTCTTGGCAACGTTAATATATTGTTTCGAAAAAGTACACAAGCTTATGAATTATATCCCACAACAATTTTGCAAATTAAATTCTTGAGGTCGAATCAGAGCCTAAGGACAAGATTTACTTTCGTTAATTCTTAGTGAATTCGTTGACAGGTAAATTGGGCGCGAGTTTTTCAAATTTTGAAGAATACACGACACGTTTTGACTGTACAAAAATTATGCATTAATATAATTGGCGACGTTATTAATCACTGGGCTTTTATAGCTGAAGGTTGTCGGCTTCTTGATTTTTTCATGCTAAGGAGATAATCCGTTATCAAATTAAGCTCGACTCATATGAGTCACAGCTTTTAAAACTTTGTTTTGCAATTTTCTTCGACTTCCACAGTTCATTTGTTCAGACTTTACAAATATAATGCGATATAACGAATGATTGAGCACTTGCAAGAATGTTTTTGTTATATAAACACTACACGTATACTAATTATAGTGAATTGAAAATTGTTTGCGGGTCACGTTTCTGGGAGATCAGGCATTGGAATATTTGCATTAATTAATTCCTCATATCGTCGGAATATTTCAGCGACAAATTTCAAAGCACCAATACGCAACTCACGTAAATTGATACAAAAACCATCGCGTTTCGAATGTATCTAATATGATTGAAAGATTCACGTAAAAATTGCAACCAGCACCTACCGTTAAGTTCACCGAAATTGGGACATCCACTTCGGATCGAATAATAGTGACAGAATTTTTTTAAAACCGAAACCTCGACGTCGTCAATCAGCCCCGCCTTTATCCGCATGCGTGAACGTTTCGAACGATAGATTATTCTACGTGCCGACCTACAAGAGGCCGCGTCATATTGTACATGTACCTACTTGTCTATATTGTAGTAAAAATACCAACGATAAAATACATAGAATTGTTCTATACCCAGTACATTCTATACATATATCGGTCTGTATAAATATATATATCCACGACGTATGTACAGATTAGCGAAGTTTATTTCGCGATAATAATTGAGCCCCCTGCAGTATACTTCTCAAAGAGAGAGAGAGAGAGAGAGGGAGAGAGAGAGGGGAAAAAAATAAATATATGGAAAAAGAAAAGTGATTAAGACGTTACTAAGAACAATAACATGGTAACAGCGATGTATTTTATTTTTATGGTTCCCTTCTCAGCGTTAGTTATTGCTGTTGTTATTATTATTATTTTTATTATTATTGTAATATATCAGGCAACTCGTGTGTAGAGATATAACAGTCAGCATGTCTACATCCTTAATACTTGTCGGTTAAATGATTGATTGAACGTTTATACGTGAATTGTGAAATATACTTGTAATGCACTTGTAACTAATCTTTTGCACTGTTTTTCACCTAGTCGTATTTTATTATTCGTCTACTTATTATAGTCAAACTTACCACTAGCAGCCAGTACAGGAGCATTCTTGCAGAGCCTGGGTTTAGTGATCAATATTCTTCTCTCTGAAACGGTACAAAGAAATGAATTGAGAAATTATTATAATCGATCGAGGTTACATTATCTTGTCTGTAAGTGAAAATTAACGGGCTGTCTTAAGATTGGACGAATTACGTCTGCGAGGGAATTTGAAAAATATGCGAATACCTTCACTGTGCATGGCAAGTAATTTTTGACATCTCTTCGCGCGTTATTCGCAAGAATTTTTCAGCCCTCTTGTTCTGCCCGATACACACGGTTTACCTGTGTTTGCACATCTAATAAATGGAATTGCGGACCGCGGCAATAAAGGAAATAATCTCTCTTGTTATCTTCTCGGTGGATCTGAGTCTTGGCAACTGATATAATTCACGGTAAGGACGTTTTCACGTCAGCGCTTTTATTCTGCATTCACACCAAAGCACACATGCACCTCGTGTTTAGTTTTTATTATTTTAAACGCGTATCTTCTCACCCAGAATATCCTCCGCGCATGATCGAGCCGTTTTTCAATATTCGCTTGGCCTTTCTTCCCTCGATCATAAGCCCGCCTCGCTAATTCACGAGTGCATAATCACGCGGAATCCGTTCGTCTCCGTTTCTAATCCATGCGGCGCCGCGCACCCGCTGCTCTTATTCCCCCCTCCAAAAGCGCTCGCATCGATACCGTATCAGAGATTACAATGAATGAAAGTCGTTGTCAATGGAGTCGCGGAAGAGACGGCGATTACCCTGACCTTGGCATGCAAATCGCATTATATTCAGGGACGAAGACGATAGTTATTTAACGCGAAGGCGCGCGTTCTTATATCGCGGAAAACGTCGCTAAAATTTCTAACCGTTGTTTTTAATTTGTTTTTTTTTTCTTTTATCAAGTTTGATGAGGCCGCTTCACTCTCGCAGGTAACTTAATTTCGTTCGCAGAAAATATGCACCGAAAAAAGCCGCAAAAATGGATATTTGATAATCAAAAAAATTATTACATTTTTTTTTTTATATTCAAGGAAACTTTATTATCTTTAGCTGTGAGATAACTACGTCATAAGCGATTGATTCAAAATTTGGACAGCGTACTCACAGATACATTATCTAAAACACAAACTTCGATTTTGCGATTAGTCGATTATTTTCGTGATTAAATATTTTAGCGTGAAAAATTTGCGAGAATATCGCGAAACGGGTAATTTTATTCCTACCGATTTTGCGGTAGAAGGTTGCCTCCGTTATTTCGTACAAACGGATGAAATCCGGGGAAACGGTTTTTTTTCTTTCTTCTTCTCATTACACATTTGACGTTGCTTTTGAACGGCGTTCGAATTTTGTAACCATCGTCGGAATTATTATGTAAGCTTTATTCCTCTAAAATCGAATACTGGGTAAATTTTAATATGTATACTTATTCGGACCAACGAACGATTCGGAGTCCAACGCAAAGAAAGTTCTCTCGGGTAACATTACATTTCTCTAATTTCTGGGTAAGTCATTAATTACAGAACTTATCGACGAGAAATTAAAACGTGTTTCGCGGTTTTTGCGACTTTTTTTCTGCACATCATGGATTTATCCTCTTCATCGGTATTAAAAAAAACATAATTTCTCCGGACAGTAATTAAACTTTGATCGCATCTGGATTTCCTTGATTTGTCAAACATACAGGTATAAGGAATGCACCGAGATTTTTAGAAAGAAGCTCGTGTTTGCCGTCAGCGTCAACGAGTTATATCTGTGAGCTGATTGTATCAATACCGATATCATCATTGTTGATTTGTTTTGTTGTTGTTGTTTTTGTTCTTTTTCCTCTTCTTTTTCTTATTATTATTATTTTTATTATTACACGAACTCTTCGTGTTCGAAAATGTTTATCGTAACCATTTATGAAGATAAAAATTAATCTTATCTCTACCGTTCCGTGCGGCTTAACGAAGTCACGAAAATGTTTTCAAATCAGCATCGAACAGAATATGATACGTGCTCTGAGAAGATGCCATAATCTATGGATAGCACAGTTCCAACTTGTCCTTATGTGGAAACTTGGGGAATTTTCTAAAAGTTCATCACATTTGTTTCCTCCTACGTATAATAATTATTTTTCGTTCTCTCGTATATTTCATGGCGTAGCCCGCGAATAAGGAACGTCTATAATCACAAGCCGTGAAGTTGGCGCAAAAGCGAGTCTGTATGACAGGGATTAAAAAGAGAAAAGAAGAAAATGGAAATGCGTCAAAGAGAAAAGAAAAAAAAAACGAGAATTCAAACAACTCTTTTCGTCATCTCGCAATCAGTAGCAGTAAAAATAATCATCGTACGTCGTATAAGACGGCTCTTAATTAGGCATTACAGGTATATAGATAAAATATAAGGCTTCGCATTATTTAGGTAACAGACGTGTGCGAGTTAAATGAAGTGAGCAAACGAAAGATACATCTGAAGATATGACCGCGCGCGCACACACGGAAAAATGTCCAAACATTTTGCGCACAAAATGTCTGCAAATATTAGAGAACATACAAGCGGGCATTACTTACACGTACGCCTTTTCTCTTCCTTACTCGGATGCAATAATCCGGAATGTTGTCGATCCTGGCTAGTAGCGCGTTGTAGCTGGATTTGTGAACCTCGCCAGGTGTAATTTTGCAACACATTTCTCGTTAAAATATATGAAAATAATTACCGCATCCGCACCGCGTCCCTGTTGATATTACCAGTTGGATTAGAGCGGTCTCGTGCCTTGGTTCACATCTCGTTTATCACTGCGAGTAGGTATACGATGTGAAGGTGAGGGTGAAAATCGTGAAAATCGCAGGTAGGATACACGCATCTGCGCACGTACACTAAAGTCTGATGAAACTGAACAGCACCAAACGTGGTTGGCTATTTAGGCACCTCTGTCACCTGTTTAACCGATACTAGCCGGCGTGCGGAACACAAGTGCGATATTCAACGCGATAAGAGCCTCCCCCCACCACCCCTCCCTCCGTCCCTCACCACCCCCCTCCAAGCCCCCTCCAGCACATTTACCCATCGCACCAGAAACGTCGCTATCAGCTCCCGGCGGCTATTCCAATGCGCGTGTTTGTCACTTACTATAATCCGCTGTCTTACCGTTATTGTACGTATGTTAATTTTTTCTTTTTTATCTCCGACGCTGCGACAAATTGCATAATATGAACATTTTTTTCAACGTCTCTTTAACCGTTCCGTTCAATCACGGAATCTTATCGCACTTAAGTGTGATTGCAATGTTGCGTAATGTTAAAAATTAAATTTGTTTGCTTGAAATTTGAAAAAAAAAAAAAACAAAAAAACAAAAAAAAATTTAACGCAAATCATTGTTCGATGTGATAAACTGACAAATTCTCCTCGTGGTTTGCAAACTTTGATTGTTCTTTGCTTCGTGGCAACGTCACTTCAATTATTGTGTGTCAAAATTTGCTAAATCATGTTGAGTTCATGGTTCGGTACACTTCAGAATATTGAAACAAAGTTTTATTGTATTTTTTTTATTTTTTTTTATTTAATAGATCTTAGATGGAAAAGTATAAAATATCAATCTTTGACTGAATTGTTCGAAATTTAACGGCAGTCCGACGTTGTAGATAATACGACCAAAACACGTGAAACGACGATGATAATAATTGGAGTAATGATTAACAAAGTCTTCAATATAAGCCTGTTTATTAAGACGGTTTGGTCGATCAATTTTTGCACCCCCCCCCCCCCCTCCCCCCCCCGCCCCCCAAGCGGTTTATCCACCCTTTGCACGCGGTAGCGTCGGATAAATATATTTTTAAAAACAATGTCTGCAGGTGATAATGAGCGGCTGATCTGCTTAATGAAATTGCACTTACTCGACGCTATCGTTATTATTACTCGTACTTCTTTTGCCCTCCAATTTTCATGGCTGTTATTCGGCACTGGTTTTACACCAATTGCATCGTGATTACACTGCGACTAAATCTATATCTGGTTATTTATAGGTATTACACATGCTTATTCATTAGTTGGTATTTCATGACCGAATGGGTGCGTCGTTGACAGGGATATTAAGTTTATTGATGTCATGAGATCGATCTGAGAAAGTGTTTATTGTGATTATTATCAATTTCATTATCATTACCACTTCACATAGACCGTTGTATACGGGTAATATTTTGGTACACGATTTTATTTTACTTGTTACATTTATCTGACCGAGTTTCACGCGATTCCGTATCATCGTGTTTATCGGCGATGCGATGGTATAAAAAGATAATACAAATAGCGAGTAGGAAGGAAGGAAAACAGAGTCCGCTGCTGTAGCGTAAAGTAATGTTACGAGCAGCGGTATCGCAATTTCGTGCATTTTTTTCATTTTTCAATTTCCAAGTAACACTGTGTTTCGAATAAAAACGTAATGCGCGTGCGTATTGAGTAGGTACTTGAATTTCAAAGTCGTGCGAGTATAGTTGATTATATGTGCACTGCATATCCGTATCACAATTGCAATATACAAATACACAGCGCGTGATCATCTGCATTCATGTTAATACTTTGCGGTTAAATACATGTATGTATAAGTAGGCTATAATGTAAGTGCGTATACTAATTATCGATAATAAGTATGCTTCAAGTTTATACTATAGGTATTTATTATCATTTTATTCTTCTTTGTTAGTCATAGAATGTATATTTATATTTTATACTATATGTATATATAATGTACGTATGTATAAAAATGTCAATCAGAGCCCAAGCACAAAAAGAAATACAAAAAATTTTCAACTATCACTCTTGTCGTTTAGTGCGATATGAATTCGATAGGATTGCTCATTTGTAAATAAACACAACACAAGAAATAGAAAAAAATAAAAATAAAATAAATAAAAAACACCAAAAATGGAACAGTTAATTACAGTCGTATCATATAAAATTGTTTCGTAGTTTGGACCGTGATTAAGATTTAGGTTTTGATCTTGTCTGAGACGTGCGTATGTATCGACACGGAACTGGGGGGAAACGTTTAATTATCGTTAAATTTGCTATGAATTATAATTATAAAAAAACGATATCCCATCCTAGTTCTGCGTCAATGAATAAATACAACTAGTAGTACCATAACCTGCAAACTCTTGAGCGAGTCGATTATCTGCATACAATATATAATAATTTTATATATATTTACAAACGATTATTCGTCCTGTCTGCAAGTTCTCACGTTGCAAAAATCGAGCCCCGAGTATGAGCATCGGTTTAATTGCCTTCGTTCGGGCAGACCTCGAATCTAGGATCATTCCGTCCGTCTGTCCGTCCGTGTCCTTTTTATACTATATATATCCACAATATAAAATAACGACGGTGAACGTACTACAATTTAAACTGTACGTTCCTCACTGCAAACCGTGTGAAACATTTCTCCATTCCTAGGGCATTAGGCGTGGATTGAAGCGTCCCATGTGAAGGATCATCCCCGTTGGATTATGTCTCACAAAGTATAAGAACGGTCTGTCCAATTTGAGCAGTGGTCTGCTAGATTGTTTCGCCTTGCTTCCTAGTGGCTCTCTCAGTTTACTCGAGGCACGTTCCGACCTTTCCTCGGAGTTCTCGTTGCCTGCTAGCAATTCTTCCTCGTTCGACTGAGACACCGACCTCTTCTCCATGTTGTGGAATTCCTGAACGTATTCCGCCACGCTTACGCTTCTCCTGGATCGCGTTTCATGCTCGGCTTCATCCTCGCTTGGATTTAACTCGACTTCATGATCCTCTGGCCTGCTTTCGGTGTTGTTTTTCACGATGCGAGCTCCTCGCAACGGACCGGCTGGGTATATTTCAATGTGATGACGACCACCGTTTATTGCCTCGTCACCGCAGGTGCTGAACAAATTGATCTGCGGGAGGAATTAGGTGCGGTTACTTAATGAACGATCTCAATATATTCAGGATTGCAGAAGTGTAATCTTATAAAAATACCGGGTGTAAATATTTTTGATCTCCTACAAAGTACATTAAGATCCTCAAATCAGTTCATAAATTACTTTGACAGAATCAGAATTTCTTTCAGATTCAATTTATTATTCATGACAGAGTGTAGATGTACCGGTTTTTCCTCACCCAAGTACCAGTTGTGGCCATATGTATAAGGTATAATTTGAGGTTTAGCCACTAATGATACAGACGTGATTTGATCTGGGCAAACAATCATTTTCGAATAAATAAGTGTACCTTAAGTATTACGGGATTCTCGTCAAAACCTCCCGAAAGTCGGTTTTTAGTCATGAATCGAGTAATCTAAGAGCTTAAAAATCAAGGGTTATATAAAATTTTATAAAGAACATCACAAATGGTGCATACTGCATATACTCTATAATTTTTTTTACCCTTTTACGAATCTCGTAAAACATATTCTAAGTGTGTGCAGCCTCTGGAATCCCATTAAACTGCGAGCTCCTAATAGGTAAAACTAGCCTTTGAACATAACAGCAAACCCTTACTTGAAGCATATCAGCAAGATGGAGATCGTTCCCAACTCCATTAATGCCTTTAAGGTCAGCGTTTGTGGAGAAAAGTTCGTCGAGCCCCATGCGTTTGAGGGCAGCCGTGGCGTTGACGATGGAACGGTGACTAAACTTCGGAACCTGAACCTCAAGACCCATCCTAGGTATGAGGACCTTGAGTAGTCTGTTCCACGTCCCCTTTGTGAAAGCCCCTTCAATAAGTCTTCGCTCGAGGTGATCAAGACTGTCGCCGGGTGCGGCGAGACCCTGTTGGCCAGGCAGAAGGAAGATTGTGGAGACCAAGTCGCTGACACCACCGATGGACACGACGGTAGCGTCAAGTCCCGGTTCGTATCCAGCGAGTACTCCCGACCTCCAGACTGTCGCCGGTACCGGAATGAGCTTCCTCTGTCTCACCGCAGGCAGAACTGCGAAGTACATTTCGCCGTCTCTGCCTTCGGAACTGGCGCCAGTACAGTCGGTCTGGAAGACGTTGGCAGAGAGGGCAGCGAGCGGTGACCTGAGGGGCATGACGTTGCCCTTGACAAAGTCGCGGATCCGTCCTCCAGTCTGGCGTCTGATCAGCAGATTCGTTCTGCGCCTGACGAGGTCGCTGATGGCTGCGAAATTCACCTCCTCGATGTGTCCATCGTAGAACTGCTGGGCTCGCTCTTTGTAGAAGGGCAGAAGCCTCCCGGCCTTTGTTCTGTCCGCGAAGAGTTCCCTGACGAAGGCAGCGTTTGCGATGCCCTGGCCTCTTGCGAGGTTCACGCTATCGGTCACGTTCTGGAATACGAGATGAGGGTTGAACGTCACCACGTCATCGAGCTTCAAGATGTCGTTCATCTGGCCAGACGTTGGGCCCCTGGCCCCAAGGAACATCATGGCGAGCATGCTCGTCATACCGAATGGGGACAGAGCCAGAGATCGGGCTGTGCTCAGACCTTTGTTAGTCGCGGTCCAGAAGCTGAAAGAAAGCTCATTGCAGAGGGTTGAAAACATCCTAACGTCGTTGTCCAATTGCCGAGTACTCTCATCTAGACTCACGGCGCTTTGATGCGCTTCCAGTGCCACAGAAACATATTGTGATTCGTCGTCGTTTTTGTTGTTCGACGCGGCTTCTGCCATAATCGGTTTTGCAGTTTGTTCAAGGATGGGATACGGTGTGCTTTGTGGTATCAGACTCCATTTATCCTCGGTCTCTCCTTTTTTGTTGTCTAGATTCGTTGGTTTCGCGTTATTGCCAGGTTTTTGTTTCTGTGCTTCACCAAGCTTGACGTAAGGATCTGCTACCGGTTTCTTCTGCACAGATCCTAACTCGGAATCTTTCACTTTCTCATCAATCTTCGGCACGTCCTGACTGGTTGCGGTATCAGTTACCTGATTCTTTTCATCACTCTCCTGCGGTTTTTGTTGCGATTCGGTGACCGAGGCAGGCTTCTCAACACTCGGTGCCTTTGTAGCTTCAATTGGCTGGCTCACAACTTCAACTGTTGTAATCACCGAGTCCGGAGTACTCGTAGACTTAACTTTTTCCTTTTCATTTTCAGATACCTTTGAATCTTCTTGCAAAACTGGACGTTTTGTTACTCGTACTGCGGTCTCATTCACTTGAACACGAACCTCCTGTGTTTTCATGGGGCTATTTTCCGGTGTAGCTTGAGGAGTTGTTTCGATCTTCATTACGGGTTTCATCGTTTCTGGAGCTTCAACTTTTATTACTGGACTTGTGGCTACTTCCGGAAGTTTATTTTCAACTTTGTTCGCCGTTTTCTTCACTTCGTCTTCTTTCGGTACTTGTGGTTTCGATACCGCAGGTGTCTCAACCTTATCCATCTGAATTTCTGGGTTTGCTGGAGCCTTGGACAACGAATCCGACAAAATTGTACTTACTGCTTCTGCAGGCTGAGTGTCAGTATTTTTCACTGCGGAATCGCTTTGGGGTTTTTCGGGCGAATTCATTGCGGCAACTGTAGTTTCTGGAGCCACAGCTATTTTTTCAGGATTCTCTGCAGTCTTCTTATCATCAACTTTTGTGGTTTCAGATGTCGTCTCTAACTTCTCTGTAGCAGGCATGGCCATAGATGAGTCAGTAACCGTAGGGACTTCAGGTTTACTCTTTTCAGGAGTAACGTCAATTTTCACTAAGAATTCCGTAGGCTTTGTAGAGTCCTGTTCATTTACGGCTTCAGTAACAACGGGTTTCTCCTCAGGTTTTTCAGGGGATACTGCCGGAACTGAAATTTTTTCGATATTCGCTTGCATAGGGCTTGTATCGTCCGAAAAATCTTTGTCACTTGACGATGGTTTCTCGTCCAGTGTCGATACTGGTTTAAATTTATCTGATTCACTTGAAAGAGGTATGTTTTCAGGAGTTGCAATCAGCACAGGATTATCCGATTCATTCGATGAAGGCTTTTTCTCTGCAATTAGAACATTTTCAGAATTGTCTAATTTGCTTGATGAAGGCTCCTTCTCTATAGTTGCGATAAGCACAGGATTTTCTAACTCGCTTGATGCCGGTTTTTTTTCTAGAGTTGGCTTAGAATTCTGCAATTCATCAGATGAAGGCTTCTGCTCCGGGGTTTCAACTAACTCAGGCTTGGCCAAAGGCTTGCTAGATTCTTTCATATCCTGTACCGCGTCACTGCTTTGAGGTCCAGCGGGTAAATCGTCGGTCACTTTGACCTCGGACATTTCGGAATCTTTTTTTACATCAACAGTCTCAGCAGCGGAAGCTTCGACTGGTAGTGGTTTGCTTGCTGGTGTGGTCAGCATCTCAATTTTCTCGTTCAAACCATCGAACTCGGCGTTTTCGGGCATCTTATCGCCATTCGCTGTTACCAGCGTAGAAACATCAGAACTATCGCCAGGCTTTTGTGCATTGACTTGTGTAGCAGTAGATGTAGCCCCTTCAACGATCATCATATGTTGAGCCGGGTCATTAGGACTGTCGATGGTTTTTGTCGTGGTTTCGGGAGCTTCAACTGCTTCCGGTCTACTTTCAGTTTTGTCTGAAAGAAAATCGGTTTTAATTTCAGATGTGGTTTTAATTGTGTCAGTTGCAGTTTCAGTTGAATCAGCACTCATTTCAGGCTTCACTTCAGGCACCTGTGGTTTTGCAGCATTGTCTTTCATTAACTCAGGTTTATTTTCAGGCAAATCTTTAACTGGCTCCACCTCGACGGTCGTAGAAATAACAACTTCTGGTGGTACCATAGCAGAAGTTTCCGTGCTAACAGTCGGAACATTTTCTTGGGCCAATTTTTCAGGAGTATTTTCTGAAGATTCAGTCATGAGAACCGGTTCCATGGGAGCTTCCAATTTTGTTACGTCTTCGTTGGAAGCTGCAGTATCTTCCGTGACCTGAATCTCTGGCTTCGTTTCTGTCGATTCCTCAGTTGTTTTTAGTGTCTCCGCTCCAGGTTTCTCATTTTTGTCTGCCTGTAGAGGCTTACCTTCTGCTTGCACGGCGTCGGAGTCACCGGTTTTCATCGGTTTAATTTCGGCATTGGGTTTCGAAATGACAGAGGAAGTAATTTCATGCTCAGACTTGGTGTTCTCCTGATCGGTTGACACTGTGTTTTCAGGCAGCTGATTTACTACGGGTACAACTTCCGGTTTGGATGAAACTTCAGGCTTTGTTACTTCGGTTGGATTCGTTGGTTGAGGACCCGCGATTAAATCACTTCCAACGTTTTGAGGTGAAGAAGTCTGCATGTCTTTGTCGTTGAAAGAAATCGGTTCGACGTTGACAATTGAGGGATCCTGTGCAGGTGCTGCGTCGATCATCTGATTGATCGTAGCGACGGGATTCATCATCTGAATCCTCACAACTGGTGACTCGGTTGGGCTTGGACTGTCCATGATCAATGAATTTGTCGGCTTTGCTTCATCAATGTCAATCCTTACTATCGGCGTCTCTGTGTCCGAGGGTCCATTGGATTCGGTTGCAGTTTCTTTTTTACTTCCATCATTCATTGTGACTTCCATTTTGTCTACGACGACTTCTGGCTTAGATTTCTCCACAGGATTCGACACTGTCTGCCCGGTCATCACATCCTCTGCTTCTGGTTTAATCGCTATGGGTTCAGGATCCTCTACAGAAGTTTTTACTTTTTCTGTTTTATCGTCCACTACAGATGCAGCCTCGGCTCTGTTGGGGTTGGTACCACCTTCAAAAATTGTTTCTGTTTTAGGTGCGTCAGGGCTAGCAGATTCAGTATCATCAACTACAGGTAAAACCATGTTGTTGACTGGAATCTCTGGCTTTTGCGAATCGATTTTCAGGTCGGGTTCAGTGGATGCTACCTCGGAGGTTGTCGGTGGGTTACTGGCTGCAATTTTAATTTCAGCTTCGGTTGTCTCAGTTTTTACGATATCTTCTTTGTTCGATGAATCTAGAACTGCAGGTTTAGTTTCTTCGCTTGTCACTGTAGCCATCGATTCCGGCATCTCGACCTTCACCATAGTGGCTTCCTCCTTCATTCCATCCTCGACTCGCTTCACAGGCTCATCCTTGTTCTCCGATTGCTCAGGAATCGGGACCATGGAATTCATGGTTTCCGAAATCTGGGATATCATGCTCGATACCGAGTCCGCTAATTCGTTCAACATAGTTTCTGGTTTTTTCTCCGCAGCTGCTGTTGGCTCACTTTTCACCCCAGTCTCCATCGGTGTTTTAGTTACGGGATCATTATTCGCGTCACCGGAAGTAGCAACGGTATCGACTTTGTTAGTTGCTTCAGCATCCAACTGGACTGTTGCCGGTGCCACTAACTCAACAGGAAGTAAATTCTCAGTCTTCTTGGTGGTTTCCGAAATTTCAGAATGAGTCTTCGTTTTTGCAGGCTCAACGTCTTCAACTTTTTCGGCAGATGCCGGAGATTCAGGTTCGATTTTCGTAGTTGTAGGTTCGGGAGTTATTTCGGGTAGCATTTGGAAGACTGTTTCTGGTTTCGATTCTGTGGCCAAAGTTATTTTTGCCTCTCCAGAAGTTTCAGGTTTCTTTGTAGCTGAATCAGCAGTCCCTTGAACTTTGTCAGTTGATGTTGTGTCCTTCATATCAGCTTCTTCCATCTTCGTATCTTCAATTTTAACTGGTTCAGGAGCAGGGAGTTTCGCGTGAGAAGGGACAGTTGCAGAATCAGATAATTTTTCAGGTTCAACGCTATCAGTTGTCCCCTTCGTCATATCATTCGTATTCTCTGAAATGAGCTCTTTAACTATGGTGTCTATCGACTGAGGGAGCATGTTCACCATCTCTTGCTCCATAGTCATAGCTGAAGTTGTTGCTTCAGGAGTGGAAAGGGGCTCCTTGTTATCAGACTCTATTGATGGCTTTTCAACAGGCTCGGCAACTTTAACGGGAACATACTGTGCAGGTTCTTCAACTGGTTCCATAATTTTTACGGGAACATCTTGTGCTGGTTCTACAACAGGCTCTATAACTTTCACTGGGGTATCTTGTACAGATTCCTGGGCAGGCTCCATAATTTTTACGGGAACATCTTGGGTAGGTTTTTCAACAGTCTCCATAATTTTCACGGGAACATCTTGCATAGGTTTTTCGACAGCCTCTATAATTTTTACCGGAACATCTTGCGTAGGTTGTTCAACGGGTTCCATAGTTTTTACTGGAATATCTTGTGTAGGTTGTTCAACAGACTCCATAATTTTTACGGGAACATCTTGCGTAGGTTTTTCGGCAGGCTCCATAATTTTTACGGGAATATCTTGCGTAGGTTTTTCAACAGGCTCCATAGTTTTTACTGGAACTTCTTGCGTAGGTTGTTCAACAGGCTCCACAGTTTTTACTGGAATATCTTGTGCAGGTTGTTCAACAGGCTCCATAATTTTTACGGGAACATCTTGCGTAGGTTTTTCGACAGGCTCCATAATTTTTACGGGAACATCTTGCGTAGGTTGTTCGACAGGGTCCATGATTTTTACCGGAACATCTTGTGTAGGTTGTTCGACAGGCTCCATAACTTTTACGGGAACATCTCGCATAGGTGTTTCAACAGGCTCCATAATTTTTACTGGAACATCTTTTGCAGGTTGTTCAACAGGCTCCGTAACTTTTATGGGAACATCTTGTGCAGGTTGTTCAACAGGCTCCGTAACTTTTACGGGAACATTTTGTGCAGGCTGTCCAACAGTCTCCATAATTTTCACTGGAATATTTTGTTCAGGTTTTTCAACAGACTCCATAATTTTAATAGGTACTTCCGGGACGACTGCAGGAGCTTCAAGAGTGATCGAGGGTGTTCCTTGAGGCGTGCTAATCGGCCTGGAATCCGCCACTTCTTCAACCACTTTGACATCTGAAGCAGTCATCGGTTTCTCAGAGTCTTTTTGTGGTACAGAGACGAAGCTTGACGTCACTTCCATCTCGATGGTTTTCGGCGTCGTCATGCTCGTCATGTCAGCGGCAGGTAATCTTTCAAGAACTTCAGGCTTCTTCGGTTCACCTTTCGGAATTTCAGATTCCTTCTCGGGAACAGTGCTGGGTTCAACCTTTTCGGCTTCGTGTTTCACTTCGTCGGCTGACAGCGTGTTCAGTATTTGGTACACTGGCTTCGACTCAGTAGTCGACGGGGCTTCCGGTGTCGAGTGGACACTATCGGCCGTTATCACAGGCACTGGGATCATGGGCCTTTCTGAGTTTTCTTCCGGTTTCTCTGAGGGTTTTTCCTGGACTGGCTGAGGCTCTTTCGCCGCTTCTGGTTTTTTGGGCGATGTAGAATCCTCCTTGACAGGTTTTGCAGCATCTTCAGTAGTCAAAGGTAAAGCAGGAGACTGCTTCTTGTCATCTGCTGGGTTTGCAGTCTCTTCCTGAGGCTTGGCTACCGCAGAGGCTTCCGGGGTTTCTGGCTTTTTCACAACCGTGCTGACATTCACCTTAGTTTCTGGGTCAGGAAGGACGGAAAGCACAGGCATATCGGCTTCTGGTACCGTCATGGGCGCTGAGTCAGCCTCTCCGCCTAGTATTGAGGGTAGAATGCTGCTCCATTCGGCGTTCGCGTGACCAGGTATCGTCGGCATGGTGCCCATGACCGTCGCAGGCTTGTTGAGCTCCTCCTTCAGCACGTTCTGCACGTTTTGAACGACGTCAGCAACCTTCAATACAGGAAAAAATAATGATGGTTACGTATCACGTACATACAATGTCTGAAGAGTGCGTATCACGATGGAATAAATCCGTCGTCTATCCAAGCTAGGCCTTGACCTCCTACCTTCATTTCTCCAGTCATGTTTTCTCCGGTCTTCTCAGGGTCTTGAGTCTCAATTGGAAATGGTCCACCCCCAGCAGCGATGATGCTCTGTATTTCGGAGTCGGTCATTTGGCGGGTGATCAGTTGGCCCTTTTCATCGACTGTGTAAAACTGGAAACCGTCGGGCTTCAGCATGTCGATAGTAGAAGCGGGGAGGTCGTTGGTCACCTTCTTGGTTACTGATTTATCAGTCCCTTTCTCAGAATTGCCGTTTTCATCTCCCATTACCACGGATACGGAGGTGACGACGCTACGATCAATGGATAACATTTCAAAATTTATTTCAGCCTAATCGTTCACTCATGTACGATTTGACCTGCGATCACTTACCTGGAACCCAGCACCTCCGTTGACGTGTCCATGTTCTCGTCGGGAACCGGAAGTCCACTCGTCATCGCCCCTAAGGCCACTAATAACAGCAGCCATCTCCAGACCCACCTCATTTTCAGCGGTTTCGATTAACCTTGAAACGGAAAGAAAATAAACGTTTAAGTGAGTGTCCAATTGACCTTGATTGTGTTGTAATGTGAAGAATAACCAGTGACGGGAAATTGATTGTAATGATGACAGTCGATAAAAATATACATTTGTGCTGTTAGTTAACTAGTATAATAATTTATACAAGTGCGCCAATGTCTCTTGAATTTGTCAAAGTACACCACAGTCACTGAGAAATTTATTGAGTGTTATTAGCTTTCATGTCACAGATGAATTGAAGAAGGTTAAGTGTTTTGATGTTTTTTTTTCCTAAGCATTCGTTAACATGAATTAGACACAATGTCAAATTCAGGACCAGTTTCAGTCTTTGTCGGATCAATTGGCAAGCAGATCCATTATCGGCAAGGTTGTGCAAATCCTGCGAGTTTTCCATGTCCACTATAAGTCTCTTCTAACTAGTTGAATATTATTTGGCATTATCTACTACTTGGATTTGAAGACATGTTTTTACCATCTCACGAGGGAATATTCACTTTTAAATATTGTGCACTTTGGCTTTTACAGGATTTCTCAAGGATTCCATCGGAATTCGAAAGAGTTGTTCACAAAAACTCGCGTATTTGAAAAGTGATCGGACCCCTCACCTGTTTTGTCAATTTGCACAATATTTAAAAAATATAATTCAACATTTGTTAATGTCATGTTAATTCAAATCTTGAGCTCTGAGTTGATGAACCTTGTAATTAACTAAATCGGAGTTGTTGATGGTCGACAATCCAACGACCGCGCCGGCAATTAGCAGTCGGTACGTGGCTGACATGCTCCGAATTGGTTCTCGTCTCGTAAATTTGTAAGAGGCTAATAAACTCTGACCACGTTTCTCAAAAGCGACCCAGTGAGCCGGTCGTATGCGTTGGACGCACATACGTAGGCAGGTACGGATAGGTGAGCCGCGGCTTGAGGTGTGATTTTTATTCACCTGGCGTGGGATACACCCGACGACTCTAACAATTACGCTGAAAAGAAAGTAGGTGGGTGCCAACGTCTGCCTAGTCATTTCAAATGCAAACTTGGATCAGGGGCGGCAGCCTAACACGTATAATAGTTAGGCTTCCCAATCGACTCGATTGTCGGAAGAATTCTAATTCCCGCCTAGCTAATTGCTCACGTCGGCTCACCGCCTGTCACGTCCGTTAGTAAATTATCATTAGGAAATCATTACTTTTTCGCCCCACGTGATCTCTTTCGGTTTTATAACTATCGTTCGGTCCAATGAGATTCTCTCCAATAATCTAGCAACGATCGATTTGTCGCTTATTTCGGTTTCGTATTCCAAAAGTGTCCAAGGTGACGAATTGGACGAAACGAAAATATTTTTCATACACAGTTAAGAAAAATTGAGCATTCGCTTGTAAAGACTGTAATTTGGTATGAATTTAACCCCATCTGATGTTGAATTTTCGAATGGCCCACAAAAATTATTGTACAGTAATCCACAACCATCGTGTCGTACATTGCAAGCATCTCTGGTTTCGAACGGCCAAGATCATCGATCATAAAGTTAAAATTAAAATCACTCTGAAAACGATAAGAAAGAAGTAAAAACCAAGGCCGTGTTTCTCGAACAGTTATCCCTATGCTTCGGTTACGTAACTCGATTTGCACGGCACTTGAACTCTAAAGACAAAGTCCATTTCCGAAACGGTCGGGTTCAAGAGCCTGGAAAAATTTCAGATCGCTTAACGCAACGGGTACGACACAATTCACCGACTTGTCAGAAGTATCGAAGACGTCTCCGAATGATGCGAGTCAATATATCGAATTCGTAAAACATGACGTGCAGGTTACCGACTGATGTGGGAGTCTGATTTGGAACGCATGCGGCTTCCGTGAGGCACTACTGACCCAAAGCCGAAGCTCGCGGTGAGGCCGCGGGCTGGACGTTGACCGATCGCTGGTTGAGGCCCCCAAAAATTGGTGAGAAAAAAAGTCTGGCTTGGACAAGTTAGGACCGGTTGCCCCGCTGTTCGCACCGGCGTATCGTACCGGTTACAATGACTTTTTTATCGACGAATTAACAACGCGTTCGGGATTTCTACACCTGTGGGTAAATAATATCGCCAAGTATAGCGGGCCGTGAGAGACTTCGCAAATATTCGTGACTCATTTTCGAGCAGTTGCTAATGTTCAAACCGAGAGAGGGCTTATAAGAGGGCACGGGGCCACGCGAAGCCGATTTACAACGCGTCGTCAACCCCCGTTACTTTTTAACATCCAGTTGAGTATTGCACACGTTGCTGTTGCTGCTCCTGCTGCTGTTGCTGTTGCACATAACCAAGGCGGAAATTAGTACGCTTCATTATACGTGTATGGGTTCGTGGTTTCGGTCAAGAGTGAATACCAGGACGAGGGAAATACCGAAAACGGTACAGGGTCGATCGGTGATGAATGATTTGCGATCGACTGGTTATACAGTTACCTTGGACTATTCCCGCGCTACACCGTTACCTCATTAAAATTTTTTTTTTTTCTTTTTACCGCAGGTTTGTCGCTGGGCGTTGAAAATCTTTACGATCGACACATGATGTCAGATGTTTCCAGACTTCGAGATTAGAACTTCGCGATGTTTAGAAATTATAACGGGGCAACTATAATGCGGGAAAATCGTCTTTCGTTTTGAAAAATACTTACTTTAAATTGTAATTGCTAAATTGTAAAATTTAATTTAATATTTAAACAGACCATAAGCAATCACCAGGAACAATTTTAGTGCGGATCTCGAAAAAAATAATTCATTTTTATTACCGATAGATTGGAATATACAAAAATTGACTGATTTGAGTGTACTGAAATTCGTTTACATCCCGATCGGAAGAATCATCTTATAAAGATTGTTCAGAAAGTTAACCGAAAGTTGTCCGTCGAAAATCCTCTGTTTTCGAATTTATATCAAATCTTAGATTAGTCAACCAGGTCACATCCAAAATCCTCAGGATTATTATAGAAATGGCTTGGTGAATTAAGGTTTGCAAGAAATGTAGTGAAAACTGCCAAAAACTTGTAAAAATTATTAACCTTGAATTAATATTTAGATAACTTTATAACAATAATGTGATTTCAACGGTTTTGGTTTCAAAAAGGATGAACTACGGAGTAGAAGAATATGTCTAGGCTACGAGGCTGAAGTTAGTAACGTTAACATAACTAAACATCAGGCAAAATATAATTACTGTGCAATTTCCGAAAAACTTTCAAGGAGTTGGCTTTTAAAGATGTGAGTATGTTTTGTTCGTCATACTTTATAAAATTTCAGACGATCCTAGAGTTGCAAAGTAACGAGTTCACCTAAACATGCGTTGTTAGAGTGACGTTGCTAACTTCAACCACATCCTAGGCTCTGATAATAATCAGTAATTATTGAAATTAGTTTTCCTTACTTTCAAATAACATGTGATTACGTGGATCCTTGATTCTGAGAACAATTGTTCAAAATAATTGTAACCGCTGATAACTGTCTCCGGTTACAAATAAAAAAATGCAATCTCTATCTTTAGTCATGCACCTATATTTCGCGTATAAATTTCGATTGAATCATGACCCGCACATCCCGGAAGCTGCCTGGTTCCGCGATGAAGAAACGTGGCCCTCACTCGCGGTCAGTGTTCGCACAATATTTGGAATTCCACGTGGGCGAGGTCGTGGCTATAGAATCGGGCCGGGCGATGGCCGAAAGTGTGTCACAAAGACGTAGCCGCGTTCTGTGCAAGATCGAAGTAACTGTAATGAACAGAAATAACCGCAGGACCGTAAAGCGAGTTTGGTGGGCTGCGATCGGCCGATAGCGGTGAACGTTCGTCGAGAGAGCGCGAGGCGAGTGACTCTTGCCCATTTTTGTTTGTATTTTCGTTATTTGCTTCAATCCGAATGACAGTAACGCACATGACCGTGGCCGTCGCCGAGTTCCGAACACTTAAAAGTACGAGTACTTTTGTTCAAGGCCGCTTTCGCGCGGCCGCGGTGGAATCGCTTGATCGATGCTCCGGGCGGCATCAACGAAAACACTAGGAATTGAAATATTTCGGAGTGAACGATCGCGGTCGAAAGTACATAACGGAATAACGAAAGTCGGCGGGAAATTTAACCCTCGAGCAACGGCGCGGCCTGACCGTGACAACTCGGTGATCGGGTGTGATTGAACTGAAATACGTGTCTTCGGATATCGGCAAACCAGCACGCGACGACGTATTTTGGTAAAAAATCGTATGCTCTGATTGATCGGAGACCGCGTCGAAAGTTTCCTCTCGCTTTTTACGCCCCCGTATCACGAAACGCCTCGCCAGATCGGTTACAAAATTACAACAACCAACTATGTAATCGCGTTGTTGGAGTTAATAAGTCACGTTGCGGAATTCGCAGTTTTCTCAACGCGTTAGGTTTCGCGCGCTATTTCCGGGCGATTATTAATTGCGCGCGATGCAGTCAAACAGCAGCATCGTTTCCAACCACGGACTCATTTGCTGGTCGAACTCTTCTCTTTCTCTTTCTCTTTCTCTCTCGCGTAATCCTAGACACCCGCTGAATGGAAGAGTGTAACGGTATTATGAACGGTCCAGTCATATACCGCGTTGGTCACCGGTCACTGGTCACTCGTCAGCATATTCCAGATTCTAGGCGATATCCCAAAACCGAGTCTATACGGATTACTCGTAGGCGCGGCCATGTTTGCGGCAAATTTCTTTCTCCACAATTTTCAAACATTCAAAAAATTTCCTGCCAATCGAATTCCCGCAACAAAAGTTTCGTACTTCTTGTAGAATATGTCCACACTTTGTTTCAGCGAATCACAATACACGAAGACGTTAAAAACTTTTGTTCAAATGCGGAGTATCACTTGAAAATCTGTAGCAAATGCACACGTGTTTTCAAAAACTGGTTCCCCGCGTAGCAGCGTTACATTTTATGTCGGTATCTTATACTCTTTTGGCACAGATCAAGCTCAACATCTTCGCAGAATCAGGTTTAAATTTCGCGAGAATGTGGCACGGCAGAAAAAGCGAACGATAGTTTACTTTTCGACAAATTTTTAAACAGCTCTTTCTCATTCATTTACTTCAAACCATAACTCAGAGACCGGTTTTTTTTTCCACAGCTTTTCGAACTGAGCCGGTACAATTCAAGTGAATATATTCGAAGTTGAGAAGGTTGTTTTGCACATTTGTAGATACATATATTCTCGTATTTCAGGATCGACATGGCGAAGCGAACGGCCAACGTGGTTGAATAATTTACCGGAAGTGGGCAGAGCTGCGGAATATTGGTTTCGATTCTGCATGTAAAACAGAGTGGAAGTAGTTCGGCAGGAAAATACTGGACCAGAAGTTCTGGAACTCGCGCGTTCCCTCTTCTTGCCCGAGCTGATGGCCTTGACCACCACGAGACTTCGGACTCTCGGATGCATAACATTATATACTTGGTGGGACAATTTACCGCGATGCCAGGAAAAAAGCGGAAAATCGGAAAACTGTACGAGTCTACGATTTAGGGTTCAGACTCGATTGGGAAACGCTGTACGAATCGTTCGGGCGAAAGTTATTTCAGGTAAAACTGACATCGTTCGAGTGAGATTCTCGGAAGCTCGAGCTCGGTTTTCACACCATTCGAGAAACCCCCGTTAAAAAGATACAAGCCGCTACGCGTCGCTGGGTGTTTTTATACCGTATTGATCAGTGGAGATATTGTGACGTCAAGTCGAACGGACTGGGCGAGTTAATTTCACCACCCAATGAACGCGATCAGTTTCGGATCTACATAATCGGCACTCGGAATTCCTTCGACCTCTGCTTTTTCCTCTTGTTGTTGATTTCTTTTTTTTTTTTAAATAATAATACGGTAAAACCAGCAAAATAGGTTTCTTAAGATTCAAGTAAAGGTCGATGGACTCGGAGATGAGATACGACGAGGATGAAAATCGATGATGAATCGCACCGTGACCAAAGGAGCGCGTATGACGTGATTTGATACTTGGATTTGATGATGCAATGAGATATTTTGCGAGTTTTTTTTACCCTTCGAAAATCTGTTACAAAAGCAGTAATCTTTGAAGTCGAAGTCAGATAGTGGCCAGTACGTCAAAGATCGCGCGGACTCGTAGTAATTAACGATCGTTGTTAGAGGTTATGTTAAATTTTCGAACTTCTTTGGTCGCGGGAACGCCGAGCTCTCGGTGACATCTGTTGATGACGCGTTGCACCAAATTGCCTCACAAGTTGATATTTTGTAAATCGATGAAACAACAGAATTAATTCGAATCGCTAACCGTATTGAAATACGGAAATATCCTTAGAACTCGTCGTTGGAATTGCATAAAACGAAGCGTGAAACGAGCTGCGGTAAAATCGCTATGACGCAAACGAGAATAGTTGTCATCGTTCGGGGAAGAGATTAAAAAAATTGCGTGCGAGAAAGGAGAAAGGACTAAACGGTGAATCGCGTCTGAGCACGAACGATGCGTATGGTGCACCAATAACGACTTATAGGTTATAACAAACAGAGGTTGCAAAACTTACAGCTGACTCAGCGATGCCGTTGCGGTAAAGGGCCAAGAAAGAAGGCCGATCCTGTCGGATCGTACTCGCGATATAGATTTCAGGCAGACTTCGGATATGCGGACACAAATAATCACAGAAGGTCCGAACCTCCGTTAAGGAGAATTACATGCGTTTAGGCGTGCGTGCGTGCGTTTCTACTAGCGTGTACGGCTCAATCTTCGTCCGGGCAAAATTGTGACAGAGTTTTCAAGTGTCCGTTGTAGCGATGCAATCCGTGTAATCTCACCGCTGGCCTTGCCGCTCTCGGAAGGGTAGTGACCTTCTTCTTCGTCTTCTTCTTCCTTTTGCTTATTTCCCTCGGATAGTTTTTGCCTCCCTGCAGCCTCCTCGCCGCGGCGTATAAAGAGACAGAGAAGAGCGGCCCCGGCTATTTTCCTGCACTCCTCACGCCGCTGTTTATCCAGCCTTCTGGCAGACCGTTTCACCGTCTATATATACGAGCCTCTCGGCCTCCCTGAGGTCCTCTTAATAAGAACGGGAGAAGAAGCGGCCGTCCTGGATCACGGCAGCTCGCTGACTGGTATCACACACCTGCACGTTGCCCGGCTTAACCGTGGCGAGTGGCGGGCACTTACCTCCACAAAGAGAGCTTCGGACCTCCCTGGCGGATCCCCCGGAGTCCTCGGGCCATTACAGGTGCGCCTCCGCCGCCCCCTACTACGTCCGAATGCCCATCTCGCTGCCCCCTTCTTCGGCCCCCCGGAACTCCGGAGGACGGTGATGGCCCGTCGCGTGAAAGGAGCGCGATTATTGTCCCCGGCTTCTTCCGATCCAAGCGATTTGGTGGCCCTCTCTTCGACCCACGGAAACGGGACGTACGTACGATGCACGAGTTTACGTGTCGTATCGACGAATCCGTGGAAGCCGGGCTTCCGGCGAAACTGAACTTGTCGGAGGTCTTTCCGTTGAATGGGCGTATATCGCGATTCCAAGCGCACACTGAGAGAAATTTTTAGTTCCGGTTACCGCTAGGTCCGTAACTATTTTCATTTTTTACCACAATCGAAAAATATAGTTCTAGGTACGAAATGAAAATTAGTTTTCTAGCCGTTATCGGAAAGTCTGGTATCCGTTAATGTTCTTTCTCATTACGATCACCGTTGCTATATTTTCTTGCAATTGTTGCGAAAATTTAATGCTTGTGCAACGATAAATTGACGTTAAAGCCCTGTTTAACTAAAAAAGTAGAGTAAACCGAACAAACTGATTTTGCGTTGGAATTACTAAAAAAGGATCGACAATAGCGCGAATTGGTTAGGCGTACCGCGTTTTTCGTAATTCCAACAATATTCGAACAGCTTTTTTAACGATACCTGTTTTACTGAATTTTTTTAGTTACTGTAACAAATGAAATTTTTCTCAGTTTATGGTCCCTCAAATATACTAATCCTCGAGTGGGGGTAAGAAAGTGGAATGGATCGCAGGGTCACAATGCCGAATTGTCAAAAACGCGAACATCTGTTTCATAGAATTGCAAAGTATGGAAGGGCGAAGTATACGAGAATCGAAATGTAGAAAGGTGAAGTATATAGGAATCAAAATCTGGAATGTTTAGAGTTTACCTCAATGTAGAATCGTAAGAATGAAGAAGAATATAGAAAGTCCGATGATTCTATTTTTGGTTTCCGTGCTTTAATTATCCTTCTATATCTCGACTCTTCGATATTTCTATTACACAGGTCTGCACCGAAATCCTCCTTCAAAATTTGATATTGGTACAAGAATAAATTAATTTGATAGCCTTATTTGAATAAAAACATGTAACAAACCATACAAAACGATTCAACTTTGCAGTGATCGGCAAATTTAATTTTAACAAATAGTTACTAATACCAAATTTTCTTGTAATTTCAACGATATTTAAATCTTTATTCTATCGAAACTCATTTTACTAGATTGTTCTAGGAATTGTGACAAGATAAGATTTTTCTTCGTATACCTTATAACTTTTACTAACTTCACGTCTTTCTCTGTTTTGAAATTCCACGAATCAGCTATTCGGGTGAATGGATAATTCGATATCGTGACAATTGTTTTATTTTGTGCTCATTTTACTGTTCGATCCCAATTCCCCATTTTCAAATAATGCGGGGAAAAACAAAAAGTCGATTCTGAAGGTCTCGACGGACGCGTCCGGGAATTTTGAATCTTATTCTTTACGACAATCCCACTGTCACGACATCGTGTAAGCGTCGTGAGAACTGACTTCACATTACCCGTTATGCCAGAACAGCGAGACAAAAATTGTCTGACTACACGCGCTGAGAAGTAAAATTACTCGGTCGAAATGACCGGGTGTACTTTGAACTATGCAAACAATTTGTAGTAACCGAAATTCGCCATTGATGATACTCGACAAAAAAAAAAAAATAAAAATTCAAACGTTAACGTTTAAAGTTTCGGTTGCTAAAATTAACACGTTTTCGCCAAGTCGATCTCACGTTGATCGTGCATCTATGTCAATTATACCTGAAGTGTGTGTTTGAACGGTAAATCCAGCAGAATTTCGCCAATTTCAACGCTATCCAAGCGTCGGTAAGTGTTTCCCTAAAATCTCCGATTTCCGTTACCTCGTTTATGCGTCGAACAAGACCGAATATGGGTTACCGCTGGTTTAATTGAAGACACCCTGCAGGATACTCGGCACTCGTTGAACATTTCCGTTAAGTCAACAAAAACATCTTCACCTGGTTGGACTTGAAACGAGAAATTATCCCTCCGCGGGCGCATAACGAATAGAACAGTTTTCTCAGTTTACACACAATTATCCACACCGCGTACCGGAATGATCGCATATCTAGGTACATAGTTTGTAACGACGCGACGTTATCTTCGTAGATCCGAGTCTCTACGACAATGGTGGTGAGCGGTCGAAGCAGTTGGCCGAGAGTTAGAGGCCGGCGTTTTATTCGTTATTCTCTTTTGATAAAACACTGTGTGTATAACAGGAAGCTGCAGGGATCCGGAGGATAGACAGTGTGGAACAAGGAAGAAAGCCAAAAGATAAAAACACACGGTACTCGGGCCATTTACACTTGGTCCATTCTTTTTGTCTAATTTTCGGTGTATGCGCGTGTGGAGACGGCGAGCACAGCTGCGTTTGAACAAACCTTCTTGAATTTCTTTCGAAAAAGTTAATCCGAGGTTGTAGACCTCGGTTGTTGGAGAGGCGTGATCGTTTCCAGCAAAGTTAATGTCACGTTGCGTCACTTGTACGAGTTTTGCATGCCACGCGTCGCCGTTTTACGAGAGAGAAAGAGAGAGACCATATTCTTACCGGACACTGTAATGCCGATGATGATGTTGGTAACCGTTGCACATGCATGCTTACTCTAATCGTTTCGGCCTTTATCCGACAGTTTTAAAATTCGGTTCAGTCATGATCCGCGCATAATTCTCCAGTCCTCAATTCAGCCTCGTTTCGTATCGTTTCGCAGAGAGTGATCTCTTCTTGACTTTTCTTGACGCAAGGCTTGGATCGGTGGTAAAAAAATGATAGGTACATTTCCTGGTCACCTTATTCCTCTCAATTTAAGTTTCCTTTAAAAGCCGTAAACCAACTCCGATTGAAACGATCGACGATTTTGTGTTTATCATCTCAATTTCCAACTGCGTTTTTTTTCTACAAGTGCAGCAATTGCAGTATTTGGAGCAAAGAGCATTCGAAGGTCGTCGTTTTAACGGTGAATTCGTTGAGATGCATGGACGATTAGATACGTGAGATTCGATCGGATGGTGACGCGGGTGACGACGTCGTTCCTTAATTGAAATTCAAAAAGCGACCGCTCCGCTTTGGCCGAATGATTTACGCCACCTTCACACTTCTGAATTATTCACAGCTAGGTATACCGAAGTTCACGCTTGATCTAACTCCGTGAGGAGAACCACCGACTCCCGATCACCTGGCAAACGATCGCACTCGGTATTCCCATTTCGCGGTCGCCGATCGCCTTCACCTTGATTAAGAAGATCGGGAGCATTCATGCACTTCGATCCTTTACTGGGAAGATTCGTGCAGTGAAAATAAAATTCAGGAGTCTCCTGTTTCCCGGAGAAGCAGGAAAAGGATACGAAGAAACCGTAGAATTCTTTTCCATACTCTCTTGTGCCAATTAAACATCTTACGATGAAATATTACAACCTTGACTTTGGTCGATATAAATATTTTAAAATTTACGCGAATCGATCAATTTCTGCGCTGTGCTTTAAACGAATGACTCACGGATATTCTTTAAATTTGCGGGGAAAACAATTTGTTGCAAAAAAATATGCATTACTTTCTGAAGGCACTTGCGATCTTACATCGTTTCCGATAAACGATGATTTGGTGTTGTTCCAGGTGTCGCGTATCCGTAATTATACATTTCAATGGCGTAGGAACGATTAAACGGTGGGACTGTAAGATTCAACCGTGAAACCTGATGGTACAAAACCGGAAAAGTTATAAGCCGAGTCGTCTGCAGGTTGAATAGAGTCTGCCGGCACTACCCGGTTAGGGCATTGCTCTTGCATCCGCCCGCGAAGACGTAATCTGGAATGTCATGCCAGCCCGATCATCCGTGACGGCGATGAGCTCGCGTCGTCATCGCGGGTTAAGGAGCTCCTCAGCCCCTGCGAAACACGCGTTTACTCTCCTGCAATTCACTCGGTTACAGAAGAAAACATATCGATCTGATGGGGCGGGGTTGGAGTTGCAAATTTTATAAAAACAAAAAAAGGTTCGAAACCGTCCGATTCCGAATTATTTGCTGGAGAAACTTGAAGTAAGGAAATCAAATTTTTCAAACTTGCAAGATTCCGTAAATTCATGTTCTGATGGAGCGAAATTCCGAAAAATTAACTTTCGATAGAGTAAAATTCTGAAAGTTGAAACATATGCTCACGCAGCGTAGTTTAACTCAACGAGTGGGTGTGTAAAATCAGTATGACCAGGATTCCGAGCGTAAAAATGTCGAAAGTCGAAAACTAATAAAGATCAAAGTGGCGAAATTTCACCAAGCCAGTAATTAAAAGAAATGAAAATCTTCTATCATTCGGAATTTCGATGTTTTAGATTTTTAAATTTTATCATTTTCGCACTTTCGGAACTTTGACTTGTCGGAGTTTTGCCCTTTCGGTATTTTGTCTGTTCGGAACTTTGGAACTATTCGAAACTCTGATGTTTTATCAAAGTTTGATTTCTTTACTTTAAGTTTCGCCGCCGAAAAAATCGGAACTTGGCGCTTTTGAAACTTTTCAAATTCGGAATTTCAACCCCGCCCTTATCTGATGTTGAACAACAACGAGTGAACCTCAGTAGCAGTGTAAGATCGAGGACAAGTGATTCGTTCGAGACGAAATCACGCCCAGTGCGATTAGTGTTAACGAGTCGTTTTGAAACACGCCGTAAAAATAATCTTTTTTTTTTTGGCGACATTTGTCATCACCTAACAAAAAAATTCAATTTTTCACGCACGTCATAGCGTGAATTTCTACCTCATTACGAGAAGTTTTTGGGCCATCTTTCGGGTAACGCGGTGTTTTGGAATAGCATTACAGAGGCCAGAAAACGTAAAGATTTGGTTGAAATGAGAAAAAAAAATGTATTCCTACATCACCCTATAATTGATGAATAGTCAAAATTATGACTAACAAGAAAGCTCATATCGAAGTTGCTAAACTTTATAGTATTCGTAAATGGTATTCTCATAATTGCATGTAGAGATTTTTTATACCGCGATTATACGACGAGTTTCAAATTCAAATTATTGTTAGCTGTAAATGAGATTTCTACGACACATTCGTCGTACGATTCTTACGATAACTTCTTGTAATTGACAAGTATCCTATACCAATAATTAGTATAGAACTTTTTATTTCTGTAAGTAAAATAGATCAGAAAAGAGAATTCCAGGAACCAGTCATCGAGCAGATTATATTCAGATGCCTAAGAATTTTATTACCCTGAGAGTCCGAATGCAGGTTTAATTTACCAGAGATATCTGTACAGTTAGGCAAAATTACAGTCAACGCGGTTCTGTAAACGCGTACAGTGCCAACATGCAAACCCGTGTGTACGAATCCTAATCTGGCGTTTGCGGAGGTTGGATAGGAACCGGCAATTTGTTATTCAAACAGAAGCAGAAAGATGAAGTGCGAGATGCGAGGAGAGCGGAGATCAGAGGAGGACAACACACTCTTCGATGTACTGTGCCAATTTATTTCCCCGTTTCACCTGCTTGTGCTAATATTTGCGCACTCCTCGATCGTGGCGAGAGCATAACGCGTCTAACTGTTCCTTCCAGGCGACACTGCACAGTTGTCGGGATTAACGAGGTTGGTTCTATAAAAATCGATACTACTTGTCAATTTCATTACGACATAGTCGTGCATTGAGTATTTATCGAATCGTTATATCCGCAGTCAGCTAAGATGTGTTTAAAAATACTAGAATCGAAAATTCTGGACTTATAAACAAAGGATTACGATTAGATTATATCGATGCTTCATTTTAAACCGCTTCAGAATCGTTAAAAAAATTAATACGTCTTCGTAGATGTATTCTTTTTTTTTCACCTTGGCATCGGTGATATTCAATTTTACTTTATTGCACCGATATTGATTAAAATCGACAAAGGACAATATTGAATTGCCTACTGAAAAAAATCTGCTTCTAGTTACTTCGTAGAAAATAATGTCCCGAATAAAATGAGCCATCGATGAGTGAAATCAAACGAATTAATTAGAATTTGGATTATTTGGAAGTGATGTGAAGTGAAATATCGATATTTAAGCTTTTTTTTAATATTCCAGTATCTCTAATTTTTGTACAATTCTAAACAGCTACTCCTAAGCTGCGAATATGATAATTTAACGAGTAGAAAAAAGTTTAAACATTGAATTTCAACTCAAAACAACCTTTCACTAACAACGTCAGAGAAATCACATTATTCAATTATATTTTACCCAAAAATCTATACAGCTTGTCGGAATTTGATTGAACAACAGCATATTTCATTCACAAATGAATACAATAAAAATCTTCCGATATAAATTATTATCTCGAACGCGTCGGATGTTAGAATAATTCCGACACGTACAATGGTTGTAATTTATAGATGATAAACCTGTGATTAATCAGAAAATACGTTATTGTTACCTGAAATAAAAGAAGAATTTATCGACGAATAAAACAGGCTAATTTTAATGAGAATCGAAAAATCGATGCGGATGTTTTTTGGTAAAACAATGACAGAACAATGCTATAAATTTATTTGATATTCTCAACGTGACGAGGTGCTCATGTTCGAAATCTGGAATTAAAAAATTCTCATCTACGTCAGGAAGACCTTTTCAGTTACACGTAACTAGCATTAAGTGAGCAGCTTTCCGAGCCTTTGTTTCGTCGCGTTTTTGCTTCAACCAGTTTTTCGACCCGACTGTACGTCCCGCGAATCCTTAACCGCGCGTTAGACGAGCGTCCGTGGAAACCGCGTCGTGGATCGGCTCGAAAATGCATCCGACTCCTTCTCCTTGCAGCGCATTTCTCGACGCCTCTTAGCACGCGGCGAGTATTGCCAATCGCGAACAGCTTCTGACCCGGTCACCCAGACCCTGAAGAGGTAATTTTATTCCATCGAATAGGTCGGTGGGATACGCGACCCGCATAGCTATCGAGACCTGGAGGAAAATAAATGCCGCTTGCTCCAGGCGTGCTCAGGGTACGTGGAAACGACGATGTGGGATGGATTCCCATACCTAGACCATTTTGCAAGGCATTCCTGTGGTGAATTTATCATCCGTAAATTTCTCTTCGCGATTGTGAAATACGTTTTTATATAACGCGGGCATGTTTTACGCGGTTTTTCATGCGCAAACTATCCGTATCTATGACGGTAGAGCGAGTCTGCGAATGCGCATGCGCGGAGTACGGAAAAGACCACTTTCAACTATGAGGAGTTAAAAGTTGTATTTTCTGTACTGCGCGCATGCGCGTTCGCGAACAAATGTGATATTACGAAACCCTAACCTCGATTTCATGCTCCGTGAAAAAACGCGCAACATACTTTTGTTACGCAAAGAATCGTGTGCAACATCGAGGCAACGGTCTTTTCGCTTCGCGTGTTTGTGATATTCGTTTTCGGCTCACCTACGACTCATTTTGCAAACTTACGCTCGATTCGAAAAGACCGAGTTTGTCTCCTTTAATTCTTATACAATATATTATTTTAGAAATGGGTATCTATATTTTCATAAAGTGTCATTTTTTATCTTGAAATTCAATTTTTAATTCCTTCCTCTTTATTTTTGACTCCTCTGGCGGTTTTGCAAATCTAGAAAAAGTTGCATGATTTGAACTTTTTCTAACGATGCTTCTTCGATTCTTCTGATCAAATGATTACGGTAAGTTCTATTAATCATTCAGAAAATTCTGAAAATTTTTACTTCGCTTTAATCGAACTAATTCGTTAGTTCAAATAACTTGACTAGATTCTCAAAGTATTGCAACTCACAGCCCCGAAATTGTGTTAGAAAATCACGGAGTATTTTAGAAATATCTACGATCAACGACATTTTTGAAAATATTATAAAACAGTCAACCAAAAGATTAGGGTAACCTGAAAAACTGTAGAACAGATTTTGCGTCGAATTTGGAGAAAAAAAAAAATTCCAACGAGGTACGGAAAACTTTCTTTATTCCAATTTTCGACGCGAACCAATTAAAGTGTTTTTGAAATTTTTCCCGGAAGTTTCGCGCGACTCGATCGGCGGCTTATGTATTTTAGCCAAGGCTATTTATACGCCATTAAAAGAACGACGAAGCAAAATCTGGTTACGGCAGGGTCCCGACCAATGCGTGACGGTGTCGTGCAACGTGTTTCTCGTATCCCGGAGGGATCATCTCTTATCTCGCGTGCAGCAGGCAGAAGTAAAGGCAGAATTTTTTCTTTCGCGGACAGTCTTCGCTGATCGTTATTAAAGTGTATCGAACGCGTGTGATTTTTGTTGTTCTTGGTGCTTTGCTTTTATCATTCTCTTTTCTTTTCCGCACGTCACTCAAGATGTCTGCTCCTGCACATTTCTAAGGGGGCCCCTGCATCAGGATCATCAGGTCGTAATTCGTTCCTGGAATCTTTGGCATTATACGCGGGGCACAAATTACACCCTAGATTCTCACTACCGCCGCGGTTTATACTCGTTACCTTACCCAGATTGTTGATGCACGTATGATTGCTTTGCACGGGTATCTCGAAGGCCAGCTGATGCATTGCGCGTGTGTAAAACGAAATTACAATTCCAATGTCGTTGCGGCAGTTGCAGAATATTTTAAACCGCGTTGGTGCTCGCGAGCTTATGAAAGTGGTCGATTTTTTGGGAAAAAATTGACTATGCACTTCACGCCGAAACGGAAAATACGAAATGTTTGCCATCGCCTAGAATCATCCATTTTCCACAAGGCGACGAGTGAGATTCTAGGATAAACGATAATCCGATTAGCTTAAAATTTCAATATTATAGATAACTGTAATTAACGGCTTTAAACTTGTTTGCTGTACCGACGTTTTTGTCTCGTAAGCTGACTGGAGTTTGACGAAAAAATGTGAGACTGGGATCGTAAATCGGGTCAGTCTAGAAGCTTAATCGTGTTATAATGCTTCTACTGATATTTCAAGTCCAACGGTTCGATAGATTAATACGGAATAGTCGTTGTCAACCTAATTATCTAATATCTATGGAACGCTATTCAAATGATTTTCAGGCGACAATTTTTTCGTAAATTAGATTCTTTTTCTGATTTGCCAACAATGTAACTCGAACTTCGCGTTCATGAGGCGTGAACTGCCGATGTTTTTACGGCGATACAGAGACGAAGTGAATCGAATTTTATCGACCATGATTTTAGTTTTTTAGTCTAGATTTTAGAAGTAAAATGAAATAAAAAGCATGCAAGTGACTGTCCGTCGATCTTAACCACCTATAATGTATTATTTTTTTTCTTACTCAATACCGTTTTCGTACCATCTATTGAAAAATCAGTTTCATTTCAACAATTTTCTGCCTAATTGAAGTTTCGAGAATATAATGCAAAAATTCGGCGTTATGCGTGAGGCTTATGAAGCTCGCCGAAACTTAAATTAGATTATTGATAACCTGTATTTGACGATAACACAGACCGTCAAGATTTTTATTTGCTGAAATGTTGTTAACTTTTCTCACTAATTCGGTGACTGATTACGAATTCACTACTCGTTTTATCGTATCACATCAGGTTTTCAATAAAGTCAATATAGTGGTAATTTTCAGTTACCGCTACATTTTGCTATGTACTACCAATAATTATTTCTTAATTAGAAGCTTGGCTTGCGTTCAAAAATGTTGCACATAATTTTTTGGGTGAAAAAAATTTGACGACGACGTTGTTAGATAAATATTAAAAATTAGGACGCGGAATGTGTATAAAACTTGACTTAGATTCTTAGATTCACATCCGAAGAGAGATTTTTTTCTGAAAGTCTTGGTGATTTTAATGAAGAACAAGGAGAACGATTCCAAGACACCAGAACGATGGGAACAAGATAACAAGGTCGATGGAATGTAAATACGATGGCTGATTACTGTTGGTCATTAAAACGAGATGTTCCAGATAAAATCAATAAGAATTTTATGGAAAAATGCGAAAGATATCACTAAGAAAAATCGAAATGTAATAATTGTCATTGATGTTTTCTTTGTAAATGCTTGAATAAGTATATTTTTAACTAATTAAATTGATTTTATTTAAAAAACATACCCCAGAAATTTTTTTAATTTTGTAGAAAGACCAGATGTGATGGAAGGAAAATGCGGACACTCCGGAGTTCAAGATACGGGAAATAAATAATAATAGTCATTGGATTGGAAACAAGGCTCAAAAATTTTTCATACGATAGCCTGTGTGATTGTACGAACAGGATCAAACTGCCATTTTTCAACAAATAACAGACACATGTTATCGTAAGGTCTCAAAAACGATTTTTAGTCTGCTATCAGTTTTCAGGGTTCCTAAATCAGTATAAGAGGAAATCTTTATAATCACATGATTATGATGTGTATTTTAACGATACTTTTTTAACCGACTTACTTCCAAGATTTCCATGTTTTCAAGATGAAATTGAAACTGTTTGGAATCGAATTGAAGCTTCCGCTAAACTCGTATTTCGAACGCCCGAATTGTCACTGATTTTCCACATCGCTATAGAAACGTAATTGCTTCAAATTCAGAAGACAATTACACCATATTACAATCCGTATCCTCCCTATTCTTTCAAACGGACCAACAACTGTTCTCGATTTCGAATTTTTTATAACACTACGCATGTGTACGTATAAATTACATATAGACAGTTAATTCTAAACAATGGTGTTGAGCACAACTGCTAGGGACGACTGTCAAAATTTTTGAACTTACATTTCTGACGGTTGGTCGCCCTGGCAACAACCTCTCTCGAATCGTAGCGCGTACGCTCTCAATTTCAGCAAACGACAGGCCATTCGGTCGTTAGGAATTCAGTTTGTATCTGTCCGGTGAAAAAAACAGGTTTTCGACATTTTTTTTTCCCCGCAATTAAATACCCATTGAGTAAAACGCCGAGACACAGGTGTCTTTATTCATGCCTAAGAGTAGGCAGCAAAAATTTTCGTTAAAATCGGTCGGTTCTATCGCACGACCTCTCCTTTCAAGATCGGTCCCCTCGGCAAAGATCGGCTGAGGCCCCCGGACGCTGGATCGCGTCTCGGTGGCCGATTGACCTGACACGAGCCGATTAGCGACGCGTCGCGAAGCCCGGTGGCCTGACCTAAACAAACTTTGTTCTTTCGTTCGTTCGTTCTTCCCGCACGTTATTCCTCCTCGCGGTATAAATATGAATGGGATTTTCTCCGGCGCGTCGACGTCGGGGACTCGCGGGGCCCAAGGCCCCAAGGCCCCGAGGAATTGAGGGGCATGTGCGACTGTCTGGTGTCGGGGACCGATGAAAATACCTTCAGCGAAGGGCAGAGACAGAGCCGAGCTAAGAATTAGCCGAGAACCGAGCTGCGGGTTCGCCTGGCAACTCGGATTGCTGCTGTTGCTGCTGCTGCGCTGGGACCGCGGGGAGGGACCGTTATGTCGGTACTATGTTCCCACGAAAGTCGTCCACTACTCGCTTATAGGTATCTCCACGTTCGCGTTTGTCTCTCAATTTATTTCTTCCCCTCTCAATACTTTTTCTCTATCTCCCATCCGTTATTAATACGCCTACCTCATTATCATCGCTCTCATGCTTCCGTATCCTTTGTTATCTGTTATTGTTTTGCCTGATCCCTTTTTTTTTTGACAATTTTATGATACAGGTGTATTTGAAGTACAAATTGAAGTAAATATTTCAATAGAAATTTATTCTCGCAAGTTTTGAAAACGATTTAGTGACTTACAGAACGATATTGGATTATCCCATATTTAGAAGCACTTCCGGTTATATCTCTGTGAAATTTTTTTCAAATCCCTTCAAATTTGGACAGGAGCTACATCTTCGCGCAAGAAATACCTACGTACAACCTAGCTGAAATATATTCGTAAATAGAGGTGTGAACATTTAGATATCGCCTAACCTCGAAATAAACTGATATTGTAATAGTTGAAAATCATCGATCTTACTGCAAAGTGAATCCCTTTTAAGGATGTACTGGATATACATCCTCAACCGAAATTTAGTCTCGTCGACGATATTGAATACTTCATGGTAAGATAAGAATCGGAAAAAAATCAACCGCAATAAAGATGATAAGAAAATTTAATGTCAATAATAATAATGCCCGAAAGTTATGAATAAATTGCTCCATTAAAACGTTGTTTAACAAATTTGCAGAGAATTTTTCTGATTACACATGAAGGTTTAATGAATTTTCTCGTTATTTTGAAATTTCCGTTTTCAGGAATTTTAAATTTTGATAAATGGCGGAAAGATCGTGAATTTTGGATACGTTTTCGTAAAAACGTTGTACATAAAATTAAGAAATTTCCGGGGCTTTGAACGAATAGTATCCTAAATACAGCCTCAACAAATTTTCGAAAATGGATATTTCAAAAGAATAAGAGAATTCTATAAAAATTTACATGTATTCATAAAAATCAACGAATTCATTTTACACAAGAAAAAATTCCGTAGAAATTTGTTAAACAATTTATTGATAACTTTCGGTCATTATTACTATTATTCAAATTTAATTTTCTTACCCTCTTTATCGTGCTTGATTTTTTTCCGATTCTTATCTTATCATAAAGTATTCAGTATCGTCGACGAGACTCACTTTTGGTCGAGAATTAGCCGGTACATTCTTAACAAAGGATCTTTGAAACCTCGTACGACTGAAAATTTGCTTCTTCAATTCAGATCTACCGAATGTGTTAAATTGACGTCTGAAAAACGTAAAATTGAGTTTAATTCAATTCCAACGGCGTAACGCGTGCGTAATTTTGTACCCGATAGCTTCGGAAGAGGGAGAAGTGAAGGAAAAAAAAAAAAAAAATAGGAAGAACACGAGCGATCATCGACGCTCGACAATTGGCATTCGTAAGAGCATCTTTGAGCACCAGATCATGATCTGCCCCAGTTTTTATCGTGCGTTCGTGCCGAGTTCCAGAGCGCCTCACCAGCTAGAAGCTCCCTCAGCTTCGGCAACTCTGGGGACTTTGAATGAACTTTCTTTGCATGCAATTGTTCCTACATAACGGGCGTGGGTCTAGACTCTATGGGCATACCGATCTTCGACGCGCCCGTGATATCGACACCTTGCGGGCAGACGGCTCGGATCGCAAACACGTATCATAATGCAAATGATCATCGTTCACCACGCGCTTCACCTCCGTCTCCTCCTTTCATTACACGCACACACTTAAGTAACTCTCTGTCCCCTGTACGATATGCTAAGAAATTTTGTCCTCTTTTTACCCGTGTCACATATCATTTTTTATCGGAGATCGCTTAATGGAAGGGGATAGGCAGAGGTAGCTAAAGACAGAGCGATCGGTTCCGTTACTTTCAGCTCTGATCTCTGATGATTAAGAAAAATGTTTGCCATTTTTTTGTCATTCTTACTCATCATTGTTCTTCAACCCGGGCGTCTTAAGGAATTTATATAATTATGTTAGACGTTACGTCAGTATTCTGTGAAACTGGCCAGTCCACGCCAGCAGATAGGCAACCGATGTCATATTTGTATTGTTATAAATGTTTGGTTGCGTGTTTCCTGGCGTCGAGCGGGAAATTTCGTAGAAAACTCACGGTGTGATTGTAGATATTAAATGATGGCTGCAATAGTAATCGGACGTTACAGAAACGTAGAATGGAAAAACAGAAAAAATTACAATCATCTCTGCTAGTGAGAACAAAAAATACTGACGTACGTCATTTCGCAGCAAGACTTGTTGGGAAGGGCAATTTGAATCATTAGTCGTCAAACAAGTTGGGAAACGAAAAAAAAATATGATACATCAGTTTCCGTATTGCATGTGACGAGATTTATTTAAAAGCTTTAGCCATTTACCGTACACTGAAGGAAATTTTTAGTTAAACTATTTTCATTTTTTACGACGATCGAAAAATATACATTTCTAGGTACAAAATGAAAATTAGTTTTCTAGCTGTTACCAGAAAGTCGAGTATCTCTTACTATTCTTTCTCATTACGACCACTGTTACTATATTTTCTTGTGACTGTTGCGAAAATTTAATGCTCGTGCAACAATAAATTGACGTTAAAGCCTTGTTTGACTAAAAAAGTAGAGTAAACCGAATAAACTGATTTTGCGTTGCAATCATCAAAAAAGAATCGACAATAGCGCAAAATGGTTACGCGTACCTCGTTTTTCGTAATTCCAACAATATTCAAACAGCTTTTTTTTGTCAGTACCTGTTTTGCAGAATTTTTCTAGTTACTATAACAAATAAAATTTTTCTCATTATAACTCGTTGTCATTTCCGAAACTGATGAGTGACAAAAAAATTCATCCAAAACCAGAAAAAATTGTAATCAAAATTTGAAAATTTCCCTACTTGAGGTTTCTGAGTAAGTAATTACTTACATGTAATTTATCCTATGGGGGTTTTGCTGCACTGCACTGCGCGATTATGCCTACAGCAAATCGGATGTTATGACGATGCACTTACCAGTGTGTACTTATAGATCATTCGATTACAATAGATTCTCAGGTTTCGCGTCACTGTCACGCGACGCCTGTATTATAATATTGTAGTCTTACGTTTGACGACAGTGGATAACGTTAACAGTCACGACAATCGCTAAAATGCATATAAATAAATAAAGATAAAAACTTTTACGCCGCTTATACAATCACGCGCAGCAATTTGCGACGGGAAAAAATTGCAAAATTTGGGGGCTAAAGGCGGGCTTACGAATGATCGTAAAAAAAATAATTAACGCAACTTTCTTTCGTTCTGATGTTTGCAAACAGTCACGTGGGTTCGACAATAAAAATTTACTGCAAGCTTCATCTTCTTAACGAGCATTCTATCGTTACAAGATGTACGAAACAAACAATAAAAAATGACTATACACACTTTCGCGTGTAATAACAATTACTCACATGCAACGCGGTAATTTATTATTGGCTACATTATCGAAAGGGTAATCGTTAACGATCGCGCAGAAACTTCAATTGCGACATTAGAAATTCATTTTTTTTACCGATTAATATATCTCGTGTTCGGGAGTCACGCTATCCTCAAAAAATTTCATCAGATATTACACAAATTCGTTTCTCTATCGCCGAATCAGGCGCAACCTGGAGATAATATGCAATAATTTTACGCAATTTTATTTCCTCGCATGAAATCGATTGCGATTGTCGTGTTTGTAGGTAATCAATGTTTGTACCTAGAGTTGATAAAGATGTGATGCAACGAAGAAAGCGAAAGGGTATACGTATATGCGTATGGAAAAAAGGGCCCGGCAATTTCTACATTCTAATTTACTTGTAGGCATATAATACGTTGAATCACAGCTGGTCAAGTACGTAATTATCCAAACGATATGAGTTTTCCAAATTATAAATCAATTTGTAACGTAATAAAAATTCTGAGAAATTCTTTTGCATCAAAATTCTCGACGTGGAAAAAACTTTACTTACGGTATATTTTGGAAACCTTTCACTAGGCGATTACGTTCCTGGTTCCGGGCGTCAATGCTGCATCATAGTTATAGGCGTTGTACATGTTATGCTTAGGAGAACGCAACAAAGAGTCCAATTAACAATTAGTAACGAAACTAATGAACTTGAGAACAAGGCGGCATGTCTGTCTCACGGTTACGTGTGTAGCTATTGTCCGGAAAATATCCTGGTATCCCAAACCCGCAAGGAAACCAGAATACACTCAATATTTCACAACAACTTGCCGCTCCGCGAAAACTGTGGAGTGAAACTGAAGCAAAGCCGGTTAGTGCTTCTCATTCGATTTCTGACTACAAGAGGAGTTGACGTGAATGTTTGTTTATGTTTTTCATCAACATCGGTAGTACATATGTAACGGTGAGGATTACAACTTCCACTATAAACAAAAATGGCTCGACCTTTCTCGGCGATGCCATAAATCCAAATTTTGATTCGAAATTCAGACTGTAATTCACTGCGATCTGGCACATAATTTGCTTATGCGAAGCTGTTAACTTTCCTGATCTTTGATAATTTATCGGGATTCTCTTCTTGTTTTTTTTTTTTTTTTATGTTTCGCTTTGCTCAAAAACTTTCACTGGGAGAAATTGCTGAAACATGCATAAACATGCGTGTATGTTCATCGATCACGTATACGTAACATCGTTGAGAAATTGACGAAAAATAAGATAAATTAATAATTTTGAAACGACTGTCAATGAATAAATGTTAACTATAATTAGATACGTAGATCTGATTAATTGCTACAAATTTTACCTTCGATAAAATCGAGCGGATGTAGCCTGAACGTTGTAAATGTTTTCAGAAATACCTAAATACCCTCCGATCGTATAACGATTCCAGTGTAACTCGAGACCCCGAGGAAATATAACTGTAATTCATTTTTTAAATGCAAGCAACGTTTGCCTGCTACTTGTCCCTACCGTGCATGCATATAATTGCGTTCCGTGTTTTTTACTTCTGAATATTATTCAACTCCTAAACTGAAATAACGGTTAGTTTTAAAATGAAGGAAGGTAATTAGGCAGATGATGTAAATGCATAAAACATTACGATTACAAAGAAAAAAGTGAAAAATCTTATTGTTTGAAATCGAATTAATCGGTAAACATACCGATAAGAAACGGTGAAACTTAGAGGACATCCTGAGCTTCGACTGTTTAATGCAACTTATGGAGGTTATGTTGGTAAGGCAAATTTTTTTCATATTTAACACATCTCAAATACTTGTATCGATTCGAGAAGGCTTGGCCGACTTTTACTGTCAACTGACTGATGACTCATCACTGCTACGAGTCATCGTAACAAATTAATTTCAAGTAGTCACGTGACGCGCGTGAGTTTGGACATCTCACGCCCCGTTTCACTTAAGTTGGCTGCCCTGCCCGACAGACGAAGATATTGTCGCGCTACGATCACGTCGACCAATAGAATTCAACTGTTTTGCGCATGCGCGGTCGGTCACCCAGACCGATAAGTTTCATCGTTTTCTCTCGGTATCAGTATCGCGGTGAGAATAAGGGTTAGACGGTGCGGAAAATCTTACAAAATAGACGTGAATTAAAGTGGATGAAAATCTGTTTGTAATCACCCCGGATTCTGTCTAATGAAATTAATTACCGCGACTTATAAATGGAGAGTTAATAAGGTGCTGGCTGACTCGCGACTTAGCGCCGCGCGCTCAATGGGTAAAACACAGGTATAACACGCATACCAACCCCGACCGGAATCCGCCATTAAGTAATAACGTGAGTTTCAATTACGCTAACAGCAGTTCGCAGCGTCGGTTCCCGCCTCGTTTCGTGTATTGTTGCCATTGTGTTCTCGGTTAAATTTAGTAAACAGTCGAGTCGTGTGATATAATTGTCTGTGTATGCGTATTCGTATCTCCCCCATTTACCGCATGAAAGTAAGAAATAAAATAAATGAAAAATAAAAAAAGTTAATTTTTTCCGCTTTATTCAATTTTTTCATTCCTGTATCGCCGTTTTTTTTCTTCAACATTTGTTTCACACGGTTCGTTAACTGAGCCAATTTTTTATGCGACAACTCGCTACGTTGTAGGTATAATACACTGCCTCAGAATACAATGTGTGATTTTTATTTATAGATTTTGAAATTCTTACAGGCTGCTTTTAGTCCAATTATTTTTCCTCCAAATTTATCGCTATTCATTTTGTGTTATCTTTGATTCTTAGAGTCACTGCTCTGATATTATTTCGGAGTGAAAAGAGAAAATGATCAAGAAATTTCAGACGGTAAATAAAAATATATAGATTTATTGTCATTTTGCACTTGTTTCATTTTTTACTTCGAAATTGTATGAAGAATTAGCACGTGATATGTTTTTCCTTACATTTCACACAATTTTTCCGATCGTCCGGTATAAAGATTCACAAACAAATTGAGAGTTTTTAACGCGACGAAGGAAAGAAAATGTTTCCAGTGTTTTTGGCTCCGAGCAATTATTATCGAAATGTTTGTTACTTATTATTATAAAGTGATGGTTAAAATCTGATTTAGGTACAAAAAATATATCTTCGAAACAGCGCTTGAATCGAAAGTTTTCGTAGCTGGTTGTTATCTAAAATGACACTGTGAACGATGTTCAAACAGTAGACGCAGAGTTGGAATTAAGCGATTTCCCGTCCGAATCCTCTTCGACTAAGTTTAAACCGATTTAGAACTCGATTGAATTATCAATCACCCATAATGTGATCTTGGAATGGCAGGAACACCCCGAGGCCCAGAATTTTTTTCTCTAATACACATTTGAACAAGTCAAAAATCCAATTAAGAATTTTTTAGAAAGCTGAAACTATTTTTATATAGAAAATTATGTAAAATTGACATAAGTAGAATACGGAAGTAATGAATAATCATCGTCAAGTTTTGTTCCGCCATTAATTCAATTTCTTCGACTACGGTTGGAAAAATTGAAACGACGCAGACTTTCGTCACTTAAATTTCACGCATAACTGTCACTCTGTTGCGGATGAGTCTACTTACACACGAACATCAATAAAAATTATTCAAATTCGAAACAATCAAAATTCAGGAATTTCCAAAACTCTGAGAAGAAAAATGAAATTTCAGCAATTATCACCTTTCGCTAAAATTCCACAACTCTCCGGCATTCCCAGTCTTACGATTCTTCTACAGAATTTTGAAAACAACCGTACCACAAGTAAGCCTTTGCAATAACTGTACGGAAATCCCTTTCACCGATGAAAAATGCATGTAATTAAAAAAATAACAAAAACGTCCTACCTGAACTCTCTTCTGTGCGATCGATGCGAATGCCCGTAAAAATTTCACACACTTGCACCGTACCTCTCACACTATCTTAATAATTATGCGCGATTAATTATTTTCAGTCAATATATTTACGTAGGGTTGTTTCAATCACTGAATCAGATTGTTGATTCGGTCGTCGCACCGATCGATCGATGACTAAATACCATCGATAAAAATTGCGACTATTATTAATCCCTGCACCCCGATTTGAATGATGGGTGTACGTACAGTTTGGCTTGCGCGGTGTTACTGAGCTCCTCTCACAACAGTATCTGTATGTCTTTTATAACCCCTACCATTACTATATGTACATATACGACCTCGCTATAAATTTTTTTACTGATCATACTCACCTGCCTTTTTGAATATAGATGCGTATAAAGTTGTCTGTTACACGCGTAGCTCGGTGCAAGAGCTATTATGTATTTTACCGTTGAACAGACGTGTCCTCGCCGAAAAACAAGAGATTAAAAAATATAAAGAACTTGCACGATACGTAAAAGAAAAAAAAAAAAAAAAAAACGTCACGACGGTAAAATAATTTTTTTTTACACGGTTTTTCGTCAACGCTAGAGAAAAATGTATAAGAGTATCTAATGACAGGAAATAAAAAATAAACGATCAGCTCAAAGATGTGTTTGTTGTACCGCTAATTGGCGTTGGATAATTTTTTTAAATTTCTTTCCCGCTCTCTTCGATTTTTACTTTCTTATTTCATTCGTTTTTCTCTTCTCCTTTACCGATTAACTTGTTAATAATTAATTGTTCGCGTGCTTGAGTGTAACATTTTTTTAACAGTCAGTTGCATGATGTTCGTTATTATTAACCGCAGCTGCAGAGGTTGTATCTTGTATCCTTACACGCGCATGAATAAATAGAGGCGTAGAAAAGCGTTCGATTCCCAAACTGGAACTGTGCGTGTGAAATCTTGACAAATTTCTCTCCACGGTGACGTTTTGTGAAAATGTTTTCTAATCCTGAAACCGTACCGGAAACGGATTCGAAATTAAAATAAACGTTTCGGAATGAGTGAAATAACGAAAAGAAGATAAAAAAAAAAAAAACAAATGGCTGTGTTTTATTTTTCTTGCCTCGTAGAGTTATTCAAATCGGTTCACGATTCATCTCAGCAGCTTTCTTAAATCTTCAAACACGCATATATTCATACAATATTACCGCATGTGTTCACAGTTATCGAACCGTTATAATATGCGTCCATCGAAACTGGAATGTAAACGAAAATAGGCAAAAAACGTCCAGCAAGTAGAAAAATGAAAATGGGAGAAAAAAAAAAGAATAAATCGGAAAGTGTATGGTCATTGATGTACTTTCTCGATTGAAGTGTTTTTCAGTTGTTTTTTTTTACTATTCATTTTATTTATTCACAATATCGCTTACCGCGGCTTTTTCGCATCCTCAAATTTTGAATCCGATGTAATTAGCCAAGAATCCAATTCAATATTTTTGTACTTATTTTTATTTTATCGAGTGAGAAAGTCTAGCAAAAAATTTTTCGACTTTGTGCGATACTCATTATTCGTTGTATGGCTAAGCTGTATTATTTATCAGCGCGTTACGAAATCGCTGTCCGGATAAAAAGTGATTTCTGATGAAAAAATTTGTTTTGAAAATGGAAGCGTACGTTTATCATGGCGGTTTTGGCCAAATTAACGAATTTTAACAAACTTCGAACCGAACTCTGTTCTTAAAAAAATTAAAAAAAAAATAAATAAATAAATAAATATAAAAATATTCAATTTTTTTTCTTCTAATTCAGTACATATTTGCACGTATATACACACATGCAATTCATTAAAAATACAATCTTTCGTGAAAATAATTTGACCCTGACAGAAAAATGACTAAATAAAACTATGCAGTTTAGCCGTGGATGAGTGTATGAATAATTTACAGCTCAAGTATCAGAGACTGTACACAAAATGAAGCTTACGCTTCGACAGTGCATGCATGCCTACTCGAAGATCTACTGCAGGCGCCGACACGGTCAATTAATTATGCAGCTATTAATGGAGAACACTTAATTCCAATTAGGGAAGTTTGTGGGTTCCCTTTTTGAAATCATTTACGCATATATGCATAATACATCTCGACCGGTGAACAGTAATAAGCATCAGGCTAGGACGTCGAACTAACATCGAGTGGAATCAAATTATATGCGCAGAGTCGAAACTGGTTTCCCAATCGAAAAAAGTTATGAATTTTTCTAAACCACTTGAAAAATGTAATCGAATACAATTAAAGAAAAAAATATATATATATCGAGGCATAATTTTTCCTCATTCATTGATTGTCAATTTTAATAATAAAGGAAGTGAAAAATCAGAGGATGTTGAAAGATGATGGGGAACACTGATCGCACATCGAGTGAGCGTCGGGATCTAATGCCGTATAATCGTAACGATGGAATAAAAGAATGTTACTGATAAAAGTATATAATAAAGTGACATTTAATGTGCGACAGTCAATGTAGATGTGAGAGCCAGGAAAATAACTATGTCACAAACTTTTGAACGACATTAATTCTGGATGCGTAGTTACATATCGATTTACGATAACAGAGGATATAATGGGCAAGTTTATACGCTTGTCGTTTAATTAACAAACAATTTCTGTACTTCTTTCTTAACCTCTCGGGGATCAGTGTGCCTAAAAAACCAAACAGTTTCTGTTTCTTCAGTGTGTTTGAATGAAATAATTTTCACCTGATTGTGAATTTTGATTAAAAGAACAAGCGATTCTACCGATTGATTAAATCTACTGAATATTTTCAAGTTTCTGTTGGCTAAATAATTTTTCCACCACGTTCATATCCGAATCAGTTTTATTTTTAGTAATATGCGTCCGTAAACCGATAAGATAATTTTCTACATCGTCTGTTAAACGGTGACATTAAATGATATATTTATATGGGAGGATCCATCTCAGCTGGATCGCTTTCTAGACATCATACTTTCGATTTTTTTTTCTTTCCGATATTTCGAGTACTACGTGAGACTAAGTTCCCTGATTTTTTCAAAATTTTTCGGATTCCCGTTTTGGAATTCTCAGTATGAAAGATTTGGTAATTCGTGCAATCCAAGAATTTCAATCGACGATATCTTGGAAAGTTACATGAATACAAATAACGTGAACATTGGATTTGTTCCGAATCCAACGGTTCGGTATCAAGAAAACGGTATTTGTGAATCACGTTTTCTGTAACCAAAATTACTTTGAAAGAGAAAAATCGATGTTTCGACAATTTGGACATCTTTAATTTCTTAAATGTCTTCCCCAAAAATCTGTTAACGAACGTCAAAAATTTCAAGCACTTACTCAATAAGGCGTTTTTAATGATTTGGAAGTTATAAATTTTTTATAGAGTAATGTGTTTTACAAAACCTCATTACTTTTCTCTTAGAATTCGAAAAAACGATTGTCTTATCGTTTGTTGAATAATTTTTAGTCGGTACGTTACGGTATTTTGGATTAATTGGAATTGAATTCACTCGTCGGTAAAAAAGCTGTGTCGTAGCTACTGGAAATTATGCACAAAAAATTATAAAATATTCATCATCCGAAATTCTCAGTGAAAAATAATACCGTTTGACTTTTGATTCTTTCTAAAGAATTTCTAACTTGTATGCCATTGAAGATACTGCTTCGAGTAAGCACTTCAAGTTTTTTACCGTTTCAAAGATTTTCGTGAAACCGAACTTTTTAGCCAAAAATGTTCGTGTTATTGGAATATCGATTTTCTCTTTAAAATTAATTTTAAAGAGAACGACGACTAAAATGACATTAAAAATTTTTTAACTCTCTGTTGACATGTAGTTGAATTTAAAATGAAATCAATGATTGCGTTATTTTTATCGATACGATTTGCCCCACGTACATTTATTTTATGATGAGAAAATCTGGGCGAAATAATTCGCTAAAACTTATCGGGGAATTTTTCTTCCCAGCAGAGGTCAATACTCGAAATATTTTACCACGAGTCGAGTGAATTATCTTCAGATTTTACAGTTACAGATGTAGAGGACCGCGATTTTCGCTTCGAAAAGCCGGAGAAAATGAAACCAGGCCAAAATTCGAACACGAGTTGGGAATCGAGTCGTGAGCCAAACGGGGAATTGAGTTATGACTTACGAATTTCGGATGGATTCGAGTATGAGGAGAATTCGCAGAGGAACTCGTCTGACCGAGTAAGAAAAAAAATTGAGATGGTTGTCTTGAGTTATTCGATCTTTAAGATCATTTATACTATTCATATACAAATATCCACTAAAGTCTCCGTAAGGGAAAATTTTTGCAAAAGGTTTTGTGGTTTCGTTGCAGCTTCGTTAACGCAATTAGGACTTTTTTTATTCTATGATTCTGCGAAATTATACGAGTTTCAATTTTGAAAGGGAAGGAACAGCAGTTCAGGGATTCTCAAAAATCACCCAGGACTGAAAGTTTTACGGCGAATCGCGTATGATTTCCCTGCGAAAATTCACAAACATTGATACAATGAGAAAAATTTCGTTTGTTACAGTGACTAAAAAAATTCAGTAAAACAGGTATCGTTGAAAAAACTGTTTGAATATTGTTGGAATTACGAAAAACGAGGTACGCGTAACCATTTTGCGCTATTGTCGATTCTTTTTGGTAATTGCAACGCAAAGTCAGTTTGTTCGGTTTACTCTACTTTTTTAGTTAAACAAGGCTTTAACGTCAATTTATTGTTGCGCAAGCATTAAATTTTCGCAACGGTTACATGAAAATATAGTAACAGTGATCGTAATGAGAAAGAATAGTAACGGATACTAGACTTTCTGGTAACATTTACAAGACTAATTTTCATTTTGTACATAGAACTACATTTTTCGATTGTGGTAAAAAATGAAAATAGTTAAGGACCGAGCGGTAATTGGAACTAAAACTTTCTCTCAGTGTACTTATTTCAGAAATAAGCTATCGCATGAAAAAGAAGCTTCGAAGAATTCGGAGAATTGATGGAACAATGTTAACAGAATATCATAGAAGAGTTAACGATAACTAAGAATTTCATACATACATCATAAACGATATAAATTTATAAATTATAGCAAAATTGTTTGCAGAATTCTCTGCAGAGTTTTTACAAATAATCGGCAATAGTGACGTTAAAAAAAAATTCCAATCTGTGGACACGAATCATAATCATTTGAATTATCAGGAGGTACATTATTTTTTTTACAAAAATTCCCAAGGGTAAATACGAGTTTTCAATTTTGAATCCTTGTTTTCAAAAGAGTTCCAACTCTAACTGGGAACCGATTGAGACTAGTCGCAAGTTCGTCGGTGATTTGAGGGAGGTAAAAGGCGAGGCGATTTTTGTCGATGGATCTCGATACAAGGGAACTTGGGATGCTCTGGGCATGGCAGGAGTCGGAAGATACCGAATGCCGCACGGTAAGAAAGTTGAACCCGCCGTCAAGGTTGATTAATTGTGTAAGATAAATAAAAATTATGTCATCGCGATCGTTTGGACGCGGGCAAACCCGAAAGTGCTGGCTCTTCTAGTTTTTTTGTGCAAAAGTTTTCGCTAACGTCTGAATATTGCAAATTTGTTGTCTTTTTTTTTTTTTTTTAATCGGATAGCGAGCTGTTCTAATTTCCACGCCGGAGAGTTGATAAGTTTTTTGTACAAACTTCGTGCTTCGCGAGTTAAGCCGCGCAGTCACGTTCACGTACGGTTTTTAATTCTGTAATTAATTTCTTCTTTCTACTTTAGAGCCGAAAAGAATTTATACCCATGTCAAAACCGCAGCGCTTATGAAACATATCCTTACGCATATATCAATACGAGATGTTAATTAATTCGGATAAACTCATGCGTTGCGGATACATATTTTGTTAAACGAATTAGTTTTACGGTATGTTTGCAAATAACGGTTATATTGTCTAAACGTGCCACTGATACAGGAAATCGCCTTAATTTATGATCAACGAATTAAGAAATTCAAAATACTTGACTGTAACAGTTAACGGTTAAGCGAATAAAACTTTTTAAATAATACGCTCAGCGTGAATTTATATGTTGTTAAATTCCGCTGGAAAAAATATTTCACTTGATTTCAACAATATGGCAAATAAAAAATTCTGCCAGGATTCAATGTGAAATAAAAAAAAAAAAAATCAAATACCATCAATCATCCAATCACTAAACGTGAGAGTATAATAAATTATTAATACATAATTCAAACCAAATTGTAATGTTAGAAAATATAATAGGTGAAACTTTGTTGATTAAAATTTTTTAAAAAACTCTTTCATAAAATCATTTTCACGTGTAATAATAAACTATACATCTTACCTTGGTCACTGAGACTGTTTTTCTTACACAATTTTTATTTACAGCCAAATCAGATATTAAGTTTATCAACTATTTACTAATTACAATCACAACATGTTTTGTTTGAGGAGATAAAAATAAATTTGATCTCTATAATTATTCAACAAAACGTTCGCTACAATTCATCTTACGCTGCTACCTGTTCAAATCATGAAGAAATGACAAGAAAAGTCTCACTCGAAACATTATTAATCGCTGATCCTGGATTAAGGATCGGCGGCGGGAATTCTATCGTTGTTTGCTTTACTTCAACTTTTTCGAACCTTGTAAAATAAATTTTGTGCGACTGATTGTATTGACGGATCGAATCGCATGATTGAATTATAGAGATGAAACGATGCAATAGGATTTAGAGAACTTTGTTCTTTCGCTCGAGATAATTATCGATCTTTTATCGGTTTGCAACATTTTTATTCAAAGGTATATAAATAGAAATGATATCAGAGGTTTTAACGAGGGAGAAAATTTGGCTATTCGTTTCGTTTAACTGTATATTAACTTCTGAAAACATTATTACTGTAAATCTGTGTCACAAGTTGGTTTCATTACGCAAGTCTGCACAAAAAATATTTTACTTCAGCTTTATGGGAGGTTTTTGGTAAATATTATGACTTCCATTTCCCTCCATAACGTACAGTATTTTTGCAAAGTACAAGGTGTTTGCATAAAAAAAGGATAGCAATAGTGAAAAAAACCACCATTAAATTACAATGAAATAAAGAATATTTCTTATAAAATTAAACAAATAATTTCTTCCTGAAATGTATTCAACATTCAGTGTTCATCCTTTTTGCCTGTGAATCCTTTTCTTCTTCTCTTTGATACTTCTCCGAACACTTCTGTTTCCCTGTTTCTATGTATTCTCGAGTCTCACTCTAATACATATTAAATGAAAATAAGTAATCACTTTTGCATAGAATTTTTAGAATCAAGAATAGGATACCACGTTTCGATTTAAACGGGAGTTTCACTCTGAATAAAACTACAAACACGAGTTGAAGAAAAAACCTTAAGTGATGGAATTTTTTAAAATATTTTTCTCGGTTTCAATAAATAAAAATCTATAAAAAAAAAAACTATAAAAATATAAAAATTACTTCCACTTTCACTTGCAAGACCAGGCTCCGCAATTTATCATTAAAATCGTCAGTGAAAATCAAGTGAAAATGTTTCTCAAATTTCATTTTAAAAATGCTTTCAATTTTGTTTGTCGCGTGAAAAAATTCTTGATTTTGACTAGTTTTCAACCGCATTTTAATCCCTCAAGACGTTCTGTACGAGGGTGAAATGTGGGATGGCATGCAGCATGGTCAGGGGAGGCTCGAGTATCCGGGAAAGCAGAAGATAGACGGAGTTTGGAGTCGTGGTCAGCTTCAGAAGTGGAGATACACTTTCAGCGACGGTTTGATATACGAGGCGGAGAACTGGGCCTACTGCAAATTTCCGGATCGTCGGTGAGCCGTTAGAACGCCGATATTTCGCGAATTGAAGTTTGTTTTCCTTCTAACCAATTGATTAAGAGAAGTGGTAATTTCCTTTTATTCTCGACGCAACCGTGATGTTCAATTTTTTGACCTTAAAAGCGGTACGAAAGGGGAATATTTTTTCCTAAATATGAGATCATATTTCTCGCGAATTCAAATCCAGAAAAAGCGGGAGCAGACAATTGCCCCAATTTAAAAATCCAAATTTTCAAATAAATATTCCAGCCAGAGTTGAGTCGGAAATAAAGTCCTATACGTAACACAGGAATAAAAGTCGACTATTCCCTTGGGCGATTACTGCCCGAGCGCAATTCACCCACGGGAATAATCTCCGACTTTATTCCCTTGTTACATAATGTACTATTTCACCACGATTCTCGTAATTTTATCTTATTTCAATACTAAGTATCAGATAAAAATAAACGTTTGGAAAAACGACGTTTCGAGGAAAATAAGCAGATACAGAGTTTAACAATCACAGATCATGTTTCGAATTTTTAAGTTCAAAATCAAGATTAAACCAGGATGGTTCAAACGTGTAATCGTTGATTATTAAGAAACCTTCTTATGAATAGCCGCTACTCAAAATTAGCACAAAAATCGAGCACCAAATTCTTTGGACTAATACCTTCAAAGAAATCGAAATATCGCGAGGCATAATTTCTTGTTTTATTTCGTTCTTCGCAGCATTTGAGCAATCGCGAACCTTTCGAAAGGTCTGCAAATTGCCCCGCGACTGCATCGCAAAAATTCGTTCTTCATCGTCGTTTGGTTTAATCAACGCGTCGCTACTGACAGATTAATTATGCGGCCGAGGGGGGAGGAGGAAGTTGAATTACGAGACTTTCACGTTCCGTGCAGAGAAATTCCCCTGATTTTTGCCCTAAGAGACCTCAGGGTCGGCGCTCCTCGATCCAGGCGAAAGCACTACTACTTTCGCATTGAATATGATTTACCGATAATTATTCTACGATGTATTCCAAGATGATCAATTTCTCAGGCGAGCCATATTTTATCGCTGGCGTATTTAAATCGCTCGTGATTGTTTAAACCGAAATGCTCACATGCTGCTTTTCACAATGTACTTTTTAATTGTCGGTAAAAAAATTTCTGCAACTTGTACGAATAATATCCGTGGAGTTCTGAATTTTAAATTATGCTCGCTGTTAAAACCTTTCTTGATTCTGTGAAATTTTTCGAATCGCTAATTTCCGTCTGCTACTTTTCTCACTAAATTCTCAACAAGCCTGAGAAATTACGCTTACGATTAATATCCATGAAATTCCAGAAACTTCGTCTCGGCTAAATCGAATTTGGAATTTGATAGTTATAAATAAAGTGAACATTTACTTATACTCTCCGTTTATGTTTAGAAAGTTTATAGTCACGTAGATTCAATATCAAGAAGGAAATTACGAACTTCAAAGAGTTTTTTTTTTCTATCCGAAAAGTCTTTTGTACCAATTTACAAAATCATGTTACCATATTCAGATACATTTGACGACGGGTAAAAATTTTGCACAGATTCAATCAGTCGAAATTGAACGGCCTTAATCCGGCTGGAAGGTCCCTAAAAACGCAACATCAACCGACCAAAGTGATTCCTGCGGGCTGTTACGACACGGGCGATGGAATTTTCGATCCCTCGACCCTCTGCGTAACGAATTTCGATAGGCCTTCAAAGGTGATATTTTTCTTGGCAAAGCTGTCTGTATTACTCGGATGCAGACTATTTTAAAAAGTTCTTTATAAATTTCTTACTTTCTATTCGCGATAAGCGTTATATGATTTTTTTTTCGAAAAATCTTCTCCAAGGGGAGAAATATTCACTCAAGGAAGTCATAAATTGAATACTTTAAAATCAAATCGTAAATTAAAAAAAAATTATCTTTATATTTGAAATGCTTAGAGATCAATCGAGATAGCTGAAACTATTCTAAATCGTCGCGAATTACTTAATATCTCATGATAGGGTTGGAAATCATGAAATTCGTTGGATGTTTTGCGGTAAACGACAAATGGTTTCAATTCGTTAAGATTCTATTGATTGCCATCTTACTACGCGTTTTCATTGATGATCCAGTTCACCAATTGATTTTCATTCATTTTCGAACGTGACTAAGATACTCATGTTGATTTATTATAACTACTTGTGATTCTAACTAGTTTGGTGATTGCTGAAAATCGCTTAGAACGCTCGGATATCATCGATGATCACTCGGTACACTCGAAATTAATAAAAATCACATAGTAAGATAGAAATCACTGATCGGGATGAATGTTTGTGAATTGGAATCACCAATTCGATTTCGAAGGGAAAAGTCCCTCGATCTTGTCGCTTTATTAGAGATTATCACAAGAAAAAAACTATCAGAAGTAGATCCAAAAAATTCGTCTGATTAATTTTAAATATTTTTGCAAACATGTATAATTTTTCGAAAAAAAATCTCAACAATACCGAGTTCTAATGAACAAGAAAATTCATATACGTACGAAATAAATGCATAAAGAAACACAAAAATTAATATAGATAATCAGAATCCCAACGGCAGACGAGATCAAATGGATAATGAAATACTGTCGAAGGGGGGAATTGGAGCCGACAGGATACCAGCCTTGGCTCAATGAAAATTGGTCGTCGCAGCCTCCCGAGCTGCCGTACAGGTTGCCAATGTCGACGGATTCGCCGGAGAGTTGGTGGAAAAGGTGAGGCCGTCGGTTTGTTTACCAATAAAAAACGCAAATTTTCACGGAATTCGACCAAGTACCGGAAACGACTTTTCTCCTCGGCTAAACAGCCGTACGGAAGAAGAAGAACTTTCTATTCGATTTTATTTCTATTTATTTATTCCTGCATTAATTTATTTCTTTTCTCCCTCCCACCCCGCATTCGCTTCCCCCACAGAATTTTCACTTTCGAAAGAGATACGAGCGTCGTCCTTGACACGAGGCGACGATCTTCGAAGGAAAGTGAAGACGCCAAGACGGAATTGGGAGGAAGGTGGGTCCAACATTATATACATGCACGCATAGTAATTATTATCGAGAAGCGACAACCAAAATCTTCGTATACCTGGCTATGTTACGAGATACCTCTATACCAGTCGATAATTTAATCTAAACAATTTTATTACGACTGCGAGAAAGTATTACTAAGTGGAAAATTATGTAAAGGTATTATAACCGGTACGTATAGGACGCTGCAGGGCTGCAACGGGCCTTTGTAGCCGAAGGATTGAGGGAGAAGGAAGTCGATTGTTAGATGACAGTGAAAAACAAACAAAATTTTCATCTATTTTTCAATAACTCTGGCAAAGGATACAACGATCGAATTAATTCTATGTAATAAAAGAGTAACCTGCAGCTATCGTGAACTTTATAGACTTCGTCGATAATCGGCGAATTCGTTGGTTCACTCTTGAAGCTACACCAACTTGACTCTTTGTCAATCATTTTTTTTAAATCACGCGCCAGAAATTTCTTTGTCACACTTGCGTTTATTTTTTCACGAGTGTATATGTATATCAGGATGCTTCTTTTGAAAGCAAAAATTTCATTTTGTTCGTACCTAAAAAAATTCTCATTAATATTCAAAATCAGGTTTCCAGCCTAAAAACATTTTATCCTACAGTTCTGATCCGGCGGAATACTCTATATGCGTTTCCAAATCTCAAGGCGAATTCGAACCTCGAGCAGAGTCGGATGCAGAAAATCTGATACCCGTGTGTGGTGTCCTAGACGTCTGCGGAGGGGACCGCGACTCGGAGATGGCAGTCTTGTAAGATTCAGTGAAGTTTAAAAGTTAAATTCAAGTCTACGTGACGAATTAACGATATTGAGCCGCCATTTTCTATCGATATTCGACGTTTCCGAAACTGCCGTCGGATTTCAGAAACTCCGATCATGCATCAAGCAGCTCATATTTAATTATAAAACTAGTTTGAACCACTTATTTTGCTACAATTTGCAACGAATGTGATAAAGCAGAAGTCTAACGGCTTGCACGAAGTTCTCCATAGCTTGAGATACTTGTAATTTGCCTTTGCTTCGCCCAGAATGATCAGCTGTTCACTCGGGTCGACGCCATATTGTCAAACTTCAGACCCGAATAATTTTTCGCTCTTTATTCAAGTCGAGAAGTCGTCTGTGAACCAATGTCGTCGGGCGAATACGAAGATGAGGATCCCGATAACCTGATGATGACGGTCTGCGTTCCGCCGAAAGGAACCTACACCATTACGCGGAGGATACGATCGGCAAGCACTCTGGAGAGCTTGGTATCACGATCATCAGACTGGTGAAAAGAATGATTTTTTTTAATTGCTCAGAAGTATACCATGCTTCAGCCAGTTTTAAGAAAAAAATTTGACTTATTTTGACAGTGTGATACGAATTTCAAAAAATTCTACACAGTCTCACGTTCCTTCGTTTTTTTTTTACTTTGTGCTGAAAACCTGAAAAATTCTGAGCTTTAATTTTTCAGGCTTTTCCTCATCAAGCCGAGTGATAGATGGCATTTGGACGAATTTCAAGAGAAGATTCATATTTTTTCTCAGAATTTCACTTTGCATCGCAAATCTAAAGACTTCTGGCATTTATGCGTAATATTTTCTTTCTGATGGTACTGCGGGTTATAAAATACTAGGATAGATTTCTTTGAGAGAGATTGGAATTTGTCAAAATGCGTTCCCTGCATAGAAATTGGGATATCACAACAAAAATTTGACTAGAAATCATTGAAATTTGACACTGATGATGTTGATTTTTCCCAGGATGTCGGACGACGGTGAGGGGGCGGGAATTTACTGGGAACAGGACGAAGACAGTTTGATAAGTGATCGGGGTTCGGCGAAGGATCTCAGCTTATATCACAGCGATATCTCGCATTACGTTGAAGTTAAGCAATCGGCAGAGGGCGAAGAGGTTGAAGACTGGCGTTCTTACTCTGACGCTCTCAGGACCAGCAAGGACCTCGGCGACTTGAAATCCAAGTCGTTACGGGTGAGGAAAACAGATTCAGACTCGATTTTATGCCGAACATAGTATTATAAATATCTGGAAAGTAACCCCCTGTTCTTCTACAGAAGAAACGGAAGTTAGCTGGTTCCAGAAGGAGAACTGGAAACATAAAAATTTCTAAAAAAGTTCGGCCCAAAAAGCAGTTGCCTGTGAGTTGGCTTTTTCTCTCTTCTTTTTGATCGATGCAATCAAGATTTTTCGGGTCTTGCGCCGATTTTGTTACAATCTAATTGTCATTTTTTTTTTCTCTCAACAGAAAAAACGGCCGTGTCCCGACGTCACTAACGCGGATCAGCTTCTTCAGCGAAAGGCACGTATTATATATTTCCGGAAACTATTGCTACTGTAAAAAACATGAATCCTCCTGTATTCTGATAATTTTTTGCAATGAATTGACCAACCGATTTTTGGTATCGATAACGTTCTCCTGCAGGTTGGAGACCTGTTGTTTTCACCGGCATTAGAACCGCCCAGGTCGCCGGTTTACCTGGTTAAGAAGGTGTGCGACAGAAAAGTGTGCAAAAAACTCAAGGCCCGAATATGCAAGAAATCGACATGCGGAGCGTCCGCATCGCCAGCTAATTTACCCGCGAAAGAACGCAAGCCGCGAGTCTGCATAGGTGATAAAAAGAGTGCGTCATCGGATAAGAAGAAAATCTGTTCGCCTTCCAGACCCTTCATAATCGTGAAGGAGCGGAACAACGCGCAACGATCGAAAGTAAACTATTTCGACGTAATATAACGAGTATGTTGTTTATATTAATTATTTACGAACGAAGTTTATTAAGTGTACGTGATAGACTTTTAAACTTCTTTACATTACTTTATATTTCTCTATATATATATAGATATATATATATATATGTATGTAATATATATATATGTGTGTGTATATATATACAAATGGCGGCATCGTGCTCCCGGACAAAATTTTGAACACTCAAAGGTGTCTCGATGATGACGGAAGATGAAAAAAAGAGAAAAAAATTACCCAATAAAATTCGTACCGATACTGATGACGATGAGTGTTCAGATTAGCAGAAAACTTTGCACTGTAGGTATTTGAACTTTTGTTCGTCGTTTTTGAGCTGGCTCCAGTCCTGCCAAAATATCTGTAAAAACAACACAACATTGAAGAAACAGTTATTACACAAAATTAGTACCATTATGAGAATATCGATCTACAGTAGAAACGTACCAAAAAAGGATCGTAGCCGATATATTCAAGCTGCCTCTGCTTAGCGCAAAAATGTCCTAGTACACGGTTAGTATTTTTCGCAAGCGCATTTCGGGTGCCTATCACTACAGCTAACCATTTGGTACCATCTGCGTCGATTTTTGGAGCCCGTTTAACGCTTCCAAAAGGTATCTTTGACAACACCGAGCTGATGGGAACAGGACGCTTCTTGTCGTCCAGGCAAACGATTATGTCTGGGTGGTAGTATTGCGGCAATACGTGATCTACGTGGACCATTTTCTTCGAGCCTAGGTATTCCTTGGAACAGATGAATACAACATTCATTTTAGACAAGTTGATGACAAGAAAGGTTTGAAAACTGAGTAAAGTAAAGCATGTACCTCGCAGACTCTTATCACATCTAACATCAAGTAATCGGAAAAGTTGAGTTGCAGACCCTTAAAATTCGGCAGAGGGTCCGTCATCATCTGAAAAAATCGAAAACTTCGTACATCGACTTAAGGAACTGGAGACAATGGTTCAGGTTTTGGCTTCCGCGAGCTTTTACCATGGCGATGCTTTCCCGCGAATGCATGTCGAGTCTCGGGCCGCTATAGTCTGGCATTTCAGTCTCGACATCCAAGTCTAGAGCAAATATTTCCCGTCTTATGTTCACGTTCGATCCGTACACTTTTTCGATGTTCTTAGGATCCAACACTCTGGCTATTAAATTTTTCGGGTGTTTGTTAAGTAAGCTAAGGCTATGCAGGCACTTTGCAAGGCAGTCCGGGTACCTGTATAAAAGTTTTCAATCAGGAATTGGCGATTTTCTTTTTCGTCAAAGAGCACATGAATCGAACACACACCTCTTCATTTCAGGCTCACGTTTAGATGCGTTCAGTTCATCTATGATCGCATTAAGGATGTTCGGTTGCTTTTCGGGAACGTAGTGAAATGAGGAAAGAGCAAAAACTAACGAATTTATATCCTTCATCCTGACCTTGGACATTTCCCTATAGAATCTAAAAAAATCAAATAGTACAGGTATAGTTAGGCAATAGACTGACGTCATTGCACTGTAATTATTGCGCTCACCTCACTGTGGCGGCATTCAACAATTCTGCATAAAATAAGCTTTTAGTCGCAGCAGCCAATACAACGTGAGACAAGCAGGTCATCGAGAGTCGTGGTATCTGGGGTATCGTGCACTCCAATAATTTGCAGAGGTGCCTGAGGTCATTGTGGTGGATGCTAAAGCTGAAAAACACACGAAACAGACTAGAATTATTTTATTGGACATGAAATTTCTCGAATTTACCTGGCTCTCAAGCTCAAAAATTTACCTCTTTTATTTCACAAGTTCATCGAAAATGAACCTACCGAGTGATTTTGAGCATAGCAGCCAAACTGATGTCCTCGATGACGTCAATTTTTTGAGTCGTTTTCTTAATCATGGTTGTGAGCAGCATACGATCCCTAATCGGATTCTGGCTTTTGAAGAACCCAAGTGCAATGATGGCTAATTCGTCGACGTCCAAATTGTACACCAGGGGGTTGAGTCTGACTTGAATTTCCTTAAAGTTAACAAGTCCGCTGCGAGCTATGCCGATGTAGAACAAAAGCTGCACTAAATGGGATTGCGAAAGATCCGATACATTGTTACCGAGGTTGATTATAGCGTGTTTCATGAATCTTGACTTTCGTATCAATCTGAGCCTGTACCAGTGGTCGGAGATCAGAAGGAGCTGTGAATGAGACCAATTTTCGGCTCGAGCCATGCATTCCTGGTCAAGGACTCTGTAAAGATGTGAAAAGTTGGAATCCTGTTCGCTGCATTCTATGAACCAGAGCATGAGCGAGCGGAGGACATGGCTGAGCTGTTCATCGCTGAATATTTTGCAGTTTGTCGCCAGGGTCAGCATGATGAGCTGGTACTTTTCAGCGTATATGTTCTCGTTGTTCTGAAAGGCGTATTGAGATATTTTCCTGAAGCTCTCGACCAGCTTCGCGATACTCTCGAGCCTCCAATTCGTCCGCGTTAACTTGTCCACCTCGTCCGTAGATATGATTTGGTTTTCAAACCCCTTGGGTGGATAGACAATTGTCGCTTTGTAAGCTTTTCTCTGCTCCAGAATGCGGTGCGCATACCTGTTTTCAACGCTATCCCACTTGGCCTGCGAGTTGTCTGCGTCGCTGTCGCATCCTTCTTCGTACTCGTAAAATATTCTGATCGACGCATCGTTCGCCTTCTTCCAAGCGCTGTAGAACTGCACCTGGGGCAAATTGCAACTGGTTGTACATGCTGCTAAAATCTGTGGGCTCTTCAGATCCTGAGCTGAGTCCAATCTAACCCCAAACTGTCGCAGGAACTTTATTCCCCGATATGACAAAATGAATTTGTGCATTATGAATCCATCTAATTATGCGACCCAAACGCCGGCGTTTTCGACACTAATAGACATAGTATTTATTCACTTTATCTACATTCCCGCAGAGCACGATGCGCTTTAAATACCCGAGAGGTTATGTCCAGTTATGTCATTTCACAGCTGATATTAAACGCTGCGGTCCATGGACTTGTGTTTGCCAATCGTGTTCGAGAATAAACGCCAATACGCCAATGGCTTTCAAGTATAAATTAGAAAGCAGCCAATCGTGTGCTTCGATTACTGTTGCGGCAGCCTTCGGTAGAATTAAATTCAACCCACAGAATTCTATATTCAACCAGTGTTATCTATCGATTGGCGTCTCAGTTGTTCGAAAATATTCCGTACGGTGTCGCTAGCAGGTGGCTCAAAAAGTGCCGCAAGTCCCAAATGACGTGCGTCGATTTATGAAATGAATCAGGAAGCTCGGGGCCTCGCGAAAAGTACGGAGAAGAGTGCGTGGTGACGAATATTCACCGATTTCGATTTACAATTATTTTATCATTCATTCTCTTTCGTAGTTTATTTGTAACTGTGTTGTTTACATGGATTCTGGGAGATTGGTGAAATAGGCACGACAAGGTGGTCAAAAATCTTTGAGAATTGAAAATGTAAGTACCTTTGCAGGATTTGTGTGAAAATTGTTTTTCAGCTTCAAACGTTTAACCACTTAAGTGGCAAGGCGTCATAATGGCGTCATGAAATAATTCAATGTTTTTGGCGTATCAGTTGAATATTTACTTTTGAAAGTATGTGTTTGAATTATATTTGAGGACAAGGAATACGATTATCACCGTAAAAATTTATTTTCTCCGAGCAGTTTTGAGCCCTTGAAGTTGACGAAGTTTTAATCATTTTTCAAAATGGCGTCATAGAACAATCGTCTTCTTTTTTCGGGATGCATTTTTCTGTTGAATAACATTGGTTTGTAGTAGTTTTGAGTCCAAATATACAATTTCAATAAACGCTGGGTAATTTTTCTAATATAAAATATACGTATACTGCACTGTGAAAAAGGTCTTGTTATAATAAGTAAATATATATTTCGATGACGCTTTTCAAGAATTATTTTTTAACGTGTAATAAATATGCGTGTTGTTACAACTGCAATCGAAATTTTACAGTACTTGAGGCAAATAGAATACTAACCTCTCTCTAAAATACGTCTATTAATTATTGAAACATACTTTAAAATTGTGGGAGATAAACCAAGAATGGATTCCATTTTTATTCTTTCGCTAAAAAATTAGCACTAATTGCAAGGAATTTCACACCATTTTATCCCAAATGAAGATTTATTAAAAGTTGAAAAATCTTGTTGGAAGATTCGAAGTTCATAAACCCACCAACCGCACGTTTCAAGCACGTTCTTTACATTTTGCACGCAATTTGTAGGCCGAGCGGTTGATGTATAATAAAAGCCAGTTCGACAGTGCAACAGTAATGTTATGGAGCTGATATTACAATCTTGGGGCTTATCCGAGCTTCTTCCAACACTCAAATGTTAGTGCAGTGTGTTTTTATTCATAAATTCCTGACATGGGTATGCGAAATTATGTTTAACGTTAGGTGCATGCGATACAAGATTTATTTCCGACCACACAGGGACTTTCGGACGTTCGTCTCACCGATTCGATTCAAACACAGGGTACAATGGGTAATGTTCATGCCCCAAGAACGACGTGCGCTTTTTGATCGTTTCAGAGTGAGTTGGTTTGCAAAAAGTGACAGCGGATGTATTCGTACTACGGTAACTAGGCAACAAGTACATCACTAAATAGGATTTTCAATGAAACGGATCATTGATTAATTATTAATAAATATTCATCCGGTACCAATATTTAAGTAGTTGAACATTGTGTTCGGTTGTTCTATGTAACAGGATACTGTTTCTAACGAAATAGATGACTCATTAACTATTAACAAATCTTCATTTCACACAAAGAAGTATATACAAATGCGCGGTAAATATTTATTATACTCAATTATATAATATATACTGTATAAATATATGCAAATATACGATTTGTTAATAGTACATAAGTCCTGTTCACTGTAACAAGACTCTTCCTAGTGTGTAAAATAAATCACATTAACTCGGTAATTTTTTAAATTGCGGATTTGAACTCGAAAATAGTATATTTCAGTGTTTTTCGAAGGAAAAATGCATCCCGAATAAAAAAGATAGTTTGTTCTATGACGCCTTTTGAAAAAACGATTAAAAATTTGTCAACTTCGAGGGTTCAGAAGTGTTTGATTGCGCGGAAAAAAAATTTTTATGGTCGTAATCGGATTCGTTGACATCAAATATAATTAAAACCCATGCTTTTAAAAATAAATATCTCTCCGAGACACCAAAAACATTGAATTATTTCATAACGCCATTTCGCGATTTCTGGCACTAATGTCACGGGCGCGCTTGATGTCGTTATGACGCTTTGGCATTTAATCAAGTGGTTAATCACCGATTAAAAAATAGTAAATTTGAGATTAAGTCATATAGGGTACCGGAAACTTTTAGCAAATGGGAACTTTGAGGCAAATTTTTGACAGACAGCCAGTAAGGAGAGTAGTAATCAAAAACTGTACAACTGTTTGCAGTTAGTGAAGTAAGTTCTGTTGTGAAGATGAAAATAAGGTGCCCTCGTCGTGCTTTCGCTAATATGGAAAAATAAAGGAAAACAAAACCTTGATCTTATCGATTATTCACATATATATCAGATACAAATGATACAACTAGTGAACTAGTATTACAAAAAATTAAACCACATAGCTAGGCATTGGTTTATTCCAAGGAAATACGTGTCCTATTATGTTCTTATATTCGAAAGTCTTTCAGAGTTTTTATTACTTACTAAAACACAAGGCAAAAATGCATCTTCTCAAATAATTAAAAAAATTATAAAATTCACTGTCAGTCATAACTGCACGTGATTATCCAATCGTCGTCGCAAACAGTCTTTCACATATCAAATCTTCCAAGTGTTTTGCGTTCAGAAAAGTATTTAATTTTCATTACCTTATCAAACGTTGGTTATCGAATAAATTATTTATGAGTTTATTAGTCGACGTGTTTATCAGTCGTTGAGTTTCCTTTGAATCTCTAGAAGGGTCTTGCCTTTGGTCTCAGGGAGCAACCACGAGAGGAGGGCGGTACCGAGCCACATTGAGATCGTGAAAATAAAGAACGGTACTGAATGTCCAAAGCCCCAGGACTTGACCATTAGTAAATAATACTTGATGGAAAACATGCTTATGCTACTGCTGAATATTGTTATAATGCAGAGAGCCAGTGCCTTGATGTCAGTGGAAAATATTTCAGTGATTATGACACCGTATGCGACATTGAAACCGGTAGTTAGCACTAGGATAAAAATAAACACGGTGCAGAAAGGGATGACAGCGAATCGTTTAACGTCGATGTCCGTGTGCTCTATGAGATAAAAGTAAGTGGCGATAATCATGAGGCAAATACCGGATAATACTCCCGAGAATAAGACGAGCTGCCTGCGGCCGAATCTGGTGACCGTCCCGAATCCCAACACGTTGCAAACCAATTGAAGTACGGCGAATATCGTCGTACTTGTGGCCGGTTCAATGGGAGAGCCCATATCCTTGAATATAATATGGCCGTAGGTAATGATTTTACCCAGACCGGAGAACTGTATCATTACGGAGAATATGACTATGATGAAAAAGGCTCTTATGTTGCCGCGTATCGTGAAGAGCTGTACGAGAGCATCGCTCCACTTCTTCGGATGTACTTCGCTTCTTGTTTTCTCCGATTTCATCAAAGTCTTTCCCTTCTCGCGGAGGGTAGTTTTGATCTGCTCAAGCTCGTCCGAGACGTCCGGTTTGCCCCGAAGCTTTTCGAGCGCACCTTCGGCCTGATCCTCCTTGCCGACCATCATGAGGAAGTAGGGTGACTCGGGGATGACCCAGAAGGAAATCAGGAGGCAGATTCCCACGGCCATGCAGACGCCTGCCGTGATTCGGAACCCGAGATGTGGACCCACCGCGAACATGAAGACATTGCCCATATTGTACGTAATGCTGCCGACGGATGACAGAGGTCCGCGCAAGTGCGACGAGAGAATTTCCCCCTTGTATATTGGAACCGTGTAAAATATTACGCCCGATGCGAATCCGGCGATTATTCTTGCCGCGATCAGAACCTGCAAGGTCAAGATAGAAATAAAGAAAACTTGCGTTTCCAACGGAAAGTCCGTAAGTTGTGTTCGACGCAGCGTCTTTGGCAGATGAAAATCCGACAAAGCTTCCGCATACGCGTTCGGACGATCTTTCTGCTAAATGCCACCATATCCTCTCGGTATAATGTAAAATACATGATAATTCGAGCAATACTGACCCTGGCGTCTTCAGCGATGAGAATTAGACCCCAGCTAACGGTCATTGGGATCATGGAAAGCAGGAGGCTATTTCTTCGGCCAATCCTGTTTATGGTGAGAACGCAGAATATCGGAGAGACTGCGTTGCCGAATGACGGTGCGGCTGACAGGGTCGACACCTCCGGGACACTCAACGAGAACGGCGAATTTGCTGCCTCGAATTCGGTTAAAGTGGGCGAATTCCATCCTAGGACGCTACCGGTGCAGGCTGTGCTGATCGCGCCTGGTAATTATAACACGATTATGAGACAGCTGTGGGAGACCAATTCACTGTGGATTAGACTCGAAGATTATCACACACAGAAAAACGCGCAGAGATATTCCCACTTTTGCGAGCCCTCCGGAGAAGCGTACTTGGTCTTTTTGACATCTTTGGCCATTCCCGTATGGTCTTCGTTAATTCCAATTGCAGAGTATGAATCCCTTCAAGGCAACTCTTCGAGTCACTGTCTGCCTGTTGTTGAAGTATATATGTAGCAACAGCTTGTTTTATGCAGGTAGTATTGTGCCGCAGCTGCTGATGAGAAGTACATGTGATAAGATTGTAATGTGTAATTAGCTCTGCTCTCGAAATTTATGGCACGATCATACTGGAATTAATGGATTCCTCATATTTGAATTATAATGCATGGTTCAGGGTTCCGGGGACTTCCTAGAGGATTTTGTTTGCTTCGAATTGTGATTTCCGTATCGCAGGTGGATCTTATATTGGAAACCAAAATACGGCGCAGTGACATTTGGTTGCACAATAATGCGTTACTCCAAGTGGGCTATACCACGTTTTGAAAGATTTCTTTCGTTGTATTTTTTCGGTACATCGATTCCTGGCAGCTTCACAGCTTGCATAAAAATTGACCTGAAGCAACTTGCTGACAGCCTGCAGTTCCTGCCGTTATATTAGTTAGCCACGTTCCCACGTTCGTTCCCAAAACTTGTAGCTGCTGGTGAAATGTCCCAGCGCGATGATATGCAGGCAGATAGAAGACCATAGTTACATTTTAGGTACTTACTTTATGCACGATAGAACATCGGTTGCCTATTCGCTGCCGAAACATCGTTCGTATCACGATTACACCGAAAACTCCCGGTATAAAACTTGATAAAAAATGATAAGTCTTTATGACATCACATTTACGTTAAATAAAGACTTGGAACGAGGCGCGGGGAAGTTCAAGGCAAAAAATATTTTCATGTTTGTTATGAAAGAATCTGTAAGAAAAAATAACTCCTAATTACATTCCTGTCGACAGTGAACATTCGAATTTTAATTTCTTATCGCACACTCTTGTTATCTATTCAAAATACTCTTTACATTGTTGAAAAGCAACACACAGCCGATGTCGCCTTATCTGGAATCAACTTGTTTGAATTGCTGTAACAGGGATTCCGTTAATAGTCAACCGAACGACGAGTGACGTTTTATAATCATAAAAAATTCAAAGAAATCGATTTCTGTGAAATATTTTTTTAATTATTACTGATGACATTGACGCCAGGTTAAAGCCGACGTATGGCTTACAGTCAGAGCATAAGTTAATTTGCATAAATGGTTGTACCTCCCATGTGAACTTAAGCCTAGCGTTGATCAGGCGTTCAGGATCTTTTGGATCTCGTACAGAGTTTTGCCCTTCGTTTCGGGAAGCAAATACCCAATGCATGCCGTGCTGAGCCACGTCACTATCGCGTATATGAAGAACGGGACCGAATGTCCAAAACCCCAAGACTTGGCCATTAAGAAATAATATTTAGTAGAGACGACTCCCACCGCGCTGCCGAATATCCCGCTGATGCAGGAGGCCAGCACTTTAATATCTGATGAGAATATCTCGGATGCTATGATCCCAGGTACCATCAGTATTCCGATGTGCGCCACGAAGATGAAATTATAGATGACGAAGACCGCGAACAAAGCGAACGCGCTTACGTCGACCGTTGTATGTTCCATCAGGAAGAAATACCCGGCGACGATGGTGAGTAAAAATCCTGCCAACACGCCTGCGCCCAATATGAAGGTCCTACGTCCGGCCTTCTCCACGAAAATGGTGCCAACGACAGAAGCAATCAGCTGAAGTAAACTAAAAAATATTGTGGTTATTTGAACATCGATACCAGCGTTCATGTCCGTGAATATTACGTGGCAGTACGCCATGAGTGAACCAAATCCGCAGCAATGCGATAACAACGCGATCAACATTGTGATTATTAACGCTTTGAGGTTTCCACGAGTGGTGAAAAGTCGCTTGAGAGTGTTCAGCATCCCCGGTTCCATTTCGTTCTTTTCGGCACCATTGCTACCCAGCAGAGACTTTCCCTTTTCGCGAAGGGTGGCCTTGACCAGTTCAAGCTCGTCCGAGACGTCCGTTTTGCCCCTGAGCTTTTCGAGTGCAGATTCGGCCTGATCCGTCTTGCCGACCATCATGAGGAAGTACGGCGACTCGGGCATGAACCAGAAGGTAATCAGGAAGGTTACTGCTATGGTCATGCAGATGATTCCCGTTGTTCGAATGCCGAGGTACGGGGCCACCGCGAACATGGCGAGCACCCCAAAGTTGTATGCAGCTATAGTTATGCACATCAAGAAACCGCGCAACTCCGTCGAAAAAATTTCCCCGAAGTACACCGGATAGACGCACATCATCAAGCCCATGGAGAAACCAGCCAACACTCTTGCCGCGATGAGTACCTGCGGTATGAGAGAAATGGCGCGTGTAATCTACGTAATGGATGTAAGGATCGGAACGTTCAGCTGAACGAATATTGCAAGAACAAAATATCAATCCCGTTCAAACTTAAATAATTTGGGACTTCTGTCGGTGATTTCGAAATAAAAAAGTTTGAAACAATTTCAAGCGGAATAAGCGTCGTATTTTTAACTTCTTGCATCGAGAAAAATTTCATTTGTTACAGTAACTAGAAAAATTCAGTAAAACAGGTATCGTTAAAAAACACTGTTCGAATATTGTATCTACGTATCTCAAAAAACCGATCTTTTCTCTGCCTCCTTCTCAAAGCATAATTCAATCGAATCTCACATTTATGTGTTCAGCCCCCACAATCAGCGCCCAGCTGAGGACCAGCGGCGCTGCGGAAAGCAGGAAACTGTTCTTCCTTCCGATCCTGTCGATGAGTAAGAGGCTGAATATGGGCGCGGCCATGTGTCCCGTGGATAGCGCGGCCGCCAGCCATGATAACTGGCTAGCCGGGTTCGTGATCTGGATTCGGGAATTCGGGCTCTTGAGCTCGGTGATGGTGGGCGAACTCCATCCTTGCAGATTTCCAATGCAGGATAGTCCGATCCCACCTGCAGACAACAGTTGAGAAAATTAATATCCCTGGTTGACAATTTTGTACGCTTTCGTCAGCGCCAAACGGAATTTTCACTAGGATAGTTGGCGTTCATCGGTCAATTTCAAAACTTCCCATCAACGCGTTGCACTCACATGAAAAAGTGATGAGGTATTCCCAGGTCCGCGAGCCCTCGGGAGAAGCGTATTTTCCTCTTTCGGCGTCTTTTCCCATTTTCGACGGTCTTGTGTTTGAATCGCGGATCCAACCAGTGCTCCAGTTCGCGAAGCGTTCGCAATTTCGTTGTTGAATCAGCCGAAATGCCCGGAGTATTATCTTGAATAATTTGTTTTATCTCCGAAATTTACACAATGTGAAAGACGACCTTCTGACAAAAAATTATAACGTTTACTCGCCCGTCAAGCTTAGTGTGTTCTTAATTTTTTACATTTCATTCACTAATTAAAGCACACTGTTTACTTGCTTAGAAGCGGCGCATTAGTTTTCTGGAAGTAAAAATAGCGCTGAACGCAGCAAAACAGAAAGAAAAATAACATTCTGCGGCTTAGAGTAAAGATGATCGAACTAACGTGGATTAATCGTAACTCAATATTAGATGAAATTTGAAATTTTTGACGAAAGAAGTAGATTCAAATATTCTCAAGCCAAGTATAATGAATTCGCAACCATCCGCAGAATGAGAAAGACGCGATAAGGTCTTAAAAGTACGAATTGTAGTGCTAATTATCTACAATTACAGACTGCAAATATATCGAACGAAATATTTATATTTGTGCAGAAGTTCATTGTAATCATGTGAAAGAAAAATGCAACTCCTGTTCCTCGCTATCGCAATAATTTGTGCGCTTGTATAATGAACTACACGCATGTGTGTTTGTGTTATCTGTATGAATTAAGATTATTATTGGGTGATTTTTGTTTCCATATTTACCTTTCTGACGCGCTGCTCACTGTTGGATTTACGCCACGTGAGCGTTCACGCTACTGTTTCAATTTCGCATATTTTCTAACAAACAACTACGGTCTTAAGGGATACTTTAATTAGGCAAACATGGAAATCCCGATTCAGCAGTATTATCATGATCTCTATAGAAAACAGAGAGACAATCTTGTTTCCGTTTTAAGCTGATAAACAAAAATCGGGTCTCTCAAGAATACGATAAATATTATTCGAACGGGTTCGCCAATTTCTGTAGTCACCTATTTTGTAGGCAACGAAAATCGCTTCGACCAGATTCCGTATGGATGTCTGGAGCCAAAGGAATAATGAAAAATTTACTTCGTATCTCTGTCTCTGATTTTTGGGTATAAACGAAGTACGAGTCCCTTTGGGAGGTGCGGGATGCCGTCCTTTGAAATTTGTTTGGTAACCACGCTGATAACGAAGCTGTTCAACGGCCATCCTTGCCACCCTTGCATACATATACCTACGTACATAGGCATCGAGAAGCAGATATAGATCGCGGGTCTTTCGTCGTTCCCGAACTTCTCTCCATGGAGCTGACCCAGTTTGTTCGGTTAAACTCCCCGTATTCTTACCGCATAAAGTTGCTCACTCACAGGTTACTTGGCGACAAATAGGAATTACGTGTAATTGTCTTAGTTCAACGTTAGTTTCACCAAACGGTACGAGTTCCTTTCGTTAACCGAATTTATTCCTTTACCGCCCGAACAAACCCTGCACATGCGAAGTTCGAACATCACTCTTGCCCTAATTTTTCGCTCTCTTCAAGATCTTCCGGCTGCTGCAGCAAATGTTTCTCTTGTCTTATGGGCGTAATGGTTTTTACCATACTCAAGCTAAACAGGGAACGGTCACGGAATGGCACAGAGCGGTTTCAACAAAGAGATTCTGACATATTATAGGCAAGAATAAAGAGACCCGCGTTTGGACGATTTACTGAACAGCCATTTGTTTGCGAGAAGAAATAAAATTGGAAACTTGTTTTCGATATATTTCGAAAAATGTTCTATTTTTCTGAGAGTCTTCTCAAAACGTGCTGGTAATTTCTTTCAACTTCTTAATGTTATCTTCATATTTTACACCCAATGTAGGTACCATAGATATTTAAGGAACAAACTATAATATCTGCTTGTCCTATAGGATACAAGCATTTGTATTCGTAGTGATTGCAACAACACAACGGGCATAAAATAATAATCATCGACTGAAGATGCAATCTTGTCGGCAAAATGTCCTAATCGATATTGTGCAAATTTATCTGTACAGAAATAATTTTGCATTTTCATTTCGAACAACGTCAAGTTTTCAATATTTTTTTTCCTCAGCAAGAAATGTCCATTCGGTGAAACGTTGGAACGCGGGTCTCTTTATTTGCGCCCGAGAGTGTTTAAAAATTTTATTTACAGAAATCAGCTCGTTCCATTGCGTAACCTCTCCTCGTTAGCAACAATGTCTGGAAACAATTGTCGAGCCTGTTCTAATATCTCATGCGATGGTACGACTGTTATGGACAGAATCGATGATTATCGATAGAGTTTCCCTGAAATAAATATGCGAATAAATTTTTGAAATTTTCTAACAACGTTGAATGGAAATAGAACGAACGACTCACTCATTTTTAGTGCGCGAAAATTTATTCTATATAAATTATAGTTATTCAAAATTGGCTGCGATTCAAGAGTACATGTAGACACGTGTCTTGAATAGTCTACAGGTTAAGAAAATTTCACGATTTGTCTTTATATAACGGCAAAATAATATTTAATATTACCAGCGTTTCACGGATTATCCGCTACTTGAGCAAAGCTCAGTTTTGCACGCTTTATACCGCTCGTTCAAAATTAGGTATTTTATTCGAACACATCCCTGTTTGATTTTCCTTTGAACAATCTACAATCGCGTTCTGGTACTGATTCGTGTAACATGCATTCTCCGTCGGCGTCTTTCCCACGCAGGAACGTGCAGCATGAATATGGCGAAGAATTGGACGGTGCTGCAGGTGAATCGGCTGCGTGCAATTAGAGTCAAATTACTCAATCCGATGGTAATCCGTTGATTTATGAGCACGGATGTTGTACCTGCCTCATAGAGTTCTGGTGGCGGTATGCTTCGCGATCACGCCAACCACGGGCATAAATATCTCGCGGATCGTACATCGCTACATTCAGCACCGTGCTTCCCGTGTGTTATCATTTCTTACGGACTGCGAACACGCCACACGGTGCAGGAGAATTTGAAAACGGAATTTTTACTCTCAGCCTTGGGTATACATCGCGGACATATTTCATACGGTCTTATTTAGTGTCGTTCTAGGATGTGTCAAACGACGGTCCAACAGCTGGCACCAATTAATCTTCAACGATCGGTTGACCGCTCGTCTTCTACGCCATTTTGGTCACGTTATCGCACGAGAACATAACGAAAGATAGAAATTCAAAGTAGCGAATACCCCGAAACATCCAAAATGCTTATTTGTGTAAAGGAGGAGTATGTCGTTCGAGGCAGTTGCAGCGTGGGGACAAAAGTGACCCCGAAGTTGCGGCCGGAGCCGCGGTTTGAGATTGAGTAGGAGATTAATTCGCGATATAAAGTGAGATAAGTGGTCCGTGTCGGGGTCTGCAGATCGTAAGTACCACGGGGGCGATATCTAGGATCGCAAAACTAATTTCAGCCTCTAATGGTTCTGCCAATAGCAATTTCTGCAAGACTGAATAGCGTTTCTCAGCTGTTAAGTCGGGAAACTTTTATACTATACGCTCTAGCCGAGTTTGCGCTCGACGGATTTAGAGCTTCGCGGGCCTATTCCGTTGATGCATTTATTTCAGGGCAATAAATGGGGAAAATTTTTGCTCCCTCTGCTTTCTTCGCACTGTACTTTTCGCCTCTTTTTTAACAGACTTCGGCCGCGCTCCGTGTATAAAGAACAACCCGGAAATGGCGAGGCGAGCTATAAAAGTAGCACAGGGCCGTCGGAACGCTTAGCGTTCTGTTTTACGGCGTCACGTTTCGCCGAGTTATGGGTTAACTAGCTTGGGAAGCCCGGAGCACTCGAAACTATATATCCCTGCTCGCTGTTTTGATCGAGAGGTTTCTAGTGGGCTGAGGTTTTCGGTGAAAACGATGCTTGCTTCCCGTTCCATGCTCGAGATAGCACTCATCCTCCAGCAATATCTCCGCCATCTCCAACCGCTGTTCCGAACTTCGACCTTTCTCTCCGCTCTGCGGATTTCGCCGCGCGCCTACACAGCGGAAGACCGAATACCTCGAAAATAACGCAAAGCGATGTCGCACTCTATGGGAATTCACAGCGTGCTTTCAGACCGCACGAACCTATGGCTCGTGGTTAACATCGACGATGAATTTTGAAATTCCTTTCGCTATTTCAGCTGTCATAGCAGATGAGCGAGTCGAGGGAAGGGAGGAAACAGGAGAGATACTTGGAAGAGGACTCAGGTATTAAGAAAATAAAAATAGTGAGGCAAATAGGCTTCAAGTTTATTGAAAGTAAAAACCAAGTCAACTCGCAAGGAGAGTGACATGTCTCTCGATCATGGATTTTGCTTAAACTTCCAGGGCTGTTTCCTTGACCTGAGATATAGAGCTTGCACTGATGTGTAATTTCATCTGTTATTAGGCCTCTTTTCACTCCGGTCACAATTGCTTGTATTAACAATTTGACGAATGGAATGGCGTAGTTCTGTTTCAAATATTAATTCACATTGCCCGTCGATGTCGTTTCAATCATAGGATATCATACATTCCAGCGTGAACGAATATATTATTTCAGATCGATCGTGAATTTCGTATAATTACGAACTCCGAGGTACAGCTGATACATTGTAAAGCGAGGAAACCTGCTTCGGTCACTGTTATTTGTTGTCATTCATCGGGTGAATTAAGCGTTCAGTTTCTTTTGGATTTCTAAGAAAGTCTTGCCTCTCGTTTCGGGAAGCAGACGCACAAGAGGTATTAAGCAGATGATTGTCATCAACGCGTAAATGAAAAATGGCACTGACTGACCCAGATCCAAAGTCTTATAAATGAACATGTAGGCTTTGAGAGAAATAAATGCCATCATTCCACCTAACATGGCGTACAAGCAGGAGGCGAGTGATTTGACGTCAGTGGCGAATATCTCGGATATTATGATCCCGGGAACAGTGATGGCACTGACGTTCACAGCCATCACGTAGATGAAGACAGTGCCGAACGGGATTATATAGTATGGCTTCATGTCCAGTCCCATGTGATCCAAGAGAAAAAAGTAACCGGCGATTACAAGAAGAGAAAATGAGCTTATTGCGGCTGAGATAAAGAGTATTGGCCTGCGCCCGATCCTATTGACGATGGCTATAGTTACGATGCCGCTGATTACTTGAATAACACCAAACAATGTTACGCTATTTTTCACATCCATCTTAGAACCCATGTCCGTGAAAATATAGTTACAGTAGTTTATTAACCCCGAAATTCCAGAGAAGTGCGCCATTATCGACAATGTCATCGAAATACCGAACGCCTTGATATTCCCACGAATTGTGAAAAGTTGCCGAAACGCATTCAATTTTTTCGAAGAAACACTTTTCTCACGTACGTTTGTTTCTCGCAAAGTCTTTCCCTTATGCTCGATCGTGGCTTTGATCAGTGCAATCTCATCCGTCACGTCCGTTTTCCCGCGAAGTTTTTCGAGGGCTGCTTCAGCTGCCTCAATCTTGCCAACTTTGACGAGAAAGTACGGGGACTCCGGGGCAAACCAGAAACTAACCAAGAAGGCTATAGTCAAAATAAGGCCGATCAATGCCGAGATTTGAATTCCAAAGTGTGGTCCGGTTGCGAGAATGAAGAGCATCCCAACGTTGTACATGACTATTGTGATGGTGCCCTGCGTGCCGCGTAAATGTTTCGATAAAACTTCACCGGTGTACATGGGAACCACGCACATCGATAGACCCACCCCGAATCCACTCATTATCCTTGCCACAATTAAGACCTGGCGCACAAGAATTACTATTTATTATTAGCTCGTGACTAAAATAGATTGCCACGTTATTGACAGTGGACTGGAAATACTCACCGTAATATTTTTGGCCAGTAGAATCACCATCCAGCTCACGGCTAGTGGAATCGCAGAAATTAGTATACCAGTTTTACTGCCGATACTGCCGAATATGAATATGCCGAATGGAGGTGCTATTGATTGACCTATCGCCACTGATGCCCCCAAAGTGGATTCCTGTTCATCTGTCATTTGGAATGTCGAATTTCGAGCCCTGAGTTCCACCACGCTGGGCGCATTCCATCCCATCATTTGGCCAAAGACGAAAGCCAACGTCGCAACTGCAAGAAAGGTATACATAGAGTGGTTGAGTACATGTTTATAAATTGGTTTCTGACGTAATGTGGAACAAAAATGAATGAATGCTACTCACTGAAAGCACAAATGATGTATTCCCAGATGTGCGAGCCCTCTGGAGAGGCGTACTTTCCTTTCTCGGAATCCTTGCCCATCGTGTGTTGTCGTTAGCAATATTCTGAGATGAAGTAAATTTTTTGAAGACCTAACCAATTACTATTGCGTCCCTCACCTCAGTCGGCAGGAGTATTCCATTGTGGTTATTACGTAGTGGTGATAAGATCAAGTTGTGTATTTTGGAATTTACTAAGAATTTATGGGATGGCACCTGTGGATGTACGTGGCACTCCTTAGATCTTGCGTTTCATCCATTAATTCGTAATGTATACATCACCGGTGAATGACGTAGTATTCTTATTGTTTGGAAATGAAACTTATGTGAACAAGCCTACGGAATTACTTTCATTGCACCACCGAGTGCTAGCCACATAGCGCCTTCTAATCTAGTTGTCGATCAGAAAATGAAATCAGTATCATTACGAGGACGTGATCAGTAAATCCAGCATATTTTGATCAATAAAATCGTATATTATAGGTTTCTAGGACCATCACGTGTACTTTATTCTGTGTCATACATGTGTGATTTGCACAGCGTGCTCATATCACGGCCTTGGGAGAGAATGACAAAGGGAAAAATGTGAATATGTTTTTTAAATCATGAATGTTCTTATTTTTTTTTTTTGCACACAAATTTTATATGTATGTACAGGACTTTTACGCTCGTGCTATTATCTCATTTATACGTATTTCGGACTAACTTGTGGAAACAGAACATGACTCTTCACTATCGATGATGACGGTGCTTTATTTCTGATGTTATCAGCGTAGGCACGTGTCTCTTTGTTATTTGTTACGCTGATCCTTCATTTCACACAGCGTCAGAGCGTACGAATGGTTTACATTCTTGCGGTTCAACGATCAAACACTAGTGCAAGATGTTCAACCAGAAATTCAGCAATTAATCACGGTATAGTTTCACTCAGCAAGTTCACTTACAGTCTTATAATCTTATAATAACACGATAACTTACAAACAATTTCAACTTTGAACGATCGGGAGCACCAGCTTCATATCTATGACTCATTCATGATTATTTGTTATTTGTTAAGTATTCTCTGTATCTCCAAGAAAGTCTTGCCTTTCGTTTCGGGTAGCAACATCATGATGGCCATCGTGCTGAACCAAGTAGTGATGGTAAAGACAAAGAAAGGCACAGAGTTGCCTAATCCCCAGATTTCCGAAGTCTGTTTGTAAAACATCATCGCAGCGGAACCGAGTAGGCCGCCCATCGAGATGGTTATGTTGCTCACCAGCGTTTTAACTTCAGAAGCAATTGTCTCGCTCATGAGGATCGTCTGCAGTGGTACCAGACCGATGCTCAACACGATTATGTTGACGTACATCGCGCAAACGGCCAAAGTTGAGTACGGAGAGGAGTCTATTCCAGTGTATTCCATCAGGAAATAGTACACAGTGATGATCATGAGGCAAGCGCCGCTTAAAACCCCTGAAATACCGATCAGAGGCCTGCGCCCGACTCTGTCTATCACGAAGGCCGTGAAGACATTGGAAACGAGTTGACACGCACTGAGAATGATCGTCGACGTATAGGAGGAAATCTTAGAGTGCATCGCATCGAATAGAAACGTGCAAAATATCATGATAACGATGTAACCACCGAACTCCATCCATATCATAACCAACAAGTTGATAAAAAATGCTTTTCGGTTACCAGGTACAGTGACGATTTGCTTTATTTGCTCGAAGATGCCAAATGTCTTTGGTGCCCTTGGCTCGTTGCCCTTATTCAGCTTCTTCGCACCTTTGTCCATATCGGTGACGGTATTCTTTATCAGATCCAGTTCCTCTGTCACGTCCGATTTACCGCGAAGCTTTTCCAGAACGACCTCGGCTTCCGCGATCCTGCCAACCCTTGCAAGAAAGTACGGAGACTCGGGGATGAACAGGATACACATCGCGGCCAAGGTGATCAAGGTCAGGGATATATAAGCTACCATTCGTACGGACAGGTACGGTACCACAACGAAGGTGAATAGTATGCCAGCGTTCATCGTCACACTGCAGACCATTCCTATTGCTCCGCGAATTTTCACTGAAGCTACTTCCCCGAGGTACATCGGTGCGATGCCCAGAATCATGCCCATCGCGAAACCACTGATGAATCTCGCCACGATTAGAATCTGCAATGGTAGTGGAATGATTTACATCTCGAGTTTCTCTCGTCATCGAAATTCCTATACTATAAGGGCCCAATTGCGACAGAGTACAGAGGCAGGTGAAAAGATGTCTCACATTAACGGTTTGAGCGATTGCAATCAACCCCCAGTTGATGCTCGTTACTGCGATGGTAATTAGAAGAGACTTTTTCTTGCCAAGCTTGTCAGTGATCAGTACGGTGAGTGTAGGAGCAAACATGTAACCGAAACCCATTGCGGCTGATATATTAGATACGTCCGAACCATTGATGGTTATTGGAGAGCCCGGTTTCTGAAGCATGTTTAGGGTCGGTGCATTCCATCCTGGCACAAATCCAATGGCAAAAAATAACATGGCGCCTATTGACAGAGAATATCACATTTATAATAAGTTGACGGATATGTCTTCGGACAGGTTAAATTCGGGTCAATGCGGATTCTTCTTATACGTGACCTACAAGATGCGGTTGAGAAGTACTCCCAGATTGGTGACCCCTCAGGAGTTGAGTATCTCCCTCTGTCCGAGTCCCTGCTCATCATGGAAATTAGCGTGATATTGGTTTGGTTCGGCGCAAGGTCTCGGATTTTCCTCGTTCAAGAAACTATTTGACACTCGTTGACGATATTCTGTTATTATATACGCAAAACGTATCTACATTCGTGCGGCAAGTTCCATCTGATAAGACTAACCAGATGTGTAATTAAGAATTGAAGATCACTTTATGATGTGCTGAGAAGAAATTTTTACGTTTTACCCGTTTACCAGTATTTGTCTCACGTTACGTAAAATATTGTGGTTTTTGTGGATTGTGTTAGTCACTTTTTACATTGTTCTGTCTGATTTGCAAATCTTGCTGTAGCAATTATACAGAAGACAATCCTAATTATAATATTTGCAGCCCATCGACACTGTATCTAAATACCATTGTATTGTACGTTCTATAAACTAGGAATTTATTTATATATTATTTTATTTTAAACAGAGTCAGATTGATTTCCCCCATTTTTTCACACTTTCTTCTTTCTTCATCGATTCGTGCAGTATACTAAGTAAGAAGGATCAGGGTTATCCTCTTAAAAATTTGATGGGACGATCGAATCTCAAAGTTATTGAAATATATCGAGCGCATTGTTGGCATTTTAATGGTTCTTCTGATTGGTCGGTGTGTGGTCTGTCAGTTTGACACTTGGCGCGCCGTTATGCTCATGCATCTTCATATGACCCAAAATTGTAAATAATAATGACAGTCATTATCCTATCATAAAAAGTTGAAGAAAGCTTACAAGCTGAAAACAAATGCCAATGATACACTAATTCCAAAGAAATCACACATTTTGAGATGCCGTACACGATAATGGTTATAACCACACAAATTAAAGAACAAGACGGCTTTTTTATATAATTGCCTTGATGACGTTGTACCGAATTATGACAGAATGGACGTGAGCGCAACAGTGCCGACAAATTGTCATATCTAGTTCTATGTTAAGCATTAGATGGATATTTTTTGACAACTGCCGTCTACTTCACGGGAAATTTTACAATATTATTGGCATTTTGCTATGGCTTGTGTGCTTTTTCTGCAATTTTTAATTTCTGGTTTTATGATCTTTGCAGGGAAAAATAATGCACAACTAATTATGCTACTGTGGTAGTTTCTGCTGTAACGAATCCACTATTTTGGATAAGCTAAATTTTCAACGATCCCCTTGAAATTAGGGGCGATTTGTATATTACCAGCAGAATTTCGCGCGATGAAGCTTACCCTAATACAATGAAACAAGATTGTTCGGCTGCATCTGAGCTGCAACCCAGAAATATTGTAATTCATTTAACGACTCATGAATTTAAATTTGGAGATATAATATTTTGTTTTCAATTCGATGATAATATCAAAAATGATCTCACTAATTTGGAAAACGCGTTAATAAATTTATTTACAAATCTTACTTCGGGTATGATAAAGATTAGCTTGATAATGAATTTTGGATTTTTTGATTCTCACTCAACAGATCATTTGAAGCTGTGTTGCGACGGCGAAATTGTTTTTCTGCAGTCGTTGATTCTATACAATCACTTTACTTATTATCAAAAAACAGTATTTCCGCGAGTAACTAAAATTTAGGTATATTATCAGAAAATAAAAAATGATAAATGTATAAGCAACCTAGGTTTTGTTTTATAATTTATCCAGGTATTCAGAGGGTAGAGCTATACGTGCAAGAGGTAATCATATAATTTTTCGTTTAACACGTATTTTCGAGATTACGTGATGGAAGAGTTCTTCAGCACGCCGTCATACGTCTATGCCGTAGTTTGGCGTATAGACCTTTTCAGTTTTTCATATTCGTGAAAGTACATGTCGGAAAGTCATTCGATGTTCGACAGTGAACGATCGTTAGATTATTACTTTGCACAAAATATCACGAAAGTGAATATTCTTGACCTTATCTGCACCAAAATGTCTACGCTCCGACAATCCCGACTTAAATTTGTCGATCCTATAAATGAAGACAAAAGCTGCAAGCTGTTGCGGTATCCGTTGAAGCTACAGCTATTGCCATATCAGGCGGCTAGGTTTCTTTGGATCTCGAGGAAGGTTCGGCCTTTCGTTTCAGGAAGTAGTTTTAGTATGAGTGCTGTGGAGAACCAGATGCATAAGGCAAAAACAGTGAAGGGTACCGAGTGACCGAAGTTCCAGACCGTTGCAATCATGAGGTAGTACTTTAAAGTGATGGCCGCCAGCAATCCACTGCCAACACCTAGCAAGGAGGTTGCAATTGCCTTGATATCGGTGTCGAGCGTTTCGGACTGTACGACTAACGTCACTGGCAGTATACCAATGCTCAAAGTACCCATTCCAGCTAGCAAGGCGCAGAAAGGGATCATCGAGTACGAAACAACGTCCATGTGACCGTACTCCATGAGCCAGAAGTAGACACCGACAATAAGGAAGCAAGTGCCACTAATTATGCCCGAGATAAAGATGAGAGGCCTCCGACCAATTCTGTCAACGATGAACACAGCCAGAAAGGTGCTGATGAACTGGAGGATACCAAGTATGATATAGCATACGTGACCGGGGATGGCAGTTTTCATGTCCGCGAATATTATCTGCCCGTATACCAATATGACCGTACATCCACCAAAATGCGATACAAATATAAATAGAAAGTTAATTATGAGTGCTTTCAAATTTTTCGACACTGTGACGAGCTGCTTAAGGGCGTTGATTACATTTAGGTTTGGTTTATTTCTTCTTCTTTCCCATCCCTTCCCAGCGTTATTCTCGAAACCGATGGTTTTCTTGATCAGGTTCATCTCTTCCGAGACATCCGTCTTACCGCGAAGCTTCTCCAGGGTGCGCTCTGCTTGCTTCATCTTACCAACCATCACAAGAAAGTACGGGGACTCTGGAACGAACCACAAGCCGCCCAAAGCGGCAATACCGAAGCTCAATGTCACGTAAGCCGTAGTTTTTAATGACAGATACGGCCCGATAATGGACATGAACAGCGACCCGCCGGATATCGTTGTGCTTATGGTGATTCCTATCGCCCCTCGTAACTTGGGTGACGCAATTTCACCGAGATACATCGGTACAACGGCCGTCCCGAAGCCAAGGGAAATGCCACCGAAAAATCTTCCCAACAAGATTACCTGTTGGAAAGAAACGAGGTTGGTTTGACAGTCAAAATTGTCGCAGTGTGAGCATGACTTACCGAAGAATCTTTGGCAACTATGATGAGCCCGAAGCAGATCAACATTGGGAGACCAGAAGCCAGCAGGCTGATTCTTCGGCCAAGTCTGTCAGTCGTCAGAATGATTATTGCGGGCGCCAGCATGTGACCTATAGCAGTTAAGGCTGACATAGTAGACGCATCCTCGTCACTGAGGGTGATTGGCGAATCGGGCTTCCTCAGTATGGCCAAGCTCGGTGAACTCCAACCGCATATGCAACCGATACAAAATGTAAGGAGGGCACCTGTAATCAGCGAATACGTTATTGCTTTAACAATAAGTGGGTTTGTAATCAATTCAGACGTACGAAATGTAACAGGCAATAGGCCGGAATCACGGGAATCTAAATGTAGCGCCATTAGTCCCAATGTGCGACGCTCATTCGCTAGGTGCGAATGAACAGCAAAGAGATAAGAGAACTGTTGACAACTCGACAATATCCTTTGGTTGACGAGCACGAAAATTGATAGATCTCAGTACATACTTGCCGAATTTGTGCAAATCCACGGGTCTTTCCGCAAATTCAATATTCAGTATTATTAAAAGATTTAAACTACGTAGTCTGTGACGATAACAAAACTGTTCAGCCAAATCTACGAACCCTGTGGGGATTTTAATAATGAAAAATTTAACAAAACAACGGGAAGATGATTCAAGATTTGTGAACCGTTGAAGCCCTGAATCAGTGACAATTACATAAAGCTGACATAAGCTAAGTTACCACGATCTTGTTACATTTATACACATTTATACACATTTTTAGTCAATAATATTTATACATTGATTTTATTTATACATAGTTTAATACTAACTTCAGTATCGAATGAACGGTGACGTATGAATGTTATTGTGATTGAAATATTGCTACAGTTTCCTAGAATAAAGAAAAGCGATCAACAATCTCGTTTGTAAGTCAGTTGACGGACTTTATTCATTTTTTCCCTATATGTAGAATAAAAATCTTGGTCCTTGATAAACCAATCCGTTACAAATATAAAGATGATCGTAAGTCGGCTTTTTTCGTAAAGAAAACAGCATTCTATCCGAAACCATTCTTTTAATCGGTTTTTATCCGGAATTACACTGACTTGTGCGCGCGTATAATGGTATTGTTCAAGAGCTACTGTAATTTGCAAACTTCGTCGTACGTATCATAAAACCGTTTTACTCCTTTGTAATGTTTCATTTCGAAAAAATACATTTGTAGCCCACCCTGCTACACGAAAGTGAAATTTTAGTGTTCTTCACTCACATCCCACGGTCGATAGGTACTCCCACGTAGCTGAGCCTTCGGGATTGGTGTATTTGCCTCTGTTCGAAGTGTCTCCCATTTTGTCCGGTTGAATTTGGACTTTTCACACAAGAGCTATCTACCCGTCGCAGAAAATTTCGAGCAACTGTTACGAATCGGCGAAAGAGTCTCATTATATACAAATGAATTTGATGCGTGATACTGCGATAAAATCTGCTTGTATAGTTAGGAATTAGTCAAGATTTTGTAAGCTGTTGTTGAGTGCGGCAAAGATGGGTTTGTATGTCACAATATCTCGAATTTTTTATATCTCGTGGTTCTTCGGTGAATTTTTTTAACCTAGTTCTATCGCAAAATGAATCGATGGATGGAAAAATATGGAAATTGAACCATGCGTTAAAGTTAACCATGTAGAAATAATTCGGTTAAATTTATGTGATTTGTGTGATATTTTACAGCTTTTAAAATGTATTCTTACGGCATATTACTTTTTCATCGTGTTCGATCACTCAGCACGTAATAATTGGCGGTTAGATGTCGACGAAACCATCTTTAGAATAAAAAAAAATTATCGAAAAAATATTTTCGACGTTTATTATGGTTCAAATGATTTTTGTGAACCAAAGAATAAATAAATAAGTTATAGAGATTGGGATTTTCGAGTAGAGTACGAGTAGAGTAGAGTCAGCACTACTCTTTAACTCCATCTTAATTGTAATTTACTTACCATCAGTTGATTGGAGCTGTCACGTAAAGTGGTAGCGGTGTAAAGGTGTTGTCATGCAAATCTTTCAGAAAAGGGATAATCGAATCCTCTCAGTTGGACTGGGTTCTGATTAATACAAAGATTTGGAAACTAATCTGTACTGAATCAGAAATACAAATACGGATTTGTTCAATAACACAAGTTCCGTTACACGGGGCGGTAAAATTAGGAGCGACATGCTTGGAGGGCATAAAATCCGACCTATTTTTAAGAGTTTTTTTTTACGGAAAATGAAAACACAGCAATTTGAGTTTGAGGGCTTTATTATTTATAGTTTCAATAACGTATTAGAATTTTTTGACTGTTAATTAATAACAAAATGGCGGCATATAAGTAGCGAACGACCACATTTTTAATTAGGTGACGCAGGTTCCTTGGATAATTTTTATCCGATAAACTTGAAATGTTAACACAATCTTTAAACTTGTTTATCGATTCGAACTCGTAGCTAGATTTCTTTTTCAATAATTTTTTGGTCATAATTCTATGGATTACAATTTTTTTTTTAATATTTGGGCTCCGTGCTCAAACCCAAAAAGGTGTTTTGAACTCGGAAAAATTTCTCCATCTGTGACAAGTTACCACAAAACGCCCTCGAATTAGGAGTCGTTCGCTACTTATATGCGCCGCGCCGCCATTTTGTAATTAATTTCGTCACGAAAATTAAAAATTATCCGGATACAGTAACAATGTATTAGTGTGGACTCATTGGCTCAAAATGACACATTTTTAACTTCACCACTTCGAAGTTCAGATATCTGCGTAACAATTCTGCCTGTGACGCATAAACCAGTCACTTTACACAACTTTAGAGCCTTAGACGACATTAATTGTGGGTAGTATTAAAAAAAAAACACTACGAGCTAGCGTCAAACGTAGATAATATATCATGCCGCTCGTGACATCCAGTCTTCATTAGTTTTTAAATAAAATATTGATGACTGGAAAAAATCTCGAAAAAATATGCTTCTGTATCTTGTGTCTTGAACGGTGCTTAAACAACGGCAGGTAGATCATAACTTGACGTGACCTCTTTTGTGGAGCATCAAATGTATACGTGGGGTTTTGTATGTATACGGTCGGTCTCGCTGACCCATTTTAATACGATTGCGCTTTCACATAATCAAAGTAGATGTTGAAAGGATTAACTTTGAATTTTTTAAGATTTTTTCGACGCATGATTTCTTCAGAACTCATCCAACAAATTGATTTTTCGCACCTATATAGCTTAAAACCTGGAGGACGTATGAAAAATGTTCCTTCACAAAAATTTTAGGTTCTCTTGTGAACTTTTCGAGAGTAATTTTTACGGATTTTTCACACTCCGCTTCAGTGTAGTTTTGATACAAAATGCGCGCTAATTATTCGTAACTGAAAAGTTCCCTGATCGAATTGACTACAATTTATACACAGCGTGCCTTTTTCAATGCGAAAGGTTGTCTGAAAATTTCATCCTAGGCGGTGCAGTGGTTCAGAAGATATATCAAGAAATATTAACACAGTGGCGAGAATTCGGTTCAAACTTCGCCGCGCGTCAAGCAATTTGCTTGCCCTGCGCGTGGCGCTGCCGCGCAGTCGAGCGCGATCGTCAATTGTTGCGCGTGTTGTTTATAACAGTTGACGACTTTTTCTTGAGGAGCGTACTTCAGTCTGTTATTTATTAAGATTCCTGACACGATACGTTAGTTCCTTACTGCCGGACAATATTTCTGAAGCGTATTCATCCAAGGTAAGAATTCACAGATGTATCGCTTATCGTAATACCGACTGCATAACTTTCACCGTTCGTACCGCCGCATTATGGTACGTACGGATGAGAAATTTCGCAGTTTCATGTAGACTATTACTTGTAACTTTTGTACTACTTTTCCGCCCATTACGAAACTTATAGACAATCTTTGGTAGTATTGAAAAGGACATGCTGTAGCAAAATTTCGGCTAATTCGATTAGGGCACTATTTTGATGCAGAAGATTATCGAAGATTTTTCATCAAAACTATACTTTAAGGGGGCACGAAAAATCGCACAAAATTCTTTATAGAAATTTCATACAAAGATGCGAAACTTTTGAATAGGAAATTTTTCCATATGTCATCTGAATTTCAAACTATGTTAACTTGAAAAAATGAGAAGTCGTCGAAAGCTGATTTTCCGACTAGCTGTGGTAAGAAAATGCTTGGTTAGGAAAATCTGAAAAAATTCAGATTTGATGCTTTCAATACGAGCTTTAAGTGAGTAAAATGGCGAAAACATCAAAAGTAGTCAGGAAGAAATCTCGCTCTTACACAATACAACCACCTGTACCGCGTATAGTAGCGGCTGTTTATTCCATAATTTTTTATTTCTGTGATACTGACTCTATTCCTCGAATAGAGAAGCCTTTGATCATATTGAAAATATCTACATTTGCTATTTTATTGGAATATTTAATCAGGGCACAACAATTTTTCTGATTTATCATATAATGCGCTCATTTGTCAGTACTAAAAAAAATCGGTATAAAAGAAGTTGTTGTTAGTATGAATACACCAAAAACAGTTTCAGATAATTAAAAAATACGTATACTTTTTAAATATAGCCACTTGAATATGGGGTGATAAAATGTTCTCAGCCTAGAGCGATGCTAACTCGAAATTCGCCACTGGATAACCGCTAAAAGGGTTCGTGTAGGTAATGAATAGTTTATGATTAAAATGCAGAATGAAATAAGTATCCAATGTCTGAAAATTAACCGAAAAATCCGCAGCATCGTTTCAATTTGAATTACTTTGACACAGTTTAGAAACCGCAGCATTGTTGCAAGTCACTTCAATTATTTTTAGATCACTGTGAAATACACATAAAAAAACGTTCATAATGAGCTAATCCAATTAATCTACCCATCCTTTCGTATCTCAGTACACGATTCTAATATGAGATGATTGAAAAAAATGCGTTGCGTAATTTAATCGTTTATCGTTTTCATAAACGGCAGTATCGTTTGAAATTGCTTCGGTGCAATTTGTAAATGTGAAATGTCAGCTGGTATTCACAATGAGCTTTTCATTCAAGACTAATTATCATGATAATAAAATTGAGATAGAACATGCGTAATGTAGAAGAATTTCATGAAAACTATTGTTGACAACGAGATGTTTTAGTCAGGTATTAAAGAGTAAATATGTAATTAAATTGAAATGTGGCTGTGGGTGAATTTGGTTCGCTATTAGAAAGGCAGCTGCACTGGTTTCCTGACGTAGATTATGATACAGTCAAAATAAAGTGTAATTTGTGTAATTTATAAAATTTTGTATCAATTACCAAAGATCTCAAGATCACAACTAAAATAATCGGTATCATTAAAATTTATATATATATTTAATGTAACGGACAGCTGTTCAAGAACGCAATATATCAATAATGCCCGTAACATACACAAATCACGACAACAACTGTAACGGACAGCTGATCGAGACCACCATCGACATCGATAGTGACCTACATAAACCCAAAATAATAAACAAAGACGACGGACGATGAGCAACGCATACCAGGACGATGACCCATAACAGGACACACGAATAGGGAAATGACGTCAACAAGATAACCTGACCACAGCCCTGGAAGAGTATGAAACTGGAGTACCACGAAGAGCGGGTACCAGTTGTCCGGTAAAGCGCCGAGCTGCGTCATATTGTTATTGAATTTAGCTTCACGATTTTAGAGAGGAATTTCAAGCAAAGAGCTTCGTCCGAAATTAGAAAAGTATTGTAAAATTAGAGTCTACGATAGCCCGGGACTTCTAAAGGGAGTTAGTAAAGAATAGATTGGAGCCGCGTACTTAGAACGTTTGAGCTGTAGGAACCATTGTTTAGGAGCAGAACCGATAAATTCTGAATATTATTATTTCTTTATGTTTATTTTTATTTTTGTTCACTACGGTTAACTTCATAAACCATATCGCCGTCTACGAACGATACCAATTGTATTTGGAATTATCGCTATTGAAAACTACGTACTGTCTAAACATGCACTCGTCTGTCTCGTTGTCAAACATATTAGTTTGAAAAGGGAGGGGGAGTAAACCAACAGCCAGCCAAGGTAATCCCTGATCTGGAGGATTGGAAGTGTTTGGGGTCAGTAAACCACAACAGAAATAGGCAGGCGACTCTGTTTATTCCGAGTTCGCGATTAGAAGGGAGTACTGGTGAGCCCGTATTTCCGAATAGGTGACACACGCCTCTTTCACTTGTCTTCAGCTGGAAGCAACGGCCGAACAAGCCCTTGTCTTTCCGAAGGGAGCAACGGGCCTGTTCACATATCAAGGCGGCTTTGGTGATACCTAAGTCCGTATAGTTCGACTGTTCAACGTTTTTGGTAAGCTGATCTTGCTTTTAATCCATCAGAGGGGGTCCATTATAAACATACTTTTTCATTATAAAGTGACAAAGAACACACAATAACGGGTTTATCTCATAGGATCTGGCCTCAAGATAAACCGTACCCGTTACAATATATATAATATCTCAATCGGTCACTTTCAGCAAGGTTAGAATAGGTAGAAAGAGAATAACAATTATGAGGGTAATTATTTGGTGTGAAGTTGAATAAATTCGAAATTACACAGCATGGATGACAGATAAATAGAGGAGGTGAGGTTTTAGTGAAAACAATCGATGTGAACTAAAATGAAAGTAACAAGAATCGTAAAATATCATCTCTATCTGCTGTACTGAAAAATCCAGCAGTAATCTCGTTACATTTTTGAAAATTACATATAACGACGTCGATCCACAGCAGTTGGTTTCAAAGTAAACATTAATTGCATTTCTGGCGAGGCCTGATGTCTATTTGTAAATAAGTGTGTCGATTTTCTATCTATTCACTCATCATCCGATATGATTCAGCGAATATATTATGATAGCGAATTGAACAACCAATAATTGTTTTATGAACAAAAATGACAAATCTTCCATGAGAACAAAAATCATTGAAAGAATCCTTGTTGTATACTATTTTTGCAGCAAAGTATGTGATCCATATTTACTGTAAATTACATTCATTCGCCAAATGTGATGCTCAACTATATTATTTGCACTACAATTGTTAAGAATATCATTTGTCTGTGTACATTTTCAGTATGCACGACTTTTCGTCTATTATTCCGACTGTTCTCTAGTTGATAAGAAATTGTCTGGCTTTCTAAATTTTCCAATTCAATTTAACTACTTTTACAATTTTCAAATGATCATGACGAAGAATAACACGAAAACGGAACGACTGAAACTATCTAGATTACCACCATGCGAAGGTAAAAATATATCGAAGGTGCTTATGGGGTTGTCCAAGTCAATCCGACCTATCTTCACATCTCATCACCTTTTCTTTTTTTTTTTTCTTTACGTATGTTCTTCTATGTAAGAAATTTTTGCTGACGCTTTAAGTCGTTCAGCGTAGACGAATTGACGAGGGATGGATTAACGTCGACATCCGCTTGTGGCAGCTTACAAAGATCTGCTAATTTTTGCCGTTAGTTTTCACTGATTCATGCAGATGGCGGAACGAAATTAGGTATATTTCCTACGGGTCTCTCGTACCACTATTCGGCAGTATTTTTGACTGTTATCAGTAGGTCGGTCGTGTTTCAACACCAGAACAAAGCTCTAATAGTGGCGCGTTGTTTTCCTTAGCCTCAGGTTATCACGAGGAATGACGTTGTTTTATTCAGAATCTACTTCATACAACCAACAAATAGTGGCGATAAGTTAAAACCGTACCGAAAAACTTAGTGCAAATATTTATCACGCGTTGTTTGGTTCTAAATTTAGTTGCACTTAGATTGATCTCCACCCGAGGGTGTATTCACCTGTTGAAATCACAAATCACTTTGGAAAGCAGTCACTTTAAAATCGTTTGAAATCGCTTGAAATCACTTGAAATCAGTCGAAATCGTACGTAATAGCGTAAAATTGCGTGAAATCACTTGAAGACACGTCCAATCACTTGAAATGGCATGAAATCGCAAATCACTTGAAATCGCTTGAAATCATTGCAATCGCTTGTCATCCAATCTATGTATGAAAATACCCCTCATCCCTACCTCAGAAAATTGTTTGTTCACTTTTTTCATCTCCAAAAAACGCCAGCGCTTCAATTTTGAGTCAAATTTTGCCAGTGCATTTTTCCACTTGGATGATGAGACATCTTCCGCTTACCTTTTTTAGGTAACTTTCCATACCCTGTGGAATATTTCCCATTTCACAGAGGAACCAATTGTGTTAAGCCGATGCCGATAAGACTCGGATAAGAAATAACTTGAGCATAATTTTGAACAAATAATTTACGATCTGTGGAAGGAAAATTTTATTGTATAATCAGTGATAGCAATTTTCCACGTTTATCAAAAGTTATGACTTATGCAATAAGAGTACAAGATCTGGGATTGAAGTAGACACGTGACGATCGTTCAAACGCTTCCAGCGAACCGACTTTTTCATCTATTGAAGTTTTATTTCGTGACGGCGTGCAGCAGTGAGTAATTCTCACAGTATTATTGCCGTCTGCTGATGTGTCGCATACACGAGTCTTTTTTATGCTAACCGCGCTACGATATCTGAACTTTGGTGACCTTCGATCGGATTCCTGATCGATCATGGCAAAGATAAAAACTGTAAGTAATCTGTTTCCGACAGCCATCCGAATCGTAGTCGCTGTCAAGTCTTTCAGCACTTTCAGACGTCTTTCAATCTTCGGGAAGTCTGACCCTTTGTTCCGCTAAATCTGACCAAGTCTGCAACTTATCGATAGCGAGTGGAAACGAAGTGGGTTTGATAGGAAAGAAAAGTAACAGACAATATCAGAAATCATCGGAAACACTTTTGATCAAACTTTTAACTCTTAAAAGTGAATGTATTCAGTGACGTGTCTCGTTTTGCACAGATCAATAGCAAAGGGTGTACGGCAACTTGACCTAACACTAATTATGAGTAGGTACTGTACCACTATATGCATCCAAACAACGGTACCTAATTGTCCATTCATTCTTATAGCCTCTTATATATACATTCTGCATTTGTCAGACTTAGTTAGCTCTCATCAGTATGTACTTGGTGCCATTAACGGTTATTATTTATTTAGGGATTTCGTCTAGTGTTTGTTAGTCAGACCAAAGAGTCAGACTTTTGCTATCGCCGCAAGAAACTATAGAAATGGTACAGAGTCCAACAATTTGGTGTTATTACCTAATAGTGAGTCTTGTCAACTCGTTACGCTGATCATTTTTCACTCAAACTTGAGATAAATCAAAATGCCGTAGAGTCAAAAAAAAAAAAAAATCTGCCAATCATCAAATTTCAAAATCTATTCGACGATTTTTTTACTGACAAGTCAATTTAGAGTTGACTTCCATACAATTGACTTATATAAATTGATAACCTCGCAGTCATTTGTGAATGTATGTTTGAAACGGAGTCAACTCTGGGCTTAAAATGCGCCCACTTCGATTAGTTCACTTCATTTTCCGCGGGCAATGAGTAAAATATAAATCGACCGTATGTTACTTGGTAAGTTATCCAAAAAAATCAAGGAAACAGTGCCATGCAACAAATATCAATACAAATATCATACAACTTACGTAGTTTAACATGTTTTGACACACGTACCTCTCCAGCGGCGAGAAAAATAATCCCAGAGAGGCACTCTGCTCGGGAAAATGTGTCTAAATAAATAAATAAATGGAAGAAGTTAGAATAAGCAGAATACCAGATAACTCGCCCAAGGGCCTGAGAAATGCTCCTTAAGCGGCCTGGGAGGCGACCGGTCATCGGGGACTAAATTTTGCCGTCCTTCGATGGCTCCGCCAAAGCTCCGAGCCAATACCACCTAAGATGTACCCCTTTCGGATGCCTTGGGAGGTGCCTATCCTACCAGAGCCAAGATCCTAGAATAAGGGAGTTGCCTACCAACCTTTGAGCAACCCACGTCTACGGGTTCCCAATTACTTCCGTTTTTCCATCTTTATATTCTGTTTTATAACGAGGTTTTTTGTTTTAGACAGATTCCTTTTAGCTACCCTCGCCTGCGGTCATTCTCCTCTTAGTCAATCTCCATCACCCATCTTTCCTTCTCCCATCGTTTTAACAAGATAGTATTTTTGTTCAGCGTCTTTGCAGATACCAGTTTCTTTTTTATCACTCACTATTAACTTCCTCAAAATCCTTTCCACGAACCTCGATTCCGTATCAATTTGACAAAATGTAATACTTATTCTGTAATATGTGTAGGTACTCGGGGTGAAACTGTGCGACAGCATTGATTATGACATGTACCGATCATCGCAGTTTTAACCGATTCGTTTACAAAGACTTAGGATTTTTATTTTATTAACGCAAGAAGTTGATGAAACCCGTCATCAGATTTACAAACGCGTAACCATTTTGCGCTATCGTCGATCCTTTTTTGGTAATTGCAACGCAAAATCAGTTTGTTCGGTTTATTCTACTTTTTTAGTTAAACAAGGCTTTAACATCAATTATTCTTGCACAAGCATTAAATTTTCGCAACAGTTACAAGGAAATATAGTAACAGTGTTGATAATGAGAAAGAATAGTAACGGATACTAGAATTTCTGGTAACAGCTAGAAAACTAATTTTCATTTCGTGCCTAAAACTATATTTTTCAATTGTGGTAAAAAATGAAAATAGTTAATAACAGAGCGGTAACCGAAACTTTGTGTTTTTGTTTATTCTCAGCACAAGTATGCTTCAAGGCTAAAGCAACCGTAAATCTGCTTTTTCTCCTTGGGCATCAATGCTTGTATTGAGAACTGTGATGTTGACTCAGTTCGTTCAATGCATCGTTTATGCATTCATGTCTATTTGTATTTGCAGGAACGTCTTACCCTTGGTTCAGGCAGTATCCACATGAGGCTCGCCGTGCAGAACGAAGTTATAATGGAGAAGGACAAGAAGTGCACGGATTGGCCAAAGCATCAGACTGTCGCCACGAGAAGGTAAGAGTTGACAGTGAACGTATTTATAAGCCCCCCCAAGTACACCGAATATGCAGGTCACCCGGGTCTTTATATCCGTGTCAAATATCTCCGACAGTACGATGTGCTGTATGGGCATCAGGTCCAAGTTAGCAGCAAAAAAGATAACGAAGACCGCAGAGAAAGGTATCATAGCGTGATTCATTACGTCCATCTCCATGTACTCCATGAGGTAAAAGTAGGTGCCGATAATCAGGAGGCAGATGCTACTGACCACGCCCGAGGCGCATATCGGCGCTTTACGACCTAGTCGATCAACGAGGAAGGTGAACCGAAGCCCGGCAGCAATCATGGTACATTATATCTGAGCCTCGATCCCGATTCCTACGACCGTGAATCGATGTATCCGTATATCGTGATCGTTATGAACCCTCCAAAATGGTGGGAAATCGAGAAGGGCATCATTATATACATATATTTTCGGTTTCCCGGTACCGTGTATAGTTGTTGAAAGGCATTCAACTTCTTTGGAGTATCAATCGACGACTTCTCGTCCCCTTTAACCCACCGAGGGGTTTTCCCCCTGGAGCAGGGTCAGTTTCATCAGCTCCATTTCCTCCGAGGCGTCTGTCTTTCCACGGAGTTTTTCCAGCGCTCCTTCGGCTTCCTCAGTCGAATCCTGTCGACCATCGTCAAGAAGTACGGAGACTCGGGCGTAAACGACATGCCGCGCATGCCCATCAAATACGCCGTCGCGATTGCCATGCACATGCACACCGATGTTCGCACTGTCAAGTAGGGGACCATGCTGGTCATGAAAACTCCGACCCGGAGTTCATCCAAACTCAGAAAATTCCATCCTACCACGTTACCAAAGCACAGCATCGGTAGGTTGCTTGAAGTGTCTTAATAGAGAAAATTTATGGTAAACTTCATAGGATTCTTCATCTGAATTGATCAGTTCCGGTCTGCACGATCGTTTTTATGTACTCCTGAGAACAGAAAGTGCTCAGATATTCCCAAGTGTAGGAACCGTCGGGTGATTTGTAACTCCCTTTCTCAGCGTCCATGGCCATGATCCTGGTATAAATGTTCTAGCGTTGGGGTGCACTGTTGTAGTCGCGTGCTGTTTTTGTAAGACTTAACTAACCACTTGTGCAACGCGTTGTTTTATACACGAGATTTAGCCCTATAGGATCATCGAGATAACGCCGATAAGATGAAGGCACATCGGAAAGCTTTACGGGAGAATTTATCACTGTGTACTTTGTTGCACAATTCTAAATATAACCCTATTCAAACTTAATCCCACTGTACCGGTAAAATCTTGCACAATAACTGTGTTGACTCTGGCTACATCGTACGTCTGATGTCGTTTTTCTCGTCATTTTCTGTACCGAAAAGCAGGGCTTCAATATCTCGTCGTTCTGCAGTCCGCGAACGCGTCGAATAATATTCGTACAGGAAATTAGTTGAAATGACATCAGGTGACTTGTGTTAAAATTAGCGGACCGCAGGGCAGGTCATCATTAGCATAGCTGTGTTTTTCCCCTTTTTTTTACAAGGAAGAGGAAATCGAGGTAAAATCGAAAAGAGTTCTTTTTTGTTTATCAGCTTTCGGTGACTATTCTACCTTGGCACCCACAGCAATATGGTTATTGAAGATGCCAACCAGGATACCTGCGTCGAATTCGACCTACGGTATCGGAGAATCTTCTCTCATAAGTTGTCGAAGACTCTGAGAGCTCCATACCGATGGGATACCCGACTAGGGTAGATAAGGACGAGAGGAAAGGGCGGAAAATGTCGGTCAAAATTCAAGTCACAGTCTGCACTCGGAGTGAGTCAAGCCAGCCTTTTCGGTCGTTCGTTCGATTCGAATCGTTCCCCTAATTTGAAAGACACGTGGCGAAGACGTGGTACCATAGATTTAAAATTTCAATTCTATAAAATCCAGGCAAACAAAACATTTTCCATTATCAAACGCGAAGGGTAATTCCTCTGATACAAATTCATAACGAGTTTGAGTTTTGCCTCTGCTGGCGGCAAACTCTTCAGTTTTGGAACCCTGTCCTCATTTCAGTCGGGGATTAGGAACCCGATACGAAAGCCGAAGCTGAGCCACTCTCACAGACTACATCCCCCCTAGTCCTCTGCTCATGAATATGAATGACACGTGCAGTGTAGTGAAGAAGCGAAAATATGAGTGCCTACCTCGCGAGTGCCTCACGGCTCACATTTACAGGTTTTTTTTTTTCATTGCGTCACTCTTATCTGTTTTCCTTCAGTGAAATTCCATTCGTATGATCTCGCGCAGAACAACCGTTTTCCCAATGGCACCTGAAAATTCGGTACCGCGGAATTCCCCGAAGAAACGTAATATTGGTTACTGAATATCAGTTTCATCGGTTATTTCATTTATAGAGACCAACTGCCATTCGGGTTATCAATCAGTACTATGAATTGATCGTAAGAGCTTTAGAAAAAATCTAGCAAGTCACTTTTCACGTTTTACGACTTTTCAGACGGTATGCGAGTTCCGATGGTTTAGGAACTTCACCGGCTACGAATTGACGAGTTCCTTTCCATAGAAGAATCTAAACCTCCTAATCACGTCAAACAAAAGATATGAAATAAAGTGAATGGAATACATGGTCCTCACTGATATTCGAACTTGGTAGCACGTTTTGAAAGTCTGTTGAAATTTGAACAGTAGCGTAATGATTATGTGTTGGGGTCAGTGGGTCTTCTGCAAGGTTTGAACATCGATCGTCATTTCGCTTTGGCGCATGGCGTGAGGTAGGGCGACAACAAATACGGCGGACGATGTATAATTCTAAAAAAGCACGAACTGACGTGAGTCAATTTTTCTCGTCGGTAGGAGGTTTAATCAACGTGTCCATGCCACAGCGACGCTCCGAATGGACATTGGCGCTGCCTTTGATCTACGTCAAAGCAAGGGGATGGTAACCAGTGGCAACAGGGTGAGTCCGATTCCGCGGAATCGGTTGTCCTGGGGACTAATCGTTGGGCATCGACACAACTCTAGCTTACCATTTCAGGGGAGAAATTAATGGAGGCGAACCGACGCGTCGCGTCGCGGCAAACTCGGCCGCAGAAAGAAGTCCCTCCTGATTTTCCCGAACTACGGCGAAGCCAGAGACAAACGTTTATCCCCAAACGACCCTCGTTCTCTAAATCGTTTCTTATTTTTTATTCATCTATCGCTCTGCTCGGCGAGCACTATAGAACTGCAAGAGGGATCTGTGACGCTGGAACTAAACTACGTGTGCCGTCTTACGGTCGATTATCGAGTTCGGTTAGGTATTGTTTTACGTACTATTCAATAATGGATATTACTTATGCATGGTTGTGCGCGCTTTCCACCTATATCGGTTTAAGTGCTGTTATTGGTGATTTACTGATTTTCATCGTTAATGTTATGTCATCTTTCAAAAATAATCATCGTTCGTTTTTAGAATTTACAAGCCACCAATGTCATTGAGAGGTTGAACTTGAAGTAGTGGCCACAAAATTAGTATTGATTAAAACGCTGTGACAGGCTCGAATCTTTAACCAGATTACAATACGGAGTTCATCTAACAATATGTGATGCCAATTTGACGTTTCAATCTGATGTCAATCTACTGTTATGTAATATTCATTTGACACTATAATCTGATGTCAATCCAACACTGTGTGATGCCAATTTGACATTTCAATCTAATGTCAATGTAATACTCTGTGACATCAATCCTACAATATGTGATGCCAATTTTACATTTCAATCTGATGTCAATGTAACAATATCTGATGTTAATCTAACGCTATAATCCGATGTCAGTTTAAACTTTTAATCTGATATCAGTGTAATCTGTTGTCAATGTAACACTATCTCAAGCCAAGTTTCCGAACTGGCCGAAAAAAATATTATTTAGTAAAGTTCATGCCGGCAAATTTCAACAAATAATTGGAATTGATTCTGGTCTTTTCATAAAACGTGAAGAAAATCAGAGTGATTCGATTTTTACTAGCTTCCTACCGATGAGATGTAACGGTTAATTTGGATTTTTACCATTGTTAATTTTCACCCGCATCCTTCAGTGGCGCTAATCATCTCTTCCGAGCTCGACTGCGCCCAGCATGTGCCAGCTGACTATTAGACTATCAGACTACGTCGAATTTCGGACCGGTGGCTTAGGATACGTGGTTGTACAAACACTGATACGAGGCGGGACAGAGGAAGGTGATCACGTTGCATCGGGTACACGGCAAAGCCGATGACGGGGAGCCTGGTTGTCCTTGCGTTGTACGTCGGGGATGAGACAATCAAATGTATCATCGGACCAAACGGCCTAACTATCTACCGAACTCACTCGGTAAATATACGTCCCTGGCAAACATGGCGTCGGTACATCGTGCAAAAGCGTTTTGTCAATCAGCGAGTAAACATCGGCCGGAGAGATTCAGGGGGCGGTTAAGGGGCAGCCTCGTCCTCATTTTTTATAATACTCGATTGATCCTCTCTGTACCTAAGAAATGGAGGAAACGTCCTTCGGCGTTGTTCTTTTCCCTCTTTCGCTCTCACCTGCAACTCGCAGCAGCCGATGAATCGTCGCAGTTCCCGGTTCATCCTGCGACTCAAGGAACGGCGACGAGTGTCTGCTATAATGAATTTCACACTCTGGAGCAATTATTCAGGAACTTCATTATACCCGGGATATAAACTGTTCCGGGTGTAAATTAAACGCGACTTAAATATACGCTGCTGTTGGCGCGCGAAGTGGGGGGGGGGGGGATGTTTTCGTTCATTCGTTATTGTGACGTATGCCCAGTTTATGAGATACCATAGCGAAGCCGGGTGAAAAACAATTCTCTTCAACTTCTAACCACGTTCCGTCGCTCACTTACACAGGATTGTGTAATCGTTTGGCAGTGTTTGAAACGACTGAAAGCGCAACGCTTCAACGGCGAGTTGAAATGAAAATTCTTTTTGTTAACGAGCTTAAGAGGGTGTCATGGTCGATTTCGACGTTGTCGTATATATATCTCCAAATATCGAAGTCCACGAAGTCCACTTAAACGCAGAAAGGGCTTAACAGCCCCATTCTATACGCAAATACGAACAAAAACAATCTCGTACATGTTCATTTGACACGGAAATAAAGAAATGGCACGGATTCTACGAAATCACAATAATAAATTCGTAGAATGCATGTAATTTTTTTATCTCTGCGTCAAATGAAAATCCATTGGAATGTTTTTGTTCAGAATTGTGTATAGAATGGCAATGTTAAGCCCTTTTTCGCTTTTGCGATACGCGGATTGTGATACTTGCAGGTATATACGTCAACGTCGAAATCGACCAGTGCACCCCCTTAAATATTGAACATCGTGACCAGAGTTGCTGCCTCCCGACCGGGCACTCGGTTATTGGACCCTCTTCAGAGCCCGTCGGGAAAATCAAACATCCCCGCGAATTGCAAATGGAAACTAATTGCTTTCGTGCTTTGCTTATAGCCGCAGTGACGCTTTAAAGCTTTAACGAGCTTTAAGTACGTCGGATGCTCGGTGTTCACGGATCGGTGTGCGTTCGCACGTTGGAAAAGCGCATGATTAAATACGGTTGGTATGTGATGAGATGCGCGAAGCGTTCCAATTCGATAAGTAAGGCGTGAGAGCTTCTCTGTTGGAAAAAAATCTCTCAAAAACGCGCCAAGTCTTTCAGTCGTCTATTTTTTTGTTTTGTTTTTACATTGATCCAGTCAAATCATAACACCCGTTGCATTACGACGCGTTTCTGTTGTGCGAAATGAGGTCAGTGTTGTCTGTGAGTTAGGGAGTGAAGGGTAGAGACGAATTTCGTCGAGGATTAACGTTCAAAGATTATTAAGGTAAGAAACAAATTCTCGATTTCTCACCGTCATCTATTGTCTCTCCGATTCCGTTATTCTCCTTTTTCTTAAAAAACACCTTTGAGATTATCCAGGAAAATTCGCCGTGCTACAGTGATCGGACACACGACTCTCGGGTCACGTCGAGCTACTTGTCGGATTTCTAATTTGGTTCGGGGCTGTGTTGGAATAAAAAACCCGACCTGGTGCTCGACGGAAAGGTTAGAAAGGCGGGGATGCTTTGTTCCAGAGAGCCGTCACCCTCTGATACATCAAGTAGGCCCGTTTGTACGGTCCCTGGATACCTTGGAGCATTTGCCTCTTCGGTTTTGGACAGACTGTTTCGTTACAACTGATAAAATGTGTTAATTTTTTTTTTCACATTCTTTTGTAACTTTTGGGACACATATCGTACGAAATTTCTCTGGGCAAAACATCTTTTTTTTCCATACGTTTCTCAGGTACAGTTTTTTTTGCCAGATATTATGCGAACAGTTTTTTGATTGACTTTCGTGAAAAATGATTTTACAGTGGCTTACTTTGTCAATTGAAAATTATTTGGGTAAACTACCAGAAATAGTCGGTCTGAGAAAAGGTTCCCAGTCTTTAAGCTAAGCCAAGAGAAAGAAACGATAGACTGGAGTTTTTCAAGGAAATTACAGAAAGCTATAGAATCACTTTAAAAAGGGTCATCGATGCGGTAAAATCTATAAACACGGCGTGTTCGTTGCACGTGAACATCACGTTGAGTCCTAAAAGATCGTAGCATAAAAAAAAAAAATAAAAAAATATAACTCTTCAACCTGATTAGAGGTAAATAGAGAGGGCTTAGAAGTAGATTCAAAGGGGCGAGGCAAGGAATCGGTAAAATTTTTGACTCGAGACCAAATCCTGACAGAATTTCATCGTCTTATTAACCAACGGCGTGGGCGGTGGTTTCATATGAAATGCTTTGTCAGCAATAGGCTGCTTGTAGATGTGAATATTGAGATACGGCTGTTACAGAGGATTTCAATAAATTATTACGCTCGTTGCTTTGCAAAACGATTTTAAATGGACTTGCTTTGTCAATTTCACAAAAAAATGTACGTGCGAAAATACCTTATGCCTTTGGATGTAATAAAGAGGAGGGATACGGTTTTATGAGATCGTTATGAGGAAATTTGTCTTCATAACACCAGCGAAAAACATTCTCTCCCTTTTCCGCCTTTTTCCTCCATCAGCCCCTTATACTTGAATATTTTATCGTATTATTGTCATCGCCTAGTCAATTATAAAGTCGGCCGAGAACTTCCCGCTTCGTAACTCAGGTATAAGGTATTTCATTAAGACTTTGTTCAAAATTGAATGTCAAACATTGATTGAATGAACACTTTATTGACGGGTTGCAATAACTAATGTTCCTTAAATTGTTGTACATTATTATTGTGCAGCAGCAAAACTCAATTCTAATTGTTTTAAGATGAATACATAAATTCTTCAAATGTAAAACAAAAGTAAGTTTTACGGGCTTGTTTGAAAAAAGTTGTAGGTACAATTTATCGGAGAAATATCAGTTTCCAATAAATGAAAAAGTAAAAAAGTGATTGAAACGCTTGTGTCCATCTTCGATCACTTTTTACCGACTGGATAATTATGGTTTAAATCACTTTCCAACAACTGTTTCAAAGATCCATGACGTGGAAACATTATACGGAATTTTTTTTTTAAGCACTCAGATACAGAAGTGACAGGACCGTTAAACTTTCCATGTTACGATAATAATAAAGTTGTTTCATCGTGATCTGTAAGAAAAACTAATGGATACTCAGCCAGGTATAAAATTTCTTATAATCAGATGATATTTTACTCGGTGTTCCGTCTTTGCGTGCAAAGTTACTTCGTATCGATGCTTATATAACAACAACTAAATTGTTTATCAAAGGTGTAAATAATGACAATAATGTGCTGGGACTTGACAAGGATGTTCAATCAAAGTAAATTCGAATAATAGTTGCCAGTAAATTGATGATTTTACTTCGGATGTTCAATTGTTATTGAAAAATACAGAGAACCATCGAAATATACCTAAATTTAAACTGCGTTGCATTTGCTATGCAACAACAGCGCATTTTTTTGGTTTGATAATTCGTCCGTTTTATCTTTGAAAGCGAAACTCGTACCATTTCGGTCATTTCGTACCATCCGGTGCATTATTTTCGAGTTGTCGAATATCCCTAATAGCTATCTGGGATAGGGATGATTCAGATAGCTCTTAAGTTATCTAGCGCGTGGTTAGCATTCCGGGCCGAGGTCTCGAATCCCACGTTAGAGTTTCTAATCACGATCCGGAATTCCAGAATTGGTTGAAATCGAACCGATGATCGGTTTTCTAGCGAAATCGTGAATCGATTCGAGAATCGGACTCGGAATCGAATCTAACGCGGTCGAAATCCCGAGGCTTTGGAAATTGCGTCCGGAACTCCTAAATGGTTTGGGATGTAAATGGGAACTCTAGTGACATGTCCTCGGATTTACCTGCTCACAATGCGGATCGGCGTTTACTTAGATAAAGGAAAATTAAAGAGATGTGAGGAAAAAGGTACGTTTCAAATCACGGCGATGATTTCGACTGTTTCAATACCGGGAACAACGATCCTGGGTGAAATATTTACCGGAAGAATTATTTCAAGCTCCATTAATTACGCCAGTGTAACCTTCAAATTGGCTTTACGAACAGAGGGCGAAATTTTCGCGGCCAGGTCGAGGCGTGGGAATCAGAGCCACGTCAAATTGCGGACGTTGAAACTTTGACGAGGGTTCCTTCCTCATCAATAAATTCATAAGGATATCTAGCGGCGCGCGTGATTTCACCACAAGAATCTTCATGACCCCGATTTTCAATTTTTTACGATGTTAAAAAAAGCGCAAAAGCTCTATCGAAAATCTCCAGCAATGTTATTTGCTCGGATGGTGTTCAATGCGAATGACACGCCACAAGTTTTATCTAATAAAAGAGGGGTTAGAGCAAATTAAAATAATATAAACTGTGAGATAATAATAACAATTTCAGAAAAGATTTATTTCAAAAAGAGAAAAGATATGCAAATCAGAATGTTTGGAATAATTCGACTCTGCTGTTTTGAATTCAATTTCAATGTTTGGAGACTTATTTTGTTAACCATAGAAATCTCCCGCACAGATTCTCTGAGATGATTTTTACGAAAATTTATCTCTAGCATGGACAAAAATATATATCTGCATTCTGCATAGTTATACTGCAATCTAAGTTTTCTTGAATTCTTTTCAGACAATTTATGAGGATCTGGTTGGCGCGGAAATTGAGCCTGAAAATATTGTAATCGGTATGCAAGAAATTAGAGACGAATGATTTTGATCGTTTTAATTATAAAAGCTTTTGTCAAATTGTTGACATTCAATGTCTTATGGGAATTTCCTCAGAATCATTTCTATCGCTCAAAAGTGATGTTGTTTCTTTCATGTTTACCACCATTATATCAAACACCATTACTGAAGACATTTGAAACGGTTTTTTATTTTTTTGATCTTGAGATTCGAACACTGCGGCCGATTCGTTTTTAACAACGTTCTGAGGTGCAATAATTATTACCAATTTTCGTCTTCTCCGAGTCAAGAAATTGATGATTTTAAGGGTATTATCTCCAAAAAAATTGCTGACCATACAATAAACAAAAGGTGAGGGTGTAGAGGACGAAAACGTCGAAAATATTATGTTATATTACAAGATTAAGAGAATATGAAATTAGATATTATACACGAACGTCGCTAGAATCCATCGAATGTGGTACTTTTCCGGCGTGATTGAATGCCAATTTTATTTTAATTAAGTATTACAAAAATTGAAACGAAAGGACCCCGCAGAATCCTTATGGAAATTGGCTCCCGGTCAAATTAGTTGGATTTTCAGTATGTCACAGTGCACATGCTCGTGATCAAAAATTCTCATGAACACAAGTTTCAAAAATCAGTAGTTTCCGAGTTACAGGCTTCGGAAGCAAGGTGTCCAGATTTTTTTATACCTACGGATTTCGTGATTTTCATGAATTATAAAGTAAAATTAGAAGAATTATAAATTCCATCCATGAACTCGCTGCTTCGCTTGAAGGAAGCGCAACGTCGGATCTCGCGTGAAGAACGAGACCCTCCGACTCTTGCAATAATCGACCTGTCATGTTTTTGACGCGTGCGCGGAGTCTCTGCGAATCGCATGGCAGTTTTTGAGTGATATATCTGATTTCGAGTCCCCCTCAAAGCTTCGTAATTCGTAAAAAAGGCCTAATCCATTGGTATCGAAAGATCTTTACACCCCCCTTCCGAAACCTATATCTCAGAAAGTACACATTTTTGGGACCTGTGTTTATGACAACTTTGGATCGGCAGGATATGTGCTACGTACGTTACAACATACCGAAAATACAGCCAATTTCCGCAAGGATTCTGCGGGGTCCTTTCTGACATTACGAAGAAGAAGAAGAATCGTTTAAATTCCCCGAGTTGCAGCAAGAGTAAAGAATAGGTGAATGTTAAAACTTGACAAATCTTCGCGTAAATAACCTGCAAGCCACCGTAAATGCATGCTCGATTTTTCTCTGTTTCTCGACCTGGTGGTTTTTAGTTCCGCCTGTATCCTGCCTTCGCGTAGAAACGAGGTGGCATTTCTTTTCACTCTGCCAACGATGTCAGATCCCATTGCAGTCCGCTGATTTCATAATTTGTATTCTCTCGGCGCTGCGGACTAGTTCAAAATATTTGGTATGCTCCCGGCTCTTTGACCACCCTTCGACGAGGTACAAAGCGCCAAAGAGAAACGCGAACGAAGCCGCATCCCGGGGGCCGAGGGGAATACACGTGCGGAAACAGGGCGCTGGATGTGGCGACTTCTTTAATTTGATGGATTTTGTATGACGTACTGCAAAGTTAAAGACCAACGGCAAAGGCTCGCTGCTTTACTTACTCCGTTATACTTTTATTCCGAGCAGGAAATTCCACACGTGACTAATGGTTTTTTCTCTCTTCTCTTTGAACCGGCGCTGGAAAACAAGACGGAAGTTACTTTTCAAGGAAAAAGATATCACCGCTTGTCACTTTTGCTTGAAAAATCTAAAGACCATGGTAAAAATGGAAATTCATTTGCGGTAGATGGAGCATTTTATTCTGTCCGTAATTCGACAAATATATACAAATATATATCTTTAACTCAAATCTATTCAAACTGGAGAAATTTCTATTTTCCATCATCTTTGGTGATTTGAGAATAGATCGGTTTCGGTCGAAAATCACTTTTTCTAATTTCGACGAATCTTTACGTTTTCGAACCTCGAGAATCCAAAAAACAAGTTTTTGGAAAATGTCCGTCTGGATGTCGATTTATCGATTTGTCCCGACAAACTCTTGCGATGATCTCGGAAATGACTCGATGAAAATATCTAAAGCCTAAAGGATTTTATAACAAAATAATGGGCATGACAAATTGCCATGTCCCGTTCAATTTGAACATCCGATTCTTCCGGAAATAATTCGATTTTCAATTAGTTTCCGATAAACGTGTCCGATTTCCTCCTTATTACTTTTTCTAAATAAACGATTATGTTTTTCACAGCTTATGTATGTAATAATCTAAATTTAATATAAAATTCGATGAATTTTTTGATTTTCAGACATTTTTTCCTCAATTTTTCTTTGAAAATTTTTTCATTTGGCTGCTAAATCCTATTAGTTTCAAATTTTTTATTCAACTGTTTTCGAAATCATTGTAGAAATTTGTCAGACAAACCGACAGACTCTTCCCTTTTCGTGGTGACGAAAAGTATCGCGAAAAAACTGTCTTTTCAGTTTGTTTACTATATTCTGTAAGAAACGATAACCAATGTGGGGCAGATGAGAAATATTTTTGAAGCGGAAGAATTCGTCGGTCTCATGTATTTGACGTGGAGAGTATTGAAATGGAGCCTGGGGTAAAATGGACCCCCTAATATAAGAAAATATGTTTCCCAGAGTCTGCAAAATACAATATTTTACTAATTTCTCACCTATAAAACCGGTCCCTATCAACGATATTTGCTGGACCATAAGTATTAATTTTTCCGAAAATCCAGGGTAAAATGGGCCACACCAAAAAATATCGAATTTATGTTTCATTTAAAAAAAAATTTTTGTTCTACAACTTTGTTTGGCTTTCTTTGCTAAGTTAAGTTGGGATTCGTAGGTTATACGGAAAAAATCGATTTTATTTCAGATATTGAAACAGGTCAAATTGAAAATACGCTATAGGAACCGTAGGATCATGGTGATAGACATCTCGCGATCAAAGTTCAGCCTTGTGTGTTCAGATTTTGTACGCTGAAGCGAGAAATATAATTTGATAAATTTTCCCGAAGTGATCCATTTTGCCCCAGGATCTCCTATACCTTTTTCTTAAAGATCGTAGTCGATCATAATTTGACAAATTTCATTTGAATCGATTAAAATAAGTCTTTGAATGTCGAATTGAAACGATAAAAAATGACGGATTCGAAGATTCGAAAAGCTCTTGAAAAATTGTAACGTCTTTTCTCGATAGAAAATATTTAATATTTGATGGAAAGTGTCAACCAATTTGAATACAAATTTTATCACAAGCCTAACAACGAGTATAAATCCGGATTGAACTTTCGTTCAGCAATTACTATGCTAATTTTGCGGTAACTCTCTCCCAACAATCTGTTTGTGATTAGACCAGTGATTACAATCAGACGATGGCTTGACCCGTTATTATTGCGAACTAAACTGCAGAGCAAACTGAAACGCCTCTTTATCCGATCAACTTTTTTCTCATTCTCGGCACTAATTGTTCTCACTCCGACGGCGAATGTCTCTCCCTGAAATTCAGAGCGGTGAATAGGGCATAAACGAGTTATACGAAAGCTAAACGAGACCCGTTTGTGTTTCGTCCCTTGAAATGAATATGAAACCAGGGTTAGAAACGACGGTAGGTTGACGCCGCGTCGTTTAAGCCGGACTAATTCTAGTTGTACGTGTTCCGAGGGTCCTAAATGGCGGGTAGACGATGAGACGTTTGTCAGGTACTTTAACGCAGGATAAGGCCGTGGAAATTCGCAGGTGAGCCGGCCGAAAATTTGGTCAGAAACTGACGAAATTTTTCGATCTCTCATCGAAATTTATTCGAGCCTCTCGTCATGCGTTACCTCGCAGCTTTCAGCCAGCCTAAGCTGTTTCGATTAAAATCTGCCGATCATGTGAATTCCTAGTGCTCGTCACCGGCGATGGTTGAGGGAAAATCTGCTTGCTTCGGCCGATTTAAAGCGGTGAAAAAAAGGGTGAAGCAGGGATTGGAGGCATATTTGAATTTGGCTGTTTTCTATTCTACGCAACAAGTTCTGGCGTTTTATTCGGTGTTCTTTGCTGCCATTACACTGAGAAAAGAAAGCGCAAAATTTCCAAGTAAATCTAGGAAGAAAGTGAACTAACCTCGTTCTGCACGGTTTGTGATTTCGGGTCCGAGCGAAGAGTAATAAAATTAGTAAAGCGGAAAGAAAATTTATGTGCTAGAGTGTTTTTTCTTGTTTTGTATATCAGTATATCCTACGTCGTAACGTTTAAACAGCGTTAAGGTTGACAGAAATTACGTGTCGCCTTCGCAATCATTAAATCGCTCCATAAAACGGTGAGACATTAATTCATCATCGAGTAACATGTATGCTGTATCGGCTGTAATCCAATATACATTAGGGTGTTTCGTTTGGGAGTAATTTCTTTTTCAATCCAACGTGAAAATCTTCTAGAAGCAAATTTATACAGACATTGTTCCACGAGAATTAAAAAAAAAAAATTTCGTACCAATCGCAACCAGTTTTCCATGCGAAAGCAGAAAAAATAATGCAATTTCCACATTAAAAAAAGAAAATCTTATTTTTTCTCTTCAGTCTGGGCATGATGATTGTTTTCTCATGAAATTTAATTGCTAGAATTCTTCTTGCTTTAGGTATGATGAAATATTTTCCACTATTTGTGTTTAAAAATGCCAGGCTATTAATAAGTTTTGCGTGAAATGTGACAACCATCGTGCCATGATTATTTTTCACCAGGATTCACAGCAATTTGAATAAAATCTACGTATCGCTATAAGTGTTTCGAATTACACTGAAAAATATTCTCGACACAATAGTTAACCAAGAATTATTTTCGTTTTCCGTATAGTATGAAATGTCGAAAATTTTCTTTATTTCTCACGAGGATGTCTTACGCGTTTTTCCACGCGTGTTTTCCGTACGCAAAGTACCCGTTTCTGTCACGTTCGATTGAATCTGCGAATGCGCATGCGTGGAGTACCACTGCGCGCATGCGCAGTCGTGAACCAATCTGACATTACGTGACCCTAACCTCAGTTTCGTGCTTCGTGAAAAAACCCGCAACAAACTCTTGTTACATAAAGAATCGTGTGCAAAAAAAAAACAAGGCAACGGTCTTTTCGCCTCGCGTATTTGCGATATTCGTCCTCGGCTCAGCTGCGACTCGTATTGCAAACTTGGGCTCGGCCCGAAAAGACCGAGTTCGCTTCCTTGTTGCACAATATACTATTATATTTAGCCACGAAATTGCCACGATACTGGGAGAAATTCGCGGCTTACACCAATAAGGCGGGCAGACGCGAGACGCCTTGACAATTCACCGGCGGTCGAGTCTTGGGGAGAGAATTTCTCATCCTCGACCGAAACTCTGGGTTAACAAACTGCGCCAGCTGAACCGCGCAAAACAGCCACCCGCGGCCCATTGTCCGAGGCGAATGCACCTCGGTGCCTTCAAAGTTTCAAAACTTCCGCAGCCGAAGAACAAGCACGTCCGTGACGAAAGTCCGGCACACCCGAGACATTAATCCTCTGTTCCCTACCGGGTCACTGGCGTTTTTCTCCTCCTGTTTGCTTCAGCTTCGGCCACCTAATTCATCCACCCTTTGCACGCGGGAATTCGCCTTGTCAATTGAAGCTCAATTTTTTTCACCAGTTGCAAAAATTCATGCGATCCCTGTCACGAGATTGTAATTGAATTTTTGGCAGCGTTGTTGAGCTGTTTATTTTTTTTTTTTTCTTCCGTTGAAATTATTGGTTGTATTTTGAGCGAAAGTGGTGCGGAGATGGATTTTTTTTCCCGATCTATTGTTCCGAAAGCGTTGCTCGATAATAATTCTTTATTTAATAACGTCGCACGAGTGTGTGAAGTTCGAAAATTTTATAACTGCAATTTAGCTCAATGATCACTCTACGAATTAGTAAGTATAAGTTACCTACTGGTAATACATGATCGGAAAGGATGGGTAAGAAGTGTGGTTGACAGGCTAGACGTAACAGTAAAAAAAATCATAAAATCGAAATTCCCGACCAATCTGTTTTTTTTTTTTCTGATGCAATATATTTTAACGACGTCTTCATCTATCGATTTATCAATACGATTTCGTCAACATGTATATAAAAGGGAAAAAAACGACGTAGATACAGGAAAGTCTATCCTTCTGGGCAAAATAATGAAATATTATACTCGAGAATGAAACTGGGTGGAAAGTTTTTTCATCCTTCCGTAAGAATATTCTGTTCCAATTTATCCTACTAGACCAATTCGCATTTGATCTTATCGAACTGACTCGCGGTTATGATTTAGTACCTCGCAAAATATGTCACGGAACGCCTTTTCCAAAAGAGAAAGGTCTGAAATACGGTGATGAATTAATTATCGAATACATGCGCACCGAAACTTCGAGTGCGAGTAGACAAACCCCGCGATTTTGCTCCAAGTATACCTAACTAATCACTAGGTGATTAAATTGATTTAACACTGATAACTTCGGCAATTTCGAAGCATGTTTCGTCGAAAGTATTAAAGGGACAATGCCTGAGCCCCGATTGTATCTCGGGGAACCCTGCAGAGGTGTCCGAGGGAGTTTAGGAACTGGGGGGAATTTATCTCCAGAAGAGGCAAGTCGCTTGGTGTTTAGACGCCCATAGCTACGCGAGATATCGGCCGAAGGGCCAATTGGGAAGAATTTCCCGCGAATTGTTTCGCGGATTTCCCGAACGAGGACCAAATCCGGGTTTCACAGGTGCAATTAGTCATTGATTGTGTTTCGCCCGGGCGCCGACTCATTCATGATCAGCCTGTCTTATTACGCCGATATGACACTAAGATGCGGTTTGATAAAATCATTTCATTCGGCTGCTGTGACACGGTTTTTGGCGCCAAATATTTGAATTATTGTGGTTTCGAAGGAATCAGTTTTTACACTCTTGTAGCTGAATGAATAACATTTTTAATACATTTCCGATCTTAAAGGCTTTTCCAGAATTTTTCGATGAAAATTGTTGAATTTTTTTTAACCCATTCGATTTTTTGTACGCTATTCTGTACAATCTTGATTTTCGTTGTTTACGATCTCCTCGAGGTATACTGAAAATTAGATAATTGTCAAGTAGATGAAGTAGGGGGTGGATTTATTTTTTGATAAATCGATTTCCGCTATTTATTTTCTAGAATCGTTCTCACATCGTGAGAAAAACGTAAATTTTGTAAAAATAAAAAATCAATTTCTGAGACATGCCCAAAACATTTCTGAATCGTTCAAAAAGTGTTTTTTTCACACAAGTGAAAGCATTCCGAGTCAATATTTACATTTGTAGTATGGAAATTATATAAAATTAGATACGAAATCGACGTTACGATCAGGTTCACGCGTAATCACATTTGTCCAAGAATTTTCACCGAGTTCTTAATTCTTTCGTAGATGTTCAACCAGATTAGAGCGAACTTAGGCGTTGATTTACTCGTTGAGAAATTAATCGAGCGTAGATCAGAGTAATGTACTCGGCTGAGAGTTATTTTCGGTATGAATGGAGCGAGAGGAGCTGCTCGTCGAGGCGTCGGGACGTCGGGTGGTTAAAATACGACGTCGGTATCATCCCGGTTATATATGGAGGGCCATTAATTAGGGGCTAATTAATTGAGTATTAGGGGAGGTTCTGATTAGCGGTGAATTAAGATTGAGATTAGTTTATACCGCACGCGGAATATCTCGACTGCTTTTCGAGGATATGAGGTGCCAAAAAACGCGGGGCGGGCATAAATCAGCCCCGGATACCAAAAAAATAAAATATAGTTCAGCACTTTTACGGAAGCCATCGATTACGCCACCCGATATGTACTTCCCTTTTCGTCCTTCCCCGGGTTAAGGGCGCGTAGGCATGAGACTCTCTCCGTCCCTTCCGACACCTAATTTCATCCTGCTGCAGATGGCACGCGAACTGTTAGACCGTAAATGATCCGGAATCGAAGCGGATTCGACGGCCAGTCAAACTTGCACGGCGAAATGTTGGCTGGTTTTTTTTACGTCTCGTTTTCGAAAATTTTAGAGTCATAGTTAGGCGCCAATTTCTACAAACAGCAAGGTTTTCTTTAATTTTTTTTCGCTGCGCCGTGCCTTCGCGAATCCGAAGAAAATCAACTGCTTCTCAGCCCGAGGCGATCGTGGCTACAAATTCAGGCTCGTATCGCGAACCGCACTTCCGACTGCTTGTTAGAGTTCTCGGAACGACTTTGATACGCAAATTGCCGCAGATTTATCGGGTTTGTAACAAATTTTATGAGGAAATCGACCCCGTCGTTTATACGTCTACGGTTCGCTGAAAGGAAAAGAATTACAGCCGAATGGGATATCGTATTGTTTTAACCACCACGTGCCGCAGGCCACACATGCTTCGGGCATTATACATTTTACGAACCGGTATAACTTGTTTGTTCGTTTTTTTTTTTTTTCTTCTCACCCGTAGCAACGTCCTATTTTACACGCAGTTAAACTAATTTGTTGTTGTGAATTTCACGAGTGATTATCACGTCTTCTATAAAGTACCTTTCTTAAATTAAAGAATCAATTTTTTGACCAATCTACATTGAAGTTCCAGCCAAGCTTCTCGGTAAGTTATACGAACGGCTACAACGGTTATAAAGATGTTTTGGAACCTCGATAAAATAGTACGATTTTGTTCGAAGATTGTAACTTATTTATATTTGTGCAGCATCAATCTGTCTATCGCTGCTAATCAATGTAACGAACTGATTACCCGTCATAACGTTACTTTGAACATCCGTTTACGCGACAGTTATTCTTTTGTTTGTCTAAAAAAGAATGAAAGCGCTCGAGCAGAAAATAGAAATCTAAATGAGAAGTTGAAAAACCTCGGTTTAGAATCAGAGAAAATTCTCTCCGGTATTATTTAATGTTTCGACCCGGTTGAATTTGGCAAAGCTGGCACACATACACGCGAGTTAGGTAAAGATCGATGGGTCGCAATTCGTCGCGCTCGAAGAAGCCTGGGATCGTCGTTCAGCAAAGAATTCCCGAAGCGGGTAACCGAAAGGAATAATTGAGGACCAGGAAAGGGAGGAAGCTGGCTCCGATATTCCGGGCACATTCCGCGGTCACGGCCAGGGCCATTGGAGAGTAGGGCTGTTTTTCTGAGAGAAGTCTGCAGGAACGGCGCGCAGCCGTTTGTCAATTACGTTTTATTCGATCCGTGGATTTCACAGCACGGGTTATCCAACGAGCGATTTTACCGTCCGATCCAGTACGTTGTGTGTACACCACCTTCGATCATCGGGGGAGGTGGGGGGAGGAGGGCCATTATCGGGTGCTAAGCCGAAAATATTGGACAACTATTTCATCGCTTTTGTTCGAATGTTGGACCAAAAACAATACCGATAGATACTTCATCGTCTGCCATAACCGCTTATTTACGCATCCGAGGATTATTATCGTCCGATAGTTGTTTACGCTCTCAGAATCGACGAGTATCAAGTGTACATCAAGGGTAAAATCACCGTGTAAAAATGGTAACAATTAAAAATATTACAAGTTTATTCCTGATATTGAAGGGATCGGTAGGAGATTATATAGATTACAATGATGATCGAGAGAACAAAAAAAAACATAAAAAATTCCAAGTATTACGGCGGGTCACAACGATTCTAGGAATCGCAAAAGAATCGCAGAGAATACAAGAGTTTGTAAAGTTCATAGGGATTACAAAGAGATCGTAACGAGTACAAGAGTTTACAAGTGAAAATTGACACGATAGAAAGTGATTGTAAAGGTTACATGAATCAAAATGAATTTAAGGATTACAAAGATAACACGAGGAACGTAAGGGGATTACGTAAGATTACAAAGAATACAACGATCACGAGCAATTACAAATGTTACAAGGGTTTCAAGAATTATAAACACTCCGACAGATCACAAGGATTGCAAATGATTACAAAGATCATAGGAATTATAGGGATTTTCAAGATCGCAAAGATTTCAGTTATTACAAACATCACGCCAAAAATACAAAGGGATTACAAAGATGACAGGAATTACAGGGATTTTCGAGATCGAAAAGATTTCAATTATTACAACCATCGCGCCAAGAATACAAAGGGATTACAAAGATCACGAGGGATTATATGGATTACAAGTGCTGCCATGCTTTTGACCGGAAAGTGGTTTGGGAGAGAAGTTATGCAGAGTATAACAATTCCACGTTTATAAAACGAGGAGCCCTCACGGTCCTCAAATTGAGGTCCGTTCACCAGCCGTAAATTTTTCGAATCAATTGTGTAATATTGCGTTCGGGAGTGGCTCAGATATTTTTTAATTACTCTTGCCTGAAAATTTTTCAAATTCTCACTCGCACACACCGAGCGAACAGCGATACGGTTTACTACGGATGAAAGGTGCAAAAAAAAATTATTCGCATGTCTTTTTACAATCGGATCATTCATTATACATTTTGTAGCAGTGGTGCGAGAGGGACAAAAATCACCGAATCAACGCGGTAGTCCGGAATTCAACGTCTCTGAAATTTTCTTTTCCACAGGCTACTGCAGATGTCGGAATTCGCACCGACGTCGGAGCATCCATCGGGAGAAACGGCCACGGACAGCCACGGGCCAGTAACAATCCTCTTAGTTAAGGTGCTTAACGGCAGTGGAGCTTGTCTGCCCTAAAAGGGTACGGCATGGTGATCAGGGTGAGTCGTAGTGCAATAACTACCCTCTGGAAAAAACGAAATTCGAATCCATAGGTTATTTCATCTCGCGTAGACGGAGACTGCGAAAAACGATCAGTTTTGGCTGAAAATCATGCACGAATGTTACAAATTGAAGTTCACGTGATTGAGATAACGATCGGTTGAAACGGGAATGTTGAGACGATTTATTTCTGGCAACTTGCTCTGCATTGATAGCATTTGGTTCGAATGAAACGAAACTATGTACGCGAATCGGATAGATTTTTTACCGTTTCTACTAGACTGAGACTAACAATACGGATTTTTAGGGTAGGAGTGGAAGTAACAACGATTCTGTGTTACAAGTGTTTCTGCATAATTCACGTTTGTCTTGAGCAAAAGGAAGCACCCAGTGATGAAACGTTAAAAAAAAACCCGCCGTTTTCAAGGAAATTACCGGATACATTAGAATTTATCTTTTTTTTATTCGGAGTAAGTAAATTCAATATGTAACAAATAAGTTATTGAATAATATAGTATAATTAAAATGATTCCTTTCGTTTGATTGATGCTTATACGTTTCATAACGATACGAATATCCGTGAATGAGGAAAATATGACTGTTCAGAATCGACAGAAGCTTTCGAAATGACTTTAAAACTTTGAGAGAAAAAATAGACACATTTTGTGTCATCGAAAAGCTTGTAAAACGGAAAGAAGAAGACATAATATAAATCCGGAAGGAAAGATTGTTTCCAAAGTAACGATGTGTTAAAGTTTTCTTTCCCTGAGAGAATATTCTGAGTTACATCTGGTGTTGGACCGCTTCAGAGTATTTTCTATTTGCTTTTTTATCCCTTGTCTTTACATGAGACTCGACCTCGTTAAATCCAGGGATACTCCCATTATATTGAATTCTGCAGTCCGCCTTTCAACCCTGTATAAAAAGATTTTTTCATTCCCGACTCGTTATGAGCCATGCAAGCACGCGTAGGCGATGATTCACCTTGTTCGGAGATCGAGCTAATGAAATTCCAGAGAGAACAAAGTCGGTTATAGATCGAAGTCTTTTATCTGCGTGCGGTGATGGAGGTCCTTCGAATTGCGTGATACACCACATCGATTAATCATGAGTCACGCGATACCTGGGGGTGTATTAAAATCCAGTTACGGTGGCTGCGGCCCACCGCTTGGCTGTCCTTTGCGGAGGTCAGTGTTACTTCAGAGGGATGAAATACAGCGTCGGATTCAGGGCCAGCGCGAATTGGATCGGCCATCGGCTCCACGGAGTCACACCGCCGCCATATTCCATCCCATCCCCGGAGAAATCAGCACAGTAGTGCTATTGTCCTCGTCGTTCTTCTCCGGTGGACGGATCTGCGTTATCGACCTTCCCAGGACTTCGGTCGTACAAGCTCAGCGCCCCGAGCAAGGATACTCAGGTATCCGCAAATGGGGCAGGGTTGACGGCTCAAAGCACCGCGGGGGCTGCGACCCTCTACGGCGCGATTTTTTCACCCTAAGAACCTCGAACCGACCGAGGTGACTACGTGTACTTGATTTGAAAAGTGATTGCAAACATTACAAGGATTACAAGGATTACAAGGATTACAAGGATTTCAAAAATCGAAAACACTGCGCGATGAATGCAAACTAGGTCACGAGAGATTGCAGGGATCGTAAGGATCACAAATGATTACAAAGATTACAAGAATTACGAGGATCACTGAGATGGCGTGAGAAATACCGGAGGATTACAAGAGATTGCAATGATCACAGATGATTACAAAGGATATAAGAATCACAGGGATCTTAAGGATCAAACACCTATATTGAAGAATACAAAAGCATTACAAACATTTATAACGGGTTACTTACAGATTTCCAAAGACTACATGTGATTACAAAGATTGCAAGAATTACAGGGATATCAAGGATCACATACACATCGGGAAGAATCCAAATGGATTACAAAAGATTTTAAGGAGTTACTTATAGATTAACAAAGATTATATGCGATTACAGGGCGTTAGAAGGATTCCAAGGCTTACAAGAACATAACATGAAGAATAGTCAGGGAATACAACAGGCGGACGGATCTGCGTTATCGAGTTTGCCAGGCCTTCGCCGAACGCCTCAAGCAAGAACACTGAGGTATCCGCGAATGGGGTAGAGCGGACGGCTCAAAGCGCTTTCGGGGCGGTCACTCGCTATAACGCGTTGTCTTGGCCCTTGGAGTCCCGACCCTTCCAGGGTAGCTATAAACATACTTAAGTCGCTCAAGGAATGCCTTTACGAAAAAGATTCACGCCGGAATTATTTTATCCCGCCTTGCGTTTCGGCTGCGGGGCAAACGCTTTTATGCAATATCGTAGGTTGACCTGCCTTGCGTCTCTTGCCCGAATCTTGTACCGAAAGTTCGTTTTGAGAAGATTTCAAAGACACAGGTGTCTGAAGCGAACGTGAGTCTTGGGTCGTTCCTGCAATACTTTTGAGAAACACGCTTACTGGCGTGGAAATTTCCCGAGTTGAAAATGTTCCCGGGAAATTACAAAGATTCACACTCGTACACGACTTGAGACTTGATTGTATTTATTTTCACGAAGCGACTCGATAATTTGATATTTTTTTAACGACAGATAGACTGATTTAGATAACGTGAGCCGGATCACCTTACAGGTTACAAATTTCACCTTGGAATTTGAAAGATTGCGCCACTCGAACGATACAGCAGTTTTGTAAATATGGTGGACATTGAATGAAAGGAAAAAAAAAAGAGAAAAGAAATGGCAAAAGAGCGGAAATGAAAGAAGGGGGAACTAAATGAAACTTGGGTAATTTAGTACCCTTTGAAAGACTGCTGGAAGTAGGTTGAAAGCTCTGCGGCCTAGATGAAAATCTTGATCAAGATTTTCCGACCCGAGATCAAGCCCCGGTTCGTCAGAATCTCGGCGAGTTATCCGGCGTTCAGGAAGCAGCGTGTAAGTTTGAAGTTAGACTTTGGAAATAATCAGAGAGACGCGGATAGAGTTGCAGGTGGGCACCAGTCCTCCTAATTGGCAGAGCTGAACGCAGCTAGACGGAATTCCGGCGAACGAAGCGACGCGGCGTTGAACTGTTCCATTTCCATTCAGACAATCACTTCCTGCGAGAGCTTAATCGGGCGGCTAACGTGCTGCTGGAAAGTGAGGAAACTCGGGGCGTAGACGCGTCGAATCTCGACTCGACCGCGGCTGACGCGGAAATGATTCGATTTCTTTTAATCAATTTTCTTCCCCATGTAGCCAGACTTTGACAATCTCTGAATCAAACGCGCGTTTTCACTCGGGATGCAATCAACACCTTCGAATCCTGGGGTTCGGGCCAAATCGCCTGTCGAATGGTTTCGGGGGAAGTTAGATGGTAGCGTGCAGGGAGGAACGAGGCACGATACAAAGTTGCACGAGATTCGATTCGAGGCGAGAGCTCCGGCCAATGAGGCGGTGGGAGGCGCTGCGCTGACCGAAAGGCGGAAATTATAAAATGGAAATACCGCGGAAGCTCCGCCGCGTAATTACCTGCGGTATATAAGTGAAGCTTTGCATACGTTTCTACTTGCCGACCGTCCAACGTCGTAAAAGTTAATTTCAGCGAAGCCCGCACGGAATTCGTCGAGTCAAAAGAAGCCCGGGCAAAATGTGTGTGTGCGAAGGACTCACGCGTGTGCGTATTTATGCATTGAGCATTTCATGCAACCCAAATCACTGCAATTACGATTTCTGTGTAACAGGCTTCGTTATACTAAGGAATAGGCAGCTTGATTCGGCACGATTTAGATCAAGCTCTTCAAGCTCTGTGACGTGACGTGTGCGAAATAAACTCGTCGAATCAATGATGTCGTTTTCACGTTACAGGGAAGTCTGTAAAATGAGATGGAAAAATTTTTCACAGAGAGGTACAGAAGCCGCAATATGATCTTCGCTAAATACTGATTATTTTCACGAGAATCTAGCGAACTGGAATCAATTCGCGAAATTGAATGCGTCTGGACGATTTATTTTTCGATCGTGTGAAGGCCCGTTTCTCTCTGTAGATCGTATAAAAAAAGTAATTGCTTTGTTGAATATCTCGGTGAAAGTTTTGTACGCGTGCGAAAGATTTCACACTTTCAAAGTATCGAGATTCGAAAATGTTGAATATGAATCAGAAGTATATCACCGGAAAGGCTTTGGTCGGTATATTTATAACTACGCATGTGTGTAAAAATTCACTGATTCCTATTAAGAAAGCATCCCTTACGATTTTATACAATTCTTGGCGTAATTTATAGCGTGAATTTTTGCTATCAGTGGATATATGTTCTAATTTTCTCACAATTTCCCGTACTCATAATTTAAAACAGCGGCACATCGAATTTTCCTTAAAAGGAGAAAATATCTTTTGCATAAATCGCCACAACATACTTTTGCCTTGTTTTATTAACAAAGTTGTGATTTCAAAGTATTTTGATAGCCGTAAATGGCGCGTGACAGATTTCAATTAACGGTCAGAATACATTTTTTCACTAAAATCAGTTAAAATCGTTACCTAAAAACAGATTATTGACAGTTACGATACTTAGATTGAGCTTCGCAATTTGTTCCCTTCCTTGAAAAAACGTATTCAAGGTATATACAGTACAGAAGCTGTCGAATTCAGAACTTTCCGGGGTGTTTGAAAACGGTAAGCAAACCGCAACAGGTGCTTCTGATTTGCGGAAAGATTAGCGAGCGATGGAATGCATCGTTGAGCGAGTGGCCGGGAGGGCGGTTTTCTCTTCGTCTGAAGAGTCTCCAATAGAAGAAGAAAAAGATGATATAGAAGAGAAGTACCAAGCCCACGTGCGGGAAAGAAGCCTCGGAGGCGAAGGGCGTAAAATCGTTTCGCCCTTCGACGACTCTCTCTCCCTCTCTCTCTCTCTTTCCGTCGAAAACTTGCCGCTTCTTTCGTACGGAAGACGCGGACGTTTCGTTAGGCTTTTGTGCATAATGTATAACAAGGTGGCGACGGGGGCGGAGAGGGTTTGTTAAATATTTGAACGAGCCTGGGGCCGCGATGCCGAAGCGGAATTGCGGAAAGGAGAGGACGAGGGAAAGAGAGAGAGAGGGGGAGGGGGAGAGACGCTTCGAGCACCGGGGTTAGCGTCCTCATTATGCCGAGTACCCCGCGCTGTCATTTACGCCGAGTAACCAAGATTTCTCTAGCACCCTCGGAACTCGCGACCCCCGCGAGCTTCTGCTTCTGCCGCTGCTGATGTTGCCCCGTCGCTTCGAAGGGCGCGCTCTCGAGAACTCGGCGCAATGCACACCAGACTCACGAGGACCTTTAATAACTCCGATATACTTGCGTACCTTTGAGTCGCAAGCGGTTCCGGCGAGCTTTAAGAGGCCGGTAGGCAAAGCTCGGTAGAGAGAGAAAGTAGGTTTTTTTTTCCCTCAGGAACCGGATCTCTTTCGGATTCACATGGTTGGAACGAGTACATTTCCTGCGTGGAGCCGGTTTTTGGTAACAAGAGTTTCTTCGTAATTTGGTGTGGAAGCAATCCCGATGCAAGAAAGTTAGGAAAATTGAAAATTGAATTTTAAGGGGGGACTTGGGTGGAATTTTCATACGAACGAATTTTTTTTTCATCTTAAAATCAGTTTAAAAATCTGATGAATACTTTCCTTTTCACAAGGCTCATAAATTGTTATTGTTATTTGTTTAACGAAAAATTTCAATATTTTTCGATGGAAATTTAGGCGCTGGAAATATTTTGAAACTTTTTTTTTTTGAAAGGTTCCTTCTGTCACAGAAGTTTGGAAAAATTTTATAGGATTTAGGGTATTTTCCACTAGATTTCACATTGTTTGTTTAAAAACAGAAAATTTGTGCTTATGAAAATTTGACCGAAGTTTTCCATTCAATACTGAGAATCGCATTTGGGAAGAATACAAGAATTAAAGATCCTTCGGCTCTAAGTTTTCGAAAAGGTTATTGTAAACGTTGGTTTTGTTCAAAAATCTGCTTTTTCGAAGGAACGTCGTATAATATTGCTCTCAATGTCTTGCAACTATAGATTTCGTATGTTGTTCCTTAGATTTTCAACCAAAACACTGTTGAATTCTGTATTTAAAGAGAAAACAACCGCATCCAACTTCTTGGCTAGACAATTGCGTAATCAATATTTCACAACTTCCGGTTGCGAAATGACGACGGTCCAAACATTTCAAAAACAGATAATTTGTACGATTTAGCTGGAATGCATATATCGCATCAGATATGTGGCAGAAATCTTTGGTGCTTATCATTTCAGAATCTTCCGTCTGGTACATTTCTGAAAAATGAACGACCACAGTCTTCAGGCAAAAGAGGGAGGTTTTCCGTTCATCGCGTCGCTACTTTTTTCTTGTCTCATTAATTTTTCGCGGGGAATCTCGGTTCCACACACTTTTCGGATGAGTGAAATATTTTTAAGAGGTCCGTGAGGCGATCGACTTATCGTTTCACTCGTTTAAATGATACTTAGTAACTTTCCAACGCGACAGCAAGATTGCTCGCAAACATTCTACGGAAAGAAAGTGGGACGGTGGTGCTAAGGCTGAAAGCTTTTTTCCCCTCCCTCCCTCCCTCTCTCTCTCTTTCTCTCTCTCTCTCTCCCTCACGCAATCTATTTAATACCTTGCTTCTCCTTCTTTTCCGTTTTCTTCGTAACGAATACTTTTACAAGAAAATTTATTTCAGATGTTATTCAACAGGGTGAAACAGACTCAATATAATTGCAATGACGTTCAACTTTTTTTATCGAGTTTTTTTTTTTTTTTTTTGTCCGTTGCGTTGAAAATCTTTTTTAGACGTTTAAAAAAGTTGTTCATCCTCATTGTAGAGCGAAAATCTTCAAAGTCTTGAGATTCTGCTCTTGAAACGTCTTCGCAATTTTTCATTGTAAAATAATACCTACGTGATATGAAAAGAAAGTGCGCGACTTACACTCGATTTCATATACCTGCATACTAAAGAGCAAATCGAAAGGTCGATTTGGCTATCCTTCCGTCATTTCTGGGCCCTGCTGTTCGGAATTACGGAAACTCAATATGTAGAGATTCGTGACAAATGTAAGAATAGAGAGAAAAGAAATAATCAGGATCGAGATGCTTTGAGGGCACAGAAAATGAATACATATTTTCTTCTTTTTTTTTTCAAAGAATGTGACTAGTCGCTTCTACGAACGCGTAAAAGCCCTTGAACAATTTCAATATATATATATATATATATTTACGAAAAATAATAAATTCTCCGCTGACATTTATGAAGCAATAAAAAATAAACTAAAGTATTGAAAAATTCCGGAATTCCAGCCCCGAGCATCCACATAATTTCTACCTAGTCGCCAATATCGTGATTTTTAGAATGCTTCAATCGTATACAAGGGTGAGTATCAACACTCGAAACTGCCGACGGCTTCCAGCTTGCCGGGAAATATTTCTGCTTACCTTCCGTACAAGTTTTCAATTTAAAATTGTCGAAAAATTCAATTTCAGCTTATACTGTTCGGAAACTATTAATTTCTTGGTTCCTTTTTCTGTTGAAACTAATTTATTTCCGATTAGTGTCGCGAAATTCTACAAAAAAAAGAAAGAACCTACAGCTCAGAATGAAATTGACTTTGGATGTAAGTCTGTCATGGGATGTATTTGTCATTACAAATGATAGTTTCTGAAACGTTCAAAAGACAAATTCCTAGCAGTTTCATAATTTTCAAAGATTAGTGAGAGGAAGATAAAACTTCTCGAGATTTCATTTTCAAGCTTACGGATACTGAAATCATTTATTCACTGCGTGATTTTCGACTTAAGCTCGATTTACAAACCTCGTGGTGCTTCGGTTCACGAACTTTGATGATCTGCGCGTATTGATTTCTCATTCAGCCTGCCTTGATCTGGAATTATGTTGTAAGTCGTGCCAACTATCACTGTGCGTGATTGAAATAATTCGTTTTACACGACACTTCAATTTAAAATACATACAATATATTAACAATAAGATGTTTTTTGAATAGATTTTCGAGGTTTGGTTTTACGATGTTGTTATTCGCCTATTTAGTTATACTGAAATTCGAAGGTTCTGAATATTAGTGTTTTATACTTTAGAATGATCTGAACTGCTCGAAATTTCAAAGTGTTCCGAATGTTCTGATTTCTGAATTTCTTATACTTTTAGTTTAGCTCTGTTGGTTCTGGTGTCTAAAATGATTCTCTCTTGCATCAGTCTGTTCCCAAAAAAGGATGTTCAATAGTAGGACGTTTCGAAAAGACTCCTGACTGGTTTTTAGCTATGTCAGCGCAAGACTATTTGTCTTGAAGAGACCTATCGGTGCAGTGGTGACGGGAAAGTTAGTTGCAAGAATCCATTTTTGAGTTCTGAGAATAACGCTTCCGGAATTGATCATCCATTAGGTTTATTATCCTGAGTTCTGCGAATTGCGATTCAAGATATAAAGTTAATAATGAAAATTATACATCTATTGCATAGCGTTACACGAATGTAAGCTTGGTTGCAAAATAACGGATGGTATGTCGTATGCAGATTGTGGGTGCAAGACGATCGCACACCGAGGTGGTGACCGAATCATGATCGATATGGATCTTAAAGCTACGGTACGAGCATGTCAAGCTCTGTTATGGTAATTGCACGTCGGTAAGTTACGGCACAGGGAGGGTAAAGCCGTAATTATTGGCTGGAATGTAACAATGTCACTGCTTAAGATTCACCCAGCTGACTGAACGTGAATCGACTTCCAAAGCGAAAAACAAGACTGTCTGCAATTAGTGCCGGAGGCAAGCGACGACGTCCAATGGGGTTGAACTTGTACCGTACTTAACAGTTTAGGGAAAGTGAAAACCTGACTGCGCATGCGCGATGTGCTTACTATTAGACAAGCCCGCCAACTCCGTTTGGTTAGGTTAGGTTGAGGCGCGGCGCGAACTGTTGATACGCGCAAGCTTTTCGAGGTTATGTTGACTGAAATCAGATCCAGCTGTTTAAAATTTCGGACGGTCGAATCAGGTCTTATCGATATTTGTTACGGGCTCTGTATCCGGTCTCTGTAAGGACCTATTAGAATTTTAACACAACCTCGAGATACTTCGGCATTTTGGTGGCTAGCGTTTGGCGGCAAGTGAGTAATTGGTCAGCCTGACGAGTCGACGACAAACTCGGAATGAATTAGTCGAATGTACGAATAGAGTCACGTGATTCGGAGCATGCGCATTTGGGTTTGGAGACGTCCATAAACCACGTTATTAGTTTCGAGCTTTTTACCCTCCCGTCTACAACCTCGCTTCAAAGTTACGTTACGTTTTCGACGACAGTCTTATTTTCAAATTCAAATAACATAGACAATGAAACAACGTCAGAAAAACAAAAATCGTTCATTTTTAAAAGGTAACGCAGCTTATGGACGGGTCCGTGTTTGGTTCCCGAGACTCCAACAGCGGTACTTTCGATCACTCGGAGCAAAGTCAAAGATAACGGCTGGAATAAAAAGTGAATAAAAATCGGGGGTGATTACACGGGTAGGTATATTCGGTGGGATCGAGATGTCTGGCATAATGGTAATCGCATATCGGAAAAGGAAACGGAATACGACGCGGCGCGAACTTCGCGCAGTGCAGCGTGCGGTGTATAAACAGTTTGACTTTCAAATGACTGGCGTAGTTGCGAATATAAAGCGGAATCGTTTTCCCCCTCTCTCCCCACCGTTTCATCCCTTCGGGATGCGAATGGCAAGGGCTACGCGTCCCGGGTTCGTTCGTTCGTTCGTTCGTTCGACTCGGCTCGAAACCCGATGAATATTTCATGGGGTTCGAATCGCTCGAGCCAGGGGGCAGGTACGCGGGGCATAGAACGGGGGTGGAGGGGGCGGGATCGGCATTGTCCAGACATGAGATTACGTGCCGGATCTCCGAGGCTTTGGATCCGGGGTGAATTCAACCCTTTCTGCCTCGACCCGTCCCTTTATCTCGCCCTTGATCCTGAGGACCGCCCACTCGCGGTTCGATCTCCGTGGTCAGTCATAAAGTAACTCATCGCCACGTGACTTCGGGCAGCCGCGGTACCGCAGGATCGTCTACCGGGACCGGAATTTTTTCTATCTTGGTTCATCGCGCCTATTTCAGCCCTTCTGATTTCCCCCGAAGAACTTATACGCGTGGCATATTTCGCGGAGGTTTTTACCACACAGCGCACAAACTTGACCCCGTATCTCGAATTCGATATGTCGCTCGTATTTATATGTCGTATTGTATCGCTCCTTAAGCTCTGTGTAGTACTCAGATTTTTATCACTTTCCGTTCTTTTATCGAAGAGAGAATGTTTAATAACCTTACAGTTACATGTTTTCTTCTATTATGATTGAACTAATAAATTTCTGTATTTACGAATTTACGCTATCGAATTCACTTCCGCCTACAATGAGCGAACGATCACCTAAGAGTATAATTCGGCAAGGAAGCAGATATTCTGTCAGTCGCTATTCCCAGAATTTTGACGTCACCGAACGACTGCCGAACGCTCCATGATACGAGCAACCACTTCTTATAAAAGCGCCACCGCGGAGCGACGCTCACTTCTAGTCCGACCACCGCCGAGTCGACATCAGATTTGAGTGTCACAAGACCACATGTGTTGGTTCAATCACAGGTTGACGATGAGTACCCTCTTTTACTTTACCGCACCGAGTTCGTGCATTGTCCGTTCAGGCACCTAGTTCGTGCAACCTCTTTGAGAGCATTTAATTCATGCACTGTACTTGATTGCACCAAGTTCGTGCAATCTTGTCAGCAGCGCCTAGTTCGCGCTATTTTCTATAACCGACTCGTTCGTTTGCAATCATGAAACGCATTATGTGTACTACTTCCTCGAAGTCTGGATATGTTGTCTACTCACCTTTGAAAATAATCAACTTGTGCCTACATTTCTGGACAAACCTGCTCAATCAACAACGAACTAATACTGTTTCTTTACCTTTCAGATTCTTCCAATACAGAGCTATTCACGCTACGTTACAAAACCACGATTACTCTTCCAATTTCCATTAATTTTCTTATGTTACTCCAGTTATTATAATTATTTTTCCAATATATCTTTTCTTCCCGCAGACTCAGTTTGGTCCTTTGACTGATTCATCCGAGCCAAACCCTTACATCAAACAAAGAAGCAAAAAAATTAAGAGGGTTGTTATATTTATTTGTATAGCAGAATTAAAAAAAAAAATCAAATTTTTAAATGATATATATGGTAATATCTCCAGAACAGATCGGATCTGATCTTTTTAATTTAGTACTGTACAGATTCTGGACTCTATCAGTCCAGTTGTTTTTGAATTACACAAGTAACGAAATTAGGAAAAAATTATTCATTTAATAACGTTTTCCAAGCTCAACCTCGTTAGACAATTTTTTCTTTGCAATAATTATGTTTGTTCATCAGTTATTGTTATTTTTGTAAGTTTACAACACCAAGCCTGTTTTTTCGGTTCTTTAAAAGAATTTCAAAACTTGTATTCACTTGTTTCATACGTAATTGACTTACATTTTGCAAAATTTTATTCAACTAGCGTTTCTTCCCTGTTGCATTCGGTTCTACATACTACATCTTGCAGTAGCATCTTACTCTTCTAATCCTCGATTGGATATTTTCGACTCAGTAAAACTTGAAATCTTAGAAATTACCTGAAGTTGAAAAGCTGATTGCATGCTTTGGCTTTCAGCAACCCTGCGTAGATACTTGGATGTTATTTTCCAATAAAAAGGAACAAAAACAAGCTCCTTATTAATTTTGTTCCCTAATCAGCATCACAATCAATTTGATTTCGCGGACCGTAGTTAGATAGCACAGATTTGTCTACTCAGCAAATTCTCGTTACTTTTTGTTCGATATTTTCCCGTATTACGGAATGAATTGCGTTACCCCCCCCCCCCCCCCCCCCCTTATCGAAAAGGCAACAGAGAGAAAAAAAGGAGAAGAATCTCTTCACAATTTAATGGAAGATTACTATCGAGGCAGCCATTCACCCCAGAGATAAAAACATGCGGCACCGCGGCGGGTAAACCGCAGCTACTCGAAAAATCGAGAAGTATATTTCCTCTCGCGTGAATATCGCATAATGTCTTCTTCCCAGAGATCCAACAATGTGCTCATCTCTTCGGTATATAAGATTTCCAATCAACCAACGGAAATAGCGTCTCCGTCGGAGATGAGGTTCCCGGTCCTCTCAGCTTGCTCGCGCCCGAATCATTCCGCCGCGCTGTTAAATTATTACCGAAGACCGCACATCGCTGTAACTGTAGAATTTACCGCTGGTACTTATTGCGGTTTTTACGCTGTCTGCGCGAAAGAACTGTTTCGTACTTTTACTCTCTCTGCCTCTCTCCAAGAATCGTCATCAGCATTTTTAGTTTTTTAATCGACTGTGTTTTGTTCCCTGTGCACGCGTTCCGAGGCGGTAATCAGTCATAGATCGGGTGACAAGCGATTGCTGTGATTTCAATGACTTCAAGCAGTTCCAAGGGACTTTTTTTTACGATTTCATGTGATTTCAAATGATTTTAAAGTGACTACTTGCCAACGTGGTTCACGATTTCAACAAGTGTAGACCCTCTCGATGCGTGCTTATTAAAAAATATGACATTTCATGTTATAAGAATAATTTTGATGTTACGGGAATGAAAAAAAACACTGGAATTACTATTTTTTTTTTATTGAAAGTAAATCTTCACTGAGAGTTTAATATTGTACTAATTATTGCTTCGTCCATTGAAAACAATGACTTGGATTCAAAAGAACCGCGGAATATAGTATTTTTATACTTCTTCATACGAAAAACAATGCATTAAAATCCCCATATATAGAGAGGGAAACTTGTTACTCACTACCAAATAAAAAAATTATCGACGAATATACTACTTTTGCAGTTTTTATATTACGACTGTTTGTGGGGTGGATAAAAAATTGAGAAGTGTGCAGTAATTTGGTCAATTTTTCAGGCAAGCTCAGCCGCATATATGTCGGAGTAAAAATAAACCCCAATTTTTTTGTACGAGAAGCTTTTACTAATTGCTTCATCCGCTTGAATGGGATTTTACTTTATGGTGAATAAACATTTAAATCTAATGAAGTTGAAAGTTCTTTGATCACGCCGAATAAATTTGGAAACGAGTTATGTCGTTATACTTAAACCAAACTTACTTCTCTAAAAAAAGTATTGATTTCGATCGAAAATCACTTTTTCTAATTTCAACGAATCTTTACGTTTTCGGATTTCCGCGATGATCTTGAAACTTACGTGGTTTTACAGTCAAATGACGGTTATGGAAAATTGCCATGTCCCGTTTAATTTGAACTTCCGGATTTAGCAGAAATAAATGGATATTCAATGTTTTACCGACAAAACTGTACTTTTTCTTCTCAATTACTTTTTCGTAACGAACGATTACGTTTTTCCCAGTTGGTGTATTTATTTTCAAAAAATGTATAAACATTTAGTTTTTCCAAAGTTTCTTTTTTCCAATTCTTCTCTCAAAACTTTTTCATTGGCTTCCAAGTCCTATCAGTTTCAGACTTTTCACTCGGCCGTTTTCAAGGTTATCGTCGAAGTTTGTCGGACAGACCGATGACAGATCCTTTGCTTTTCATGGTGATGAAAAGTATCGCGATCGATCTTTTTTCCCTGCTAGTTTCTCTTGAGTCCAGACCCATAAACTTGTGCCAAAGAAACACAATGATCGTCGATAAAAATTAGGCCTCAAATTGCAAGCCCTACGATTAATCGATCAATCGCACTGCCCTAATAAGAATACCATAAAGTTTCATAAAACGAGACGAGACATGTTTGAGATATTCAAGAGATGGGATAAATTATTTTTAAAGTGATCGTAGCGTGGCGCAATTAGCCTGGTAATTTCACCCCCCCTGAAATCTGAATCAGGGCCAGGAGTCCAAGAGACGGCGGAGAGCTTCGGGATGCTGCAGGGTGAGTTCTGCCGGGGTCAGGAGACAATGTAAGTGGTTGATGTGGAATCTATTACGTCTCCCAGAAGACGTCGGGGTCGTCCATCATGCAGGCGGAGTAACCGCGAACCTCGGAAGCCCGATGGGAATACTAAAAGAACGGCGTGCGCTTTCGGCGTCGAGGAAAAGGGGTGGACGTCTGTGGAACTTGATTTCAGATTACCTCGAGACTGTTTTATTTGAGGTTTTCACAATTTTCTACATTTTTTAAATTTGGGTCGCAAGCAGCCGACTAGAAGAATTATGCGGTGCACATTTCGAGCGTAACGTTAAGAAAATTTGCTAGCAAGAGTACAATTGCGAAAATTTTCAGGTGAGTTAAAAAATTAACGACTAAACTAATTGGTAAAAATAATGTAACGTACGATGATATACACACATTAATACCCACGTACGGATGTCTAATGTGCACATGTCAACAAGTCACACACACAAGTCTGAAATGTGCCTCTCGCGACGAATTTCAAATATGTTAAAAAAACCGTGCAATTCTGAAGATCGGAATTTTACAGAAGAGGAGAAAAGTCACTCAGTTTCATTATTATTTTTGCCATTTGCAGAAGTGATTTCTATTGATTTTAACTTTGTTGTGAGGTTTTCATTGATTTTTGGTTTCAGACACCAAGAGATTTTGTATACGATTCTAGGTTGAATAGATTCACAGGGTATCAGAAAAAAAAAGAATCACCCGCCATCGGTGTAAATCATTGAAAGCACGGAATAAGGTGTAAGTCGTTGGAATGTCGATGAAATGCAACATTCAACGATTATCGTAAGACTTGGAACGATTTTTACGATTTCCATCCATTCCATATGATTACAAGTGATATGCAATGTTCCAGTTATCTTGGTCATTCCTCAGTATTTGAAGCAATATTTCTGTCATTCCAGTTCCCTTGAATTACAATTTGATTTCCAAGAAACCTTCTTATTTTTATAAATTTTTCGATTTGAAGTATTTGACTGTAGGCTGTATTGAAATATGTGGACAGTTTGATTGAAAATAGTGACTTCACTGTGAGAAAAATAGCGTGAAAATCGTCCATTCGAAAGTCTTACAATTGCAGGCGTAGCACGTTTGTTTTTAGTGCGCATACCATATCATCGAAAAGAATTTCACACAGTTGTGCGTGAACGGAGTTCACGAAATTTGATGTTCACCGTTTTTTACAAAATTTAGTACACATTTATTCTATCCTGACGCGTTGTTTTTGCAGGAACGTGAATAATTCATAACCAAACTAGACTGTACCGTTATAAATTGAATACGTGCAGAAATTCAATAGAATTGCGAAAAACGTGCGGTAAAAAGAAAAGTATCTTGACGACAAGAGTATTTTTATTTTCTTCGATAGCTAAAAGTGCGTCGAACCTAAAAGCACCTGCGTTTTTTCTTCTTCCGGTAACGGACAACATCAAAAAGCGCCGACAAATCGACAGTGCTGTTACCCGTTGAAGGTGTCGTCATTTAAACAGTGAAAACAAAATAGGTCGAATCGTCAGTCCCATTTTTCGGCTCACACACACGCCTCCGATGCATATGCAAATGGATGTTTATTCCTCGTTACGTCTGCAATATACATGCAATCACTCGTGAGCCACGTTCGCATGCATTATGCACGTTAATACTTACTCAGGCAGCCGGAATTTCGTTTGTTACAATTTCACCTCTGGCCGCTACGCAGCCTCGAAACATATCCACCCCTCATACATTCCACAGCTTTAGCATACTTAATATTATGCAGCATTTACTTTAACCACCCAACACGCCCCCGCCAACTCTTTGACGCTATAAAACAACAAGCGGTTTTCCAATTTTACATTCTCGACACTTGCTGTTGTTTCACCACAATTTCACTGAACGAAACGGAATATTTCTACGAATTTTGAAAACTGTGTGGTCGATTTGTGGCTCGCGGTTTTCCTTCGCAGGCAGAGGAAAATGATTCTACAGATGACGCAGGTCTGGACAAAAGTAGTTTATTTCAACTGCGGGCGATGTTTTGGTATATGTTATATTTTAGAGCGTAGCGAATCCAAAAATGACTTCCATTTCTTTCCATCGCGTACCGTATTTTTCCAAAATACAAGGTGTTTGCATAAAAAAAAGGCTAACAATAATGAAAAAATCACCATTTTATCACAATGGACTAAACCATATTTCTTATAAAATTAAACAAATAATGTTTTCACGAAACGTGTTTATCATTACGTGTTCATTCTTTTTGCTTATGAAACCTTTTCTTCTTCTCTTTGATGCTTCTTCGAACATGCTTCCGCTTTCCATTTTTTGTTACATAGGATTTTCGGAATCAAGAATAGGATACCACATTTCGAGTTTAACGGGAGTTTCACCCTAAATGAAACTACAAACACGAGTTCAAGAGAAAACCTGACGCGATGGAATGTTTTAAATATTTTTCCCGGTTTTAGTGAGTAAAAATCTATAAGAAACAGTATAAAAAACCTGTGCAGCTTTTTGGTTGCAGACCTGTGTAATCATCCTAACTTTTGTTCATTCGATTCAGTTTTGTTACGTACAGAAGGCATTCGAAATGATTCTACAAAACTGATCAAAGGTAAGAAGCGTGCGAAAACTGTTGAAAAATATTTCCAGTGGTCTAAAGATGAGAATTGGTTGTTTTCCGAATGAACAGCAGCTGTTCGACGTCGACTCAAAAATCAAGAACGAGAGGGTGACCAAATCCCCTTAATACCCTGTCGTCGGTCAGAGCAGAGGATCGGGAAACGCACGACCCTGTGCTGAATACAAATTTTCGTAATGTTCACCCGAAACGTGCGAGCCACGACCCGACATCTCTCAGATCTTTGCCAGGTAATCGACGATAATTACTTGCCACTGTTGAAAACCGATTGTAACCCCACGCAGGTGGCGTCTAGACCTGCGTTACAGTGCAATTCTGCCGCGTTTTCCGCACGCACGCACAGTCTTGGCACGTGATTCGAGTCTTGGAATCGTTTTACTGGACATCTTGAACACCGCGAGACCTCTATTGTTCAAACTGGCTCCAAAGATTACTCGCCTAATCCAGCGTCCTTGGAAATCAACACTTTAAAAAATTTTGCCAGGATATCAAGGACAATGTAGAAAATCTTTCAACGGCTTGGATACAATTTTGTCTCACCTTCCAAGAAGTACGATAAGATATTACGTTTCGGATTTTCTATAGAATGGACTTCTACATCAGTTTTTTTGTTCAAAAGTTCACTGTATTTATCATTTACAATAATAGAGAGTCCCGTGAAATTAAAATTGCAAAGTTGGATCGAGATCGTCGATTTTTGTAAAAGCTTTTCGTTTTGTTTGGTCTTATTTTCCACGATTTAACAATTTAATAAGTTTATAGTGTATTGATTTCATTAACAAAATTTGGATAATGTTGATAATCGAATATTTGACGTGATGACATTCTCCGCCTCATTTTCACAACCGAATTTCCGTTTTAAAGTGAATCCTTGTATAAATTATTTCTCTTTAGGAAATGTGTTACGTGAACTTTAATCATTCTTTGAAAATTTGCAACAAATTTCTGATATTGTATTACCGCGTGATAGAATTACCGAAACTATAATTATCCAATATCCTTCTACAGAAGAAGAAAAATTGGAAACTACTAGTTCAAGAAATCCATTCGAGATGAAAATCCCGACCGCCAACTTGTGTAATTACCAGAAACTAGGTGACATATTGTGAAATAATTCGAAGAGAAAAACTGCAGTAGCCGACCTTGATTAACCGAAAATTATTCGGAGCCCAGCGGCATAATTACATCATTATTATACGTTATATTCACTTTTGCTACGGAAAACGTCGACATTCTAGTCATCTACGGACTGGATTCACTGTCTACTGCCACTAATAGTCGATCATTGGTATTCAAAGTGTGAAGACGAAGGTGATGGAGGCAAAGGAAATCAAAAAGAATAGGTATTGAAACGAAGAGGATGGAGAAGTTGAGGAGAGTGAAAATAATGGAGCACATGAAGAACGTGACGGAAATCAAAAAATATGAAGGAAATACCAAAGAAACAGAACAACGAGAAGTAAGCAGAAAAGAATTACAAGGTGATGACTATGCGGAACGTGATGACATGACGTTGAAGAAGATGACGATCTTCAAGATTTTTGTATCTCCAAAAATGAAACTCAGCAAACCGCAGCTAATTTCGGACGATCATTTCGTAAACAAAGTTGTTTGAACGTTTTTATTCTTCATTCGATTATCTAGCAGCAGTGCTTAGTTTTTTCTATGATTCCCAAGCACCTATTTTCTTCTAGATCCTGCCAAATGTTGATTAAATATAGGAAATCAAAGTACAATAGAACTCTATCCCTAAAAGGATGTTTCCGAAGCTACAGCTTCCTACCGTACCGATCTGTCAAAAAACGGACTTGACGTCGGTTTAAAAAAAAAACAGAAAAATTGTGCTACTAAATAATCGAGTGAGAAAATAAATAGTCTTACACAATTTTGGGCTCAGAACGATCGATCGAACGATACGATTTGCCAAAGGTCGTATGTGCGGATGTAGAACTTTAAAAAATCATAAAAAGATGAAGAACATGAGAGAATAACTAAAACCGTGAAGAACATAAAGTAAAATCACGAAGACCACGAAGAAGAGAAGAACAAAAATTTTGAAAAAATTGGGCTTCTTCACCGTGTTAAAAATCTTCAATCAGCGTATTTTCAAGTGGGGCTCTGATTTCAACAAGGATCGCAGTAACTAGGTTGAAAGCTCGAAACTGCAGGAATCGCGTGACGACGAAGACAAACGCGGCGTTTGGCAAAAGGTGTCAATCCGGAATCAGTCCGAGGCTCACGGCGTCGGCTGCATAATTCAGGGAAAGTATACGTGGCTGGTACAATCACGATTTCATGCCGTACGGACAGGTCCTGACCGATGCGTGTCAGGCAGGCAGATTATGCAGGCGGCGAGGGAGGCGGGCAGGGTTGGTAGAACTGGGATTGGCACTTATACACGCACCCGCCTCGCCGTGAACGTAATAATTTAGCGATACGAATCCCCGACAACTTCATTCCCCTCCGTACGTTTCGAGTAATAAGCCATTAGTTGCACGTTTCAAGCTTTGCCTTACGGACCCCACGACACGTGCCGTCGGCACGACACTGACCAGCCACTGTGCCCGAGGTTCGGTAATGAGCTCATTGCGGTCTTGTCCGACACCTTCTTACAATTAGCCGCGATCGTTAAAAACGGAGTGCCTTGTATTTTCGCCAATGCAAAAAAAAAAAAAGAAGAAAAAACGTTGGATCGAGGAGAAATTCTCAAACCACGTAGTTTTCGAGCATTTTCAAGAGTGGATCCATATCCATAATCACCGAATTCTGATAAACAAAGTTACGATCAAACCGCTGAACCGATTCTCGCAAAATTTGCACAAGATACTGTGTTTACCCCGAAGATGTGCAAACAAGCTTTTCCGCTTGATCCTACTTCCGGTTTAGAAACTGCCGTCGCTAGCTTCGACACTTTTGAAGATACAACACCGGGCTTTGAAATGCAATCTTTTGGCAAGTATCTGGCAAACAGGGTTACAATCAAACCGCCGGATCAATTCTCGCGAAAGAACCTCGCAATAATCTTATGGGAGTTGGGTTTCAGTGAAATCGTCTGGATTTTTTACGTGTTGTAGATCTTTGGCGAATAGTTTGGACGCTAGAAAAATGTTCATCTTATACCCAGTATTTCTCTACATTATATAGTTACAACTAATGTTCACCAACAATTGCATTTATGCGTCTTAACTGTAATATAACGCAATATTTCGTCAATGTTTTGGATTTGATCAGCGATAAAAACGAGCTCAGAAATGTTTACGGAATCGGATCAAAAAAGTCAGGCTTTAGTTATTTCTAAGGTACGAATTATGAAACCTTTTTATAAATTGGGAAACGACGTTTGATTCGAGTTTGCCATCATTGGCACGAATAACATCATTGACGTATTTTTAAGCCAATTTTTCTCTATCCACAGCTTAATCATCCTCATTTTTCTTTAGCCTCTTATTGGCTTCGAACTACTTGACCTTTTACATATTCTCCGTACCCTTTATTTTCACCCCTTAATTGCGAGTCAGTAAAAATCTGCGCGAATTTAGACAATGAATTGCACAAACTAAAATCCCCTTTTTACTCGGATTTTAAAAAGTGGACACGTATTTTCAACCAACTGTGGATCGATATGAATTACCTCCACCAAAACTTGTTTCCAGTAGTTTTAGCCGTGCAGGAAGACAAGTAGGTCAGGAATTATTAGTTATCGCGACGACGGCAAAGTCCAGAAATTCGTAGCGATGATAATTGAGAATTTCGGGCTACTTGACCAGTCCAAACAGCATGAAGCCTCATAATTTCATCCGAACAGTTGAAAGGCCCGAGACTCTCATTAAACGCGACGTCCAGACCATGGGTAATAATTATTCACTAACCTACTTATATAATCCGAGTACCAGCCACGCCGCAGCGGGTATTAAATCCGAGGAGTTCCCGCAAACGCTGAATCAGCGTTCGGCTGAATTTCGTACGGCACAGCGGCGGAAAAGCCCTTAGCTGGACGTTGCTTTGGTTTCCGGCAATACAATCATCCGCAAAGTTTTTCAAAAGCGGTGAATTTTGAGCGGTTGAAAGGCGTCTGCAGAGTTTGAGGACATTCGGATCCCAGTTAATTCAGAAATTGTGAAATTTCCGAAGCAACGCGAGCACAATGTACCTGCGGTTCTTTATCCGCGGCCCACGTATATTTCCTGCCACAATACGGACCGCCGTATTTCACCGCGGATATTGTTGGCGGGTGTAAAAGTTACGCATATAATTGCGAGTCAGCCGCCTTTCCGCGTCACCGCGGGATGAAGCGGAATGCGCGTTGCCTGCATTCTTTAATTGAGAAAAGCTGCAGCGGCGGCTCGAGGAAATCTCTGTTGTGGAACGATATGCTTAAGCTCGTAATTACGGAGCTGGTAAGCTGTGGTCGTGCGAAAGCTATTCTGTGTGTATATACGTAAACGTTTTGCTTTTTTCCATAACGAGGTGCCACGGCCAATTCCCGCACCCTCATCATCCAGACTTGATAAGGGTATGATAAATTGCTAAAAAATTTTTTAATCGTTTTAATATCACGCGATTATGTTTGCTTCGCGTATCTGTGTCATTACACCTACGTGTGCGATGCCTGCACGTGCCCAAAAACGTACAAACCGAATACAATGATTAATAACAACGGTTCAACGGCACGGCGATATTTCAAAACGTGCGGATTTCTCTTTCATACTGCCTACAATTTCTTTCGAAAGAATTCCAGAAACGTGAAACCAATTACAAGGACCGTTGGAGTAGCTTGATAAAGTGTAAAATTCTATTGTCTTGGGAAATCTATATAATACTTGATCAATTATAATTACCTATAAAGATTTGAAAAGTATTAAATGACTAAAAATCGACATTTCTCATCGATTCTTTAACGATATTGTCGTATACACTGGTATTCGTCAAATTGTTACGTTCGTAATTTACGAAGGTCTGTTTAAATATACGAAAATAGAAGATACTCGAATTATATACAATAAGGCTTAGATATCGACGTTTCGTTCCAAATCACTTCAGAATCATTGAAAATCTACCGTAGATTGGTTCGATTTCATTCTGTGGTGGCTTATTTTGTTCAGAAGATTACCTTCTACGAAATAACTCGGAACTTTTTTTTTATCGTCTTTTTTCTTTATCAGCAGATGACAATATTGAAGCTTCTTCTGAAACAAGAATATCTGATTGAGCGACTTGGCAGCAAATAGTCATGTGGATAAAATGGGCCTTCTATAGAGTGAAATATTTGAGAGAATCTACTGGCTTTTCAATTCTGTATTTTTAAAGAGATCTCCCGTATCGTACGCATGAGCAAAACAATTTGATAAATACTCAATTTACGACTGTTTTGTAATAAAATTAGTAAAAAGTTTCGATCCTTGGCCAACCAAAGTCCGTAAGGTGTTTTGAGCACGAGATCACGTGACCGGTTCAAAAGTATATTTACGAGATTTACAATTTTTCGTTATATGACGGATTTGACGTCGGAAAGTGCGCTCTGGTCACCTAGGACCAATAAATCATCACATGAATTGTTGATTCAAAAATTTGCAAAATTTGCAAAACATAAACTCAAAGCTTGTCTCTTAGCGAAATGGGCGAATGAAAAATCTGTACAATAGTTATTCAGCCTTAGCAGAACAGAGTAAATTGAAAATATTCTAAGTTTTGAGAAAAAATCATCGCGATTCTCGTAAATACCGTCAAATCTGTCACTACGCGACAGCTGCACGCTCGAATGACTTCACTGAGAAAAATTTCATTTGTTACAGTAACCAGAAAAATTGAGTAAGACAGGTATCGTTAAAAAAAACTGTTTGAATATTGTTGGGATTACGAAAAACGAGGTACGCGTAAGCATTTTGCGTTATTGTGATCCATTTTTGGTAATTGCAACGCCAAGTCAGTTTCTTCGGTTTACTCTACTTTTTTAGTTAAACAAGGCTTTAACATCAATCTATCGTTGCACAAGCATTAAATTTTCGCAACAGTTGCAAGAAAATACAGCAACAGTGATCGTAATGAGAAAGAATAGTAACGGATACTAAACTTTCCGGTAACAGCTAGAAAACTAATTTTCATTTTCTACCTGGAACCATATTTTGTCGATTGTGGTAAAAAATGAAAATAGTTGAAGACCGAGCGGTAACCGGATCGAAAAATTTCTCTCGTAATCGGTGTTTAACGAATCGAAATCATTAACTTGATTCTCAAGTAAACGCTTCCTCGAGAATTGGAGCTCGCGACGAGAAAAAGAAGCAGGCATTTGGTACCCGAGTATCGGATATACCGGGTTCAAGTTTCCGCGGGGATACAAGGCTGCACCTAACCTAGGTGAACTTTAGCGGAAGGCGATTAATATTTGCGGACAATGGGCCGCGCACATCTCCGTGGCATCCGCGTCGCTCCCGGCGCACACACGAACCGGTATATGGGCATATTCTCCTTCCATAACCAATGGCGCCCCCCTGCGTCCGTGTGTCACGGCGCGTCTGCCGCCTAACGTACGAGGGAAGTTTCCTTTGTCCCCGGAGCCCGCGTTTCCCGGGCGAACACAAAACCCCCGGCAAAGGTTATAGACAACCCCGCGACAACGAGAACTTAACTATTCGTCCGCGTCTTTGCCGCGGCTTTTGCCCATCTTTAACCCCATCCTTAAATCAGAAACTTTCACAATTCGATCTTGCCTGTTCCTCCGTATTACGCCACTATTATACTCGCCTCGCCTCCCATTTATGTCACCTTCGCTTGTATTATTTAGCGTTCCTTTCTTACCGCGTCGCTCATAGGCCGAGAGAAGAAACCGTGCAGCTGAACGGGCCGAGTGATCGACTGCGCATGCGCGAAACAATCGGACCTCATTGGTTGGCGAGACCGGACCGCGTGACAGGGGAGCCAACTTACTCGGGACGCGGCACGAATTGTCAAACATTAACGCGTTCAGTGGCAGATTCGAATTACGTTGTCACGTTTGCTCGTAGTTTCAAAATTGGATCAAATCGCCTTTGTGCCATTTTCGGCCAATTTTCATTCGTGCCAACATTTGTACCAATGTTTTCCTGAAATAGATCATGTACAAAAATGTCTTATTTTCATTCAAGTTATGTTGTTCATTCCATTGGATTTTATTAAATTCATGTCGGTAATTCGGTTCATTTTTCATCATTACCGAAGATTCAGTTCCGCAAGTGTATAACAAAATCGTAGGCGATACATCATGATAAAAACCTTGTCTGTGTATGTAATGATTGTAAAATTGTTTCATTCCGTTGTGCATGAACTTTGGTTGAGCCGACGGAATACTCGACGAATACAATCGCAGAATAAATGGAGAAAAAGTTGGAGGAACCTTCTGGAATGATAATTGAATAATTTCATGTTCAAATTTCTTACAAACCAGGAATTTTTGGGCGTCTATCCGGCAATGACAAAAGTCGGGATTCTTCATCGAAAACTCTCGGTTAGACAGCAGACCTTGCGGAATCAAATCTATTTTGCGAAATTCCATTTGACTTGCCCCTTTGTTTTGTGGCCCGTCAATAATCCGCAATTAATTTCAGTCAGTCGTAACCTGTGTATGACGAAATTAATGATCCACTTCACTAATGTGCAGTATAAATGGACCAACTCTCTATCTGTCCATCTATCTCTCTCTGACCCTCTTTGTCTGTCTGTCCGATACGTGCATCTACGCCGATATCTCGTCAACAAAACGCCATACCGAGTCCCGAAAAATCTAATTGTACAGTACCTGCAGCAGAATGCCGAAATCTAACCATTGGCTTTCGAAATAAACAATAGCCTAGCATCCGAAAATCACTGCACGGAGTTTCATTACTATTAGTTTGGTATCAAAAATTCGCCATGAGAGTTGCCAGTTGGCATGATTACCCACATATTCCAATACCGAAAAGTAACTTTTCCGCCCGCCGGTCGTAAAAGGGCTACTTTAACCCCAGATTTTAGGTAAAAGTAAATCAAACTAAAATCGGATTAACGAAATAAAAGAGTGAGAACCGATTAAATGGTTGGCTATTGATCTCGTGCGAATTATTAGCAATATTCTTATTACCTCGAATTAACTTTGATGGACTTTACAAAGGGAGCGTGAAGACTTTCGTTATTCTGGACAATTTTGAACGACCTGAGAACAATTTATAAAGAAGAATATTGCCGTGTTTGCAATAAATTTTCAAACCACTATACTATTCATGACGTTTTACATCCTTTACACCATATCCCCGGGGTTTATTAGACTTTACTCCTTACAGCTGCTTCATCGCCGCTGCATGTTAGCCTTTGCTGTGGAGGGTAAGGTGCACTAGGTTTACCGGCTACGGTTCATCGTCACCCTTCCAGGAGGAGTCGGGCTTGATGCAAGCTTAACCCACGTGCCGGGCGTGCGGATGCTGGCGTAATTGCCAACGTCTGTGCTTTGATCTCTCCAGAGAATCCCGTCTTAGGGGGTGTGGTAAACCTTTCGGGCTTGATTTTTGAACTTACTTTGAATAGCTGTTGTTCGAAAGTTAAGCTTTGCAAATAACCGACGATTATACGGGTGAAAGATACTAGTTTTATTTTATTTCAAGCCTTGTAAATTGAAAAATTGTATATAAATATTTAACTCTGCTATCATTTCACTCGGAGCTAAGTTCGTCAACGTTTTCTGGAAGATGATTTCACAACTGTTTGTACAATTTCGGTAATATTTGTTACGCATTGTATTACGATACGTTTTTTCCAGGGATCAGAATGACTCGATAGTTCGAACTAGACTTTGTGAGTTACAAATTGAAATTTTAAACCAGGTTTCAATTTTCAAAGTTTGGTATAAGAATAAACCTAGTATCTGTCAGAAGTACAATGGTTGGTTGTTTGCAAACCTTCTTGTATCAAAAGCTGCTAGTCAAAGATAACTCAAGAATCAAGTGAAAAAGGATGACCATCCCCTTTAACTGACTATTTATTTAACTATTATATTCCTGAGCTTCGAAAATCTTTTCTCGAAGAACGCAAGACTAAAAAATATTCAAATCAAGTAAAATCCGTTCGATTTTACTCTACAATGGCTTTTTTATTCAGGAAACTATTTTCTACAAAGTTATTGAAACACTTTTTTTATGGTACTTGCATCGTTGAGAATATTTTAATTTCACTACATCGCGCCGATGTTGATTAAGATCAACAAAAAGTAATATTGAATTGGCTGTTGAAAAAAAAAGGAATTCTATCACAGCAACTTTGCAAAAAATACTCCCCCGAATAAAAGAAGCCATCGGAGAGTGAAATCGAACGAGTCTACTAGATTTTCAATTATTTTGATATGCTCTGAAATGGAGCATTGGTTTTGTATCTAAGCTTCAGTCAATAATTCCAACACTTTCAAGATTTGTATTTTCAATGAGATCGTCGCCGCTCACGAATTTAATAATTTTATAAACCAATCAACCTTCTCAAAGGACTCTTCATTTGGGTCTATTCTCCTAGCGTAAGCCTTCTCAAATACGATATCCGTTCCTCACGCCTTGTTCAACAAAATTGAGAGGGCGTTTCGCCCGTTCGCTGCGCCCACTTTTTCTTCCGATTAGTTAATTTCCTGTCGGCGGCGAGACGCGCGAAAATAGGGAGGGTAGCGTATAATAATGGCGCCAAAGATGCTCTACAATTGCGGGAAAAACCTAACGGTAATGAACATGGATCTGGAGTTGAATGCCGTTTATAGAGGTTGAAGCAGAAGCCGAAAGAAGGAATAGTCAAACGATACGAGGGGCATTATATCGATTCTAAATGTAGCGAAAATTCATTTGCACAGATTCAATATTTTCAATTTTTCCTCATTTTCTTACTAGATCATTGCAATAGTTTGCCCTTGGAATCTTGACCATTCTAAAAAAAACAAAAAAGAATGTCGGTATAAATTTATCAATACACATTTGCGTTCTCAATTTGTATTTTTCCACAAGTCATCTTTTCGTATTTATGATATTTCTACATTTTGAACTGTCGGTGGTTTGACTTCGGGGATTTCGTCGCGTCGACTTTTCAATAAACAATGTAATGTTTAGAAAGAGACTCACTTTTAGTTTTACACACAGGCAGTGTATAAGGAATATGCAGTCCAAGCTGCTTGCCTATGTTTACACGAAGATTGAGCCTGTTTCGCGGCCGGCCGTCGGTGGCGCTGCGGACTGATCCAGCATTGCCAACGTAACCGACTTGTCCGAAAAATCAGCCGTCTCAGAATCACTGTCCCCGGCTGTACGCCCTACATTATATATATATATATATATATATATATATATATATATATATATATATATATATATATATATACTTGATCGTTGAATCAAAATTCCCCAGTTAATGCCCAGGCGGAGTCGGCCATCAATCCTGCCGGTTGAGGGGTAGCCGGAGTGTTATTGTTCTCCCAAATACGCTCGTTATCAAGGCACACTGTGCAGGCACGTGCCCCTCGGTTTTGGCACGCCGGGGGCTCGTCGATCCAGCAAACAATTAATCGATTATCATTCGGTGCTGCAGTTTGACGAGGCGAAATATTGGCATAATTATCTCGGTGGTCGGACGCCGGAGATCCGGCGAACTGTTCGAGCCAATTTTCCTCTTTTAGGAACAATCGTGAAACGAAGTGTCTACTTAATTTAACGTCGCGAAAAATGTCCTTTCGGATGGGAAAAAATTACCTTTTACTTGAAAATTCGTTCTGTCGTTCCACAGAATTGGTTTATTTTTTTCAGCATTTTCAATCATGAATACAAATGCAAATTCGAGTGTCAGTGAAATTTTTGTGCTGCGGAATTCTGGGATAACAAAGTTATCGATTTGTATGAAACTGTAGACGAAGATCGACTGCTTCGCGAAACCGATCCGTCGAATTTTTTGAACCGTCGTCACTTTCGGTCTCGAATTAGGGAGTGTTTTCAACTTTTAAGTAAGCATTACTATTTATGCATTAACTTGAATTGGAGAAGAATATCTCAGCTAATTTTAATGAAACTTCAGTCAAAGATCGTGTAAAAATGTAGACAGATCAGAAAACCGAAATCACAATATACGAACTTTCAAAAATTTGTAAATCTATTTCATACACATTCAAGACACAGAAAGTTGAAGTATAAAAAAGTCCAACTGAAAAACGCTAAAAAACTGAAAGACAAAATACAGAATCGTCAGAGTCCTTGTACTTTCATTTATTCTGACGATTTTATACTTTGGCTTTCTATAGATCGACTTCAATACATTTTGACATTTCTATGTGTTTCGACTATATTTTAAAATTCTACGAAACAGGCTTACGTGATTTTTAATATTTTACATTAAGAATCTTATGTTTTATGCGTTTTTTAGACGGTGCACGTACACTGAGATTAAAAATTGTTGAAAAGTAGTGACCAATGGCTCAATGTTTCAAATAAATAGTTGTAAAAATTTCATACGATTCTATTAAGTATTCTGTTTGCCTGGAATGAAAATTATTCGTGAAGTGTACCGCTCTCGAACTAATTGATGTTTGGATTGAATCATCTGAATAATTGATTTGTCTGAATAAACTTTGGCCTGTTGCAATGAAATTTGTTTGATACTGCGAAAGGAACGGAATTTACTCGGAAATCGGTAATTCTTTACCGAAACATACGGCGTTGACAAGTTTTTAGGTACGATCGTTAGTAAAAGGAGTTCCTCGATCATTTGGCATCGCTAAAAAAAAGGCAAGATTAGGAAAATATGATGTATGTAAAAAAAAAGACTAATTTAGTTCGATAGTTTCATTATCTGCTAAAATATCGGGAAAATCAGCACCGAGTGATTGTGTCGTATGCAAAAAAGTATCGAAAGTTTTTGTATAAAACTAGCTTGTTCATTTACGTCGCCATTAAAGCTCGAAATAAAATTCAATATTCCGAAAAAACTTGTCAGTCGTAATGTTAGCAATTCACTAGAACGATAGAATCATATTAAAACCGAATGAGAAATTGTTTTTGCAACTACTTTTGCCTCCAGTTTTTTAAATTCCATTCGAATTAAGGTTTTTTGGTCGGAATCGGACTTATATTTGAATTCCCCAAATACATTTGAATCGACACATTAAATTTGTGTTTTAATTTGATTCAATCTTGATACCCAAAAATTATTACTTCAGAACTGTTCGAATAGTTTGAATATAAAAAATCAAATGATTTGAAACGCGATCGATTAAAGATTTGACAGACTATCCAGCTATTTATTCTACAGAAATTTGAACTGGAAGAAAAAATGTAAATTATTTAGACGCTCACTGATCAACGGCAGTTATTTGGTCAGTCTAAAATAACGCGTTATAAAATAATAAAACGAGGAGTGCGTCGATAATTTAAACATATTAGTTCGATCCGAGTGAATTTCATCCGAACCGTACGAACAATTTATTGCTTTTTGTGGACCGTTTTTTCTCCCAGCGGGAACCGCCCGTCTCGGTAAAATTTTTCCCGAGGTACGAGAGTTTTCGGTGAAGCTGCTCACCGATGAATCTGTAGTTTCGTACCTGCTTGCATATCCAGCGTCAAAAGTGAGCTTTGGTTGCACGCGGTTCCGCAGGCCGAGCCATTCGGTCACAATGCAAACAACAATACGCAATCAAGCAGTTGACGGCTGACGTTCGCATTACCAAAACCATTGTAAATCCCCCGATAACAACTAGCGGTGCCGCATCCAGCGCTCTTCTCGAGTATGTACATTTGTGCATGTAAATATACACCATTCCGCGCGCAAGCCGCACTGCTGCGCAGAAATTCCTTCCATTCGGTCACGAATCAATGACAGCGTTATTCTTAACTCTCGTTTCTCGAATGCAGCATTTCTTGCAAAACCGGCGTGGTGTTTTAAGGGGGGAATTTTCTGTAAGCTTACGGATTTTCAAGATTTTTTTCTATACTTATATGGAATACTTTGTCGAATTACCATAAGGCTTCTATCAAAATATAGTAATCGAGGTATATTGAGTAATTTTTTTTCTACTAAAAAAAATATTCTTCTACAGATACGTTCAGATTTTGAAAAACTATTTTGAACTATTCACTGAAAATTTCTAGTTTTACTCGGAAATCAGTCCTAGTTTTTCACGACGTAGTGCTTTCGGAAAACGTGCAGAAAAAGCAAAAGTGGTTTTTTCATGCAATAATTCTAAGGAAAAATCAGTATTCTCTGGAAACTAGTCTGATTTTCACCTCCAATGTCACTTCATCATAAATGGAAATACCAAGACGTAAAGTTTAATTGTATTCCAATAGAAAAAGTAGTCCAGAAAAAGAATCTTGTGAGTTGTTCCCGGAAGCTCATTCAACATGAAATCTTTTACCTGGAATTGATCAATTTACGATTAGTCAGAAATAGTCAGTAATTTATATTCTAGTATCCTAGATTATCTTTAGAAAATGAAGTGTCAAAAAAATACAAGTTCCATTCAGTAACTCACTAAAGTTTTTGAAAATCCTCACCCATTATCGGAATAACTGAAACAGTTCCAGAAATTGAACTGTCCGAAATATGACATATTTTTGAAAGTTGTGAGAAAAAAAAAAATTGAAAATGTGAAATTTTCTTGTTTAAGAATTGCACTAAAATCAGTATACATTTTCGCTTCCACATCTTTCTTCTGGCATGTTCACTAAATTTTTTACAGCTGTAGATATTCAGTACAGTCACAACGGTGAAGCGATATTAAAGCAGAAGGGACGTTTATGCGTACTCACATTTATTCAACCCTATTTCTCTACCCTTCGGCGATTAAGCGGATTAAGCCACAATGTAAAAGCGGATAAGCGAACTCGGAATTGTTATACCGTACGTATAATTTTGGCATGTTGAAGATCTCAAGCCAATGCGCGGTAAATTTTCTCTGTAAATTTGCGACAATTTTTTTTTAATTTATCTGGAAATAGATTTGATGTGAAAAATATTTCAGACTCAATATAAAGACACTTTTGTAGAAAAGAACTGTTTCGCTTTTTTCCTTGCCTTGTTACTACGATCTACAATGAATAGAAAACATGTCAACAATCGTTATTCTATACGCAAGATAACGGCGAAGCTAATGATTTTTCAAAGCGAAGAAGAAACGTCGCTAAAAGAATCGCGACCTTTAATTCCAGCCGTTGTTTCGGAAACTTGAGAAGGAAATCGTTAAAACGTTATAATAATAATTAAATTTTGTTTTTACCGCTTACCAAGTTGTGAAATTTATAAGGATAAAGGCTGAGCCGTGGCGATACGCAAAAGGAGAAAGACGAAGCTGAGAAATCCGAGGAGGCTGCATGATAAGCTTCGTTACCAAAGTTGGCTGGAAGCAGAATCTGGGCTTTAAACAATTTCAGCCGGGGGTTACGTACCGTGGTTATTTTTCTCTTGATAAATACGCGTGCGGTACGTATTACGGGCGTAAACCGTTCTGCTCATGTAGTATGTGCGAAACTTTTAACGACTGGGAGAAAAGGAGAAGTGATCCGGTGCTGCACCTCTTGTATAACCCGAGGAAAGAGGAATGAAGGGGGAGAAAAGAGAAGAGGGAAAAGGGAAAAGGCAAAAGGGGAGTTCCCCACTTTCAGGTAGCGAGTAATACAAATTAAAAGCTTGATCCTTTTCGGCTAAAAGCACTTCTACCCATTAAAGTTTTACGGTTTTAACGTTTTATCTTTTATCTACTACGCGATTGTGGCTTTATTTGCCACTCTAGATTCGCTGCGGAACCGTTTGGTTAAAAGGAAACAACAGAATTTCAGCCCCAGTTGTATAATACAGTGGTCATGCAAAACGATCTGTTTCAATACGAGCCTATCAGGAAACACAATAATTGATTGGGTTAAAATAACGCTTGATCGAATAAAAATAATATTTGACACGATTACTTTCGTTATAAACAAATGTAGAAAAAATATTTACCAGCATATGCAAATATTTAGTTGTTCTCTGAGTAGCTTGACTTTTATAATATTAAACTAAGCATATAAACGGCATTCCATGACATCGCGATTAAGATTCTACGTCGATGTCTCTGATTGGCTTTATTATTTATTCGTATGAAAATACATGACGAAAAACGCAATCGCAATTATTTTTTAAAATTTTTCGACCCAACGAAAAAAAATATTTGCTTGCATTTTTGACATAAGAATGAACATGAAAACTCATTATAATATCTCTCTGAATAGACATTTTTCAGCCCTTATTATAATGACTTTTTATGTTCATTCTTTTGTCCAAAATGCAATCGAATATTGATATTTTTTTTTTAATTTTTCCTATTTATCTTTTAATAAGTGTCCAAAATTATTTATATGCCATAAGATTTCTCTGAATCGTTTCAAATTTTAGATAGTGGTGTTTTCTTCTACGTTTTGAACTCATACTTCAGATATGCTGGGTCGAAAAATTATAAAGCCAATCTGAGATATCGACGTAGAATGTTCACGAACGTATATAACAGAATGTACGAGAACGTATATTCGGCTTATTTTCAGACTCTCCTTGTAACGAGGTAAATATTAATTATAAACAGAATCTCTGCGAACACGCGTCGAAAGTTGCGAACTCAAATCCATATCAGTCACCAGTTTGTCCTAATACGACGATTCAAAGAACATTTTTTTCTTTTCATTTTTCACTCGTGAAAACGTCGATTTCGTTTTCCAAATTCTTCAAAGATCAAATTCTTGTCATCCCTATTTTGGAGGACAGATGAGTTTGTTTCAAAATAATTCCGAACGTTGAATGATTTATTGACTCACTTTATATTTGAAGTCGGTCAATTCTGAAATGCGAATCGGTAAAAACACACGCTTTGTGAAATCTGAAAAAAGACTTTTTATACCGATCTTACAACAGATACAAAAATGTTTATCCTTTGAAATTTCAGCAGCCTTAAAGCATGAAGGAAAATGAAAAGAAATATTTAAAGGGAGGGTACACTCAACTTTTCAGAGCCACGACGCCTTAGCGTTAGGGCGGCGGTAAATTTATTTCTTGAGCAGTTTTTTACGAGGCTAATACGATGGCGATAAAATGAAAACTGTAAAAACAAAATTTGGCCCCTTTTGAATATTTTTTTCTCGACCAAATTTAACCATCGTAAAATCCATCCGTGAAAGTTCGGAGAACATAATTATACATTCGGTACAAAATGGAGGAATCGAACAATCGAGTCTTATTATTTTTGAAGCATATCTCTCTGAAACAGAGAATCGTCTTCTACTCGAAAAGTACTCTAAAGCCCGATTTTTAATAGGCGATTCTTAATAGGTGAGAGGTTATGGTTGACCCTCACTTGTCCGCCAGTAGATGCTAGGGACTTTTTTCTTGCCAGTGAAGCTTTGCTTCAGGCTGTAAGATTCGATGTTAGCCAATAAAAATTAAGCAAGTTGAATCGCGCGAGTTACCAGCAGATCTTTGCAAAAAGAAAATCGCTATCCGGCGGCGATATTCAACATCGCGTCAGCTGATTTGGACTTGCTTATGCGAAGATTTACAAATTTCTTATAACAAAAGTTTCATATTATATTTCAAGATTACAAAAACAAAATGCATTTTTATAAAATTAAACTTGTCTGGTGCAATTTCTTAAACCACGCCTCTGCCAGAGATCCCAATAAAACTCGAAAGTCCTTTCGACGTATCTTCGCTTACAATTTCAGAACTTCAGAACCGATTTCGATTACTTTTTTTTCTATCGATAGCTACTACGCCTAGTCAGATTTTAAGCTTCACTTCGTTAGAACCAAATGAATAGAGGTTGGGTTGGCTTAGGTTAGGTTAGGTCAGATATTATCGACCTTGATCCAAATATTCTTAACCGTAAGAAAAATTGTTTTATCTGTAATAGAATTTTGATTTTATTGCATTAAATTTTTACGCGGAGCGGTGACGAGTCGTCGCTAGTCTATAATTAAATCGGCGGAAGTAGATTATTGGTTGAATAATGAAGTTTCATTGATTTCGGAAAGAAAAAGAAGCATCGAGTCGTACAAGTTAATTCGACGCTACGACGAGGCGCCTGCAGCGTCTCAGTGTAATGAATACAAACGGGCAATACATCGGCAGGGAGTAGATTTTAATTGGAGTATTGTTTGTCACTGCAGGGGCGTAAGTCGCCGATCTGGAAAACAGGATGATTAGTTTTCCTTATCCAGGGTATTATTTATATCGAGGTCTAATCCGCCGGATCGCTGTATTGCGATTAATGCACCGCGTTGCGAGTCGTTGGTGAATTTTTTATCGGATTGTTACAGCCGAAGGACGAGTATTTATCCTGCGGGATGAAATATCGACGAAGAGTAACGAGGCAAGCTTGAAATGCAACGTGGTGATATTTTCCCAAAGAGAAACCCCGGGGTTCGCCAACTTGTTGAACCAGTTCGCTATTCGATAACGATAAAATGCGAGAGCACGGTGCCACTAGACTTTCGCACGAATAGACTCACGAAATACTGTCTGTAATAATTCCTTGGCAAGGGAAGAAGACTCAACGTACATAACTGTTAAGTTCACTGTATCGCGTTTGTGCTTAACATTTTCATAAGTCAATAAGTCTGGTGCGAAAATGCGAAGTAGGAAGTGATCAAATATATTCGCAATGACTTGATAAAAAAAAAAAAAAATGCACCCACTTTATGCTATTGGGAAATTCTTTTGTCGGGGATAAATTTTAATTCGCTGTGAGTGATGGACAATTTTTTAAACTTTGGCAATTAAGTACGATCACAATGAAGAAAACTTGTAAGTTTTGAAGTAAAATGATACACAATTTCATCTGTAAAGCAATCATTTGTCATCGCTTCAAAGATTTTTTCCCAGCGCAGAAGAAAAGAACGTTTGCCAGTGAAGTAAAAAAATTTGCGATCGGTTCAGATTCACGTGAATGATGCTAATAGAGAAGAGTTATTTAATATGGAGGTGTATAAATGCAGTTAACTGCAGAAGTTTTACATTCATTTACATAAGTGAAAAAATAAAACAAACGACGAAATAATTTTCCTTCGAGCTTTTAAAATATGACGTTTGAATTGAGAAAATTCATTAAATTTTTCTCGTCATGCTTTTCGTTGTATTTGCGAAAAAGAAAATCAGAACAGTGTATGAGAAAAACAAAAAAATGGAGCCCGCTTCACGAAAACTGTATAAAATTTATTTAAATATTACTTAGATGGAAAACGTTTTTATTTACTTCGTGCATAAATCGTAACGACCCGGTATTTACAACTGGTAAATCTGCTGTTCGTAATACCTACAAATTGAATCATACATTCGTGAGTTGAGAATCTTGAGATGAAGAATCGCTTTCGGTTCTTTCAACTAAAGTATGTACAGAAAATCGGTTTAAGGCCAAAGAAAAAGAAGGAAAAAAAAAACGGACCGATTATTGACGCTCGGCTTCATTTTCTGAGGAGAAATTAAATGTTTGCTATTCAAATTGAACCCGATTGCGATAAGCCGCGAATATTATAAACCGGGATGATCAGCAACCCGATTTTCGTTCCGTCGCAATGAAACAGCCGTCGACTTGGTCTGCGTCGGGTTCTGAGAATCCTTAAAAGGATTTTGTTGGGCCATCAGAGGGAGGCTCGTCAGTGTTAGATTTCTATTCAAAATCAGGACGGAGAAATCATTTTGGTGAAGTTTTCCTGGAGGAGTTACGCGGCCGTGAGCTGCCAGGACTTAATTGCAAGCTTGTTTGTGGCTTTTCTCTAATTTCGAGAGCCTAAGCTCAGAATTCGTCTTTGGACGGATAGCTCGGCTCTTTCGTGAAATTGAAAAGCACCCGCGAAATTTATCCAGTGTGAAAGAATTGCGGCAGCGTTAAAAATAAATTATTTATTACGATAAAACGTTGTTTTTTTTTTTTTTTTTTTCTACAATCCCTTTCTTTAATCCGAGGATAATTTATTACAATTTTTATACATCAATTAAATTCAAGGAATTTAGGTTATCTAAAAAATATCATTTCAAATTCAATTCATAGTGGATTTGTACTCCGAAAGGAATAATTTTCTGAGATTTATGCAATAGTTCATGAATCGTATAGTGGAAAAAAAAAAAAAGAAAAAAGAAAGCTCTTCATTTATTCTTCTCAATAAAGAAGGATAAACAAAATACTACCTTGAATCAAGTGAGAATTTATTCAACTGTATTACAATGCCGAAAAATTGGTAGATTTGAAAAAAAAATGTGATTGAATTTTATCAATAAACTTTTCTCTCCAGTCTTAATCTTACACCGCGGTTAGCTAGCTGCGGCTAATTTTACAGCCTGTTTTCAGATTCCGCAATCCTGTAGGGAAAATATTTCACCCGAGTCAGCTGCCTTGCAGACGCGCTTCTCTGGCACAGTTTTGAATTACACCGTATTAATAACATCCCATGCAGCGTGGAATTTCGTCATTTATTTAAAAAGTAATTACACTCACACCCCTCTGTCTATGGCAAATGTACGATGTGTTTGAACATTACACGCATGATCGCCACACACCAACCAGAAACATTTTTTCACCTCTCCAACATACTCAGTTTTATCTAGGTTTACTATTTCCTCATCTATTCTATTTCTTCCACAGAGACTGGAACGTATTGTTATTAAAATTTCTTACCGTACCCAATTTACATGAAATATTTTCAATGACCGTTTGTCAAATTTCGATACTCGTGACCTAAACAGATCTTTTTAAAAATATGAAAATTGAAAAATTGGAAGCTTAAACAAAGACATTAATATTGATGTTCCATTTTAGATGACTTTCAACTTCTTAAAACGGCTAAAAGGTTCGTTAGATTTATCTCTAAAATAGCTAGTTTTATTCAGGAGACTATTTTCTAAAAAATTACTTCAGAACTTTTTTTTCGTGATATTGGCACCGTTAAATATTTTATTTTACAACACTGCGACGATAGTAGATAATGATTACGAAGTGACTGGTGAAAAAACAAAATACGTTTCGGTGATATTGTAGAAAACAGTCTGCTGATAAAATTCGCCATAAATATTACGAATTTATTAGAGTTTTAACCATTCTGAAACGATTCGAAATTGATCAATATCAATATTTGAACTTCTACTTATAATTCCAGTTCCTACCTTACATATTACCTTATAATATTAGTATCTTCTATTGTTGAATTTTCAAAGAAATCTTCATGCCCTATGGATATAGTTTATTTTATTAGTAATCTCTTAAAACTAATAAAATGTTACGATTTTTGGCTAACAAACGTCCTTTGAAATATCGTTCAACCGGTTCATTCAGTTGAGCCTTCATTAAGTTAATTCGTTCCTTTTAATTAAGGGGAAAAGTAAACAGTTCTTATAGTTTTATGGTGGACGATTTTATTTTTTTACGGTAGATTAAATAAAAAAAAAAAAAAAAAGAAATAAAAGAACCGTACCTTATTTACCGAATGAAAGATATGAGAAGCTCAGATTTATTTACCCTTGACCGCAAACGTTACTCAACATCTAACATTGAATAATATCAGACAACTTTGTATTTTTCTCTAATTTTTCTCCCGGAAATGATTCCCGTAGTTAAATTTGGAACGCTTCAAGAATTCCGAGCCATTACTCAGACGTTTTTATCAGCTTCATTCCAGCAATTTTCTTTCCTCTTTTCCACCCTACCGTTCCCTACTTTCATCTGAAGATGGTAGGAAGAGTAAAGGATGAATTTACAGTTAAGTAATGAATACATACAGGCTTTAAAAACCCCCGAAAAATTCGCCTCTGGAGTAAAATCGCGTGACGACATTTCAGGTGAGGGTAGCAAAATATCTATAAATACAAGAAAATGGAAGGGTCGCAATTCCGAATTTTCAGTAACACGGATATTTGTTTTACAGAATTCTAATGCGCAGAAAGTCAAATTCCGTAAATGATAAACCGTCAGACTCTTGACGATTCTATGTTTTGAGATGCTATTTCCTCATTTATTCTTACGATTCCTTATTTTGGCTATCTGTTATATTTTGTCCCTCATCGTATTTCGAATTCCCTATATTGTAACATTTTATTTATACTGCGAGGTAAAAAGAAAACAGAAAAATAGAGAACAATGCGGAAAATAGTTTAAAATAGTGTCAAGGTTTTAATGATACATTTATTTATCTATGAGTTCATAGCTTTATATTGATCAACCGTACATACAAAAAAATATATATACATATATATATGTATATATAAACATAAAGAGAGAAATATTTTTGCACGTAGCAAGCAAACAACCTTTTTATACGAATAGATTTTCACGAGTTACCGAGTCGATGTGATTTATTATACAGTATAACTGTAGCTTGTATTAGAAAAACTTGGTAATTCTTGAAGTTGCGTATTTGGACTAAAAAATATTATTGTTAAATGTTTTTAAAAAGAAAAATTCATCTCGAAGAAAGAAGATGATACAGTTTGCTCTATGATGCTGTTTTAGAAAATTATCAAAGATTCGTCAACTTCGAGGACTCAAAACTAAACAAATTGTTAGAAGAAATAACTATTTATTATAATCATAATCGGGTACCTTGACCTCAAAAATGCTTGAAACACATGCTTTCAAAACTATACTTATATTTACCTGAGACACCCGAAAACGTTGAGTTACTTTGTCAATGTAAATTAAAAGTTTACTTCTCTCCTTCGAGTTCTCTAAGCCTACTAATCTCTCTCTCTCTCTTTTAATATTGTTATAGACTTCTTGCCACAGACATCTTTGCCTGAATATATTTAACTCGACGAAGATACTACGTCGTCACGTTGATTCGACTTTCTATATTCTTCAATTCTATAAAATAGATTATTCCGTCTTTCGAAATACGATGTAAGATCGAGCCTCCTTTTTTCGATCTTCAAACACTTATCCCTCCACCCTAACTTCCCAGTTAGCTCAGACCGTGAAAGGTCAGCGTACCGAGCCTCTGTAAATCATTACACCTATACATATATGCGCATGCAAAAGGGGGTTGAAAGGGTGGACGAGGGTCAGTCGTTAATAATTCTCAGAATTTGATGAGACATCTTTACGCTCCATTAAAGCCCTCTTGATATTATTACGACTCTGATTTATAACCCGGTTTACAACCCCACTCGACCCTTTCAAATAATATTTACTCACCCTTTGTGCTATTCGAAACGCTGCAGCGGCCGCCGATGTGGGGAGAGGTAACCTCGATTGAAAATTTCACGATCTTCGGCCTGGCATTATGCCCTTATACCACCGAACCCTTCAGCATTTGGAAGTTTTTTTTTTTTTTCAAATTGTCCGCGAGAAAAAAAAAAAGAAAAAAAAACAAAAAAAAGAAAATATTCAGGACACTTGATCGAGGCGTGATAAAATTATCGCTGGTTATCGATGTTGAATCAATTACCGCAATGTATTTAAAAAACGTGCAACAAATAAGATTTTCATCGCAGGATATCCCCTCAAGCCCAGCATCCACTTTAACTTTAAAAAAAGGTTGTCTTTAATTCCTAAGCATTTCTCTTTCTCGTAATTTGTGAAAAATGGGAGGTCTGAAAAATTTAGTATTTCGATTTTTCGTCGCGGAGTGGATAAATGTCAAGTCCTTAAATTCACCTCACTTTTATAATCAAATCAATGAACATATTCATAAATATAACCGTTTTGTCGACGTGTCAATTACGATGTATCAAACGAAGGTCAAAATTTTCCAGAGATTCATAGACGTGTAACTGAAATCGTAACTATCTAGGAAAAAATGTTTATACATTATCAGATAAATTTAAATGAAATCATATCTTGAATTTGACCTGATAAAATGATACAAAATTATCAGCAAATAATTTTACATAATTTCATATACATTCTTACATAATTTTAAAACATTTTATTCAAATTTAAGAAATCACGTAAAATTATATCAAGCTTAAATTTTTTTAATGTCTTGTACGATTCTGTAAAATTTGCGTATTTTTCGACACAACTACTCGTATGAAGATTAATAATAAAGAATAAAATACTCGAATACGTTCGAAAATATTACCGTAAAAAATTTGTGTACAAACTAAATCGGGAAAAAATAGGAAATCAAGAAAGTTTATACATCCAAAAAAAATAGGAAATCAAGAAAGTTTATACATCCACATTAAACAAGTACCATTGTACACATTTTCTTGAAAAGTACAAAAGTCTTCCGAGAAAGATTTTGCGGCCGGTCTCGCGGAAGGATCTATTGAGATTACAGTAGAAAGTAAGGAAAAAGAAAAAGAAAAAGAAAAAGAAAATGAAAGAAAAAAGATAAAGAAGAAAGTCGAGAAAACCGTTTTCGCGGAAAAGAAGCTGCCCGCAGCGGGATAGGTATGCTGGTACTATAGCCTGAGGCAATGAGGCCACGTGATGGATGGCGGTGCATTGCAGGATTTTTCTACTGCGCTTTAGCGGTGAAAGCGACTCGCTATCTCAGTGTCTTGGGGTAAACGACGCGTTTACAATTCTGCATTGAGATGAAGGGACGATTTTTGTTGAGGAACGTCGTTTTTCAATGGTTTGAGGCGTTCTGCGTCGAGTGAACTGTTGTTGCTTATTTTTTTTATTTTTTATCTTTGTTTCCAGGGAAAAAAGGAAGTTATTTCAGCCTGGACATCTGTGTGTGTGCGCGCGAGTGTATGCGATCAATTCTTTTGTCCGACTATATCTTGAAAATGATTATGGTTTCAATCGACGCGACGTCTACAAACTTGGAACTGATCAGATTTTGGCTTTGATCGGATGAGTGGTTATTGGATTATTTAAAAATAACGAAATACCGAAGAATATAACAGGAATGTTGATGTCTTGAAAATGGATTAACGGTTTCGAGTCAAAATTGGTATCTTTTGAGTCGCTGATCACGAATCTAAAGTCAGATATGCAAAATTCAAATTTGGCGTATTCAATATGCTGGAAAAAATTAAAGACATCTGGATTTGGATGAGAATTGGTAGATGAAGGTTTGTTGGGTGGCCGACCATAAATATTAAGTCACATACCTATAATACGAAATACAAAATAGCCAATTCATTATGGTGGAAGAAAAATCTAAAAATATTTGGATTTTAGTAGAAATTGGTAGGCAGAGGTTTTTTGGGTCCGCGATAATGAATCCAATGTCTGAATTCCAGAATTTATAATGTTGGATGCATTGTAGTGGTTCAAAATAGAAAATATTGTTGTATTTTCATGTAACGCGGTACCTGAGGGCTTTTTAAATCGTTAATCACGAATCTAAATTTGTCGTTGAAAATTCGAATTGGATACAAATATTTTATATTTTCGGTGAACTTGGAGCCTGCAGCGTGAAATGGGAAGTCCGAGAATTGGCTCACGGCCATTCTAAAGCCGCTTGTTTTTTCTTTTTTCCTTTTATATATCTCGCATTTTTTACAAGGAGAAAATCATGAATGAAAAATTTTACGGTAAGGAAAGAAGAAAATAATTGGAGCCTGAAATTGCGTGAAGTATAAATAACAGCTTGTTTTAACATTCGAATTTTTCAAAAATGATCATTTTTGAGCACCTGAGATCAGACAATCTGAGCACCAAAACTGATGGAAACAAAACTTTAACCGGAAATTACAATATTGAAGAAAGCTTAGTCGTTATAATGACTTTGGAAATGACTCCGTATTGTTTTTTTTTTTTGTACCAGTCGTGGTATTTTTATCAATTAGTGTTGTTTTACTTGTGAATTGGTTTCCAAAATTCACCTAAATTGAATTTTTAACAAATACAATATATTTTCATATGCATGTTTCCGTCATTCACTGCGAAAGAGCTGAGCTACAAGAAATCATAACAAAGTATGAATCAAAAATTTATTTACCAACAAAACGAGCTGCGATCATTCGCTGATAAGAAAGAATAACGAATTTTGGCATAAAAAATGAGAAACAAGACAAAGCAGTTGCTCCGAAATTAACAGTAATTCAGCTTGTTTGATAAAAATTCAGTTTAATTCAAACTTTTTCCACCATTTTTTTCCTCTCTGTACAGGGCTTAATATTTTTCGAGCATCCCGTGATCGACTTTCTACCATGTATTCGAATAAAATATTGAAGAAGATCCGATTATCGTGCTCCTATCTCTCGCAGTTCGTCCTCTTCAAAATTGTATCCACACCCACGAAGCTGGTTATCGTGTTCAAGAAATACTTGCCCTTTTCGGATATCAATTTCTTGCCTCCTTTGCTACGCTCCGACGTGTTCAGTTCGATTCCTCGTCTCTAAATCTACCTCTCATCGCCTCAAGCTCAGCGCAAAGCCGTAACTGTATCTTGTTTCTCTGAAAAGACGAAACGAGGAGTACATTCATAAACAATGTTACTCCACATTTCTTTGGTCATTTTATTGACCGGAGGTATTTATTTTTCCGCTGTACGCAGAACCATTTTTCTCTCCTAACGATTCGTTGTTGCAAAGTACGAACTCAATTATTTACCTTTACTTAAAAAAAAAAAAATATTAATATTCTTATCTATAAAATAATACAATTTTCATGACGATTTAATTTCTTTCCTAAGATCATTTCTGTTTGAAAATTTCACAGGTATTAAAAATTCATGAGAATTTTGTGAATTCCACGATTTTTCTTCCAAATAAAGAAGCGAAGTAAAATTTTAATATCATTTCCACGTCTTCCACCCTTTCCAAGCTTCGAGTCAATTCTGGAATCACGAAAACAGGAGTGGATGTCGGCTTTTCTGTACGTATTCGGGTCTGGCTCGCAGCCATCGGGCGAACGAGCCTCGATTAATCTTCGAATGGGTTATAATGTACCGCTTTGATATCTGGGCCGATCTGCAGAACGACCGGCGCGCTTTGCCCCATATTTTCTCCATCAGAGTTTCCCGTTCAAAGTTTTCGATGACCATTTTTTCTCACAGCCGGAGGAGTTAATTACGTACAGCGACGATTTTTTAGCACTGCAGCTTAAGGCATTTGCATTAACTCTGTAGACATCTTGAATAAAATTAAAATCGGGACAATAAGTGACTCCAAATTTGATTATTAGCAAGAATTACGAGAAACGCACTGATTGTGAGAGAGATTTAATTTTTTATAGTCGCAATTATGGTTTGGTTATAGTAAAAGTAACTATTCAGTATGATTATTGTTTGTCAGATGACTTAACGTAATACCCCGTATAAAAATAATCCATAGGAAAATAACCTGTCATAAATAACCAATGACATAAATTAAAAAAAAATTAGTCTTCACCCGGAGCTCTTTGTTGTCAGGGATGAAAGTGAGGGTAAGGTCAAAAAGGTGAGCCCTGCTACTTTCTTCGGTGACAAAAAAAACCGACTTCTCTCTCGCTGTTTGTTGAGAAGAAAATACCAGCTGACCCTGCGGGGTAGCATCTGTCCTAATCCTTACTGTGCAGGAATCGGAAAAGTGGGAGGAAGGGTGCGTGGGGAAAGTCAGCGGGGATGGACGCTGATAAATCGAACTTGACCGAAGGACCGAATCGAATCTAACGCGTTATTTGAAATTTAAATCCACCTTGTAACCGAGAGGCGAAGAAGAAAACTCAATTTTCAGAAATCCCTGAGGCGTCCCGCATGGTACAAAATACGAGACACAAGCTCTCGTTGACTTCATTTTGTTTATCGATAGGATCAGGACGATTTTCTTGAATCACTCATGGCTCAAACGAGCCGGCTATCGAATTGAGCACAGAAAATAGTCCAATTGCGATACTTTAATTTCAACTTCACCGTGGAATTGGAAATTCAACGTTTATTTAAATGGAGAATTCATCAAAGACGAAAGATTTTTTTCTAAACATAGACTGGGTTATTTTGTGGTAATTTAACGTGGGGCGTATCCGCTTAAATTTTTTCGTTATAAGTTTTTTTTTGCAGTTTGAAGTACGAGATAAAATAATCCGTTAAACGTATCTTGAATGACATAAATTCAGGAAAATTTACCCGATATGTTAGTGTCTTTTATACTTTTGCTTTGTATTTGTCAAATTGATTTGACTTGAAAAAGATGAACCGATTCATAAATTTTTGGCCAGGCTTTTAGTTTGAAATTTCGATCTGGCTTTAATTTGAATATGTTCCAGTATGCAATGAAATACGAAAATCTGCCAGCTTATGGAAAACACGTTAAACAATTTCATTACGTTTTTGAATTGAAACTTCGTCTGCGATTTTTTTTTAGCACGTTCGGACATCGAAAAATCAAAATACGCAAAAACGTGCCTTCTTGTCGAAGAAGTCCAACCTTCCCAAAATGTAATCCATTAATGTATATTCTCAGAGACATTCAAAAAAGCTCAAAAAGAATAAATTGTTTCCATTTTGCTTGCTTTTTTTTTTCAACAAAAAGTAGATCATTTTTCTGATTAGATTCTTAATTCCTATATAATTGAAGCCGATGCGATAACGATCTCATTTTACAACTTTACAACTTTACAACTTTATGTTTAAAATATCTACTTTTTTGTTCTTCGCATAAGCATGATTAAAAATATCAGAAAACGTCTTTTTCTACAATTTCTTTGGATCCATTACAAAACAGATTACACCTTCGGAAAGATCAGAGTTTTCACACAGGAAAAATTTTGACTCCTTGTATTTTCATCGACCGAAAATGATAAACATTCGAGAACCGATGTTCGAATTGATAAAAGTGTTTCTCGTAAACGGTAGGCTCTGAAGTCCAAAACGTCAAACGTTGACTCAAGAATATAAAGACAGTTGCCTTAATGGGCTTTCGTGTGACAACCGAAAATCCTCGTGCGCTTGCGCCCCCTGAGATGTTCCAACGGTAGAGTTGAGAAGATTATTTTACTTATTCCAGAACATCAGAGAGTTACCGATTTCGACATGATGCTGGCTGCATTCGCCTTCCGAGTAACACAGTCTTCGCAATTGTGTCAGTACTTAGCCCGTGTGTACTTACCGACTTGTCGGCGATACTTGAAGTTATTGATTAGAATAAATTGCTTTCAAACTTCGTAGCAAGACAGTGATTTGAATGAAGTATCGGTACCCGAGAAATAAATGTATACATAGATCATAAATAATAATCACATGTAGCACTGATACAGAGACCAAAGAGTGTATATGTATATGCGGTCCATGTATGATATGTACCTGTATGATACATTCCCAATTACTACGTGATGCATACTATAAATTTTATAATTGTTCGAGACACAAACTAGATTATCTACAATAATACGGCTGTAATATGAAAATAGGAGAATTATTCATTTCGAAATGGGATTCTATTCGACACGCGCTCGATGCATCCCATAACATTATTATTCATAACAATTCCAACAACTTTTCATTTGCGCTCTCGATCTTGAATTTTCGCAGGCATAGAATCGGAACGCTGTTTTAGTTAGTCGCAAGTGAAGTATCTACGTTGGGGACGGAAGCAGAATTGTTTTTCGAAAAGTGTTCGTATGGAATAAAATTCAGAGTAACTGTAATACATCACGGATGCGCTAATTTTGATCGAGATGGAATGGATGCTCCGTATATGAGACAGTATTTAACGTAGTGTCCTGATTTAAAGACCTAAAAAGGTGATTGTCGGCGATTTTTCTTCTTTTTTTTTTACGGGGAAAGATAGAACGAAGCTTCTTAAAACTTCGAGTGTATTCTAACTCACATTTGAAAGGTACGAGGAAAAATTTTTATCATCCAACTGTCGCAGAACGGCAGCGTTATTAGCTAACCCGTTAACTGAAGAATATATCTTTAGTTAACGGCTGACCATCAAAGGGCCTAGCCGCTTGAGTCTGGAATCGGCAGGAAGGACAAAGTGCGTGTTTCATGTCTGAAATGTGAAAGCTAAAATCATTATACATCATACCATATCATCATACACCATATGTCATACATCATACATCACACATCATACATCATACGTAGTATTAAAGTTCGAAACCAAATTTTGGATGTTCGGGTGTTCGGAATTTCAGAAAGCGACGTCACCCGAAATTTTTTTTCTCTTGACGTCATCGATCTATATAGACGAAAATCAGTTGGCCGAATTCCTCAGTCCGGAAACCACCGCGCAGTAGAGCGAACGTATGAAAATCGCGCTCCGCAGACTTCGAGTACCGGGCTCTCTATCTCCTGGATCCCGTACTCCAGGTCCGTTACCTGGTGCAACTCGACTTCCAGGACAAGAGCTCCGTAGTTTCTACGCTTCAAGTCCGCTACCTGGTGGAATTCGACTTCCAGGACAAGCGCTCCGTAGTTTCTGCGTTCAAGGTCAACTACATGGTGAAACTTAACATCCAGGACATGCGCTCCGTGGTTCCTGCGCTACAGGTCCGCTACATGGTGAAACTTGACTTCAGGGAGAGGACGAGGAGGATGAGGAGGTTGAGGAAGACGGGGAGAACAAGGAGGAGATCGTTGGAGGTGATTTAAGCTGGTTGGCGGTCGTTAGATTTGTGCACGTGAAGTATAAAATTTTTATAATATTTAATGGCAATTGTAATTATATTTCATCTAAAATATTTCAAACTTGTCATGTTTACATTGAATTATTGCAATTCATTTTTCGTGCGAGCACAAATTCAGTAGCTGTAAATGCGCGAATGAAATTTATTGTATTATTATTTAATTAATTAATTATAGTAATGCTTACAGAATATTTTTGATGTGTTCTTATACTGAAAACATTTATCACTATTCAAGGTATAACCCGAGGTGCTTATCGGTGGTTGTTGGAGGTGGTTGGCGGTGGTTGGAGGTCGTCGGAGGTAGACGAGGAGGAGGACAAGGATTTTTCCTCGGTGAGGTTAACATTTTTATAATATTATATGTCAATTGTGATTATATTTCATCTAAAATTTTTCAAACTTGTCATGTTTAAAATAAATTATTCCAATTCACTTTTCGCATAAGTTCAAATTCATTGGCTGTCAATGCGCTAATAAAATTTCTATGATTTCTTATAAGTATCTCACAATCTTCTTAGTAAAATGTGTCAATAAAAAAAAATTATATTAATCCTTACACGATATTTTTGATGTGTTCTGATTTTCAATATTGATATTTATTGATATTCCAGGTATAACCCGAGGTGGTAAGCGGTGGTCGTTGGAGGTGGTTGGCAGTGGTTGGAGGTGGTCGAGCTGGACGAGGATTGATGCTCGGTGAGTTTAAGATTTTTATGATATTTGATGAAGTAGGATCAGGGGTAGGAATAGGAGTAGGATCGGAAGGAGGAGTGATAGTAGGATCAGGAATGGGATCGGGAGTGGGAGTAGGAGGAGAAATAGGATAAGAAGTAGGAGTAGGAGTGTTAGGAGTTGGAGTTGCCAACCCAACCCAACCCAACCCAATTGGTCCACTTACCCTAACCTACCCCCCACCCTACCCCACCCTACCCTACCCTTCCCGCCCCTACCCTCCTCCTATACTTCTACTCCTACTCCTGCTCCTACTTCTACTTCAATCTTACTCCTACTTCTACTACGATCTTACTCCAACTCCTGATCCTACTCCTATTCTTACTCTCACTCTTGAACCTACTCCTGATCCTACTTCTATTCCTACTCCTACTCCTAATTCTGAATATGAATGTTATGGGATATACAGACTGCGTGTCGAATTGTATCCCATATCGAAACGAACAATTATTTTATTGTCATATTATACCCGATTATAGTAGATAATCTAGTATGTTTCCTAGCAAATTATAAAATTTATAGTTTGCATCACGTAATAATCATAAATTAATCAGGTGTATCAATGTCGTACATGGACCGCATATACATGTACACTTTTTGGTCTCTGCATCATTATTACATATGATCTATTTTTATTCATGATCTATGTATACATTCTTCTCTCGAGTACGTCGACTTTACTTAAATCACTGTTTTGCTACGAATTTTGAAAGATATTTATTCTAATTATTGATTTCTTGTATCGCCGACAAGTCGGCAAGTACACTCAAGCGAAGTACTGGCTTGAAATTGCCATTGCGAAGACTGTGTTACTCAGTAGGTGAGTGCAGCCAGCATCATCTTGAAATCTGGAACTATCTGATGTTCTGCGATTAGTTCTCAACTCTACCGTTGGTATATCTCACGGGGCAATTTTAGGGTGTCACATCTGAGACCATGGGGGCAACTGTCTTTATATTCTTCGTCCAATGATAAGGCAAAACCCTTTGCATTTTTTGCGAAAATTTTCGCGATTTTGAAAAGTGCTGGAATAAATTCTTTCCTGCACTATTCCGACGTAATTCTGCGAGACAAATCGATTGGGCGCTGTCCCAATACGCTGCGATCGACGCATCAAAAGTTACAGCCAAAAAACAAAACCTGTGATTATATGAATCCTTACGTAATGTTTTTGATGTGTTCTTATACTGAAAATATTTATTGCTGTTCCAGGTACAACCCGAGGTGGTTATCGGTGGTTGTTCGAGGTGGTTGGCGATTGTTGGAGGTGGTCGGAGGTGGACGAGGAGGAGGACGAACGGAACTGAGTCTCAAAGCCCTGTTGACATAAAAGCAGCTATTCGATAGAAATTATAGTTTATAGTTTACACAGCCCATTGCATGATATTTCATTATAAATACGTATGTTTCAACGTATTTAGGAATAATTTACCAAATATACAGAGGTCATGTGCAAATAATATGTAAAATATAATAAATGAATTGATTCGACCGCAGCTTGATGTCTTCATTAGAGCTTTAACAATAAATTTAAGCTTTGTTACTTCTTTTATCTTATTATGGATAATCAAAAACATTTCCGAATATTCGTGCTGTGGAAGCATGGGGATTAAACCAAATGTAGCAAAAGATTAGAAACAGTGTATGTAGAGTACGGGTATTTTTCTAATAATGCAAATAGAATAGAATACCACGCCTTGCGAATTAGCTTTCCAGACAGAGATGAATGTTGAATTTTAAGGACTGCATTATCGTTGTTGAATACTCTATACCTCATGGGAAAAGAAAATCTGTAACGATAAAATTGATGCACCGGATCATCGTCGACTTTAACTTTTGAAATGTCCTACCATTTTCGAACGCCTCCTACCTCCCCCTGCCACCTCCGACCTTCAATGGCCACTTTCGACCACCCTCTATCACCTTCTGCCAGCGCCGACCACCTCCTACCATTTCCGAACACCTCCAACCATCCTATTAACCTATATTACTAGATTAGCTATGATATGAAAAGAGCAGAATTATTCATTTCGAAATGGGATTCTATTCGACGCGCGCTCGATGTATTCCATAACATCAGTATTCATAATTATTTCAACAACTTTTCATTTGCTCTCTCGATCTTGAATTTTCATAGGCATAGAATCGAAACGTTGTTTTAGCTGGTCGCAAGTGTTGTATCTACGTTGGGTAGGAAAGCAGAATTGTTTTTCGAAAGGTCTTCGTATGGAAAAAAAACAGAGTAGCTGTAATACATCACGGACGCGCTAATTTTGATCAAGATGAAACGGATGCTCCGTGTATGAGGCAGTATTTAACGCTGCGTAGTGATTTAGAGACCTAGAAAGGTGATAGGGAGAGAAAGAACGACGCTTCTTAACAGTTCGAGTGAAGAAGAAGAATATATCTTCAGTCAACGGCTGACCATCGAAGGGCCTGGCCGCTTGAGTCTGGAATCGGCAGGAGAGATGAAGTGTGTATTTCTTGTATGAAACGTGAAAACTAAAAGCATTATACATCATATCATATCATCATACATCGTACACCATACATCATACATCATACATCGTACATCATACATCATCATACATAGTATCAAAGTTCGAAACCATAGTTTGGATGTCGGATCTTCAGAAAGTGACGTCACCGATTCAAAATCAGCTAGGCGAATTCCTCAGTCGGGAAACAACCGCGCAGTAGAGCGGACGGATGAGAGTCGCGCTCCGCAAATTTCGAGTACCGGGTTCTCAACCTCCCGCATCCCGCGCTTCGGGTCCGCTACGTATTTCGAGTAACGGGTTCTCAACCTCCCGGATCCCGCGCTTCGGGTCCGCTACGCGGTGAAACTCGACTTCCAGGATAAGCGCTCCGTGGTTCCTGGTTCATGTTTACAATAAATTATTTCAATTCGTTTTTCGCGCAACCCCAAATTCGGTAGCTGTCAGTCCGCTAATAAAATTTCTCGACTTCCAGGATAAGCGCTCCGTGGTTCCTGGTTCATGTTTACAATAAATTATTTCAATTCGTTTTTCGCGCAACCCCAAATTCAGTAGCTGTCGGTGCGCTAATAAAATTTCTCGACTTCCAGGAAAAGCGCTCCGTTGTTCCTGATTCATGTTTACAATAAATTATTTCAATTCGTTTTTTGCGCAACCCCAAATTCGGTACCTGTCAGTCCGCTAATAAAATTTCTCGACTTCCAGGATAAGCGCTCCGTGGTTCCTGGTTCATGTTTACAATAAATTATTTCAATTCGTTTTTCGCGCAACCCCAAATTCGGTACCTGTCAGTCCGCTAATAAAATTTCTCGACTTCCAGGATAAGCGCTCCGTGGCTCCTCGTTCATGTTTACAATAAATTATTTCAATTCGTTTTTCGCGCAACCCCAAATTCAGTAGCTGTCGGTGCGCTAATAAAATTTCTCGACTTCCAGGATAAGCGCTCCGTTGTTCCTGATTCATGTTTACAATAAATTATTTCAATTCGTTTTTTGCGCAACCCCAAATTCGGTACCTGTCAGTCCGCTAATAAAATTTCTCGACTTCCAGGATAAGCGCTCCGTGGTTCCTGGTTCATGTTTACAATAAATTATTTCAATTCGTTTTTCGCGCAACCCCAAATTCGGTACCTGTCAGTCCGCTAATAAAATTTCTCGACTTCCAGGATAAGCGCTCCGTGGCTCCTCGTTCATGTTTACAATAAATTATTTCAATTCGTTTTTCGCGCAACCCCAAATTCAGTAGCTGTCGGTGCGCTAATAAAATTTCTCGACTTTCAGGATAAGCGCTCCGTTGTTCCTGATTCATGTTTACAATAAATTATTTCAATTCGTTTTTTGCGCAACCCCAAATTCGGTACCTGTCAGTCCGCTAATAAAATTTCTCGACTTCCAGGATAAGCGCTCCGTGGTTCCTGGTTCATGTTTACAATAAATTATTTCAATTCGTTTTTCGCGCAATCCCAAATTCGGTAGCTGTCAGTCCGCTAATAAAATTTCTCGACTTCCAGGATAAGCGCTCCGTGGTTCCTGGTTCATGTTTACAATAAATTATTTCAATTCGTTTTTCGCGCAACCCCAAATTCGGTACCTGTCAGTCCGCTAATAAAATTTCTCGACTTCCAGGATAAGCGCTCCGTGGTTCCTGGTTCATGTTTACAATAAATTATTTCAATTCGTTTTTCGCGCAATCCCAAATTCGGTAGCTGTCGGTCCGCTAATAAAATTTCTATTACTTTACAATCTTCTCATAATCTTTTCGGTAAAATATATCGACAAAAAAATTATCCTAAACCTCACACAGTATTTTTGATTTTTTCTCATGCTGAGAATATTTATTACTATTCAAGGTATAACCTGAGGTGGTTGAAGGTGGTCGGAGGTGGACGAGGAAGAGGACGAGGAGGACGAGGATTTGTGCTGGGTGAGTGAAACACTTTTATAATATTTGATGGCAATTGTAATTATATTTTATCTGAAATATTACAAACTTGTCACGTTTACACTAAATTATTTCAATTCATTTTTCGTGCAAGCACATATTCAGTAGCTATGAATAATCTTATACAATTTATTATATTATTAATCAATTAATTAATATTCTTATAATATTTAATGACAATTGTAATTATATTTCGTCTGAAATATTACAAACTTGTCACGTTTACAATAAATTATTTCAATTCATTTTTCGTGCAAGCACATATTCAGTAGCTATGAATAATCTTATACAATTTATTATATTATTAATCAATTAATTAATATTCTTATAATATTTAATGACAATCGTAATTATATTTCGTCTGAAATATTACAAACTTGTCACGTTTACAATAAATTATTTCAATTCATTTTTCGTGCAAGCACATATTCAGTAGCTATGAATAATCTTGTGTAATTTATTATATTATTAATTAATTGGTTAATTACATCAATCCTTACACAATATTTTTGATGTGTTCCTATACTAAAAATATTTATTACTGTTCCAGGTATTACCCGAGGTGGTCGGAGTTGGACGAGGAGGAGGACGAGCTGGACGAGGAGGAGGACCAGGTGGACGAGGAGGAGGCGGGGTGGGTCGTGGGAGAGGACCTCTCCTCTCCTCAGAGGAGGGGAGGGGCAGGGAAGGGGCGCGGCGGGCGGGTAGGGGGAAGGGAAGGGAAGGGAAGGGGTAGGGAGGGGGCGGAGGAGGGGGAGGGGGGAGGGGGGAGGGGGAGGGGGGGAGGGGGAGGGGGAGGGGGAGGGGGAGGGGGAGGGGGAGGGGGAGGGGGGGGGAGGGGGGAGGGGGAGGGGGGGAGAGGGGGAGGGGGAGGGGAGGGGGAGGGGGAGGGGGTGGGAGGGAGGGAGGGAGGGAGGGCGGGAGGGAGGGAGGGAGGGCGTGGGGGAGAGAGTGGAGGATGGATGTCGATGCGAGCCCGTTAGAGTTAATAGAGCAGTACACCCCCCCGGCCGCCCTCCCTCCCTCCCTCCCACCCCCTCCCCTCCCCCTCCCCCTCCCCCCCCCCCCCCCCCTCCCCCTCCCCCTCCCCCCCCCTCCCCCTCCCCCCTCCCCCTCCCCCTCCCCCTCCCCCTCCCCCTCCCCTCCCCCCCCTCCCCCTCCCCCCTCCCCCTCCCCCTCCACTCCCCCTCCCCCCTCCCCCCCCCCTCCCCCTCCCCCCTCTCCCCCTCCCCCTCCCCCTCCCTCCCCTGCCCCCCTCCCTACCCCTTCCCTTCCCTTCCCTTCCCTTCCCTTCCCTTCCCTTCCCTTCCCTTCCCCCTACCCGCCCACCGCGCCCCTTCCCTGCCCCTCCCCTCCTCTGAGGAGAGGAGAGGTCCTCTCCCACGACCCACCCCGCCTCCTCCTCGTCCACCTGGTCTTCCTCCTCGTCCAGCTCGTCCTCCTCCTCGTCCAACTCCGACCACCTCGGGTAATACCTGGAACAGTAATAAATATTTTTAGTATAGGAACACATCAAAAATATTGTGTAAGGATTGATGTAATTAACCAATTAATTAATAATATAATAAATTACACAAGATTATTCATAGCTACTGAATATGTGCTTGCACGAAAAATGAATTGAAATAATTTATTGTAAACGTGACAAGTTTGTAATATTTCAGACGAAATATAATTACGATTGTCATTAAATATTATAAGAATATTAATTAATTGATTAATAATATAATAAATTGTATAAGATTATTCATAGCTACTGAATATGTGCTTGCACGAAAAATGAATTGAAATAATTTATTGTAAACGTGACAAGTTTGTAATATTTCAGACGAAATATAATTACAATTGTCATTAAATATTATAAGAATATTAATTAATTGATTAATAATATAATAAATTGTATAAGATTATTCATAGCTACTGAATATGTGCTTGCACGAAAAATGAATTGAAATAATTTATTGTAAACGTGACAAGTTTGTAATATTTCAGATAAAATATAATTACAATTGCCATCAAATATTATAAAAGTGTTTCACTCACCCAGCACAAATCCTCGTCCTCCTCGTCCTCTTCCTCGTCCACCTCCGACCACCTTCAACCACCTCAGGTTATACCTTGAATAGTAATAAATATTCTCAGCATGAGAAAAAATCAAAAATACTGTGTGAGGTTTAGGATAATTTTTTTGTCGATATATTTTACCGAAAAGATTATGAGAAGATTGTAAAGTAATAGAAATTTTATTAGCGGACCGACAGCTACCGAATTTGGGATTGCGCGAAAAACGAATTGAAATAATTTATTGTAAACATGAACCAGGAACCACGGAGCGCTTATCCTGGAAGTCGAGAAATTTTATTAGCGGACTGACAGGTACCGAATTTGGGGTTGCGCGAAAAACGAATTGAAATAATTTATTGTAAACATGAACCAGGAACCACGGAGCGCTTATCCTGGAAGTCGAGAAATTTTATTAGCGCACCGACAGCTACTGAATTTGGGGTTGCGCGAAAAACGAATTAAAATAATTTATTGTAAACATGAACGAGGAGCCACGGAGCGCTTATCCTGGAAGTCGAGAAATTTTATTAGCGGACTGACTGCTAGCGAATTTGGGGTTGCGCGAAAAACGAATTGAAATAATTTATTGTAAACATGAACGAGGAGCCACGGAGCGCTTATCCTGGAAGTCGAGAAATTTTATTAGCGGACTGACAGCTACCGAATTTGGGATTGCGCGAAAAACGAATTGAAATAATTTATTGTAAACATGAACCAGGAACCACGGAGCGCTTATCCTGGAAGTCGAGAAATTTTATTAGCGGACTGACAGGTACCGAATTTGGGGTTGCGCGAAAAACGAATTGAAATAATTTATTGTAAACATGAACCAGGAACCACGGAGCGCTTATCCTGGAAGTCGAGAAATTTTATTAGCGGACTGACAGCTACCGAATTTGGGATTGCGCGAAAAACGAATTGAAATAATTTATTGTAAACATGAACCAGGAACCACGGAGCGCTTATCCTGGAAGTCGAGAAATT